>NC_143024.1:58809482-59409482 GCF_057628025.1 Oncorhynchus mykiss | reverse complement strand
TCCCCAGAAAGTAACAGGGTCACAGTCACCAGTCTGCTCCTTCAAGGACACATTTTCTTGCAGCTCAATCAACTCCATTTGCAGTGAGTCAACATCTACCCATCTGAAGATCTGTTTAGCTTTTTCTGACAACTTTGTCACATTTGTCACCAAGAAGGGGTTCTGAATGAGCAGCAGCAGTTATCTCCCAACAATTAAGTCATCAAAGCCAGCCTTGAAGTTATCCATCAGCTTCTGGATGAAATCAACATGGTTAGGGAACATCTTTGTCTCCCTGCGTTTGCACCAGAAGATTGGGGAAGTGGACAAGTTCTCCCTGGAGATCATTCTTGAAAAGCTACAATTTCTTCTGGAAAGCCCGGACTGCTGTTATCATATCACACACTGTGTTGTGCCATCCCTGCAGCTTAACATTCAGTTGATTGAGGTGTGATGTAATGTCTGTCAAAAATGCAACTGTTCCCATCTTCGCCTTATCGTACAAAAACTCCAAAAACTGAGTTGCCTTGTCACTCTTTTGCTCTGATAACAAAGCTTTGATTTCCTCCCGAATGGCCCAAAAGCGTCCAAAACCCTGCCTTTGCTGAGTCATTTGACATTGTTGTGCAGTCGTAAGTCAGCAAAACTGGCATTGGCCTCTGTCAGAATGCCTCGTAGCAAGCAGTGTTGTAGGGATGATGTTGCCCTCAAAAAGTTGATCAGTTTCATCATCGTTGTCATGACCTCAGAATACTATTTCCCCAGACTGGCACACAGGACAGATTGAAGGATGATACAGTGATATGAAGTCAGGTCAGGGTGGTCCTCTTTCAAATTCGTTTGATCTTTTCTCTGAGCTCATCTTTTGTTTACCTTCAAGCAAGGTGTCAGCAACTTCACACATGCATTAATTTACCATCTGAGCGTCTGAAAATTGTGTTTTGTGTTTTCCCAAAACCCATGCTATCCTCAGTGAACACTCCATTGCATGTTGTTGGGCTGTCTGGGAATTGACAAGGACTTTGGCGGATCTCTCAAATTGGTATTTTAGTTGGTTAATCTTGTTTGTTCTCACCTCCGCATTCAGGGGATACTTCTGATCGAAATTACTATGCCTGGAGTCATAATGGCGCTTAATATTACTACTTTTCAGGTGGGTGTTGCATCGACAGAGAGAGCGAGAAAGAGAGGTTGCTGAGTTAAAGAGGCCACTGCGCCTGGGTTGATTTTTTAAAGCTGTTAAAAAAAATTATGCTTTGACTTTTATAAAACAAAATGCGATGTTGTCCGGTCCGGATTGACTCTTCTCTGGGTCCGGACCCAGACCACGGTCCGGCAGTTGGTTTTGGCTGGTCTAGTGGTAGTGCTACTACTGCTTGCAGACTACACATTGCCCCTGGAGGCATGGGTTCAACCCCTGACAGCGCCATTTTGCATTCTATGTCCCTCTCCTCATCTCAATCACTTTTTTCACTGTATCTATCAATAAAAATACCCTGAATAAATAAATAAATAGCATATCCTATGTCACAGCAGTGCTCTAGGTGAGGGTCTGGATGTCTAGGGTGGAGGTCTCACCTTGACGTTGGGGGTGTAGAGGTTCCTCAGAGAGGCCAGGGCTGCAGAGAGACCATCAGCGCTGCAGCTGATCCAGAGGGCCTGCAGCACGCTGGAAGACACACCCGTCTTCTTACTCAGACCCTGAGGACAGAGACAGAGACACTAAAACCATGCATACACACCAGGTCAATAAACCAATGATACATACTGTAGATTCACTCCCAGAGTCTTCTCTCACACCCAGAGGGCTTATCCTCTGATGATAATGTCCATATGTACATGTATCTTGATTCATTAATAAACATACGCACTCTAAAATTCACAAAAGGAAAAATCTGAGTAAGGGTGGGATATACACTATAGGCTTCAGGGGCCATTTGCATCAATAGTCTCAGAGTAGGAGTGGTGATCTAGGATCAGGTCCCGCTCTGTCCATGTCATCTTATTCACTGTGGTATAAAAGGCAAAACTGATCATAAATCAGCACTGCCACTGAGACAATTTGTGAATTCTGGCCCAGAACTAAGTAGCTAGTCTCAAGGCTGGACTACCTTGAAGCCCTGGGGCAATATATTGTATATATATATTTTTTTAATGAAATCAGCTAACTTACTGCAGGTGCAGAGAGACAAATGTGCAGTTTTATAATGCTATTCTACACATTTTGTCTAAGAAAAACTGTTGCCGTTATAAAGCAAATTTCCAGCAATTCTATACTCTTTGCCATGAGGTAGATATTTGTTGTTGTTGCTGTTTAATAGCTCAAATATAGCTTTAAAGGGGCCCCGAAGGATGTGCCCTGCATGCCCGTTCGGTAATCTGGTCCTGGCTAGTCTCTTGTACCTTGAAGATGTGTGCTTTAAGGATATGGTGGCCCAGCTCCATGGTCTGCTGCCGGTTCAGTTTCCCCTCTTGTCGCGACAGCATGAAGGCCATGAGTGCGTGTCCACTCCTGTAGAGGAAACACCAAGACATTTCCCATCAACAACTAAAAGTGTGCAAAGTGTTCGAAAAACAATGTCTAGGGCTTACAGGTGCCGTAGTTATGCCATGGTAGGATGTTCTTACAATGTATCGATGTGAGTGACACATTGTTCATCATCCACTTTCATACTTGGCTGATTGGGGAGTGACGGCTGCTGTTTTTTCATTCCAACTAAAGCTAGTTTAATTTTCCCAGGCAGAGATTTGTAATTTTCTTATCTTGAGAGATTGGAGAGTGTGTTGTAATCATGGTGCATTATTCTATCCATTACTTCACGTCAGCCTCTCTGTTGGCCGGTCTAATTAAACACTGTTAAACGCTAGTGTCTAGACCCTGTCTAGGCCATGCCTGGCATGGCCTGGCCCGCGAGGAGAGGAGGACAAGCGGTGTAGACTAGAGAATGCAGCCCTTGTGTTAAATGTAACCACCTTCCTCTTCTCACTGAAGCTCTGCTCTCTGGTGTTAATTACCAGAGAACTTCATTAAAAGACCATGCATGACTGACGTTTCAGTTTGAACTTTTTCCGTTAAGGTGTGCTTTCTTTTTTGAATGGGGAAATAACAAGCATTTCTTCTAGCTCTGTGTGTCAGTCCTCATGCCAGGTCTTCACTTGCTTTTGTTTTGACAGATTGTGTTGGAGGGGTCTGAGAGGGGGTGTATAGAGGTCAGTGACTGCAGCTTGGAAGAGGTATGCAGAGGTGAGTCAGAACAGAGAGAAAGTAAGGGCAATCATTTTACGTCCCAAATGGCACCTTATTCCCTATACAGTGCACTACTTTTGACCCCTATATAGGGAATAGGGTGCCATTTGGGACTTGTCCCTAGTATGATTAGTGTGCACTATGGTAGTCACTAATGAGGGTATGAAGAATCCGAGTCTAATCACAGTCTAAAAAAATCACAGTCTAAAGACACATTAGCCCATTCCACAGGGTAGCAAAACCGCAGGAAACAATGACTTTTTTTGCAGATTGAGATTCCTTGCCAAAATTGATCTAAGATGAAGTGGAACACACAGTAAATTCCTTTATAATATTTAAGATGGGATGCATACACAATATGCAGTAACCACACAAGTTTGTACTTGTCCCCCTCCTGATTGGCATTAGCCCATGTCTTCGATCACCAATCTTTGCTACCAAATCATGTGTTTGTTTTCAAAGATTTCTCTTTAAATCTACAATAACACTTCATACTGTGTTGATGCTTTAGGGACCACATAAGTTCTTGTTAGTGATGCACCGATATGACATTTTTGCACGCTACCAATATCCAATATTTTCCTTGCCACAAAAAAAAAAACCGATACCGATAACAGATTTTTACAATTTTAGCAGCTTTTTAAGCATTCTATTACAGTGAAACTATATAGCTAGGTGTCATCATCTAAAATAACCGTCATTTATAAGGCAGTTCTATTTGATTAATAGTGGGCGGAACCATTAATTGTGAAGCTAGCCACAATAAGGATTAGGCACAATAGTGGACTTCCAAATAAAAGTATGTCATTGACAGTGACGCAAATGAATAAAATAGTAGAATTATGCCATAATTGAAAAAATCATACTAAACGAGGTTGGAATGTTATAAAATAAAGAAAATACATTAATTTGTTATTTTGACAAAGATTTGTTGAAATAACACTTTAGAATTGCATTGGGGGCATTCTTATTTCAATAGGTAAACAACAAGTGGCTACCTAGCTAATACTTACTCACAAGGATTCCTAAATCATTGCTAAGAAAAGTGAAAATGACTGCAGTTTCAACTGGTCACTGTTTTCAGATTGGTTGTATTGGTGCTATATTGGTTGTATTGGTGCTAGCTAGGTACCAAGCTAAAGCTAGCTAGCGACCCCAGAAGTTGCGGTCAAACAAATAACGCTTTATTACCAAAGCGGTATTGTAAACACATCGTTCGTGGCCGGTGTTCGCTTGTTTGCAGACTTTTGTACAGCTTTGACAGTACTACTGATAGTAGTAGTGGTGGCGCTTGGCTTGCACGTGCAAATTCAGAACAAATAACATTCTATAATAGAACGGTTGTATTTGACGTGTCAATTAAAATCTTATTTAATGTGTCAAATAGTGTTATTGTCAAATAGTGTTATTTGACGTGTATCTTTTTGGACACGCAAAGACCCAAACGGCGTTCCATAGTATGTCCTGAAGCTGATAGCAGTGACGCTATTACTGTGTAACTCCGGTAGGGCAACATCTGAACAATAGCGCACTTGGTAACGTTAGTGTGTACCGATGCTCAACCAGTCGCGAAAGCCAACATCACCCACGACAGAGAAAGGTTGATTGTCAAGGGCAATGAATTCCATTATCTTGGCGTTAATGGATTTCGCCTTTGAGTTGTCTCACTAAAATGTTCTTACTCTTCAAATGACACAGCAGACATTGTGGGCTAGGTTAGGAATGCTGTGTTGCAGGTGTAGCGCAAAATATTACGTGGCGTCATTACGTTATATAGGTATGTACGTCAGCTTTGACATCAGTTTTTCACATCGGCGTTTTACTAGACATTGGGTCGATACCGATGTTGGCATTTTTAGCTAATATCGTCTGATTCCGATATGTTCACCGATATATCATGATTCCCTAGTTCTTGTTCTTATAAATGATAGCAACAAGATAGGAGTACACTCTTGACAGTAGTAATGCTAACTACTGTATAGTATACATTTGCTACTAAGCCTACAGTTTGCCAACTCAAGAGTATTTTTCTGAGAGAAAACCATGTCTAAGAGCAAATTCAGTTCCAACCCAAATGAGTGTTGAATTTCAAATGTCAACATCAGTTGCCAGTAGTGTCTGAACTCCATACAGATGGTTATTCTATTACACTGAATAGTGTTTATGGAAACATCCTTGCCAGTAAACAACCTCCCTCATCAGACTTGAGCTAAATCAATTTCCCTACACGCAGAGCACTGAAGGAGCCCTACATTTCATCAGTCGACCCCATGTAAGATAATGTGTCAGGGACGAGACCCAGGATGTATGCTGCCAAACAACATCAGCAGTGTTCCAAATGGCACCCTATTCCCTATTTAGTCCACCATTTTTGACAAGGGCCCATAGGGCTCTGGTCGAAAGTAGTGCACTATATAGGGAATAGAGTGCCATTTGGGATGCAGACATCCACTACGCTACTTCTCCTGGCTGCCCATCCATCCCCTCACACAGCAAAGCACATCTTAGCAGCAATAGGAAGAAATATGACTTGTCAGCTTCTGTTTCAGAGTTGAGCTATAAATTCCATAATTTGTTCGCAGCGAAGCACCGTCTTCTCCCTCCTCGCAGATTACATAAGTATCCTGCCCCATGTGTATCGATCAATGGCGGTATACAAACTAGGGAGCAATAACATGTCTGTGATTGAGTGAAAAGGAGTGGATTGATATAACTTAAAAGGGAACGCGGCGACGCTGTCTTGAATGTTCGATTTCCTCTTCAAGTGAAGAAACAGACATCAGAGGTCTCCCAGGCAGAGATGAATCACGCACAACTTCTTATTGATGGTAATTTACCCCCTCTTTACTGCACAAACAACCATTCAATACTGTCTTGTGCTTGTTTGCTCCTTAAACAAAATGGTCTCCCTTGGTATTTACATTTTTAAAAGCGTCTGAAGATCAGAATATGCAGCTCTAAACAAGGCCTTGTAATTATTTCTCCTCCTTCTGAGTGCTAGAAGAAATGCCAAAGTGAGCCATCTCTCCTAGGCAACCACACATTTCACTCATGGTAGAGAGGCTCATGCAGCGCGACACATCTCCTACGCATAAAGTTGATCAGGCTGATGATTGTGGCCTTAGAAATGTTGTCCCAGTCCTCTTCAATGGCTGTGCAAAGTTTCTGGATATTGGCAGGAACTGGAACATGCTGTCGCACATGTCGATCCAGAGCATCCCAAACATGCTCAATGGGTGACATTTCTGGTGAGTATGCAGGCCATGGAAGAACTGTGACATTTTCAGCTTCCAGGAATTATGTACAGATCTCTTGCGACATGGGGTCATGCATTATCATGCTGAATCATGAGATGATGGCGGCGCATGAATGGCAACGGAATTTAAATTGCCATTGATAAAAATGCAATTGTGTTTGCTGTCCATAGCTTATGCCTGCCCATACCATAACCCCACTGCCAGTATGGGGCACTCTGTTCACAACTTTGACATCAGCAAACCGCTCACCCACATAACACTTCTCCAATGTGCCAGTGGTCATCACAAAGTTGAGCATTTACCCACTGAAGTCGGTTACGACGCCAAACTGCAGTCAGGTCAATGCCCTGGTGAGGACGACGAGCACGCAGATGAGCTTCCCTGAGACAGTTTCTGACAGTTTGTGCAGAAATTCTTCAGTTGTGCAAACCCAGTTTCATCAGCTGTCCGGGTGGCTGGTCTCAGACAATCCCGCAGGTGAAGAAGCCGGATGTGGAGGTCCTGGGCTGGCGTGGTTACACGTTGTCTGCGGTTGTGAAGCCGGTTGGACATACTGCCAAATTCTCTGAAACGACGTTGGAGGCAGCTTAGGGTAGAGAAATGAACATTATCTGGCAACAGCTCTGGTGGACATTCCTGTAGTCAGCATGACAATTGTACGCTCCCACAAAACTCGAGACAACTGTGGCATTATGTTGTGTGACAAAACTGCACATTTTAGAATGGCCTTTTATTGCCCCCGGCACAAGGTACACCTGTGTAATAATCAGCTTCTTGATATGCCACACCTGTCAAGTCGATGGATTATCTTGGCAAAGGAGAAATGTGTGCATTTGAGAGAAATACGCTTTTTGTGCCTATGGAAATGTCATGGGATCTTTTATTTCAGCTCATAAAACATGGGACCAACACTTTACATGTTGCGTTTCAAATAAACTTCAATGGAGACTTCCTTGCAGAGATCAGGAGAGAGCTGGTGTGCTGCACTCTGCTTGTTTCAGCAGAATGTGGGGGAGGGGCGGGAGAGGAGCAGGGAACAGTGTGTGTGGCAGGAGGGAGAGAAAGTAGGCAAACCAACTTGCGCTAGTTAGACAAACGTGTTGCTGCCATAGGTTATCTATCATACATGGTAGTGCCTATCTTGACTGCATCAAATATTTGCAAAGAAGCTAGCTAGCGACAGTAGCGAGCAAAGTTAGCCAGCTAGCTACGGTAGTAAGGCTAATTGAGGCTATTTTGCAGTGCTCCCTAACTCACTGATCGGGCTTGAGTTTGTCTAACTCTCTAATTGGGCTTAAGTTCACCTAACTAACCAGGGTAGATTTGAGTTAGCCTAGCTCACCTGGGGTCACAGAGGAAGTTGGTGCTCTCTCCGTCCGCCCTCCACACCAACCACTCTCTGAAGGATGGGTGGCAGAACATGCGCGTCTTGTCCCGCCGCTTGATGAGGAAACAGGACAGCGTCTCCATGTGCTGCTTGAAGTCGTCCCAGGGCAGCTCGCTGCGCACGGTACCCGCGTTGATGGCCTGGAACAGCTGCTCGTCCATCATCGGGTGGAGAGACGCCAGCGCTACATTCAGGATGGGCAGCGAGCGCTCGAACGCCGACTGAGTCATGAACTTCATGTTGCACTGCAGCAGGTAGAGCTCGGCCAGCGACACGGGCACTACCTTGTAACTAGCGCTCTTGATCACCAGGTGGCCCCTCTCGAACAGGTCCAGGGTCAGTTTGAGGTACAGATAGGAGCCCTGGCTGCGGGCGATCAGGTGGCTGCTCACCTTTCCCACAATGATGGGGTCGGCCTTGCCATTGAGGGAGATGTTGTTCATGATGTCTTTGCTGCCGTTGATGCGGTACTGGATGTAGGCATTGAGGTCCGTGTTGATTTCCTTGTTCTCTGGGAAATCGTCCAGGGAGATCTTGGAGAAGGGGAGGAGGCTGGTGACTTCCTATGGAAGACACAAGGATATTGTCATTAGATTTGCTACCGCACTTTAATATTATATTGTTACATTATATCGTTATTATATTATAAATATATGTTCTCCAGTACCATCACCAACACAAAAAAGATTTCTATGTAAATGAGAATGGGTAAAACAATAAATCAACTATATAACTTACAATTAAGTGTATGCCCAGAATTCCAAATTCCTATTCCAAAACGATTTCCACACCACAGAAACCACCGCAAAATGAAGAGCTTAATGGACAATCTTCCACTCTCCATGAAGGCTATATCATGTGTGGTTCCTCCAGCTTTTCTTATCAGCCCAAGGTCAGTAAGCACAGGGAGCTAGCTGGAACTGACACTGAGCACTAAGCTATCGGCCTGCCGCAGTCACTCGCCGATGTGTATGCAAACAAAGGCTTTGGGAGCTGGGAGGTGATAGAGCTGGAGAGAGCAGGAGATGGGGCCATTGGGGAGACTTTTAGTTGGCACGCTGTGGACACAACCCACACTTCAATCTCACTCCTCAGGGTGGGAGAAATCAATCCACCTTAATCCTGCTACAATCCCCCTGCCTTTCTGGAGAGGATAGAGAAGTAATGCAGCCCAGAGATAACACCTTCTTCTCAGAAAGAGAGTGAGAGTGGGAGAAGAGATAGAGGGAGAGGCAGACACAGCGAAAGTGAGCAAGAGAGCGAGAGAAAAGAGAAAAAAACATACGGAATAATACACAGACTGGCCATGGTTTCTGCGCAACACCTCACCTAAGAACATCTCACACTTATTAGTCTGTAGTGTTAGCCATTGTGAGCGACCTTGCCCGAGATCTTGTTTACACTTTGGATGTGTGAGCATGAGGTAACACACACATTCATCTGGCTCTAGTCTCCACTTATCCTACCTACTTCATGAGAAAACTTATCAAAGGGCCTCCCTAGGTTTGCAAAATTTCAGTAACTTCCCAGGTTTTTAAAAAAATATACAGGTTTCTTTTTTGGAATGATGGATCAACATATTTTGGCATGACATGTAGCCTAATCCCAACCCAACCCAGAAAGATCCATGAACATGAACATGATAAATCCTCTCTCTGGTCCAGAGATCCTAACACTCAATTTAGAACATACTTGATACCACGTCAAAAAAAATATGATTAGTATGATTTCCCCCAGTTGTTTTTTGTCTTCAGATTTTCGCTCTAGAAATGCTTAAACCACATCAGGGGACCCTTGTTGAGGTCTGAGAAAAAATAGAGAAATTTAGTTTTTTTTGTGTACACCAGCCAGACAGTTGTGTTTGGCTAGAGGTGCTCTTGTAGTGCACTTGTGATGAAGTTTTCAAAACAAATGGCCACTGGATTGATGCAAATAATCATGATTCTGCCAGGTAGGCATAGGCTACTTTGTAGTTAGCTTCAATTGCCTTTCCATCTACCCGAAAACGGTTAGGCTATCATTAGCATCGCTACCGGCTACACAAAGTGGTAGACATATTGGTACTATGTGCACCGCACACAGCAGGGCCTGACAATCAGGTAGACTTGCCAGCAAATGAAAGCTACTGGCCCGGATGAAAAAAATACGGTCCCAGGTCAAGATCTGCCAGGAAAGTGAATGATGCGTGCATCATTTCAATAGCAGGGGATTTTATCTTTCATTTGCAGTTTGAGCAAGTAGCCTATACAGGGTTCATATAGACATTGGCAAGTTAAATTCAATTACTTTTCAAGCACTTAATTGTAATTTTAAAGGACCTACATTTTATACGTAATTGTTGTAACACCCTATAGAAAAAAACTCCCCCCAAATGTATGCAAAAAGGATGCATTACCACTTTAAAAATGCATTTTAGGCCTACCCAATGGCATTTGCATTGACCTTTACATTTTTTTGACATTCTAAAATACAGTGCCTTGCGAAAGTATTCGGCCCCCTTGAACTTTGCGACCTTTTGCCACATTTCAGGCTTCAAACATAAAGATATAAAACTGTATTTTTTTGTGAAGAATCAACAACAAGTGGGACACAATCATGAAGTGGAATGACATTTATTGGATATTTCAAACTTTTTTAACAAATCAAAAACTGAAAAATTGGGCGTGCAAAATTATTCAGCCCCCTTAAGTTAATACTTTGTAGCGCCACCTTTTGCTGCGATTACAGCTGTAATTCGCTTGGGGTATGTCTCTATCAGTTTTGCACATCAAGAGACTGACATTTTTTCCCATTCCTCCTTGCAAAACAGCTCGAGCTCAGTGAGGTTGGATGGAGAGCATTTGTGAACAGCAGTTTTCAGTTCTTTCCACAGATTCTCGATTGGATTCAGGTCTGGACTTTGACTTGGCCATTCTAACACCTGGATATGTTTATTTTTGAACCATTCCATTGTAGATTTTGCTTTATGCTTTGGATCATTGTCTTGTTGGAAGACAAATCTCCGTCCCAGTCTCAGGTCTTTTGCAGACCTTTTTCAGGTTTTCTTCCAGAATGGTCCTGTATTTGGCTCCATCCATCTTCCCATCAATTTTAACCATCTTCCCTGTCCCTGCTGAAGAAAAGCAGGCCCAAACCATGATGCTGCCACCACCATGTTTGACAGTGGGGATGGTGTGTTCAGCTGTGTTGCTTTTACGCCAAACATAACGTTTTGCATTGTTGCCAAAAAGTTCAATTTTGGTTTCATCTGACCAGAGCACATGTTTGGTGTGTCTCCCAGGTGGCTTGTGGCACACTTTAAACGACACTTTTTATGGATATCTTTAAGAAATGGCTTTCTTCTTGCCACTCTTCCATAAAGGCCAGATTTGTGCAATATACGACTGATTGTTGTCCTATGGACAGAGTCTCCCACCTCAGCTGTAGATCTCTGCAGTTCATCCAGAGTGATCATGGGCCTCTTGGCTGCATCTCTGATCAGTCTTCTCCTTGTATGAGCTGAAAGTTTAGAGGGACGGCCAGGTCTTGGTAGATTTGCAGTGGTCTGATACTCCTTCCATTTCAATATTATCGCTTGCACAGTGCTCCTTGGGATGTTTAAAGCTTGGGAAATCTTTTTGTATCCAAATCCGGCTTTAAACTTCTTCACAACAGTATCTCGGACCTGCCTGGTGTGTTCCTTGTTCTTCATGATGCTCTCTGCGCTTTTAACGGACCTCTGAGTCTATCACAGTGCAGGTGCATTTATACGGAGACTTGATTACACACAGGTGGATTGTATTTATCATCATTAGTCATTTAGGTCAACATTGGATCATTCAGAGATCCACACTGAACTTCTGGAGAGAGTTTGCTGCACTGAAAGTAAAGGGGCTGAATAATTTTGCACGCCCAATTTTTCAGTTTTTGATTTGTTAAAAAAGTTTGAAATATCCAATAAATGTCATTCCACTTCATGATTGTGTCCCACTTGTTGTTGATTCTTCACAAAAAAATACAGTTTTATATCTTTATGTTTGAAGCCTGAAATGTGGCAAAAGGTCGCAAAGTTCAAGGGGGCCGAATACTTTCGCAAGGCACTGTATGTCAGAAAAATGTGGGCATTGCCTGGCTAAATAGACAGCATGCTCCTGACACAAACACACTAATGAAGTCTGTCCACGTGGTAGCTCGTCAGTCTCGCCTTTTGAGTTTTTATGTTTTAAAACGAGAAAGCAACCTAAATCCGGGTTCCCTTTGTAATGGAAAACCAAGTTGAAGAAAACAATCGATGTTGTCTTGCTCATAATGACTACACATTGTTTTACTGCAATGAGCGCAACAGACTACTAGCACAACACCCTTGCATTGAAAGGGCGGGAAACAAACAAAAGCAGCTACCATAATTACAGAATAATTATATTGGAGCAGTAGAACGTCTAAATCGGCAAACCATAACTTTAAGGACTTTTCAAGGAACAAATAGCCTAAGGAAATGTCTGATTGTCACGATCGTCGTAAGCATACTCGGACCAAAGCGCAGTGCGATATGGGTTCCACATGTTTATTCAATGAAATGCACAAAAACAATAAAGAACAACCGAAACTTGACGTTCTGGAGTGCTCACAGGCAATAACACAAAAACTAGATCCCACAAAAACACAGTGTGGAAATGGCTGCCTAAATATGATCCCCATTCAGAGACAACGATAAACAGCTGCCTCTGATTGGGAAACATACCAGGCCAACATAGAAACAAAACAACCTAGATAGGAACACCCACCCCTAGTCACACCCCGACCTAACCAAAATAGAGAATAAAAAGGCTCTCTATGGTCCGGGCGTGACACTGATGTTCAAGGTAGGCATTTCGATGATGACTGAATTGCGCATTGCAAATATTCAACCAAAACGTTTTTTTGTTTTTGAATAACTGATTTGCATACCCATTCTTGCCTTAGCATTTACTGGTAGATATCATAACTTGGAGCATCTTTCCTACTGCTTTCCCTACCCCTACTACTGCTGTTGGTCTTCGGTGAGTTGCTCTATGCAACAACCAGATGTTTGAGACCTGCTTGCTCTCTCTGCCCGACAGGGTATCTATAGGCTATATGTTTGCAGTGCACATGTGATAAATAATCAACATATCAAAATTATATAGCCTAGATTAAAAATAGCGCCGACAGAGATGGTCGCCTTGCTTCAGGTCCTTAGGAAACTACGCAGTTATTTTTTATTTTTTTGTATTATTTCTTATATTGTTAGCCCAGTATGTTATTACATACAGCCGGGAAGAACTATTGGATATAAAAGCGATGTCAACTTACAACATTACGACCAGGAATACGTCTTTCCTGAAGCGGATCCTTTGTTCGGAACTCCACCCTGGGCATGGGATCTTATCCCAGAGGCCGACCCAAAACAACGCGGTCACCGCAGGAGAGGCAGATGGAGCGGCCTACTAATCAGTCTCAGAAGGCGAGCACACCATCTACCGCTCCCGAGCATATAACTCGCCAATGTCCAATCTCTAGATAACAAGGTGGACGAAATTAGGGCACAAATTGCCTTCCAAAGAGACATCAGAGATTGTAACATTCTCTGCTTCATGGAAACATGGCTCTGTTGTCAGAGTCGGTACAGCCACCCGGTTTCTTCAAGCATCGCACCGACAGCAACAAACCTAACTCTGGTAAGAAGGGCGGGGGTGTATGCATTATGATTAACGACTCATGGTGTAATAACAACAACATACAGAAACTCAAGTGCTTTTGTTCACCTGACCTAGAATTCCTTACAATAAAATGCCGACCGCATTATCTTCCAAGAGAATTCTCTTTGATTATAGTCACAGTCATGTATATCCCCCTCCCCCCAAGCAGATACCTCGTCGGCTCTGAAAGAACTTCACTGGACTCTATGTAAACTGGAAACCATACACCCTGAGGCTGCATTAATTGTAGCTTAGGGATTTTAACAAAGCTAACCTGAGAACAAGACTTCAGCATATTGAATTCGCGACACGGGCTGGTAGCTTTCTGGATCATTGCTACTCTAACTTCCGTGATGCATACAAAGCCCTCCTCCGCCCTGCCTTCTGGCAATTCTGACCATGACTCCATTTGGTTGCTCCGAGCCGATAGACAGAAAATAAAACAGGAAAAGCCTGTGCTCAGGTCTGTCCAATGCTGGTCTAACCAATCAGATTCCACGCTTCAAGATTGTTTTGATCACGTGGACTGGGATATGTTCCGGATAGCCTCAGACAACAACATTGATGTATACGCTGACTCGGTGAGCGAGTTTATTAGCAAGTGCATCGGAGATGTCGTACCCACCGTGACTATTAAAACCTTTCCTAACCAGAAACCGTAGATTGATGGCAGCATTCGCGCAAAACTAAAAGCGCGAACCACCGCTTTAAATCATGGCAAGGCAACCGGAAACATGACCGAATACAAACAGTGCAGCTATTTCCTCCGTAAGGCAATCAGACAAGCAAAGCGTCAGTATAGAGACAAAGTAGTCACATTGCAATGGTTCAAACACGAGACGTATGTGGCAGGGTCTACAGTCAATCGTGGATTACAAAAAGAAAACCAACCCCGTCGGGGACATCGACTTCTTGCTCCCAGACAAATTAAACAACTTCTTTGCTCGCTTTGAGAACAATACAGTGCCACTGACAAGGCCCGCTACCAAAGTCTGTGGGCTCTCCTTCTCCGTGGCCAACGTGAGTGAAACATTTAAATGTGTTAACCCTCGCAAGGCTGCCGGCACCGGGCATCCCTAGCCGCGTCCTCAGGGCATGCGCAGACCAGCTGGCAGGTGGGTTTATGGGACATATTCAATAAATCCCTACCCCAGTCTGTTGTCCCCACATGCTTCAAGATGGCCACAATTGTTCCTGTTCCCAAGAAAGCAAAGGTAACTGAACTAAATGACTATTGCCCCGTTGTGCTTTGAGAGACTAGTCAAGGATCATATCACCTCCACCCTACTTGATACCCTAGATCCACTCCAATTTGCTTACCTCTCCAATAGGTCCACTGACGGCACAATCGCCATCACACTGCCCTATCCCATCTGGACATGAGGAATACCTATGTATGAATGTTGTTCATTGACTACAGCTCAGCATTTAACACCATAGGACCCTGCAAACTCGTCATTAAGCTCGAGATTCTGTGTCTCGACCCCGCCCTGTGCAACTGGGTCCTGGACTTTCTGATGGGACCTCCCCAGGTGGTGAAGGTAGGAAACAACATCTCCATCCCGCTGATCCTCAACACTGGGGTCCCACAAGGGTGTGTTCTCAGCCCTCTCCTGTACTCCCTGTTCACCCATGACTGCGTGGCCATGCATGCTTCCAACTCAATCATCAAGTTTGCAGACGACATTACAGTGGTAGGCTTGATTAACAACAATGAGACGGCCTACAGGGAGGTGAGGGCCCTCAGAATCTGGTGTCAGGAAAACAACTTCTCACTTAATGTAAACAAAACAAAGAAGATGATCGTGGAATTCAGGAAACAGCAGAGGGAGCATCCCCCCTTCCAACCACATCGATGGGACATAAGTGGAGAAGGTGGAAAGTTTTAAGTTCCTCGGCGTACACATCACGGACAAACTGAAATGGTCCACCCACACAGACAGTGGTGTGAAGAATGCGCAGCAGCGCCTCTTCAACCTCAGGAAGCTGAAGAAATTTGTCTTGTCACCAAAAACACAAACTTTTACAGATGCACAATCGAGAGCATCCTGTTGGGCTGTATCACCGCCTGGTACGGCAACTGCACAGCCCTCAACCGCAAGGCTTTCCAGACAGTAGTGCGGTCTGCACAACGCACCACCGGGGGAAAACTACCTGCCCTCCAGAACACCTACAGCACCCGATGTCACAGGAAGGCCAAAAAGATCATCAAGGACAACAACCACCCGAGCCACTGCCTGTTCCCCCCGCTATCATCCGGAAGGCGAGGTCAGTACAGGTGCATCAAAGCTGGGACCGAGAGACTGAAAAACAGCTTCTATCTCAAACCCATCAGACCGTTAAACAGCCATCACTAACATAGAGAGGCTGCTGCCAAAATACAGACTCAAATCTCTGGCCACTTTAATAAATGGTCTTAATAAAGGTATCACTAATCACTTTAAATAAACTTTAATAATGTTTACATATCCTACATTACTCATCTCATATGTATATACTGCTCTATACCATCTACTGCATCTTGCCTATGCCGTTCGGCCATCGCACATCCATATATTTATATGTACATAATCTTATTCACCCTTTACATTTGTGTGTATAAGGTAGTTGTTGTGAATTTGTTACGATTACTTGTTAGATAATACTGCACTTTCGGAACTAGAAGCACAAGCATTTAGCTACACTCACATTAACATTTGCATGTGACCAATACAATTTGATTTGATATTCCTGTGCCATTGTTGCCTCTTCCGAAAGTTTGTTTATTTGTGGTCAACTGCACATTACTCTTTGAATAAATACTGAAGAAAAAGCAAAAACACATTGTGATCCAAAAACTAACGTGACCAGGTACACTTTTTTCACTGGCACCCTTGCAACCGATTAAAAATGTGTTGCACTGCCAAGTCAAACGGTTGCAAATGCGACTGTTTTGATCGCAGTATCGAACCCTGCACATCACAGAATCACCCACACCATGCAAGGATTAACCAAAACGGAGGAGGAAATAAAAAAATAACAGAATACAAAATCAGGATAATCCCCATTACCCCTTCAATTCTCCAGTGGCAAGAAAAACAAAACAGAACAGCATAGATCTAACAAATGAGTGTAGCCTCTGCATACTGATGGATGGTTGTGCCCGTGGCCAGAGTGGCTGAGAGAGCAATAATGACTAGAGCTGGTACAGATATGGTTGTCAGTCAGCTGCCACATTATCCCAAGGCCCAGGATTAATCTCAATTGCACTCCTTGCATCCTCTCCCCTCTCCTCCTTCTGCAAACCTATTGGAGGGAAAGCCAGAGGTCCCTCCTATCTGACCTTCTCCTCCAATAGGTTTTGAGAAGGAGGCGAGGAGAGGACGCGAGGAGTATGAAATTGAGATTCTCTGACAGTCTACAGGCTACAGCCTAGCTCTGTCCATTAGACATCAGACTCTGCAAAGAAGTGACACCAGGATCTGCATCTCAAATGGCGCCCTAGTCCCTATGTAGTCAGAGGTCTGGTCAAAAGTAGTGCACTACATAGAGAACAGGGAATTTGGAACACCCAGCTCAGCTCATCTCCTCCATTGGTAGACTCAGTGTCAATTTCAGTCAGTGGCTGTCTGCATGTTCCATTGTCATGCTGTCTTGTTTAACGGGTAACTGTTATTTCTCTCACTCTCTCCACTACTGTTCTCGATGCTCTCTACAGAAATGACACTTTGTAGAGGATAGTGTATGACAACAAGAAACGCTTCGTAAAGCAGTTAATCTTTTACACTTGTCAGGATCTGCCGGTGCTTGTGTCATTCAGTGAGAGAGGTATCAAATACTGATACCCAGACTTACCCATGGAGGTTGTAAAAGTATCTTCAATCCTCTTGAAGCTAGGGGGCACTATTGTTATGATTGGAAAAATAACTTTCCCAAAGTAAACAGCCTATTTCTCAGGACCAGATGCTAGAATATGCATATAATTGACAGATTAGGATAGAAAACACTCTAAAGTTTCCAAAACTGTCAAAAGATTGTCTGTGAGTATAACATAACTGATTATGCAGGCGAAACCCCGAAAAAAATCAAACCAGGAAGTGGCTTCTATTTTGAAAACTCCATGTTCCATAGACTCCCTTTGATCCATTTAAAGGGATATCAACCAGATTCATTTTCCTATCGCTTCCTCAAGGTGTCAACAGTCTTCAGACATAGTTTCAGGCTTTTATTTTGAGCCAGAAAGATAATATCGCGTCAGGTGGTCACATGAGTTTTGCCCGTGCAACAGAGTTTGGACAGCTATTGTTTTTCCCTCTCCTACTGTGAAAGACATTTGCGGTTGATATATTATCAATTATATATTTTTAAAACAACCTGAGGATTGATTATAAAAAACGTTTGACATGTTTCTGTGGACATTACGGATTTTATTTTGAATTTTCGTCTGTGTTGTCGTGACTACTCTTTCCTGTGGATTTCTGAACATAGCGCTCCAAACAAACGGAGGTATTTTGGATATAAAAATAATCTTTATGGAACAAAAGGAACATTGTTGTGTAACTGGGAGTCTCGTGAGTGAAAACATCCGAAGATCAAAGGTAAACGATTAATTTGATTGCTTTTCTGATTTTTGTGACCAAGCTACCTGATGCTAAGTGTACATAATGTTTTGTCATGCGATCGATACATTTACACAAACGCTTGGATTGCTTTCGCTGTAAAGCATAATTTCAAAATCTGAGACAACAGGTGGATTAACAAAATGCTAAGCTGTGTTTTGCAATAATACACTTGTGATTTCATGAATATGTATATTTTTTGTAATATTATGTGAATGTGGCGCTATGCTATTCAGCGGTTGTTGATGACAATTATCCCGCTAAAGGGATGAGTAGCGTCAAGAAGTTAATTCACTTGAAATTGGCTAGTTAGCTGTTTTGAAATGGCCCTTGAATACAGCTAAACATATTACAAAATATCCCTGTCATTAAGTCATACTGTACATTACTTGGACAGTAAAACACCATCTTAAGTTGCAACATTTTGGTAACTTTTCTGTAATCACACACCGTACAGTAGGAGTGTACATGTAGACTCACCAGTAGGTTGACTCGGACAGTTACAACAAGTTTGAGCCAGGAGGGGAACTTGGAGATTATCTTGGTGATGAAGGAGGCAATGGTGTCTCCGTAGTCGGGCTTGTGGAACTCTGCCTCGTTTAGCCCGTCTATCAGTATGATATGGTCTTCTTCTGGAATCTTCCTCTCTAAACACACACGCGCACGTGCGCGCACACACACACACACACACACGCACGCACGCACACACACACACACACACACACACACACACACACACACACACACACACACACACACACACACACACACACACACACACACACACACACACACACACACACACACACACACACACACACCAGTAGAGAAGACGGTGGAAAGAAACAAATCGACAATTCATAAACTTTTCAGGCCAAGTCGACTGCAGACATGCCATTTTGCCGAGAAGTAGAACATTTTCTTTTGAGTTTGATCTCATAAAATTTAGTGTCAGTAAAAATAAGAACTGAACATACAGCAGAGAAAGAGAGTAAGATAGTTGGACACCACACTTTAAAGAACTACAAAGAACTTTGTATTTAGATAACATCTCTCTGCACTGCAGTTCCTGGTGCATTAACACATCTTAAGAAGGTTTACTCTGGTATTCTCCCACATCTCTACAGCTAGCACAGTAATGAATGAACATGAGTGTGTTTTAGTCCGCAGCTATATCGACAGTGCAGTACGCTAAACTGCTCTGTGGTGAGACCGCAGCGGGGATCTGGGCCATGCTTTCACAGCAGCAGAACGACAGGGCCCTTGTGTGCATCCCAAATGGCACTCTATTTCCTATATAGTGCATTACGTTTGACCATAGGCTACTTGTCAAAAAGTAGTGCACTATATAGGGAATAGAGTGCCATTAGGGACACAACCTTGTGTTCCTCCTCACATCCAGCTTTGCACAGTGATCAGAAACACGCTAAAATATAAATGAGAGGAAAATGTGCAAATTTCAAGTCCAAGTCATCATTGTGATGGAGTGGACAAATCAACACTTCCCCCCCATATCAAGCCCAATCAAACATGGTCATTCATTTCAATAAGGAACAGGGGGCAGTCGTGAGGGGCCCGTCACAGGAGAGCTGCTGCATGCCCTGGCTGCACATTGATCCTCATTCTTTTCCATCTCCATCATTCCAACACTGGGTTTGTATATCTACATCATCTGTTTAGGCTCCTGCAGTAACATATCGATTCACTGCAATGCAGGGAAAATAGTGGGTCGTGTTGTCTTTGCAAAACGGACTTGACCTTGAGATAGTCGTGCTTCTGTCTGTCTATCTCGGGAGAGATGCATCCGTCACCAAGTTTACGTTTTCTTGGAGAGGCACTATTCTTCTGCCCTGACAACAATAACAAAGTAATACTAACCATTTAGTGTAACATCAATTCAAATCAATGTTGTCAAAGCAAAATGCAGAGCTCCTACACTAAGCAATTAACAATGTCCCCACAGACTATGCTCCCTCTGTACAGCCAGCACTTAATACATTTAACACAGGTATTTCAGGTTCTTTGTGTAAGGAATGGAATCAATTTATCTCAGCTGGCTGGAAGAATTGAAAAGCATAGAAAATGGTCTCTGAAGGGACCTTGGGTAGTCGTTTGCGATTTAAGTCACCTAAGCAAACCTGTGGTTAAATTACAGTTATAATACACTTGTCAGAAACCTTTAGCCACTGAAGGCCTAGATTATAGTATGGACTCAATGTGTGCTTTCAAGACATTATTTTGGACCATGAACACCAGTGACAATGAGACAGTCAGATATGAATGAACCTAGGTGTAACTAGTTTAGCATCGTACCCTTGCGGAGGTTGGCCAGTGGCTCCAACACACCCCTGCGGAAGGCTGCCATTGGGTCCTGGACGCAGGAGCGCAGACTGAGCATGCTCTGTAGATAGGAATCCTTCAGCAGCAGCTCTCTATAGGCGGTGAGCTGGTGCGCTCTGCACAGCAGGGCAGCGATACTGTGCACAAACTCTGGGACCAGGCAGGTGTAGGTGTTGTCAGCCTGGCAGTAGTGATATGCAACCACCTGGACAGGAGAGAAAAAAATAAGAGTACAATTGTTTAGGAACTTTAATGGCTTAAAAATGCATAAGACGTTAACCTTTGTTGTATTACCAAACCATACAACAATATAGACTGTAAGTACCTTACATTGTTGTTGTTTTAAGTCAGCAGAAATCTGCTAAGCTGGCTGTGTGACCTCAAAGTTCTTGCAAAGCCAATAGGCTTGGTGACTAAAAGGCATTAGATGCAATACATAGGGCCCTATAAAATCTGTTATATTTTTGCCTGATTCCCCAACATTACTGTATTTCATATTGATTTCAAATTTTTAGAACCGTTAAGGTATAAAAAAAAAAATACATAAAATAATGAATTTGGCATTACTGCTACTATTAGCCAATAGAAATGCATTGAATAACAGATTCACTACATTGAACAACAGATAGACAAAAAAAAAATCAAAACAAAGTTTGTTCTGATGTCATGGTCCTACAGTGCATTCGGAAAGTATTCAGTCCACCTGTGGTAAATTCAATTGATTGGACATGATTTGGAAAGGCACACACCTGTCTATATAATGTCCCAGAGCAAAATCCAAGCCATGGGGTCGAAGGAATTGTCCGTAGAGCTCCGAGACAGGATTGTGTCGAGGCACAGATCTGGGGAAAGGTACCAAAAAATGCCTGGAGCATTGAAGGTCTCCAAGAACACAATGGCCTCCATCATTCTTAAATGGAAGAAGTTTGGATTCCAAGAGCTGGCCACCAGCTTGTTTTGGAGACTAGTCAGGATCGAGGGATAGATGAACGGAGCAAAGTACAGAGAAATCCTTGATAAAAACATGCTCCAGATCACTCAGGACCTCAGACTGGGGCGAAGGTTCACCTTCCAACAGGACAACCACCCTAAGCACACAGCCAAGACAACACAGGACTGGCTTCAGGACAAGTCTCTGAATGTCTTTGAGTGGCCCAGCCAGAGCCCAGATTTCAACCCGATCGAACATCTCTGGAGAGACCTGAAAACAGCTATGCAGCGACGCTCCCCATCCAACCTGACAGAACTTGAGAGAATCTGCAGAGAAGAATGGGAGAAACTCCCGAAATACATGCGTGCCAAGCTCGTAGCGTCATACCCAAGAAGACATGAGGCTGTAATTGCTGCCAAAGGTGCTTCAACAAAGTACTGAGTAAAGGGTCTGAATACTTATGTAAATGTGATATGTAATGAAATATGCACAAATGGGGTATTGTGTGTATATTGCTGTAACATAACAAAATGTGGAAAAAGTCAAAGGGTCTGAATACTTTCCGAATGCACAGGATATCTGAGAGATATAAGAAAGATCAGGAAACAATACCTATATTTCTTTACATGTATTTACCCCCTTATTTGAGGCACTAAACTATCTCCATATTTTTTTTAACTGGTACTGGGGACCTTCAGATGAGTCTTGTGAGGCTTAGGGGCTCCATATGAAAAAAAACAGAGAACGCCAGAGTATCCGTGAGAGTCTCAGCTTTCAATAGATTGGTCATAATGTAGATCAAACTGTTTGGACGCTACAGACATTTCGTGAGAAGACACAATTTTGGTCATGGTCTGACAAACACACTCTAGCCACCTTTCACTATCGATGCGGAAGGGCTATATCGGCAGATGTGATGGATTGAGACACAGCCCATGCAAAAAACACATATCACTAGCTTGAACCATACAGATTATGTTAATTAGATTTCCGCGTGGTCGTACGACCTCATCTGAAGACCACTTTTGCGGTCCATTAATGTAACTGCCCACCAGCAAGACACTGTTGTTCGGTAAGCACTCATGTAATTGCAGAGTTTGCAAAACAAAAGACCACTGGATAGATGCAAATAATCATGATATCATTCTGCCAGGTAGGCATAGGCTACTTTGTAGTTAACATTTATTTGGGTAGATTTATGGGAAAGCCTTTCCCATCTCTACCAGTCAACGGTTATCATTAGCATCTACGCGTACTCCCCTTTTATAGGTCCCTAAATACATCAGTTTGGTATATAGACTAAGCCAGCCCTGAACTCATTCCACTTTTGCCATTATACAATGGAACTTGGCGGTGAGAAAATACAGTAGCTATTTGTTAGTATGAAATCAAAGCTGGGACTTGAAGGCATGCCCTTGTATTATGACCTTCATATGCAATTGTCTGACTAACCAACACCCACTAGGCTATAACCCACTCCAGTCCACTTGAGCAGGGTTATATACACTAGGAACGAAACGGAAGCAAACAGGCTGAAACGGATAGGGGTCTATCTGGATTTGTCCAACAATAAATGTTTTCCATTGCAAAACATTTTGATATGTTGTGCACTAATGAATATGACCCAGGTGGCATCCCCTACCCAGACATAGGGGATGATGATGAACTGGTTGAAGCATTGCTCAACGACCTCAACTAACCTCCCCAAATACGGTCTCCCAAGTGGAGCTCTAAAAGTAGGATGTGCTGCCTGTGCCTTATACTGAACAGGTTCACGGACATCTGACTTGGACAGGGGTTGGCGGGTGGGAGAGGGGCTGTGGGACCCTGTGGATCTGTCTCTCTCTCTCTCTCTCTCTCTGTCCTAATTACAATCAAACCTGGAGGAGCTGACACACTTTACAGGACAGCAGAACATGAGGAGGGTGAAGCAGGTGACTGGCTAGGTGCTACTGCAGAAGGACTCAAGACCTGGAGCCTGTCCCCAGGCACAATGATGAAGACGTCCCAGAGAGGTCAGAGAGACAGTTGGCCCATAACAACACCAGTCTCAGAACCGCACATTCACTATCAGATGAGATATATAGTCTAAATATGTCCCATCCTAATTTCTTGGATGCGACCTGTGAGTAAATCACACCCAAATAGTCTGATTTGAAATGAGAGAAATATAACCCTCACCAACAGATAAAACAAGAGTAAGCACTTTAACTGTAACAAAGTAGTGCTCTCATGATGATCTCTGTCACAGATCTAAATGGCAGAGGAAGTTGGCACACGATTGTGGCCTAGGACGAGGGAAGGAGGACCTTGAGGCGCAGGCCTGGCCGCCGCCATTACGGCTGCTTCCTTTATAATATCCAATGAAATGATCAAATTATTATTGAATCGTCTGCTTGACGGATGGCGTTGTTTCCTGTTTGGACAGACGGGGTTAACAGGGATAGCTTGTCCTACACCTCCTTGGGGGTAAACTTCCTGGCCCAACGCAGCCTTCTGAGAGAGACGGCCAAACTAACATGATGAATCTACAGAGCCTTCACAAGTGGTGGAGAATTCCACTTTTTCACTGGGCATAATAATAAAGCGGCAGAAGCAAGGACCATTGCCAAAGTACTGTTACTAGCTCTGCTGCCAAGACATTTCTCACACTGAGACAATTAAGTCAAACGAGCTGCTACTGACAAAAAAAATCTAAATAATGAAGAGCTGTATCGGAGCAAAAAACCTAGCTTTGCTATCGATATGACATACTGCTGTGAGAGAGACACAATGCCGTTAGACACTGGGTGTGGGGTAAGTAGATGTCCATTGTTGTGGATGGATTAGAATGAAAGAGAGGAGACAGCAGCTTGCTAATCAGAAACTGTTTCACTGTACAGCTACTCTGTAGTAACCTGAGAGGAAGGATGCAGTAGCATTGAGCTACAACGTCTCACAGATGTGGACCATACTGTACATCCCATGCAGACCACTACCTCATCAAAGAGACATGAACATCTGGTGTTTGTCAAGTATTTCTAGGTGATTCTCTGCAGTACAACTGGATGTTTCCAGAGTCGTGATCTACTGTAATTAATTTCCAATTCAGGGACAAAACTTTGAAGTGTGATTGTGCTCATATACGCGAATCAAGCGATACCAGTGCCTAATTGCAACTGCAAAAGCATGAAATACTTTGCGGCTGCCTCAGTGAGTGCCCTGGATA
Organism: Oncorhynchus mykiss; assembly: GCF_057628025.1. Taxonomy (NCBI): domain Eukaryota; kingdom Metazoa; phylum Chordata; class Actinopteri; order Salmoniformes; family Salmonidae; genus Oncorhynchus; species Oncorhynchus mykiss. The sequence continues at coordinate 59,384,839 of NC_143024.1, read as the reverse complement.
TGAGGGTGGATTTGAAGAGCGGCACCTCCTTTTCATTTAGCCGTGATGACTGACGATGCAATGTTGCGTGGCAGTCACAACACCACAGGAACGCTCCTTTGAGAGAGGCTGTTGAAAGCAGTTTAGTGCATAATTGGTATGAGGGATTCACAGAGTCTAAACATGTTAAAGGGGCAGTGCAGTCCAAAACTAGATTTTCTAGTTTTTTGTTATGATATTTCCACACTACGAGGTCGAAATAACACTCTGAAGTTGTCAAAATTATGATAATGCCATTTTAATGTAAGAGCCTGTTCAGGTGGGATGGAGTTTTTGGTCCAAAGCATAACACATCTGATCTGATTATCAGATCTGATCTGATTATTCTGACCAATGACCAGTAAGTCATCTTTAATTTGCATACGTATCCTCCTACATTAAAGCAGTTTGTGCATATATTAAGACAAAAACAAATGTGGCTGTTTGTGCACACAAAACATTTTCTTGAGGCAAGCCGAAGTCTACGCCCCTTTGTCGTTGATTGATCAGCCTGAGAACAACATACGGGATCAATAGAAGGAGCAAGTTAGTTGAATTCCCAGCCTTTGATATTATACAACAAACTCTGCAAGACCTTATGCATGTAATTCTGGAGGGCGTAGGCCCATTGGAAATCAAATGTGTTTTGAATCATCTTGTTGTGTCAGGACAGATTGATCTGGACTGAATTCTGTTATTCTTGGTTTCCCTTATTCCCCTCTAGATGTTAGAGATCGGCCATCCCCAATTTATGTTAGTACATTAACGTCAAGTGATGGTAAACTAAAACAGTCCTCTGGGCAAATGGTTGTCCTGCTAAGGATATTGCCATTTGTTTTGGAGAGTTTGGAAGTCAATGCATATATACAACTGATAATTGAGCTAATAGAGATTGTACAGATAGTATTTGCATCTGTTCTTTCCATTGCGACAGTGTCTAGGTTTAAGTTACTCATTGAAAATAATTTGAAGCATTGGAAGGAGCTTTTTCCAGACCGCAATGTTACACCTAAACAGCATTATATGATACATTTGCCATCACAGATAAAGTAATTGAGTCCAATGGTCAGACATACAGTATGTGTATGCGGTTCGAGTCTAAACATTGTTCCTTTAAACAATGGGCTTCCAAGCTCAATTAAAAAAATATTTGCAAGTCTTTGATCAATCAGAACCACATATATGAAAGCTGCCAAAATGTTAACAGTTCAACGCACCCAACTTTTTCAAATGAAAGGGAGATGGGACCTGTATCAGAGGTTAAAGATCTACAATATTTACATGGAAAATGTAGGGATTTCCATGGGTTTCAATGAAGTAAACCATGCTTTATCAGTCAAATGGCTTGTAATAAATTGTAATAAATACATAACTCAGAAGTCCAGGATCTTTGCCAAAGTACTGAATGGTTATATGCCAGAATTTGGACTGGTCAAAAACCTATTTCTTGTTGATTCTAGGCTTTATTGTTTGAAATGTCAACCATGTCAAACTATACGCTTTGATCGAAACGTCATGGCTTATCAAGTTGAGGTCTCACGCCTTGCACAGGCCACTGAGTTAATGGATGCTGAAAAGCTGGTTGATTTGACCTCTTATTACACAATTAGCAACAAGAGCCAAACTTATGTACAAGTCAAATACCATCTTGGGGATGTAATAGAATTGTACAACAGTTCAAATGACTCATATGTATCTGTGTTCCTCAGATATGAAAAGTGTACGGTCTTTGTTCTGTACTGTATTTTGTCTACATGACCTTCCTGTGTGTAAGATGACAATAAAACAGTGAATTCCATTTGGTCATTATCTGTTCTTAATATGTGAAGAGATGAAAAGGATAAGATGCTTGAAATAATAAATTCTGACTTTGACAATGCAGTTTAGTACTTGTCAGTGTTGATCAAACAGCTTTATAATTCTTGTAATTCTAGTTTCAAGCACTAAGTTACTCAGAACCAGTAATGCAATCGCAGTAACACGATATATTATCTTATTACGATAATAATTAAGGACAAAAAAGCTTGAAACAAGTGAAATGCTCTAACATAAAAACTGCCTGGTGAGAAGAAATATGTTGTCAGACAAAAAACAAGCATATATTGCCTTGATTTAAGATATTTAATCTTATTTAGATTTCAATTTTTGCAGGGATTTTTCAATTAAGTGTTTGTTGTCATTCAACGAGAGATGGAGGTCTTTTAAGGGAGCATGAGGGCACACTCATTCGTTTCGCCTAGCTGAGTTCGGCTAGGCGACACCTTACGTAGGCTCTAGAGCAGGGGTGGAGTGGTCTAGAGCACTCCAGTCATTGAGGGCCTGATTGGTGTCACACTTTTTCTCCATCCCTAGCAAACACAGCTGATTAATCAAATTGCATTCTTAGGTGAATATTATGATTAGGTGATTATTGAGTCAGGTGTGTTAGCTGGGGCTGGAGCAAAACTGCGACACCAATCAGGCTCTCGAGGACTGCAATTGCCCACACCTGCTCTAAACAATCCTATCTACAAATCAGGGCTGTGTATGTAAATATATAACAATTTGTTTCAACACTCCCACACAATCAGACTGGGCATTTCAATGGCAAAAGGAGGATCAGGGAAATAAATTATTAACCCTCGGGTGTAGCCACACTACTAAAGTATGCGGACACCTCTTCAAATCAGTGGATTCGGCTATTTCAGCCACACGTGGCTGACAGGTGTATAAAATCGAGCTCACAGCCATGCAATCTTCATAGACAAACATTGGCAGTAGAATGGTCCGTACTGAAGAGCTCAGTGACTTTCAACGTATCACAGTCATAGGATTCCAACAAGTCAGTTCGTCAAATTTCTGCCCTGCTAGAGCTGCCCCAGTCAACTGTTAGTGCTGTTATTGTGAATTGGAAACGCCTAGGAGCAACAATGGCTCAGTAGTGAGTTGCAACACTCACTACCGAGTTCCAAACAGCCTCTTGAAGCAACGTCATCACAAGAACTGTTCGTCGGGAGCATCATGAAATGGGTTTCCATGGCCTAGCAGCCGCACACAAGCCTAAGATCACCATGCGCAATGCCAAGCGTCTGCTGGAGTGGTGTAAAGTTCGCCGCCATTGGACTCTGGAGCAGGGGAAATGCGTTCTCTGGAGTGATGAATCACGCATCCCCGTTCATTTGGAGGATGACAGGAGAACAATACCTGCCTTTGGTGGAGGACGAATAATGGTCTGGGGCTGTTTTTCATGGTTCGGGCTAGGCCCCTTAGATCCAGTAAATGGAAATATTAACGCTACAGCATACAATGACATTCTAGACAATTCTGTGCTTCAACTTTGTGGCAACAGTTTGTGGAAGGCCTGAGTAACCTGTTTCAGCATCATAATGCCCATGTGCCCAAAGCGAGGTCCATACAGAAATAGTTTGTTGAGATCGGTGTGGAAGAACTTAACTGGACTGGCCTGGGGTTGACCTCAACCCCCTGGACACCTTTGGGATGAATTGTTATGACGACTGCAAGCCAGACTCAATCGCCTAACATTAGTGCCCGACTTTACTAATACTCTTGTGGCTGAATGGAGACTCACCTTTCCATAGAGGGGTCATATTTGTGTGTAGCCCAAACTGTTCGCTACAGACAGAAGATGGCAGATTAGCTGTACCAATTTTAGACGAGTCTCTAGACACTTGTGGGCGTCCTGGAACAAAACAACATGTACATGTTCAGGAGAGTCTCATCTTTCCATCGGGGGGATCATAAGAGTTTGTAGGCCAAATCGTTCAGACGTTATAGACGTTTTCGTGAGAAGACACATTTTCGGGATGTCTGATGGTCTGAAAAACACCGCTCCAGCTCTGCCATCTTTCACCGCGGAAACGGAAGGACAGTGGATTGAGATGCATCCAATGCAAAAAAAAACTGCTAATTCGATTTTCACGGCCCGCGGAACCCCTCTATGGGGTTAAACATATATTTTGAGTTATTTTCATTAAATAAACACACACACTGATTTATTAGACATACAGTAAATTAAAAAGACTGCATGGGGGCTTTCAAGATGTTCAAATTCAGTGGCACGTGGCTCCTAGAGTCTGCCTATTCCCTATAGCAGTGGCTTGCTGTTGTCATTTTTATAATTTAGCAGACACTCAGGAGCAATTAGTGTTATGTGCCTTGCTTAATGGCAAATTGACAGATTTGACAAATTCATCTAGTTGGCTTGGGGATTCAAACCAGTGTTACTGGCACAACGTTCTTAACCGCTAAGCTACCTGCTGCCTTGTCATCTCACGTTATACTATCCTGTGTTAGTGCCGCACTGATTCAATGCATCCAGTGCAGGAGAGGAAGGTCATTATGATGCCAATGAGTGTTAAAAACATGTGTTATTGAAATAACAGTCAAGAAAACAGGGCACTCTGAAGCTGAACCATTCATGTGATGTAACAGCACTAGGGACAAGGGTGAATGAAACGGCTTGGAATGTTTTAGTCATATTTCATTATTTCTAAAAGTTATACAGTAATGTTTGTAAATGGCAAGCTAAGCTGCAAGGTGGATGTGGCGTATCTTTTTTCTCAAAACAACAGAAGCTAAATGACAGATGGACATTTCAAAATTGGGAAGGGGAACTCTGTGAAATAGAAATAGATGGTGAATACTGAATAAAAAAGCTGTAATCACTTATAAACCTCAGCAGGGTAACTCAAAGCATAGCCGCGGGGAAGAAGTTTGGGGTTAGGGGGTGCTGCGATGTCTTTCTCCAATGGGGGGGGGGGGGGGGTTGCCCATGCTGCATATTGGTTCAGGATTATTAAATGCCCGGTGCACTACTTTTGTGAATAATTAGCATCAGTCAAAGGTTTGGGCACATCTACTCATTCCAGAGATGTTCTTTATCTTTACATATTCTACATTGTAGAATAATAGCGAAGACATCAAAACTATGAAATAACACATGGAATCATGTAGTAACCAAAAAAGTGTTAAACTAATCAAAATATATTTTATATTTGAGATTCTTCAAAGTAGCCTTTGCCTTGATGATAGCTTTTGTACACTCTTGGCATTCTAACAACCAGCTTCATGAGATAGTCACCTGGAATGCATTTCAATTAAAAGGTTTGCCTTGTTAAAAGTACATTTGTGAAGTTTCTTTAGTTTCTCTTTGCTTATTTGAGCAGTTCTTGCCATAATATGGACTTGGGTCTTTTACCAAATAGGGTTGGTTATCTTCTGTATACCACATCAAACTTGTCAAAAGACAACTGATTGGCTCAAACGCCTTAAGAAGCAAAGAAATTCCACAAATTAACTTTGTAAACATTTCAAAAAACATAATTTCGCTTTGACAAATTACTGGTACTGTATGTGTGTGCGTGTGTAGTGAATGTGTGGGTTTTGTGTGAGTGTCAGTGTATATAGTGTGTATATACAGAATAGTCTTATGAGTGTGCATAGAGTCAATGCAAGATAGGGTCAGTGCAGATAGTACAGGTAACTATTAATTAACTACAGTATTTAGCAGACTTATGGCTATATATCAGTCTTATGGCTTGGGGGTAGAAGCGGTCTCGAAGCCTGTTTGTCCCAGAGCCGATGCTCCGGTACCGTTTGCCGGATGGTAGCAGAGTTAACAGTCTATGGCTTGGGTGGCTGGAGTTTTTGGCACCACCTGACATAGAGGTCCTAGATTGTACAGAGTTCGGCCCAGTGATGTACGATATGGCCAAAATATCATATCATGGTATTTTTCAAAATTTTGATGGTATGACGGTATTTGATGTTTTTGATTTATAAAAGTTCTACATTTGCTTAATGATTAGTGTGTGACCGTAGGGTGGCAACACATATATTCTAAATGATTTCAATGGGTCTTTCTCCATTCTGATTGTTTTATACTGTTAAATTCAACTTCAACCTAAAATTGAAGTTGAATTGCGTCGCTCCACAGCTATTTTCAGGTCTCTCCAGAGATGTTTGATCGGGTTCAAGTCCGGGCTCTGGCTGGCCCACTCAAGGTCATTCAGAGACTTGTCCCGAAGCCACACCTGTGTTGTCTTGGCTGTGTGCTTAGGGTGGTTATCCTGTTGGAAGGTGAACCTTTCCCCCGGTCTGAGGTCCTGAGCGATCTGGAGCAGGTTTAAATCAAGCATCTCTCTGTACTTTGCTCCGTTCATCTTTCCCCTCGAACCTGACTAGTCTCCCAGTCCCTGGCGCTGAAAATCACCCCAACAGCATGATGCTGCCACCACCATGCTTCACCGTAGGGTGGACTTCAATCATGTTGTAGAAACATCTCAAGATTGATCAATGGGAACAGGATGCACCTAAACTCGATTTCGAGTCTCATACCAAAGGGTCTAAATACTTAAGTAAATAAGGTATTTTTTTATTATTTTTTATAAATTTGCAGAAATGTCTAAAAACCTGTTTAAGCTTTGTGTTCATGGGGTATTGTGTGTCAATTGATGAGGAAAAAACATATTTAATCCATTTTAGAATAAGGCTGTAATGTAAGAAAATGTGGAAAACTGGAAGAGGTCTGAATATTTTCCGAATGCACTGTAAATAAACCGATTAATAAGCCATTCTGTATTGACAAGTCACCTCAGGTTGTAGGAAGCTGCTATATTCATGTTGTGAACTGTGAGCCACAGCCATTTGGACAATTTACCCAACCTGAGGTCTTTCTGACCATACTTCTAACATGTTACCCTGGCAACACTGATGTTGTCCCAAATGGCACACTATTTCCCTTTATTGTGCATAAGACGCTCGTCAAAAGTAGCGCACCATATAGGGAATAGGGTGCCATTTGGGACGCAGCCAGAGACGAGTCCTAGGGGAGTCTGGCCCGACACATCATTTGCCTATCTCTGTGAGTGACAGAAGTGTGCAGTAGCAATCACAACATGTTAAGGATCCAGAATGAGCTTCTCACTCTCTCCCTCTCCATTGTATTGGAGCTGCCAAGGTGAAAATTGGGCCTGAGTGACTTCGCATTGGATTTTAAGTCCATTTGATGAGGGAGAATCAAGAGGAATGATTATTTAACTAAGCTCAGAGCTCGCTGCAAATCAAACGGGCCTATGATGTGAGAATTCATTTAATGGGGACTCTGTGTGATTGTCTTCAATAAACATCCAGGACCCCAGGGACATGTTTTAATTAACTTGCTTCAGATACAAATAAATTAATGTAAACAAACATAAATCAACTGAGTGCCGCACGGTCTGTTATGTTTTTTGACAAAACCTCATGAATACTAAAGGAAACCCAGCCTCGATATGAAAGGACATGATTCAGGGAGGCGCCACAGCCTCCCTCCCCAATCTACTGTGGGATGAAATGAAGGACAGAAGAAGTAGACAGAGAGAAGAGAATACGTGCATCTGTAAAACTGATGAAATGATGAAAACATCAGTAGCCAAAACATCATAATATGTACCAAGTGGCCTTTATAAATAGTGAAAAGCAATAATGGCATTATAATGAATATAACTGTCAATTTGAACATTTTATTACATTTTTTATCAAAATGCCTTCGGGAACATGTGAACTTTCATGTGCCTTCAAAATAAACATGTATGCCATCTGTAAATACAAATAAAATAGTTAAATTGTGAGCCTTGTTGGTTAATCTGCGGAAAAAGACATGGACCTTCCCGCTAGCCATGATTAGCTGAGATAATGGATGGGCTGGACATGCCTAGAAATGAGTTTGGATTGGTCTGCCATATAGAATGTTTCTGTCTATGTGAAAGATATAACGTTGGACTGCCCTCAACAACATGGACTGCACTAAACAACATTACTGCCCTGAATTTTAGCAGGCGCTATAGACAAAGATCAGTGGGGAAAATGTATTATGGACTACTACTAGGATCAGTGTGAACCAGAGTGACTTGACACAACGTGTCTCGACATGTACAGAGCATTTGGAAAGTATTCAGACTCCTTGACTATTTCCACATTTTGTTACTTTACAGCCTTATCCTAAAGTCGATTCAATTGTTATTTTTCCCCCTCATCAATCTACACACAATACCCTCTAATGACAAACCAAAATAAGATTTCACATTTTTGCAAATGTATTAAAAAGTACTTACATAAGTATTCAGACCCATTAATCACTTCTTTGTTGAAGTACCTTTGGCAGCGATTACAGCCTTGATTCTGGGTTCTGGATGGTCCACTCAAGGACATTCAGAGACTTGTATAGAAGCCACTCCTGCATTGTCTTGGCTGTGTGCTTAGGGTTGTTGTCCTGTTGGAAGGTGAACCTTTGCCCCAGTCTGAGGTCCTGAGTGATCTGGAGCAGGTTTCAATGATATCGCTGTACTTTGCTCAATTCATCTTTCCCTCAAGCCTGACTAGGCTCTTAGTCCCTGCTGCTACATCCCAACAGCATGATGCTTCCACCACCATGCTTCATTCGTAGGGATGGTGCCAGGTTTCCTCCAGACGTGACACTTGGCATTTAGGCCAAAGATTTAAATCTTGGTTTCATCAGACCAGAGAATCTTGTTTCTCATGGTCTGAGAGTCATCTAGGTGACTTTTAGCAAACTCCAAGCGAGCTGTAATGTGCTTTTTACTGAGGAGTGGCTTCCATCTGGCCACTCTACCAATAAGGCCTGATTGGTGGAGAGCTGCTCGGGTTCTCCCTGACCAAGGCCCTTCTTCGAGTCTCATAACAAAGGGTCTAAATATTTATGTAAATAAGATATATATAAATACATTAATTGTAATTGTTTTTTTTGTTGCAAAAATGTCTAAAAACCTTTTTTCGTTTTGTCATTATAGGGTATTGTGTGTAGATTTAATCAATTTTAGATTAAGGCTGTAGCGTAACAAAATGTGGAAAAAGTGAAGGGGTCTGAATACATTACGAATGCACTGTACATGTCTAGACAATAGTTACCCATCCACTTAGGTAGATGTGGCTGGTGGGTGGTTGTCACATTTCTTTCACATGACCCATCAATTTAGACAAGTGTGTCTGAGTAAGAATAATCTAATATTTATAAAATATTTTTATCTCAACACTATTTTTGATATTGCTACTATGCAAATATGCAAGTAACTGTACTGTATACACCTTCTGTATCCTCTGCATGTGACAAATACAATTTGATTTTACTTGATATAGTGTGTTTACCAGAGACGGTAATGTGAAGAACAACATGACCACATGTTGAAGAACAACACCAAAGTCAGATTAGGATATAGATTAAGTGTATTTTTACTACTACTTTTTGCTATTACTTTTACCACTTTTAGACTTGAAATCTTTGGTTATTTACTACACTACTCACTCTGTTTGGCACATGGCCTCACAAGTGAATCCTTAAAGAGGTGGGTGGGGCTAAGTCTTAAGAGGGTGTGAACGATGCTGAATGGTGTAGACAAAGAAGAGCTCTTCAGTAAAGTAGGTATACCACAATATTCTAGGACCATTTTCTCAAAAGTGGGGTTACAAGTTTATCAACTTTCAAAGCAGAATTACTTTCCCATTGTTCCTCAACTGTAGTGTATGATATACAATTTTCTAGCTCCGAGTCTCTCCTTTTATCCAATGTAAAAAACACAATTTCAAATTTTGCTATATAAGACCAAATTGAGGCAGTGAGTCAAATGTTTTGTCAGCTCGTGCTTATATTGTGTGCATCTTTACACAACGGCATCAGTTGGATTTCAGTTGTTCATGGTGCCGGCCTGATTAGTTTTCTTTGCAAGCAAATTGTTCACCAATGACAGTGAAGTTAGGAAATTGTTCATGGTGACATTTCTCCCCTTGCCAACGTGAGGTTCCACAAGCCCCATCACCACATTCTCTGACTCTCGATCACTTGCTGCCTGATGTGGATATTTTCACAGATATTGAAAGCCGCTCAGCATGTAAAATGACGCACGTTCTCACTGTGTAGCATACTCCAAATAGCCCGGAGGAGATTGATAAGACTGCTTTGATTCAGTGGACTGATATAGGGTGCACACAGTGCCTCCAGAAAGTATTCATACCCCTTCAATTATTCCTCAGCCATGAATTCACAATGTATTAGATCGTTTTCCCCCCATCTACACACAACACCCCATTATGAGAAAGTAATAACATGTTTGTAAAAATGTTTGCAAATTTATTGAAAATGAAATACAGAAATAACACATTTTCATAAGTATTCACACCCCTGAGTCAATACTTTGTAGAAGCACCTTTGGCAGCGATTACAGCTGTGAGTTTTTCAGGGTAGGTCTCTACGAGCTTTCCAGACTTGGATTGTGCAACATTTGCCCATTAGTCAAAATTCTTCAAGTTATGTCAAATTGGTTGTTGATCATTGCTAGACAACCATTTTCAGGTCTTGCTATAGATTTTCAAGAAGATTTAAGTCAAAACTGTAAATTGGCTATTCAGTAACATTCACTGTCTTCTTGGTAAGCAACTCCAGTGTAGACTTGGCCTTGTGTTTTAGGTTATTCTCATGCTGAAAGGTGAATTAATCTCCCAGTGTCTGGTGGCAAGCCGAATTAACCAGGGTTTCCTCTAGAGTTTTGCCGGTGCTTGGCTCCATTCTATTTATATTTTATCCTGAAAAACTCCCCAGTCCTTAACGATTACAAGCATAACATTTATGCAGCCACCACTACGCTTGCAAATACGGAGAGTGGCAATGTGTTGTATTGTATTTGCCCCAAACATATCACTTTGTTCTATTCAGGAAAATATTTTCACTCTGTCAATTAGATTAGTATTGTGGAGTAAACTACAATGTTGTTGATCCATCCTCAGTTTTCAACTATCACAGCCATTAAACTCTGTAACTGTTTTAAAGTCGCCATTGGCCTCATGGTGAAATCCCTGAGCAGTTTCCTTCCTCTCCGGCAACTGAGTTAGGAAGGACGCCTGTATCTTTGTAGTGACTTGGTGTATTGATACACTATCCAATGTGTAATTAATAACCACCGTGATCAAGGGGATATTCAAGGTCTGCTTTTTTTACCCATCTACTGTACTAATGGGTGCCCTTCTTTGCGAGGCATTGGAAAACATCCCTGGTGTTTGTTGTTGAATCTGTGTTTGAAATTCACTGCTCTCCTGCGGGACCTTACATATAATTGCATGTGTGGAGTAGAGATGAGGTAGTCATTCAAAATCATGTAAAAAACTATTATTGCACACAGAGTGCAACTTATGTGACTTGTTAACACTAAAACCGCCATAGGTCAACGGCTACTGATGTTTGATTTGTAAATAAAACATAAAGGCAAAAGAAAAAGCTACCTCCTGCACCTTCCCTGACTTTTACTAAATGTTTGCATTTTACATTGCTCAGTTGTCAGAATCTTTAAATGCCAAACTGAAAAGTATTTAGAGCTCTTTTACCTGTTGTTTCCACACCTAGTACCACCTTAATGGGCCAAGACAAATGCGCTGTAGGATGTTGGTACCAAGCCAGGTGCTAATGCGCCTCTCTCGCCTCACTGAATGACAAATGGATGAATGGGAGATAATTGTGCAGGTTACTTCACAATTTGATTTAAATTAGGCCTAGCTGAATGACAAGGAAGGTGAAGAGGTTGATTTAATTTAGAAAGACAATAGTGTAATGATGAGTTTGTTATGCCTATTTGTCAGCTTTGGCGCTCATGTTTATAGCAAATAATTTGACTTGCGGGTTGATATATTTTCCTTTTGTTTGACTTTGTAAAAATAAGCTGATATGGGATTGTTTTATTTACTATAACATAGTGTTGCAGTAGGCCTTTAGAATAACGCAAAACATATCTTGACTCTATCCTAATTGATGAGAAGGGACTTGAAGGGAAGCAAACGATGCCAGCAAACGATGCCAGCCCACTGAATGAATGACAAATGGATGAAAGGAGATAATTGTGCACATTACTTTAGAATCAAATTTAAATGAGGCCTAACTAAATGGTAAGGAGGGAGAAGATATTGATTTAATTATGAACAACAATAGTATAATGATGAGTTTGTGTTATACCTATTTATCATCGTTGGTGCACATGTTAGTAACTTGAACACGCACCTTGCGGGTTGATACCATTCTGTTTTAAGTTTTACTTTGTAAAAATAAGCCGTTATGGGACAGTTTTTAATCACATTTATTGTAAGGGAAACGAAAACATGCTACGAAAACATGCAGTAGGCCTTTAGAATAATGCAAAACATATCCTTGACTATCCAAGTTGATGAGCGCAGGGAAGCAAACAATGTCAGTCAGCCAGCACAGCGGCCCATCGAAACTACACCTAAACTAATTTCACACATAAGAGTTAGAATATAGACTAGATTAAATTGACAATAGTCTAATGAGTGACAATATTATCAGTTGTCAAATTGTACATGAAGAGATGGGCATAGCTTGGAAATGACAGATGCAAGGAAAGGATCATCAGTTAATCAAATCGTCCTTCAGAGTCACATGCAGGTAAAACATTTTGATTTCTATATAGTATCAAAAAGAGCATATTCTGCAGTTTCTATGACACTTACATTTGTCAAATAACTCTCAAAATTCAGAGGTGCAATTCTATTTCCAAATGTCACTTTTTCCATCTGCACAATCCATGTGTTCAGCAAATTGCCAAATTCACTATTCTGTTTTCTTTTAAATACATGTTCTTATTTCCGCAATGTTTCTTTAGACCTGACAAAACTAAATTATTACGGAAGTCTTTGTGATGGACGAACTAGTGGTTTTTCGTTATTACTTATAGCCTAGAGTAACATAAACTAATAAAAATGAAATTATGTTCTTTGTAATAATAGTTTTATGGTTTTCTAATGTTACCTAAGACCTTTAAAAACACCACTAAATTATTATTCTTCAGATAGCATATATGAAATGTATTTACTAGACAGTTAGAATATTGATGAGTCATCGGTTGGAAGTGTCAAGAATTGGATTTAGGCCTACATTTTCACTAGGAATTTGCATATTTATAAAAAACATATCCTTGACTCTATCTAAAAATAAAAATACTGTTGTTAAATTTCTACATGGATATACTGTGCATTTCCACAAATATTTATTCATGCAAATCATGCTATACAATTGATTCTTCACTATTTAACAAGCCTTGGTGCTTATAGTTGCGCACCTTGCGGGTTGATATGTGGCAACGTTCCCTAGCAGGTACTTACAGGCTGAAAGGCCAGTCGGTGATGGTGTTACGCACATTTTTACTCCTGAACATACAGTTGAGGTCGGAAGTTAACATAACTTAGGTTGGAGTCGTTAAGACTTGTTTTTCAATCACTCCACAAATATCTTGTTAACAAACTATAGTTTTGGCAAGTCGGTTAGGACATATGGTTTGTGTAATTTTTCCAACAATTGTTTACAGATAAATAATTTCACTTATAATTCACTGTATCACAATTCCAGGGGGTCAAAAGTTTACATGCACTAAGTTGGCTGTGCCTTTCAACAGCTTGGAAAATTCCAGAAAATTATGTCATGGCTTTAGAAGCTTCTGATAGGCTAATTGATATCATTTGAGTCAATTGAAGGTGTACCTGCAGATGTATTTCAAGGCCTACCTTGAAACTCAGTGCGTCTTTGCTTGACATCATGGGAAAGTCAAAAGAAATCAAGACCTCAGAAAAAAAATTGTAGATCTACACAAGTCTGGTTCATCCTTGGGAGCAATTTCCAAACGCCTGAAGGTACCACGTTCATCTGTACAATCAATAGTACAGACAATAGTACACAAGTACAAACACCATGGGACCACACAGCCGTCATACCGCTCTGGAAGGAGACACGTTCTGTCTCCTAGAGATGAACGTACTTTGTTTGCGAAAAGTGCAAATCAATCCCAGAACAAGAGCAAAAGACCTTGTGAAGATGCTGGAGGAAACAGGTACAAAAGTATCGATATCCACAGTAAAACGAGTCCTATATCGACATAACCTGAAAGGCCACTCAGCGAGGAAGAAGCCACTACTCCAAAACCGCCATAAAAAAGCCAGACTACGCATTGCAACAAGCACATGGGGACAAAAACCGTACTTTTTTGGAGAAATGTCCTCTGGTCTGATGAAACAAAAATAGAACTGTTTGGCCATAATGACCATCGTTATGTTTGGAGGAAAAAGAGGGAGGTTTGCAAGCCGAAGAACACCATCCAACTGTGAAGCACGGGGGTGGCAGCATCATGTTGTGTGGGTGCTTTGCTGCAGGAGGGACTGGTGCACTTGACAAAGTAGATGGCATCATGAGGAAAGTTATGTGAAAACTTACAGTGCCTTGCGAAAGTATTCGGCCCCCTTGAACTTTGCGACCTTTTGCCACATTTCAGGCTTCAAACATAAAGATATAAAACTGTATTTTTTTGTGAAGAATCAACAACAAGTGGGACACAATCATGAAGTGGAACGACATTCATTGGATATTTCAAACTTTTTTAACAAATCAAAAACTGAAAAATTGGGCGTGCAAAATTATTCAGCCCCTTTACTTTCAGTGCAGCAAACTCTTTCCAGAAGTTCAGGGAGGATCTCTGAATGATCCAATGTTGACCTAAATGACTAATGATGATAAATACAATCCACCTGTGTGTAATCAAGTCTCCGTATAAATGCACCTGCACTGTGATAGTCTCAGAGGTCCGTTAAAAGCGCAGAGAGCATCATGAAGAACAAGGAACACACCAGGCAGGTCCGAGATACTGTTGTGAAGAAGTTTAAAGCCGGATTTGGATACAAAAAGATTTCCCAAGCTTTAAACATCCCAAGGAGCACTGTGCAAGCGATAATATTGAAATGGAAGGAGTATCAGACCACTGCAAATCTACCAAGACCTGGCCGTCCCTCTAAACTTTCAGCTCATACAAGGAGAAGACTGATCAGAGATGCAGCCAAGAGGCCCATGATCACTCTGGATGAACTGCAGAGATCTACAGCTGAGGTGGGAGACTCTGTCCATAGGACAACAATCAGTCGTATATTGCACAAATCTGGCCTTTATGGAAAAGTGGCAAGAAGAAAGCCATTTCTTAAAGATATCCATAAAAAGTGTCGTTTACAGTTTGCCACAAGCCACCTGGGAGACACACCAAACATGTGGAAGAAGGTGCTCTGGTCAGATGAAACCAAAATTGAACTTTTTGGCAACAATGCAAAACGTTATGTTTGGCGTAAAAGCAACACAGCTCATCACACTGAACACACCATCCCCACTGTCAAACATGGTGGTGGCAGCATCATGGTTTGGGCCTGCTTTTCTTCAGCAGGGACAGGGAAGATGGTTCAAATTGATGGGAAGATGGATGGACCAATACAGGACCATTCTGGAAGAAAACCTGATGGAGTCTGCAAAAGACCTGAGACTGGGATGGAGATTTGTCTTCCAACAAGACAATGATCCAAAACATAAAGCAAAATCTACAATGGAATGGTTCAAAAATAAACATATCCAGGTGTTAGAATGGCCAAGTCAAAGTCCAGACCTGAATCCAATCGAGAATCTGTGGAAAGAACTGAAAACTGCTGTTCACAAATGCTCTCCATCCAACCTCACTGAGCTTGAGCTGTTTTGCAAGGAGGAATGGGAAAAAATGTCAGTCTCTCGATGTGCAAAACTGATAGAGACATACCCCAAGCGACTTACAGCTGTAATCGCAGCAAAAGGTGGCGCTACAAAGTATTAACTTAAGGGGGATGAATAATTTTGCACGCCCAATTTTTCAGCTTTTGATTTGTTAAAAAAGTTTGAAATATCCAATAAATGTCGTTCCACTTCATGATTGTGTCCCACTTGTTGTTGATTCTTCACAAAAAAATACAGTTTTATATCTTTATGTTTGAAGCCTGAAATGTGGCAAAAGGTCGCAAAGTTCAAGGGGGCCGAATACTTTCGCAAGGCACTGTATGTGGATATATTGAAGCAACATCTCAAGACATCAGCCAGGAAGTTAAAGCTTGGTCGCAAATGGGTCTTCCAAATGGACAATGACCCAAGCATACTTCCAAACTTGAATACATATTGACTGAAGATAATTCAGCTTTTTATTTTTAATTAATTTGTAAAAATGTGAAAAACATCATTCCTCTTTGACACTATGGGTTATTATGTGTAGGTAGGCCAGTGACAAAAAAAATCGCATTTTAATCCATTTTAAATTCCTGCTATAACACAACAAAATGTGGAAAAAGTCAAGGGGTGTGAATACTTTCTGAAACACTACCATTTTAAGATTATAATTAGCATGGATCAATACAATAGAATGGGCCACCCTGATCTTAATTTAAAATAGTTGATTATATAATTATGCATTGTTCGCTTCCCCTCGCTCATCATCTCACCCATTCTCCCTCTTTCTCCCCATCATACTTTTACTTAATTTATTTAATCTTTTGTTATATGTGTGAAATTAGTTTCAGTATAGTTTAGGTTCCGATTCAAAGCAATTATTGGGGTGATTATCAGCTCTGGGCACTTTCAACTATCGGAAGAAGGAGTGGAGCAGAGCTGGCCTTACTCTTGGGAGAAGGAGGGCAACGGGGGAAAACCATAAAACAGTCATGTTTGTGATATTAAGATTCTAACACTGACTGTGTTATATAGACTTATTTAGGAAAAGACAAGGACGGGGGGGGCACGGACATGACTTAAAAAATAATGAATAAATAATATTTATGAGCAGTCAAAATGACTGCTTTAGCGGTTCTAGTGTTAAGGTATAGACACTCTCGTTGCCTTCTTGCTATTCTGAGCACCAAGATGCACTTCACAGTAACAAAATGTCTACTTTGAACCTGACCGGTGAAATGACACAATGCCCCAAAGCCATTATGTGTAATAAATACATTTCCATGCAAACTTACAGAATAACAACTTAAAAAAGAGACCAGAAGTCATTTTATAATCTCAAAGGGTATGTCCCAAATTGCACCATATTCCCTATATAGTGCTACTTTTGACCAGAGCTCTATAGGTGATCTGGGACAAAGAAAGTCACAGCAACAACATTCCCAATTGTTGGGTTGGGCTATGAACTGTGATCTGGCAATGTGAGCCTCCAGTACCTTGGTGGCCAGGCGTTTGACGGCCTCCTCCTTGCGTCTCTGGACCTCAGGGGTGCCGGGACAGCTGTTGTTCCGCATGGTGTTGGTGGCGCTGGGTGGAGGGGTGGGCTGAGGGGGCTGGCTGAGGGGGAGGTCGGTGCTCTGGGGGTCCCCACCATCTAAAAGGAAGAGCGGGAGGGAAGCAGGGTCGTCCATCAACAGGAAGACTCACTGTAAAGACTATTCAGGTGCAACCATGGCAGCATCCTAAATGGCACCCTATTCCAATAGTGCACTACTTTTTACTCGTCAAAAGCAGCACACTATATAGGGAATTGGCTGCTGTTTGGGACTTAGCTGATAACTTTTCATTGTTTGACAAATCAGTTCTTACTCTCACAATGAAAATGTATTTTCATTCGTACAGAATAACCTTGTGAGATTGTGACTTATGCATAGCATATAGTATTCAGCATTTACCAACTCGAGAAAGCATAGAAATGACATCAATGCAACCAAGGCTGTGCCCTTCTGTATTCAGAAACATACAGTAGTCTGTAGCATTACAATTACACTACCGTTCAAAAGTTTGGGGTCACTTAGAAATGTCCTTGTTTTTAAAAGAAAAGCACCTTTTTTGGACATTAAAATAACATCAAATTGATCAGAAATACAGTGTAGACAACGTTAATGTTGTAAATGACAATTGTAGCTGGACAGCTTCATTAAATAGTACCCGCAAAACACCAGTCTCAACGTCAACAATGAAGAGGCGACTCCGGGATGTTGGCCTTCTAGGAAGAGTTCCTTTGTCCAGTGCCTGTGTTCTTTTGCCCATTTTAATATTTTATTTTTATTGGCCAGTCTGAAATATGGCTTTTTCTTTGCCACTCTGCCTAGAAGGCCAGCATCCCAGAGTCGCCTCTTCACGGTTGACATTGAGACTGGTGTTTTGCGGGTACTATTTAATGAAGCTGCCAGTTGAGGACTTGTGAGGCGTCTGTTTCTCAAACTAGACACTCTAATGTACTTGTCCTCTTGCTTAGTTGTGCACCGGGGCCTCCCACTCCTCTTTCTATTAGAACCAGTTTGCGCTGTTCTGTGAAGGGAGTAGTACACAGCGTTGTACGAGATCTTCAGTTTCTTGGTAATTTCTCACATGGAATAGCCTTAATTTCACAGAACAAGAATAGACTGACCAGTTTCAGAAGAATGTATTTGTTTCTGGCCATTTTGAGCCTGCAATCAAACCCACAAATGCTGATGCTCCAGATACTCAACTAGTCTAAAGAAGGCCAGTTTTATTTATTCTTTAATCAGGATAACAGTTTTCAGCTGTGCTAACATAATTACAAAAAGGTTTTCTAATGATCAATTAGCCTTTTAAAATTATAAACTTGGATTAGCTAACACAACATGTCATTGGAACACAGGAGTGATGGTTGCTGATAATGGGCCTCTGTACGCCTATGTAGATATTCCATAAAAAAATCTGCCTTTTCCAGCTACAATTGTCATTTACAACATTAACAATGTCTACACTGTATTTCTGATCAATTTGATGTTATTTTAAAGGGCAATTTTTTTTCTTCTTTTCTTTCAAAAACAAGGACATTTCAAAGTGACCCGAAACTTTTGAACGATAGAGTACATATTTTTTTCTGCCAAGTGAAAACTTTATACCTATCTGTATCACTTCCTGTCAGAACCTGGATGATTGACGTGTTGGGCTACATAGTTCCTGGACATTTCATGTCACTACTGTACATGTCGATGGATTTAACCATACATTATTTCAGCCCACAGTCTAATCTCCTTTCTGTAAGTCCCTGACATGTCTATTTACACGAGAGCACCCAACATGAATGATGATGATGAGGAGGATTAGGTCACATTTGGTCCAGGCAGTACGTGACTGTGGATGTGTCCTGGGCCCTGGTCAAAAGGAGTGCACTAAATAGGGAATAGGGTACCATTTGAAACGTAACTACGGGTTATTTCTTACTTTTGGGCGATGAGCTGGGACTGTTAGAGGCGATCTGCCGCATGCGGCCACCGTGACAGCTGAGCGCCACCAGGCGGGAGATGATGGCCGTCTTGCCGAAGCCCACATTGCCCACAACCACGGCGCCGCGGCTCTCCTCGCAACCGTCGCCCTTCAGAACGTCCTCCAGCTGCTGGAAGAGCCAATCGCGGCCCACAAACACAGAGTCTGTGGTGATGCTGGGCACCTCGAACAGCAGCGGCTTGAGCATGATGTCCACCGTCTTGTAGGGAGCGAAGCGTGCTAGAAGAAACCAAATAAAAGACAAACATTTACCAACTGAAAGTTCATAAGAAAAGAGGGCATATATAATGAATCATACATTTAGCTAGGCGTGAGAGTGAATAAATAGACAGACATTTATTCCCTAGCTGGCGTGAAGCCAAGCCAGTCACTGATTAGGGAACGTCTCCATCTGAAACACCGTTTACACCTGTACTGTTTACCTTACACATCTTTCATCTGTTTTCTCTGAAAGCTTGGCCTCCGCATTCTAATTGATCTCTCATCTGGATGTGCACGTTTGATCTTGCCGTGGCGTGTGTATGTATCAGGTTTGCAATCCACAGAAATGTTAAACATGGTATCATATTGCGTCATTTTGCCGGAGTATCATCCAGGATAATCAGATTGAAAATACCACATTTTTCTCCTGTAATCATCTGAACCGTCTTTGTGTGTCTCATTGTCACACCATTCGTTCACAAACCATTTGAGGAACATTAATATCAGTTGATCATACTGTCCGTCTGTCCATCTGTCTGTCTACGGCGGTTGCAGTGTGATAAGTGCTGACTGTCAACCAGGCAATAAACACCTGCTGCAGGCCAAACACTCTTCTCAGGGCTGTTGAGGGGGAGTAGAGGAGATGCCTGGACTGCAGTCAGTGTCCACCGCACAGCTAGAGAAAGAATGGGCTATTTTTCCTCTGTAGCTCTCTCTCTCTCTCTTCATCATTGCCCTCTCTATCTCTCCCCCCTCTCTCTGTATTTTCCCTCTCTCTCTCGCTCTCTCTCTCTGTCTTTCTTTCTCTCTCTTTCTCTCTCTCCATCTCTTAGTCTGAGCTATGACCAGCTAGCTCCATTGGCTTGGACCATTTGTAAGTCATCTTCAACAGGGCAGCTAGCTTCAGAACTGATTATTTCTCTCTCCCACACACCTTGACTGCATAAGAGAGACAAATCAGTACTAGCCGTACTAACCGACAACCACCAGTCCCCTCTGTCTACTGAGCTCTGGGAATAGCAGTTTAGTTGGAGAAGCTGCTCAACTGCATTTAAATGGAAATCATGGAGGTGGATGGCAAAGGTTTGCAATTTAACAAACATGAATGCTTCTATTAGACTGCTTACAGTGTCTAATGAAAGCCAAACACATAATGCTCATAAATGTGGACTGTTGCAAAAATCTCTGTCTGTCCAGAGGGACATTTTACATAAGTCTAACAACTCTATACTGACAGCGGTAGAGAAAACTGAGAGGGTTTTAAAAGAGTTTTTTTTTACCTTTATTTAACTAGGCAAGTCAGTTAAGAACAAATTCTTATTTTCAATGACAGCCTAGGAACAGTTTGTTAACTGCCTGTTCAGGGGCAGAACAACAGATTTGTACCTTGTCAGCTCGGGGGTTTGAACTTCCGGTTACTAGTCCAACACTCTAACCATTAGGCTACCCTGCCGGGTTAAATAGTAGCAGCAGCAAAGGGGGGACCAACTCCATATTAATAAACATATTTTTGTCCATGTAGCATATGCTGCTCTGTGTTCTATGGAATAGGTTTACATTTTCCCTATGTTTTGTTTATAATTCTGGTGTCCACTGTGCTGGCTCTTGTTCTATCCCGGAGAATAGCTAGTTATTGTATGGCTGTGATCCAAATGGCACCCTATTCCCTATTATATAGTGCACTACAAAGGGCCCTGATCAAAAGAAGTGAACTATATAGGGAATGGGGTACCATTTAGGACATAGTCTAGGTGTACATGCTGTTTAACAGTACCTTTGGAGTCTTGTGGTGCCCTCCCACCTGTGTTATGCCAGGGCAGCCGAATGGACGTCCGCAGGGGAGTATTACGCTGTTCATCAAGATAGCTCAGGTCTTCCAGCTTGGTGGAACTGGTGGCTACAGAGAGAGAGAGAGAGAGAAAACTATGAGATCATGTGTTTTTCACGAAAATTATGACGTGATTCGCAGTTCAGCCTTTATTAGGTGAATGCACATGATCAGATTACTCTGAACAGACAATGATCACCAGCTAAAACCAGTGATGACAAACATGTCACAGGGGAAATCATGTCAATAAGTCGTAAATTCTAATCCAGGGTTTGTCCGGAATACGCTGAGAGAGAGAAAAGAGGAGTAGAGAGAAGAAGAGGGGACACAGATCCAGGGTGACGATGGCAGGATTTCAGGCAGAGGAAAGTGAACGGGAGTTTGGCCGGAGCAGTGGACCCTGGCATTGGCAGTTCCCTGGAGGTGGTGTGGGCACTGGGCAGCCAGGTACAGTACAGCCGACAGGTGGTGAGCAATATCCAAATGCCTCGCATCCCAAATGCCTCGCTATTCCTTTTATTGTGCAATACTTTAGACCAGGGCCCATAGTGCATCTGGTGAAAAGTAGTTCACTTTATAGGGAATATTGTGCCACTTGGGACTCAGCAAATTAATATGGATGTCAGGAACACAACACAGAGCCAACAGACACATTTACTCACTAAAGCCAGCCTTACTACAGGGATTACTGCATGAAAACATACAGTAGGCTACAGCAGCATTACAGAGAGAACTCACAGAACATGCAGCCTATAGCAGCAGGAGAAGAAACAGCCATGATGAAGGAAGAATGACTGCAAACAATTCCTGTCATTGGATCAGAATGAGAAGTGATAATAAACACTAGCAGTTTGTTATATAAAATTCAACCTCAAACTCTACCTACCGTCTGAGCCGGCATCCTCTAGCAACATGCAGACAAAGACAGACAACGTTAAACAAGGTCTTCGGTGTTCCTGGCAACAATGAAATCACCATGGAGACCTGGCTGTCATGTTTAAAGGAACAACAACAATGCGGAAAAGACACCACTTTTTTTTTGCTAAACAGCTAAATGGATGTACCAATTCTAGATTGTCCCTTTAACAGGAAAAATCAAAGCCCTCCTCTCTCTCTCTACTCCATCTGCCTCAGCTGAGCTGGGAGGACAGACAGGACAGTATGCGACTCTCTTCTCCAACTTACTTGGAGGAATGTTCTCCTAATTAGGAACCCGCAGGGAAGGCAGCGCGCATCAACAGAACTTTAATAGGCATCAATATAACTTTAATAGGAATCAATAGAACTTTAATAGGCAAAAATAAAACTCAACGATCAGCCACTTTTATGTTTCACTTTTCACAAGGCTGATGATGTGAATTTTACTTCAGCTCTAAAATGAGAATAAATGAGAGCTCAAGTCTGAGATAGCATAACTTTAATTCAGCATGCACGGTGAGAAATCACTTCACACAATGCAGCCAGAATGTTAAAACGTTTGTTGCACTTGAGCTCAATGCTCCCAACAGTGCCAACCTGTTAGTGCTGGGCAGTGGGCCCCCACCGGTATTACCACACTAGAGGTTGAAGTAGCTACTTACAGTCGGTCAGCGGCAGCAGAGCCAGAGAGCTGGGCAGGACAGCAGCAGGTATTTAAAAACACTCCCGGCATGGAGCAGGCAGGCTGAAAGGCAGGCAGGGCGGAGGCCCTTTGTGGAAAAGCTCCAGAGAATTATTCTCCCCAGTGGGCTGGATGCTCACCAGAGTACCCAAGTGAATCTTCTGCCCCAGCGCTCCCATCCATGTACAGGCACACTGGCCGCATTCAACTGGTGACTGGGCTTGGCAGTCCACAGGCACTGCTCTCTCTCCCTCTCCCTACCTCACAACATCCACAGCATTAGCAGCGCTCCGTGCAAAATGAATACAGGTGCTTTATTAGAATGTTCCCTCTACCCACCTCTCACACAGATTTTTAGCAAGCGGAGGAGAAAAAGTGGGTGAATAAACCAAAGAAGAAATGAAAGGCGGGAATGTGATGAGAGCTGCTCTCCTGGCTGATTACAGTTTGCACTAGGCAGCCGGACTCACAGAGGAATTAATCAATGATCCTCCCTGTACTGCTGTCACACAGAGAGAGAGGGGAGGGTGAGAGGGGGAGATGGAGAAAGAAAGTGAGAGAGAGAGATATACAGTATATACAGAGAGGGAGAGGAGGGAGAGAGAAAGTGAAAGAGGGATAGAGAAAAGAAAGAGCCAAAACCAGGGCACCGGGAGAGAGGAGGAAGAGGGTAGTGTGAACCGCAGTGAATGATGTAAGGAAGAGAGGAGTGAGAGATGGCAGAAAGGAGGGGGACAGTAGAAGAGATGGAGGGAGGGAGAGAGAAGTTAAGTTGAAAGTCTGCGCGGCGATCCAGCTCTAGCGCATCATTCAAGCCCCATGCTGACATTCGTGGACTGCAGTGAGATTACCATCCCATCTCTCCCTTCTCTACCTCTCTCCCTCCACCCCTTTCGTGCTCTCAGTAGACCCATTGGAATTGGTATCCCTTTATACAAAGCTGCAACACAGATATTCGCAGCAGTCTGTTAGTGCTAAAACCAAGGAGGCAGTGTAACAGATGCACTGTGCCATTAGATGCTCTTACATTTTCGCCTGTGACAGAGATCCTCGAAGGCTGCACCATTTCCCACTACACAAAAATGGCCAATCCTCTCTAACGTAAGAGAAGAAAAATACTCAAAATGTAATGCTGTAAAGTCATGTTTCTTTATTTGTTCTTTCAAGCCCCAACATATTATAGTGTGCCAATAGTCAGTCTCTCTCTCTCTCCTCTTCTTATTCCAGCAGCAGACCATTCCTGGTTGATGTGATATTATGTATGAATATGTTGGGAGCAGCTTTGAAGCTCCACAGATGTGACAGGTTCCTTTCTGATGAAAATCGGTTATTTTTTGTGCAGCTTTGCCCTTTGAATCCCTCTGTTCTTTGTCTCCTGCTCGGAGTAGGATGGGGGGGGGGGGTCAGCTGAGTTGCGAGCTCTGTGAACATCGTTGCACCACTCCCCAGTACTTGTGTACATCCCAAATGGCAATCCTATTCTCAAAAGTAGGGAACAGGGTGCCACATGGCCATAGGGGTTTTGTTAAAAGTAGTGTACTAGTGTACATTTGAAGTTGGAAGTTTACATACACTTTAGCCAAATACATACAAACTCAGTTTTTCACAATTCCTGACATTTAATCCAAGTAAAAATTCCCTGTCTTAGGTCAGTTAGGATCACCACTTTTATTTTACGAATGTGACATGTCAGAATAATAGTAGAGAGAATGATTTATTTCAGATGACATTTTTTTCATCACAATCCCAGTGGGTCAGCAGTTTACATACACTCAATTAGTATTTGGTAGCATTGCCTTTAAATTGTTAAACTTGGGTCAAACGTTTCGGGTAGCCTTCCACAAGCTTCCCACAATAAGTTGGGTGAATTTTGGCCCATTCCTCCTGACAGAGCTGGCGTAACTGAGCCAGGTTTGTAGGCCTCCTTGCTCATACACCCTTTTTCAGTCCTGCCCACACATTTTCTATGGGATTGAGGTCAGGGCTTTGTGATGGCCACTCTAATACCGTGACTTTGTTGTCCTTAAGCCATTTTGCCACAACTTTGGAAGTATGCTTGGGGTCATTGTCCATTTGGAAAACCCATTTGCGACCAAGCTTGAACTTCCTGACTGATGTCTTGAGATGTTGCTTCAATATATCCACATAATGTTTCTCCCTCATGATGCCATCTATTTTGTGAAGTGCATCAGTTCCTCCTGCAGCAAAGTGCCCCCACAACATGATGCTGCCACCCCCGTGCTTCACAGTTGGGATGGTGTTCTTCGGCTTGCAAGCCTCCCCCTTTTCCTCCAAACATAACGATGGTCATTATGGCCAAACAGTTCTATTCTTGTTTCATCAGACCATAGGACATTTCTCCAAAAAGTACGATCTTTGTTCCCAGGTGCAGTTGCAAACCATAGTCTGGCTTTTGTATGGCAGTTTTGGAGCAGTGGCTTCTTCCTTGCTGTGTGGCCTTTCAAGTTATGTCGCTAAAGGACTCATTTTACTGTGAATATAGATACCTTTGTACCTGTTTCCTCCAGCATCTTCACAAGGTCCTTTGCTGTTGTTCTGGGATTGATTTGCACTTTTCGCACCAAAGTACGTTCATCTCTAGGAGACAGAACGTGTCTCCTTTCAGAGCGGTATGACGGCTGCGTGGTCCCATGGTGTTTATACTTGTGTACTATTGTTTGTACAGATGAACGTGGTACCTTCAGGCGTTTGGAAATTGCTCCCAAAGATGAACCAGACTTGTGGAGGTCTTGGATGATTTCTTTTGATTTTCCCATGATGTCAAACAAAGAGGCACTGAGTTTGAAGGTAGGCCTTTAAATACATCCACAGGTACACCTCCAATTGACTCAAATGATGTCAATTAGCCTATCAGAAGCTGTCATGCACAAAGTAGATGCCCTAACCGACTTGCCAAACCTATAGTTTGTTAACAAGAAATTTGTGGAGTAATTGAAAAACAAGTTTTAATGACTCCAACCTAAGTTATGTAAACTTCCGACTTCAACTGTGTATAGGAGGAATAAGGTGCCTATTGGGACACACACCCAGTGTTAGTTAGTAGGCTCTAGTATAGGCTTAATGCCTCCAGAAGCCTCTTGGCATCTCCCAACTCAAATCCCTCTCTGACCCGCCATGTCAAAATGCCCTGAGCTGGAATTGACTAAGTGCAAAATGGAAATCAAAGTCACTTATACACAGATTGTGGCACGTAACCAAGTAAACAGATTGCGCTCGATACCTCGCTGGTTGTCGCTGGCTGCATGGCGAGCAATCTGATTGTTATGAAGAAAATAAATAAACTAATGAGGATGTAACAGCCTGCATAAATCTGTTTTTCCCCCCTGTTATTTTGTTACCAAACACAAACGCGTTTATTTATCCCACTGTAAGACATGACAGAGTATATGAGGAGTAAGTTGCTCCCCTCGCGGGCACAGAGACTTAGATCTGACCTGTTAGTGTGGTGCAGGCAGAAGACACTGCAGATACTGCAGGGCACATAGCAGAATTCAAAAGAGCTTTAAAGCAGACCAGAGCACACAAACTTCACTGGAGCCCTGCATTTCACTGCCTACATCCCCCAGAATGCTGGCCAAGCAATACAGACAAACTACATGTATGGAAGGACTCAATATCAATGTTATTAGAAATAATTAAGTTAAGTGTACCTATTAAGCCCACCGAAATTTAAGTCTAGACATTTCTAACATATACTGTCCTAATTTCTGTTTGAAAAGTTAAGATAAAATGAAAGACTGATCTCTCACATCAGGTTTTATGACTTTACTTAAATTCTTAAATAAATATTTGATAAAATATGAGAAAAGTCTGGACTGAGCATAATTGGTACGGAAAGCCCATAGGTGTTCCAAATAAGCCCACCTAATTTTAAAAACGTACATACTGACATTTATATAAAATGTGATTATATTAATCTTCACCTAAATTCAGTAAAATAAACTGATAATTACTATTCATCATGAAAGTAGCACTCATAACAGGGGGGTGTCCAATATTATCCACACAGACCAATGTGGATTTAGGCTTTTGTTCTTGCCAACCAGTACACACCTGATTCAACTAATCATAGACTTCAATTAAGACGTGAATAGTTAAATCAGGTGTATTATTACTTGGTTATAAAAAAAACTGACCTCTGTGGATAAGAAGCCATGCACAAAGACCATAACACACACACAAGTTTCAATGAAATATCTGAAACCCGATTCACATTTGCTGTACTGATATTCTTGTTCATTAGTTAAACTTCCTAAAGCCTATCTGAAGACTGTTTCAAATCTCCCTTTCTACTGTTCTATTACAAAGGTACAGGTGGTGGACCAACAAACAGAATCACCTGGATGAATGAAGGACAACAATATGACAATGCCACTTGTGGGAATTTACACATAACTGTAAATAACTTAATAATAAAACATCTGATTGGATTAGAATAAAAACTGCTATGGACATGACAACCAGATTAATTGACTGACATATTAAAGAGCAGAATTGTTTTATTTTCTATTTGAATTCAAAGATGAAAGTGGGCTTAATAGCTACACTTACCCTAACAATCACAGAATTTCTTTTGAGGATCACCAGGATCCAGACCATGAAAAAAAAGTATAGATTCCACATATTCCTGATATGTAGTACAGTCAAGTTCTAGTTCATCCAATGAAGTTACATGGCAGAATACAATTGAACTCTGAATTGTGTGATGGATGAAATTAAAAAAAGGATGCTAAATAAAGTCCCACAAGGAGCGAATCCACAAAGCAAAGCAATGTTGGGACCTGTCAGTCAAACTCTGTCAGATGGCTCACTGGAGGCTGGTAGCATACTGTGCTCGGTTGTCTCTCCACAGGTTTATATAAATCAATAGGCACCACTGAGTTGAATGCTAATTGGCTGCTCAAAATTGGATCCGATCGATCCCTAAAGAAGAGGTCTTTATCTTTGCTCTGGCTCTAACCTTCTTCACCCATTGGCAACTTTGTGAAAAAGGACAATTCGGCTCACGTCAATGTGACCTTTCAAAGTGTTGTCTTTCAGGCTGCGTCCCCAATGGCACCCAAATATAGTGCACTGTGTAGGGAAAAGGGTGCACCTCAGTCTCCAAACTGAGCCAGTCAATGTCCAGATATGGTCAGAGGCAATGTTCCCTCGAATATGTTTCGGCACTCAGCAAATTTCAGGTCTGCTAAGCTCAAACTTGAAACTTGTAAAATGGCTGTGCAACTTCTGCCGAGTGTTTACTGTGAGCACTGGGGCTGTACCCGCTTTCATTTACAGTTTTAACAGTGGCCAAGTAGGCTACTGTGGCCATTTGATCAACATGGAAATAGCGGTTCTATCATTCAGCCTACAGTAGCAGCCAATCTGTGTTCAATGTAGGCCTACATTCCATGAGACTTTCAAAAAAACATGCAGGGCTTCAAATGAACCTGATTATCCACTTGTCTGTCAGATAAGGAGGTGACTGAACATTTTGTTGTGTTGTTTGATGCAAGAAACCACTTTACAAAATACAATTAATCCTTATTCCCCATCCCATTTATTACAGAGAACAAGACAAATTATGCTACCCTCTGCCTATTGGCTACTTAGTTTATTCAAGCCTGTCTCAAAATACAACACTGGCCCTTTAAGACATAGAAAAAGCTCTTTACCTGACCTGCTTTTCAAAGATGGCTAGAAATGTACACATTTTGTGCTCTTGTAGGAAGCAATCACTCCCACATTGCTGACTACAAATTATATATAACTGGGCTAATAACTCACTAACTAGCAAATAATATGAACAAATGTGCACATGTGGCTACATGCAGGGATGCAAACTGGTGAGGGCCCAAAAAGGTACAACTTTTTTTGTTGCACTGAAACATGCAAAAACAATCCCTGCTAGGGGAGAAAAACAGTTTTTACCTAATTAAACAACAAATAATATGATCTACATGATCAATCTCTGTGTGTAAAATAAAAAGTGGTTAATGTGAACCTAACTCACGGCTAAAAAAATCCAATGTTATTTGTTGCCTGGACTTTACTGCAAATGACACTCAAGTCTTAAGAAAAAATAATACACTAATATTGCAGTTAGCCATGACAGCCTTTATAATAGAATGCTTGTGACCACACACACATCTAAATATTGCACTTGGGAAAAAACCCATCTTAAAGTAGAAATAGAATGAAACAAACAGGCATTCTATTTTTGCTCTATTATAGTGGCCACCATAGACATTGATCAAGTGCACAAGGCTACATGTGTGCAAAAATAACGTTCACTGAGTAAAAAATGTAATAACCCCCTCACTCACACAAGTGTTACTGTCAAGTTCAACACAACTAAAGCAATATCTTTGGGCTACACTGCACATTATTACATTGTACACTTTCTGTCTGTGGACATCTGTTCTACAGTGTGCCAGCAGCAGAGCATGATACCATTTGTTGGCATAATTGATCTATTTCAGGCAGAGAATACACCTGGCATACCCCTTTTTATCCACTGTATTGAAAAAGTGAGAAAGAGGGAAAGTGTGTGGTGTTCCTTTCACCTCTATAGAGGCATCAACTTGTTTAAAACCTCATTTTCACCCAATTCTATCTTTCTGAAAATTAACCACATATTGTAGGTCGCCAGTTGTACGGCGTTTCCTCCGACACATTGGTGCGGTTGGCTGCCGGGTTAAGCGGGCGTTGTGTTAAGAAGCAGTGCGGCTTGGCTGAGTTGTGTTTCGGGGGAACGCACGGCTCTCGACCTTCGCCTTCCCGAGTCTGTACGGGAGTTGGGACAAGACCAATTGGATACCACGAAAAATGGGGTTATATTTTTAAATAGGCTAATGTTGCTCAACATTTCTGTGGCTAGCCTACGGAGAATTCGATCCAGCTAACAAGATACTTAACAATGGTAACAATAATTGTTCCACCACACTTTCTCCCTCACCTCAAACTTTCCAAATGCCAGCTGTTTTTCGGTTACAGCTCATGAAGTACACTTCATCACCTTCTCACCCCCGTCTTCGAGGGCAGGCTTCTCACCTACCTCTTCGTTATCGTTCTGGGGACAGGCTGCTGTAACTGGCAAACTGCCTTTCCACTCTCTACTGTCTTTTCATAGTCCTTTCCACTCTCTACTGTCTTTTCATAGTGCATACTGATGCTGTAACTACCAAATTGGTTGTCTCTTCTCTCTTCAATCACCTGCTGCATTCTGTTGTTACGTGATCGATTGGTTGAAAGATTGCTCCAAACGCGCATCACTCGTTCCCTTACAGTCAGTAGTGATCCAAAGCCACCCCAAACTTTTTTCATCGGCTCTATAAGAATCATATAGGTCACCTATTTTGAATTCAAAAAGGCGAATTTCACCGAAAGGTGAATAGTATTCCTCTCTGTACATGCAGCTGTCGCTTTGATCTAAAAACAAGTGCATAATAATTGCGACCGCTCATGCTGTAAAACAGTCCAGTTCAAAGTGAACGACACAAACCCATATACACCTTCCCTTTTCCCAAATGTTGTTACTTTACAGCCTTATTCTAAAATAGATTAAATAACATCCTCATCAAGCTACACACAATGCCCCATAACGATAAAGCAAAAGTTTTTTTGAAATGTTTGCACATTTATTAAAAATAAAAAACAGAAATAACTTATTTACATAAATATTTAGACCCTTTGTTATAAGATTCAAAATTGAGTTCAGGTGCAACCTGTTTCCATTGATCATCCTTGAGATGTTTCTACAACTTGATTCGAGTCCACCTGTGGTAAATTCAATTGATTGGACATGATTTCGAAAGGCACACACCTGTCTATATAAGGTCCCACAGTTGACAGTGCATGTAAAAGCAAAAACCAAGCCATGAGGTCGAAGGAATTGTCCGTAGAGCTCCGAGACATGATTGTGTTGAGGCACAAATCTGGGGAAGGGTACCAAAAAATGTCTGCAGCAGTGAAGGTCCCCACGAACACAGTGGCCTCCATCATTCTTAAATGGAAGAAGTTTGGAACAACCAATACTCTTCCTCTAGAACTGGACAACCCGGCCGAAATGAGTAATCGGGGGAGAAGGGCCTTGTTCAGGGAGATGACCAAGACCCGAGGTTCACTCTGACAGAGCTCCAGAGTTCCTCTGTGGAGATGGGAGAATCTTCCAGAAGGACAACCATCTCTGTAGCACTCCACCAATCAGGCCTTTATGATAGAGTGGCCAGACGGAAGACACCCCACAGTAAAAGGCACCGCTTGGAGTTTGCCAAAAGGCACCTAAAGGACTCTCAGACTATGAGAAATCAAGATCGAACTTTTTGGCCTAAATACCAAGCGTCACATCTGGAGGAAACCAGGCACCATCCCTACCGTGAAGCATGGTGGTGGCAGCATCATGCTGTGGGAATGTTTTTCACTGGGAGACTAGTCAGGGTACAGAGAGATCTTTGATGAAATCCTGCTCCAGACCACTCAGGAGCTCAGACTGGGACGGTTCACCCTCAGAGTGTCCCTAAACACAAAGTCTCTGAATGTCATTGAGTGGCCCAACCAGAGCCATGCCTTGAACCCGATCAAACATCTCAAGAGACCTGAAAATAGCTGTGCAGCGGCGCTCCCCATCCAACCTGACAGAACTTGAGAGGATCTGAAGAGAAGAATAGGAGAAACTCCCCAAATACAGGTGTGCCAAGCTTGTAGCATCATACTCAAGACTCGAGGCTGTAATTGCTGCCAAAGATGTTTCAACAAAGTACTGAGTAAAGGATCTGAATACTTATGTAAATGTGATATTTTGTTTCTTTTAATACATTTTCTAAATACCTGTTTTTGCTTTGTCATTATGGGGTATTGTGTGTAGATTAATGAGATAAAACATATATAATATTGAATAAGGCTACAACGTAACAAAATGTGGAAAACATCAAGGGGTCCGAATACTTTACGAAAGCACTGTAGGCCTACTGCAGCTCTGATTGGTTATGGCACACCGGTCTGTCGAGTGTACAGGCCTGAGTAGTGCCTGTCAATACAATAGAATCGTACTTCGATACGCTATGCCTACAACAAAACCTAAATCTAAATCTAACAAATTCTAAGTCTTGTATAGTTTGTTTCGTTTTCGGGATGTTACATTGAAAGTGGTTAATATTGCATTGATTAGATCCCAATTCCCACAGTAAAGGCAAACGTTGATAGTGTTAACGAACAGGGAAAACTTTAGAAAGTTGAGTGAAGTTCAATCTTGTGCTTCTCTGCACGGGCTGATTTTGCCGCAGTCCCACGCACACTCACAGCTTAGAGGGAACATTGGTCAAAGCTGACAAAATGGACACCACGTGCACCATCAACATCAGAGAAATAAGTGGAGAAGTCTTCAGAGAACAGTGAGACTCCACATATATGTACATTCTCAATGAGCAAATTGGAAACTTGACAATAAATGCATACCCAAAGAATCCCCTCATAAAATCCATACGTGAGTAGACAAAACATAAATCCTGATAAAAAACAGTTAAGCCTGTTCTGGTTTATCACCTCATCCACCAGTGGTTAAAACACATTACTTTATGATTTGTAATGACTGTAACATAAGCAAACCTGCAGAACACCTGGGGACCACTGAGTGTGTCCATCTGGGACTCGTGGAGATGACATCAGTCTAAGAGACGGGACGCAGCTGTTTGCTGCAGTCACTATGTGCTCCAGTAATCATAAAGTATTCTCCTATGAAGAGGGATCCATAGTAACCAGGAGATGGAACAATGGCAGTCAATGATGCCTACTTCTGCTCTGGAGGGGGGGCAGCGGACTTCTGCCAGCCACAAAGGAACAATCACCTAGACACCGTAACACAAAGGAATGCTGAGTAGGGCAGCAGGGCAGTGACAAAAACTACCTGTGCAGACTGGGCACCTGGCACATGACTGTGAACCACAATAGTACTAATGCCTGCCTAGGCAATGCACCAATCAACATGTTCCAAGGTTGAGTGGAGTGCCCCTTGGCTATGTGCTGTGGCCGAACCATTCCACAACTAACCACCTTAATACCGTTTTACTGTCTGGAGAAATCGCCACCAGCAGTTCAACGGGAGGTCTTTGGACCATGGGATTCCTGTGGCCAGTCTTAATGTAGCCTTTGATTCCCTAATCCACGGTAAATGGCTTAACTCTGATGACTTGAAATATAATTCTTATTATTTGAGCGTAACAAAGAATACAGAAGGCTTTGAGCTGAATTCTTTTCCCAAAAAGCCCTGAATCGGCACTGGATGAAGGAGGCATGGAGGTGTCAAATTGGATTTCAGCCAAATCTGAAGAGCTTACAATAGAGCCAAGACAGAGCCCTCTTCTTCTACTCTGTACCCCCACACATCAGAGGGGTAGAAACTAAGAATATCTCTTTCAGCTGCACCGAGTCCCTACCTTCCTCCCTTCCTCTCCCTCTCAGTTCTCATTTAGAATTCTGCTCTCTGAAGCCACCACTTTACATGCAGTATTATAATAACATTTACATATTTAGTTTCCGTTACAGAGCCCGTGTCAAAGGCAATCCTCTTTGAAGCCGGTGGCACCTGTGATGGAGTGTGGGTTGGGCTAGGAAAGATTAATCTCTGAGATGTTTTCAGAAGCTTATCCCGTAGCCACTGTCTGTGTGTCACACAGCACCCTATTCCCCTATATAGTGCACACTTTTGAAGCACAGCCTTATAGAGGTGAACCTGGCATTTAGCAGTAACAACACATTACCAAATAGAGTGGTCTGTTGCTGGTAACATAACATTAAGCACTAGAAATGACTCTGTAGAGTTATTATGTCTCTAGTAGTGTGAGATGCGCTATGGTGTCTGATGTGAAAAACAAGTGAAAGAAAGCAAAACATTCCGACCCGTCTCTTCCTAAGACTATCTGACATAGAGTGTGTGCGACTGTGCATCAAAAGTGGTGCACTATATAGGGAATAGGGTGCCATTTGGGACGCATTCAGGCACTGTTGCCAAACTCTGTGCAGCTGGAACTGTTGCTGAAATCCCCCAATGGCGCGGGTTAATTTCCCAGCCATAGCAACGAGAGGTAGTGAGAGTGTGACAGTTGTCAGATTAGGGGCTGTGTGTGAGTGTGACATCACTAACTTATGATTAGGCTTCCAATGTTACAGTCATTTGTAATTAAACCCACAGTCTCATTCCCCGTCGCATCTCATTTATTTTGGGTGGTTTTTAAATGAATAGAAATGGGATGATGCCCGGACCGGTTGTGTGGCTTTTTGCCAGTCTGACTGCCTTAATAATTCAAAGTGTGCGTCCTAAATGGCACCCTATGGGCCCTCGTCAAAATGAGTGCACTATGCAGGGAATATGGTGACATTTGAGATGGAAACAAATGGCACATTTCAATGGAGGCATTGTGACTCAGACACATATACAACAACATTACTATGCAGAATGGATGGAGTATAAAGCAGCTTTACAGACATGTCCTGCTGAGAGACAATACAATTAGGGATTTACTCCAACAGATTTTGGAGGGGCTTACAAGCCATGAGAGTCAATCAAAATCACAGCAAAAATAGGAAAATATCCCCTATAAAGTCCAGTCTTCCAGCAGGGTCTGACTAGACAAGACAAGCAGCAGCCAGAGGGGGATTGTACAAAAATAATGATCATATTGTCAGTGTTATGTTGCGAGTTTGTCTGTGTTTTGATTTGAATGAAGCATATTTGTGCGCTCATGGTGGGTCAATCGACTTGAGTCCTGCTTTGCCCTGAGAAAACGGCAAACCGCTTGTTTGATTTTATGAGCAAAGAAATTTGGTGGTTTGGTTTAATGAGTAGGATTCAGGTTTCTGTCTTCTCACTCAGACAGGTGGTGTATTGGTGTGGATCTGGACCTAGCCAGTTAGCCACAGCTTAATGTGCAGACAGTACTGCTTGGATTTCCCACAGCAGTAGCTCGATTGTAGCAGGCCAGACACGATGTCCGCTGTAATCACGCACAGCGCAAATTATACTTCTGAGCAACACGGATACATTCCTTGTGTATATCTCACATTTGAGCAGGGCTGTGGGACATTAGACAGACTCCACTAATTCACCCAGAGAAATGGACCCTATGTTCTCAGGCTAAAAACATCCAACAACCTGAGAAGGGGTCAAACGCTTCTGTATGTGCAGACAGAAAGAAGTCTAAAGGACAAAACAGATGGTTAAAAACAGTGGTCCTATCACCTCTGATCACAGAACATTAGCCGTCATTTTCGATTCATTTCCCAACGATTCTACATGTTGAATCAGCATCATTTGTAGACACCTAGCAGGTGAGCTGACATTCTATATGGTGTCTGTCCAGTCCATAATAGTTCAACTTTGAGCCAGCAGGTCAGCAGAGCAACAGAGAGACAGCAGCTATTCCAACTCTTAACTCCTGAAGTCCTGGTAGGAACACTGCCTCACAGCGTGTTAAGGCTAGGGCTGGTACAGTTAAGCAATAAGGCCAGAAGGGGTGTGGTATATGGCCAATATTACGGCTAAGGGCTGTTCTTAGGCACAAACCAAACCTGGAGTGCTTGGATACAGCCCTCAGCTGTGGTATATTTGCCATATGCCATGTGCCTTATTGCTATTATAAACTGGTTACCAACGTAATTAGAAGAGTAAAAAGAAATGTTTTGTGTGGAACGAACAGCTGACTGAAGATGGGATGGCCGGGCATTGGTGCGGTTGAGTCGATTTCTGCTATAACATGGACTCTACAACGTGATGAAACTTTGTTGCTCCTTGCTGAAACATGCAGGGTGTTATAGCAAACAAGCCTTTGGTTGCATAGGCAACGCCATCCTCTGGACTCTAATTAGACTCTAGTCTGCCCGGTAACAAGTCACAGGATGCAGTATTAAAACATATCGCCTCAAATCCCTCTCACTCTCCTGGCAGATCAACGCCCCCCTCCCTGCAGCAGCACATGCAGTCAGGAGCGGACTTTTTAATTATTATGATTTTATACGTTATTCCAGTGACTGCGGTCATTTGGCTGACCAATAACCATCATCCAAAATTCCATGACCATCACAGACCTAGTTAAGGAGCTCCAATCAATGACAGCTTGACTTTCAGCACTTTGGCAACAATCAGACCATGGGAATTTCATTACGACTCCTCTCCTCTACGACACATCACATCACACCTCTCTCTCTCGCTCTCATTCTCAGTCTGCCCACTGTCTCTCTTTCTCTCTCTCCCCCCCTATCACTCGCTATCAGTCAGTCCCTCTCTATCAGTGTGTCCTACAGATTATGTCCAGACATCTTTGATGTGACAGACTGGTGTGTGACAGGGACAGGAAAGGGGCAATCACAGGACGACAAGAGAATCAACTGGATAGCTCTTCACTTCCGGCGCCGACAGAGATGGCCGCCTCGCCTCGCGTTCCTAGGAAACTATGCAGTTTTTTGTTTTTTTACGTGTTATTTCTTACATTAGTACCCCAGGTCATCTTAGGTTTCATTACATACAGTCGAGAAGAACTACTGAATATAAGATCAGCATCAACTCACCATCAGTACGACCAAGAATATGTTTTTCGCGACGCGGATCCTGTGTTCTGCCTTACAAACAGGACAACGGAGTGGATCCTATGCAGCGACCCAAAAAAACGACTCCGAAAGAGAGGGAAACGAGGCGGTCTTCGGGTCAGACTCCGGAGACGGGCACAGCGCGCACCACTCCCTAGCATTCTTCTTGCCAATGTCCAGTCTCTTGACAACAAGGTTGATGAAATCCGAGCAAGGGTAGCATTCCAGAGGGACATCAGAGACTGTAACGTTCTTTGCTTCACGGAAACGTGGCTTACTGGAGAGACGCAATCCGAAGCGGTGCAGCCAACAGGTTTCTCCACGCATCGCGCAGACAGAAAAAAACATCTTTCTGGTAAAAAGAGGGGCGGGGGCGTATGCCTTATGACTAACGTGACATGGTGCGATGAAAGAAACATACAGGAACTCAAATCCTTCTGTTCACCTGATTTAGAATTCCTCACAATCAAATGTAGACCGCATTATCTACCAAGAGAATTCTCTTCGATTATAATCACAGCCGTATATATCCCCCCCCAAGCAGACACATCGATGGCTCTGAACGAACTTTATTTAACTCTCTGCAAACTGGAAACAATTTATCCGGAGGCTGCATTCATTGTAGCTGGGGATTTTAACAAGGCTAATCTGAAAACAAGACTCCCCAAATTTTATCAGCATATCGATTGCGCAACCAGGGGAGGAAAGACCTTGGACCATTGTTACTCTAACTTCCGCGACGCATATAAGGCCCTGCCCCGCCCCCCTTTCGGAAAAGCTGACCACGACTCCATTTTGTTGATCCCTGCCTACAGACAGAAACTAAAACAAGAGGCTCCCACGCTGAGGTCTGTCCAACGCTGGTCCGACCAAGCTGACTCCACACTCCAAGACTGCTTCCAACACGTGGACTGGGAGATGTTTCGTATTGCGTCAGATAACAACATTGACGAATACGCTGATTCGGTGTGCGAGTTCATTAGAACGTGCGTTGAAGATGTCGTTCCCATAGCAACGATTAAAACATTCCCTAACCAGAAACCGTGGATTGATGGCAGCATTCGTGTGAAACTGAAAGCGCGAACCACTGCTTTTAATCAGGGCAAGGTGTCTGGTAACATGACCGAATACAAACAGTGCAGCTATTCCCTCCGCAAGGCTATCAAACAAGCTAAGCGCCAGTACAGAGACAAAGTAGAATCTCAATTCAACGGCTCAGACACAAGAGGCATGTGGCAGGGTCTACAGTCAATCACGGACTACAGGAAGAAACCCAGCCCAGTCACGGACCAGGATGTCTTGCTCCCAGGCAGACTAAATAACTTTTTTGCCCGCTTTGAGGACAATACAGTGCCACTGACACGGCCTGCAACGAAAACATGCGGTCTCTCCTTCACTGCAGCCGAGGTGAGTAAGACATTTAAACGTGTTAACCCTCGCAAAGCTGCAGGCCCAGATGGCATCCCCAGCCGCGCCCTCAGAGCATGCGCAGACCAGCTGGCCGGTGTGTTTACGGACATATTCAATCAATCCCTATACCAGTCTGCTGTTCCCACATGCTTCAAGAGGGCCACCATTGTTCCTGTTCCCAAGAAAGCTAAGGTAACTGAGCTAAATGACTACCGCCCCGTAGCACTCACATCCGTCATCATGAAGTGCTTTGAGAGACTAGTCAAGGACCATATCACCTCCACCCTACCTGACACCCTAGACCCACTCCAATTTGCTTACCGCCCAAATAGGTCCACAGACGATGCAATCTCAACCACACTGCACACTGCCCTAACCCATCTGGACAAGAGGAATACCTATGTGAGAATGCTGTTCATCGACTACAGCTCGGCATTCAACACCATAGTACCCTCCAAGCTCGTCATCAAGCTCGAGACCCTGGGTCTCGACCCCGCCCTGTGCAACTGGGTACTGGACTTCCTGACGGGCCGCCCCCAGGTGGTGAGGGTAGGCAACAACATCTCCTCCCCGCTGATCCTCAACACTGGGGCCCCACAAGGTTGCGTTCTGAGCCCTCTCCTGTACTCCCTGTTCACCCACGACTGCGTGGCCACGCACGCCTCCAACTCAATCATCAAGTTTGCGGACGACACAACAGTGGTAGGCTTGATTACCAACAACGATGAGACGGCCTACAGGGAGGAGGTGAGGGCCCTCGGAGTGTGGTGTCAGGAAAACAACCTCACACTCAACGTCAACAAAACTAAGGAGATGATTGTGGACTTCAGGAAACAGCAGAGGGAACACCCCCCTATCCACATCGATGGAACAGTAGTGGAGAGGGTAGCAAGTTTTAAGTTCCTCGGCATACACATCACAGACAAACTGAATTGGTCCACTCACACAGACAGCATCGTGAAGAAGGCGCAGCAGCGCCTCTTCAACCTCAGGAGGCTGAAGAAATTCGGCTTGTCACCAAAAGCACTCACAAACTTCTACAGATGCACAATCGAGAGCATCCTGGCGGGCTGTATCACCGCCTGGTATGGCAACTGCACCGCCCTCAACCGTAAGGCTCTCCAGAGGGTAGTGAGGTCTGCACAACGCATCACCGGGGGCAAACTACCTGCCCTCCAGGACACCTACACCACCCGATGTCACAGGAAGGCCATAAAGATCATCAAGGACATCAACCACCCGAGCCACTGCCTGTTCACCCCGCTATCATCCAGAAGGCGAGGTCAGTACAGGTGCATCAAAGCTGGGACCGAGAGACTGAAAAACAGCTTCTATCTCAAGGCCATCAGACTGTTAAACAGCCACCACTAACACTGAGTGGCTGCTGCCAACACACTGACACTGACTCAACTCCAGCCACTTTAATAATGGGAATTGATGGGAAATGATGTAAATATATCACTAGCCACTTTAAACAATGCTACCTTATATAAATGTTACTTACCCTACATTATTCATCTCATACGCATACGTATATACTGTACTCTATATCATCGACGGTATCCTTATGTAATACATGTATCACTAGCCACTTTATACTATACTATGCCACTTTGTTTACATACTCATCTCATTGTACATACTGTACCCGATACCATCTACTGTATCTTGCCTATGCTGCTCTGTACCATCACTCATTCATATATCCTTATGTACATATTCTTTATCCCCTTACACTGTGTACAAGACAGTAGTTTTGGAATTGTTAGTTAGATTACTTGTTATTACTGCATTGTCGGAACTAGAAGCACAAGCATTTCGCTACACTCGCATTAACATCTGCTAACCATGTGTATGTGACAAATAAAATTTGATTTGATTTGATTTGATTTGACTGTGGGATACTCTCCATATAGAATGTTTGGTATGAAGCTACAGATAAGGCCACCCTATACAGTGCACTACGTTGACCAGAGCTGGTCAAAAGTAGTGCACAATACAGGGAATAGGATGCCATTTGGTACTCAAACAAAGGTAATGGCTTCATCCAACTTCCTTACAAAAGCGCAAGATGACGTTCAACCTTCTCCCACTGACGGAAAATAAGTAAATCAGTGATCTCACTTTTTCTCACCCTTATAGTCTCTCTCTATCATGCATTGATTCATGCACACACAATGTATTAACCTAATTAAGACATCACATTTAACCTAATATAGTCCTCTCGTAAAAGAGCAAGTGGAAAATAATTATCCCAAATTGCACCTTATTCATTATATACGAAGTGACTAGGGTGCCATTTGGGAAGCGTCTCAAGCCCCACTTGTATCCCTGGCCCCTGGTGACAGAGCAGGTTCATTTGGACCATAAATGAACTTGTCTTTCCATGGCATTGCTGTCTGCTCCCAGGGCAACGTAACCAACTATAAAATCAGAGGTGTGAATCCAACTCAGTCCTCAGGGGCAACACTGCATAACAAACTCCTCATCCGAGAGCAAAGAAGGGGCCGATGGCTCCTGGGCTGTTAGCTTTACGAGGCAGTGAATGTCCGTGAGTGTGTGTTTGTCCGTGTGTGTGTGTCCATGCTGTTTGAGCTGCGTCGGACAAAAACAACAGAAGATGTTAAAACAGGTTATGAGTTATTGGAATAATTAGGTCGTTAAATGCAAGAGGCCTTAGTGAATTCTCCACACAATGCCCTGTATGCACTTCTATACTCTTTATATGGCAATGTTATAGATTTATCAGCATACAGTAAAGATGAATGTTTTGTGCACTAAGAGCAAACAGTGTGTAAAATCCACTGTGTATGCACGTTTGTGTACAAACAGCTAGCTGTAGAACAAACTACAATTCTCTCTCTCTCTTTTCCACTCACTCACTCACTCACTCACTCCTCTCAGGTTAAGAGATCTTCCTAAGGAGATAATGCAGACACAAATTCAAGATGAACAGAGTCACATTTGAATGAAGATTCACTGAGCAAGGATCAAGGAGCACTTCCTCTGATGACCCGATACTAACTCAAACCAGTATACAAGTCCAGATAACTCAAACTAGTGTACAAGTCCAAATAACTCAAAACCAGTGTACAAGTCCAGATAACCAAAACCAGCATACAAGACCATATAACTCAAATCAGTGTAGAAGTCTGGAAAACTCTAACCAGTAGATAATCCAGATAACTAAAACCAGTATACAAGTCCAGTGAACTCAAACCAGCATGCATGTCCTGATAATATCCCTTCTCCGCATAATGAATCACCCAGAGCCAAGGTTTCTTACCTGCAACAGAGTTCGGCCGCGGCAACATGAGGGACAAGGAGGTGTGTGCTGTGGGGTATGGAACGGGGCCCTCTGGTGGGTGGCTTGGTCCTACTGCTGCTCCTCCTGCAGCCCCCGCTGAGGAGCCTGTGGGGTGCTCTGTCCTAGATGGAGTGGGGGTCTCTGGAGGCCCACTGGGGTCTTCCTCCGCCACGGGAGAGCATGTATCGGCCCGCACGCTGGGCACCAGGCCATGGTGCCCGCTGCTCCTCAGGCTGCCATCTTTACTCCATTCCAGGCTGGAGCCGCTGCGGTCGTCATTCTCCGAGGAGCTTGTGATGGTGGCTGAGAGAGAGAGAGAGAGAGAGAGAGAGAGAGAGAGAGAGAGAGAGAGAGAGAGAGAGAGAGAGAGAAGAAATAGGTGCAGTACGTCATTATCATTATCAGGAATTCTGTGCGTCTTTAGCGATACCACTCTGTTTTCATTGAC
This sequence comes from Oncorhynchus mykiss, assembly GCF_057628025.1. Taxonomy (NCBI): domain Eukaryota; kingdom Metazoa; phylum Chordata; class Actinopteri; order Salmoniformes; family Salmonidae; genus Oncorhynchus; species Oncorhynchus mykiss. The sequence continues at coordinate 59,343,356 of NC_143024.1, read as the reverse complement.
CTTATCAACACCCTCCACCTGATCTGATAATTACCAATAAATGTAGTTCCAACTAATGAGAATTATCCAGAGCTGGCATGGTGGGGTAGATTTAGATCAATAGAGCCTGCCCCAAGTTTTTTAGTCTTTGTATTAACCACCATTATTTTCCCTTATTAAAGGTATCTTGAATGGAGTAGCTTAGAATACTCAAAAGTGTACACTGTATATCAAATATGTTTGCCTCCAAACAGTACTGTCATCTATCTAATAGAACATTGTCACGTTCTGACCTTAGTTCTTTTGTTATGTCTTTGTTTTTGTATGGTCAGGGCGTGAGTTGGGTGGGTTGTCTATGTTGCTTGTTCTATGTTGTGTTTTGCGTTTGGCCTGGTATGGTTCTCAATCAGAGGCAGGTGTCGTTAGTTGTCTCTGATTGTCTCTCACTTTTCAGAACTGTTTTGTTTCGTTTCTCCTTTGTTATTTTGTTTAGTGTTCTTGGTTTAATAAATATATGATGAACACTTACCACGCTACGTTTTGGTCCTCACCTCATTCCAACGAAGAGCGTTACAGAATCACCCACCAACCAAGGACCAAGCAGCGTGGTAACGGGCAGCGGCCGAAATCGCAAGACTCCTGGACATGGGAGGAGATTTTGGACGGCAAGGGACCCTGGGCACCGGCTGGGGAATATCGCCGCCCCAAGGCAGAGCTGGGGGCAGCTAAAGCTGAGCGGCGGTGGTGTGAGGAGGCAGCACGGCAGCGCGGCTGGGACGAGAGGCAGCCCAAAAAATGTATTGGGAGGGGGCACACAGGGAGTGTGGCTAAGTCAGGTAGGAGACCTGAGCCAACTCCCCGTGCTTACCGTGGAGAGAGGTGGACCAGGCAGGCACCGTGTTATGCCGAGAGGCACTACATAGCAGCGCCTCATATCGGCCGGGCTAGAGTGGGCATCGAGCCAGGTGCCATGAAGCCGGCTCAGCGCATCTGGTCTCCAGTGCGTCTCCTCGGGCCGGGGTACATGACACCAGCCCTGCGCATGGTGTCCCCGGTTCGCCAGCACAGCCCAGTGCGGTCTATTCCACCTCGCCGCACTGGCCTGGCTATGGGGAGCATCCAGCCAGGTAGAGGCTCGGTGCTCGAGACCTCCAGTGCGCCTCCACGGTCCGGTCTATCCGGTGCATCCTCCACGCACCAGGCCTTCAGTGGCAGCTCCGCGCACCAGGCTGTCTCTCCGTCTTTTCCCTACAGGTGCTCCCGCCTGCTCAGCGCTGCCAGAGTCTCCCGTCTGTCCTGAGCTGCCAGAGTCTCCCGTCTGTCCTGATTTGCCAGAGTCTCCCTCCTGTCCAGCACTGCCAGAGTCTCCCTCCTGTCCAGCACTGCCAGAGCCGCCCGTCTCTCCTGAGCACTGCCAGAGCCGCCCGTCTGTCAGGAGCTGCCAGAGCCGTCCGTCAGTCAGGAGCTGCCAGAGCCGCCCGTCAGTCAGGAGCTGCCAGAGCCGCCCGTCAGTCAGGAGCTGCCAGAGCCGCCCGTTAGTCAGGAGTTGCCAGAGCCGTCCGTCAGTCAGGAGCTGCCAGAGCCGCCCGTCAGTCAGGAGCTGCCAGTGCCGCCCGTCAGTCAGGAGCTGCAAGAGTAGCCCGTCAGTCAGGAGCTGCCAGAGCCGCCAGTCAGTCAGGAGCTGCAAGAGCCGTTCGTTACTCCGATGCTACCGGAATCGCCAGTCACTCCGGCACTGCCGGAATCGCCCTTCACTCCGGAGCTGCCGGAGTCTCCCGCCCATTCGGGACCCGTGGCTAGGGTCCTCAGTCCGTGGCGAGGGTCGTCGCTCTAAAGAGGCCACGGAGGCAGGTTAGGAGGCAGACAAAGACTATGGTGGAGTGGGGTCCACGTCCCGCGCCAGAGGCACCACAGAGGACAGACACCCACCCAGACCCTCCCTTATAGGTTCAGGTTTTGCGGCCGGAGTCCGCACCTTTGGGGACGGGGCGGGGTACTGTCACGTTCTGACCTTAGTTCTTTTGTTATGTCTTTGTTTTAGTATGCGCAGGGCGTGAGTTGGGTGGGTTGTCTATGTTCCTTTTTCTATGTTGTGTTTTGCGTTTGGCCTGGTATGGTATGGTTCTCAATCAGAGGCAGGTATCGTTAGTTGTCTCTGATTGAGAATCATACTTAGGTAGCCTTTTCCCACTTGTGTTTTGTAGGTGATTATTTTCTGTTATGTGTATGTCACTTTTCAGAACTGTTTCATTTCGTTTCTCCTTTGTTATTTTGTTTAGTGTTCTCGGTTTAATAAATATATGATGAACACTTACCACGCTGCGCTTTGGTCCTCACCTCATTCCAACGACGAGCGTTACAAACATGGTGTGATCAAGCTGAAGTTGATACTGTAGTAGGGTTGCAAAATGACGGTTACTTTCCCAGAATTCCCACATTTTCCAGAAATGCAAGATGGAAGGTTCCCGGAATCAGGAGGGAATAAGCAAGGAATCCTCCAACCAAGATCTCTGGAAAACCTGGGAATTCTGGGAAAGATACCATTTGACTTCAAACTTCCATTTGAAGACTTTAAACAGGTGTTTGCTTACATGAAAGCAAATCCCCTTTTAATCCTCTCCTCAGGCCTGGCTGACCATGCTAAACAGAATCACTAAAAGCTGAGGGGAAAGGCAAAAGCCACCAACTGGCAGCTGGGCTAAACATGGGAATGCTTCCCGAAATTGCACCCTATCCCCTATATAGTGCACTATTTTTGACTGTCACATGTGCAGTCAGAGGAAATGCGTCTGTTTTTGGCAGCTTTAGAGTAGACCCACTGTACCACATAGCTAATCTGGATTTCATAACTGTGCTGTGTGTTGCACCGTCACTAATAATAACATAACAAATACGTCTGGGATAACTAGCCTGATGCTTGTGCAAATATTCAGCAATTCATAAATCCCTAAATGTTGTAACATTTGATACAGTGATTTGATTCACAAAGACAGACCGAAGTGGTCTGAATAAAAAGGTAAAACAGCCTACCTTCTTACACTAGCTTTGCCATCTCCTCACTCTGCTTTAGAACATGAATAACTGGTTATCATCGTTATTTACAGCATGAATAACTGGTTATCACCATTATTTACAACACGAATAACTGGTTATCGCCATTATTTACAACATCAATAACTGGTTATCGCCGTTATTAACAACATGAATAACTGGTTATCACCGTTATTTACAACATTAATAACTGGTTATCGCCATTATTTACAACATGAATAACCGGTTATCACCGTTATTTACAACATGAATAACTGGTTATCACCATTATTTACAACATTAATAACTGGGCATCACCATTATTAACAACATGAATAACTGGTTATCACCGTTATTTACAACATTAATAACTGGTTATCGCCGTTATTTACTTAAGTGATAACGCCCTCGAAGTCTGTGTTTTTTGAGGATAAATTGACACGGGTGTTTGCATTTAAATTGACACGGGTGTTTGATAATGCATTATCACTTTTATACAACGGGTTGCCAACATATTTAAATAATGGTTGGCATATTTTCAGTAAAAATATTATTTTTATTTATTTATACTATTTCATCCTTCCACAAGATATAGTCCCAACACAAATCTAGGGTTGCAACCCAAGCTGGCTGGTTGTTCTTTCTATTGATTTGGTTGCCAGAGACTCGACCCAGTCGTTCCGTCTTTTGGTTCTGTATCTAGAGACGTGACCCAGTTGTTCAGTCTTTTTGTTCTCTATCTAGGGACGCGACCCAGTCATTCGTTCTAAATGTTCCATTGCCATACTGGCTGGCAATATTCTTATCCTTTGTTTGCTAGCCAGAATATCAATGAAGTAACTACGTTTTTTGGTTACTACATGATTTCATATGTGTTATTTCATAGTTTTGATGTCTTCACTATTATTCTACACTGTAGAAAATAGTACAAATAAAGAAAAACCCTTGAATGAGTAGATGTGTCCAAATTTTGACTGGTACTGTGTATCCCAAAAAAGTATGCTGATTCAGAATTTTGATTGGCTGAGAAACACTGCCTGTCTGTCTGTCTTGTTCGGACTCTCGTCACGTTCATTACTAAGGGACAGCTGGAGACTGAATTTGAATATTGAAACAATGTTGCATAAGTCGCAGAGACAGACAGCAAGGTTTATACAAATATCTGCCGCAGAAAACTAAATGTTAGCGTAAAAGAAATGTGAGATAATGTCTAGATGCTTTGTAATTTTTTTAATTGACCCTTTATTTAACTAGGCAAGTCATTTTTATAGTGGAGATCAAGTTTATAAATGGCCTGGCTGAGATGATAAGATAGTGAAATGCGCAGTCAGATGGAACAGGGTAAATGGGCATTTTAACGTCATAGATTTAGCCGGTGGTAACTTATGGAAGAGAAACTGTCTGGAATGCGGTTTTAACCAATCCCCATTCATGATTAGACCCACCTGTTGAATAAAACATGAATAACTTGTCATGATCATTAATTACAACATGAATAACTGCTTATGACCATTCCTCTTAAGTCCCCTCCTTGCGATGCCCTCCCTCCCTCCCTCCCTTGGCCCCACCTCACAACAGCAGCTGCAGATTTTCATATGTCAACACACACTCTGCAGTAGGCTCCATACCATCCCACCCAACGTGCTGTTTAAAAACCAGCCAAATTAATATGGGTTTTTGAAGTAAATGATTCCTTGCGTTCTCTTATCCTGCTTCTTCCACAGTCCGTTTCAACCACTTCAAAGACCCTGACTACTATTCATCAGAGCTGGGAATCAGTCTCATGGACACAACATGTACGTCCCAAATGGCACCCTATTCCCTATATAGTTCACTATTTTTGACCAGAGCACTATGAAATAGGGTGCCATTAGGAACGCAGCCTACTTGGCTTCTGCCTCTGCCTTTTAAATAACCCAAGAAGCCCTACTCACTAGGGGGAAGTTCCGGACCAATGTTATAGCTTGTCTTCCGACAACAAACAGAATTTTGAGTGTTTGAAGGAGAAACCATGAGGCCGCTAGACTTGGCTAGAAGCATTGAGTTCTACAGTACTGATTCCACAGAAGAAAAAATAGGTCCGAGTGATCTGAAGTTGGCTGGACTATATGTATCAAGCGTTTTAGAGTGGGACCACTGATCTAGGATCAGTTTTGCCTTAAATATCACAATGAATAAGCTGACATGGACAGGGACCTGATCCTAGATCAGCACGTCTACTCTGAGACGCTTAGGCTACATCTCTCAGCCTCAACCTGGGCAGTAGGTAGAGTTGAAGTAGGAAGTTTACATACACCTTAGCCAAATACATTCAAACTCAGTTTTTCACAATTCCTGACATTTAATCCTTGTAAAAATTCCCTGTCTTAGGTTCATTTAAATTAGGATCAGCACTTCCTTTTAAGAATGTGAAATGTAAGAATAATATTAGAGAGAATTATTTATTTCAGCTTTTCTTTCTTTCATCACATTCCCAGTGGGTCAGAAGTTTACATACACTCAATTAGTATTTGGTAGCATTGCCTTTAAATCGTGTAACTTGGGTCAAACGTTTTGGGTAGCCTTCCACAAGCTTCCCACAATAAGTTGGGTGAATTGTGGCCCATTCATCCTGACAGAGCTGGTGTAACGGAGTCAGGTTTGTAGGCCTCCTTGCTCGCACACACTTTTTCAGTTCTTCTCACAAATGTTCTATGGGATTGAGGTCAGGGCTTTGTGATGGCCACTCCAATACCTTGATTTTGTTGTCCTTAAGCCATTTTGCCACAACGTTTGAAGTATGCTTGGGGTCATTGTCCATTTGGAAGACCCATTTGCGACCAAGCTTGAACTTCCTGACTGATGTCTTGAGATGTTGCGTCAATATATCCACATAATTTTCCATGCTAATGATGCCATCTATTTTGTGAAGTGCACCAGTCCCTCCTTCAGCAAAGCACCCCCACAACATGATGCTGCCACCCCCGTGCTTCACGGTTGGGATGGTGTTCTTCGGCTTGTAAGCCTCCCCCTTTTCCTCCAAACATTTTGGCCAAACAGTTCTATTTCTGTTTCATCAGACCAGAGGACATTTCTCCAAAATTCTTTGTCCCCATGTGCAGTTGGAAACCGTAGTCTGGCTTTTTTATGGCGGTTTTGGAGCAGTGGCTTCTTCTTGCTGAGCGGTTTCCTCCAGCATCTTCACAAGGTCCTTTGCTGTTGTTCTGTGATTGATTTGCACTTTTCACACCAAAGTACATTCATCTCTAGGAGACAGAACGCATCTCCTTCCTGAGCGGTATGATGGCAGCATGGTCCCATGGTGTTTATACTTGTATTGTTTGTACAGACGAACGTGGTACCTTCAGGCATTTGGAAATTGCTCCCAAGGATGAATCAGACTTGTGGAGGTCTACAATTTATTTTCTGAGGTCTTGGCTGATTTCTTTTGATTTTCCCATGATGTCAAGCAAAGAGGCACTGAGTGTGAAGGTAGGCCTTGAAATACATCCACAGGTACACCTCCAATTGACTCAAATGATGTCAATTAGCCTATCAGAAGCTTCTAAAGCCATGACATCATTTTCTGGAATTTTCCAAGCTGTTGAAAAGCACAGTCAACTTAGTGTATGTAAACGTCTGACCCACTGGAATTGTGATACAGTGAATTATAAGTGAAATAATCTGTCTGTAAACAATTATTGGAAAAATTACTTTAGTAGATGTCCCAATCGACTTGCCAAAACTATAGTTTGTTAACAAGACATTTCTGGAGTGGTTGAAAAACAAGCTTTAATGACTCCAACCTAAGTGTATATAAACTTCCAACTTCAACTGTATGTAGGCAGTAGCTGGGCACGGCACAGGGTTATTCATGCTGCTTTACAATGGCAGATACAATATCACAGCCAGCATGAATTATTTAGCAGCTATGATATTGCACAGGGGGGTTAGGAGGAATATGAGTCACAGTTATCAATTATGTCAACAGCAGCACAGAATTTGCATTCGGGAGATGAAAAGTATTACTGCCAACCAACCAAGTCTGTCTTGGCCACAAAATGGTACAAAAAGGTTGAAACACTGGTGAAACAGCTCACGATTTCAGCAGAGGCTATTGCAACACGTCTTTTCCCTTCATTTTACTTTGATATAGGCCACATTTACTTGGGTTAATGTACAATAGGGGATATAATTGTAATGTCTTAGTGAGGTTAACTGCTTTGTTTTATTTTGGTCCAAATCAACTGGAGCCTTGAAAAACATATGTCAATAACCAGACATAAAAAGTAAAAACACTTACGGGGCCTCCCGGGTGGCACAGTGGTCTGCTGTGCCACCAGAGACTCTAGGTTCGAGCCCAGGCTCTGTCGCCGGGAGGCCCATGGGGCGGCACACCATTGGCCTAGCGTCGTCTGGGTTAGGGAGGGCTTGGCCGGTAGGGATATCCTTGTCTCCGGGCCGGGCGCAGTGCACACTGACCAGGTCGCTAGGTGTACAGTGTTTCCTTCGACACATTGGTGCAGCTGGCTTCCGGGTTGGATGCGTGCTGTGTTAAGAAGCAGTGCGGCTTGGTTGGGTTGTGTTTCAGAGGACTCATGGCTCTCGACCTTCGCCTCTCCCAAGTCCGTACGGGACTTGCAGCGATGAGACAAGACAGTTAATACTAACAATTGGATACCACGAAATTGGGGAGAAAAAGGGGGTAAAAAAATATATATAAAAATAAAAAAACACACAATGTTGCATGACTAGCATTTTTGGCCAATAAAAAAGGTACAATTCAGAATACCGAATTAATTTCTAGTAGGTTTGACAGTCTCTGGAACCTATAAGCAGAAACCACAAAGGAATTGAATACAGTAAAAACCCATCTTCCTGTCAGCACATGTAAATCCCCAAATCTCCTAAAGCCCCTGTTAGTAGAGGAACAGAACAGCCACATGTTGTTGGAGCTTTCAACCATCACTACCTTTTAATACTGTACACACCACTAACAGCGCAATGCAACACCGCTTTCTTCTCCACGATGAGTCTCGATTTGCCTTCCTCTCTCTTGTAGAATGCAAACATATTCTGACCGTTCTGATTGGTCTCAGAAACCGACAGGTTGGGACAGAGCCGGCCTACATGATGACATGTCAACTTTGATACTCTGATTGGTTAAAGACGATTCAATCGCTGATGAATATGTTGTGTACAAGGCCCCTCACTATGACGTCAGCACAAACAACTTCTAGGATACAGACTAAATTTATGTAGCGATTGATAGAGTAGCAGAATAAAATTCAGGATGAGTTGTCAGGCAATAAAACAGTAAAATGATCAAAGATTTTGGAGAAGATGAATGTATATAGTCCATATGAATAATGATCGATTGGACTTATCAGGGTAAAGTAGACCTTATTGAGATTGTTGACGATGCTAGTCTCATGAGACACAAGAGGCATGGAGGACAATGTGAATAGTAAGAGATGAGGAAAGGCTGAGTACTGGGGACTGAGTAACTGATTGAGTGGATGGGTGAGTGAGACGGTGTCCTTAATGGCACCCTATTTCCTATAGTGCACAACCTTTGACCAGAAGGGCCCTGGTCAAAAGTAGTGCACTGCATAGGGAATAAGGTTCCAATTGAGACGCAACCCGAGTGTCGCTCACCTATGATCCCGCTGTCCTTGCTCTCGAGCGTGGAGCTGGGGCTGGCAATGGTTCCACAGGGGCTGGAGTGACTCAGAGGAGTTTTGCTGTGACCGCTGCTGCTGTGTCTGAGGCTGTGGCTGGCGTTGCTGTTCAGGGTGGAGCACGGGCTCTCTGTGCAGGGGGACGCCGTGCTACTGGTCAGACTGGAGCAGGGACTGATACCCTGACTAGTCACTGAGCACTGGAGAAGGAGAAACACATTTTATTTTGTTTTATTGATCCCACATGGCAGTCAAATATAAACTCAGCAAAAAAAGAAACGTCCTCTACCTGTCAACTGTGTTTATTTTTTTGTGTAAATATTTGTATGAACATAACAAGATTCAACAACTAAGACATAAACTGAACAAGTTCCACAGACATGTGACTAACAGAAATTGAATAATGTGCCCCTGAATAAAGGGTGGGGGGGTCAAAATAAAAGTAACAGTCAGTATCTGGTGTGGCCACCAGCTGCATTAAGTACTGCAGTGCATCTCCTCCTCATTGACTGCACCAGATTTGCCAGTTCTTGCTGTGAGATGTTACTCCACTCTTCCACCAAGGTATCTGCAATTTTCCGGACATTTCTGGGGAATGAGATCCGGGGTCTTCGTTGGCCATAGCAGAACACTGACATTCCTGTCTTGCAGGAAATTACGCACAGAACAAGCAGTATGGCTGGTGGCATTGTCATGCTGAAGGGTCATGTCAGGATGATCCTGCAGGAAGGGTACCACATGAGGGAGGAGGATGTCTTCCCTGTAATGCATAGCATTGAGATTGCCTGCAATGACAACAAGCTCAGTCCGATGATGCTGTGACACAAAGCCCCAGACCATGACGGACCCTCCACCTCCAAATCGATCCAGCTCCAGAGTACAGGCATCGGTGTAATGCTCATTCCTTCGACGATAAACGTGAATCCGACCATCACCCCTGGTGAGACAAAACCATGACTCGTCAGTGAAGAGCACTTTTTGCCAGTCTTGTCTGGTCCAGCAACGATGGGTTTGTGCCCATAGGCGACGTTGTTGCCAGTGATGTCTGGTGAGGACCTGCTTTACAACAGGCCTTACAAGCCCTCAGTCCAGACTCTCTCAGCCTATTGCAGACAATCTGAGCACTGATGGAGGGATTATGCGTTCCTGGTGTAACTCAGGACGTTGTTGTTGCCATCCTGTACCTGTCCCGCAGGTGTGATGTTCGGATGTACCGATCCTGTGTAGGTGTTGTTACACGTGGTCTGCCACTGCGAGGACGATCAGCTGTCCATCCTGCCTCCCTGTAGAACTGTTTTAGGCGTCTCACAGTACGGACATTGCAATTTATTGCCCTTGCCACATCTGCAGTCCTCATGCCTCACTGGGAAATAGTGTTTAAACACTTTACAATGAAGATCTGTGAAGTTATTTGGATTTTTACAAATTATCTTTGAAAGACAGGGTCCTGAAAATGGACGTTTCTTTTTTTAAATTTCAGTTCATTACTGAAATGCATGGGTATTTACAAAGATAAGGCACATAGGCCTATGAAGTTGTCGTCATCATTGTCCTCATCAACAACATAATAAAACATGACAACAGAGGAAGAGAAAGGGCAGAGAGTAGAGCATTGAGCCAAGGAAAGAAAACTACTGCAATCAGTATGAATGGAATCTCATAGCTACAAAGTTTAACAATAAAAACCTGTTCATATTTTTCACTTGGGAATATTGAGCGTGTCTCCTTATATGGAGCAGACTGGAAAATTTGAGTCAAGTCAAATAGCTTTTTTTAAACCTGAGCAAATAACCCGAATCATGCGCAAGCAATGCAAATTCCTGAGGAAATAAATTAGCAGTTTACATGTGAGCATGACACACAAGCTGAAGGCATGAGCTCGCTCAGTAAACAAAGCGAGGCTTTCAAAACAGCAAACTCAGGCCTAAAACGACTCCAGGACCTGTATATCGGAGTAGGAGTGCTGATCTAGGATCAGTTCCCTCCTTTCCATAATATGGAATAGGATTCATTATGATCTAAAAGCTGAAACTGATCCTATATCAGTACACCTAGTCTGAGATGGATGATGAATATAGGCCCAGGCTGTAGACTAGACCTGAGCTAGAACAACTGAATACCAACTTACAATCTAACTACTCACATTTACATATCCTACATTACTCATCTCATATGTATATACTGTATTTAATACCATCTATGGCATCTTGCCTATGTCGCATGGCCATCGCTCATCCATATATTTATATGTACATATTCTTATTCCATCCCTTTACATTTGTGTGTTGTTGTTGTTAGATTTTACTGCACTGTCGGAACTAGAAGCACAATCATTTCGCTACACGCTCATTAACATCTGTTAACCATGTGTATGTGACAAATAAAATGTGATTTGATTTGATTTGAATAGGGTGCTATTTGGGACACAGTCCAGGAGCCTTCTAACACTGCCTCACCAAAGGGTTCTGCATGCTAACTCTTCCTCATTGTTTCCCATCTACATCACGATGTCACACTCTAGCTAAATGGTGATCAGGGTCAAATTCATAACGGAACACAACAACAAAAAAATGTTGGGCAATGGAAAACCAGGAGGTAGTCCCTCCCTGTTTCAGTCTGTTTTCTTCCGTTTGGTGCCTATTGAATAGGACCCATGTAATGTGGAGCAAAGGATAAGGCAACTTACATCACCCAACATACCACGCTGATAACATAATAGCTTGATGGCATTTTCTCTAAGGGAGAATTAAAGAGATTATGCTTTTAAACTCTGATGGTAAAACAGCAGTGTAGAAGTCAATGGGATAGGGAATAGTTAAAGGTCATGCACAGTCAAAATCATGTTTTTCATTCAATTGGATGATATTTGGATAAAACCAGATAAAGTAGGATGACCAAAGTATAAAAAATAACTGTTGATTCTACATTAATAAAATTGATTACTCGACTAAAAGTTGCATCATAAAGTTACTGGTCCCCTTCCCCTGTGTCAAACACCTTGATTCGGGAGGCTGGATTATTAAGGGATTTTGTGGCGTCACAAAATCTCAAATTTTAACACACCAATGGTAAAGTCTTATTCTCTTACCTAATTTAAATAAGTACCACCTTGTAACCAACATCGCAGAAGGCATGTTTGCAGAGGGGCGTGGTTTACACAACTCCACTGGTGCCAACATTTGACTGCAGCGTATCAGAAAATATAATTACAGGTTTCCCATATTCATCTAAGGCAAAGATACTTACAGGTGACCTGTTTCAAGAAGCTAGGCGTCTGTCGCATATCACTACTTCACAGGAGAGGCATTTGAACGCATTTTAATCATTTTTAATCAAAATGCGGAAAAATAAAATAAAATGCCTTCTAGAACATATAAACTTTCATGTGCCTTGATAACATACTTATTTATATGCCATCTGTAAATTCAAATATGTTTTTAAAATGACGAGCCAAGTTGGTTTAGCCACGGAAAAAGACAGAAACCTTGCCGCTAGTCATGACTGGCTATGATAATGGATGGGCTGGACATGCTGAGAGATGAGTTCGTATTGGTCTGCCATTTAGCACACTTCTGTCTATAACATGAACTGCTCAGTAGGTGTAGATAATCCTTGCTACTGCGGCTTTTTTGAAAGATATAACGTTAGTCATGGAGAACTATAAAAGGGCTGCTACTGCTCTCAACAACATTGCTGCCCCGAATTTAGCAGGCGCAATCGACAAAAAAAGGTTGCGATGGAAAAAGTTGTGATGGACTACTTTCTGCACACGGTCAGTGTGAAATGGAGTGACTTGACACTACTGTCCAAACAAGCTGTAGTTAGCTACAAACCAAACGGAAAAGACACACTGCCGTGAAGTGTTCATCCATGTACGGGTAAGAGTCTAGCTACATTTTCAGAAATGATACATTTGTAATTTTGTCAGAAAGTTGTTTTTATTGCAAGTTAAAGCATACGGTTCGCTTGCTAGCGAACATTAGCTTGCTGGCTCGCTAGCTAAAGTTACATGTATGATCTGTGTAGTAATAACATTTGTATCTCAGAAATCCATTATCATTCCTAGTTGTAGCCTAATGTTAGCTAACTAGCTAACATTGAACCTAGTTGGTTAGCTTTAGCTACCTACAGATTCATACTACAACATTTCATGCATGGTGGCTAGCTATAATAATCCGTTTGGACTGTAACTATGGGCTGGGATTATGGTTCATTATTTAGCTAGCTAAATACATGTCTAAACAAAAGACTCCACTTCGCCAGTTGATTACATGGCCCATCAAGTTAGCCAGGTGTGTCTGGGGGGGATTACGGCAATCTATTGTATTTCATTGGCATGTGTACATGTCTAAACAATAGTGACCCATCCACTCAGCTAGATGTGGCTGGGGGAGGGGGGTCATAGCATTTCTTTCACATGACCCATCAATTTAGACACGTGTCTGGGTAAGCATAATCTAATAATTATAAAATACTTTTATCTGGACATTTTCTATTTTTGATATTGCTACTATGCAAATATGCAAGTAAACATTTCACTATACCGTTTACACCTGTATCCTGTACATGTGACAAATAAACATTGATTTTATTTGATTAGTTTGTGTCTACCAGAGATGATAATGTGAAGAACAACATGACCTGCAACAAAGTCAGATTAGGATATAGGCCAAGGACTAGATAGTATATTTTTACCTAGAGTTTTTCCTTATTGTAGGCTACTACTTTCACCACTTTTAGTCTTGAAATCTTTGGTTATTTACTACACTACCTTACTCATTCTGTTTAGCACATGGCCTCACAAGTGAATCCTTAAAGAGACGGGTGGGGCTAAGGTTAAGAGGGTGTGAACGATGCTGAACAACGAAGACAACGAAGAGCTCTTCAGTACAGTAGGTGTAACAAAATATTCAAGTGCCATTTCTCAAAAGTGGGGTTACAAGTTAATCAACTATCAAAGCAGAATTAATTCCCAATTGTTCCTCAACTGCAGTGTATGATATACCATTTTGTAGCTCTGAGTACCTAGGTAAAGCTCCGCCTTATCTCAGTTCACTGGTTACGATGGCAACACCCATCCGTAGCACGCGCTCCAGCAGGTGTATCTCACTGATCATCCCTAAAGCCAACACCTCATTTGGCCGCCTTTCGTTCCAGTTCTCTGCTGCCTGTGATTGGAACGAATTGCAAAAATCGCTGAAGTTGGAGACTTTTATCTCCCTCACCAACTTCAAACATCTGCTATCTGAGCAGTTAACCGATCGCTGCAGCTGTACATAGTCTATTGGTAAATAGCCCACCCATTTTCACCTACCTCATCCCCATACTGTTTTTATTTATTTATTTTTCTGCTCTTTTGCACACCAATATCTCTATCTCTACCTTTACATAACCATCTGATCATTTATCACTCCAGTGTTAATCTGCATAATTGTAATTATTTGCCTACCTTCTCATGCCTTTTGCACACAATGTATATATAGACTCCCCTTATTTCTACTGTGTTATTGACTTGTTAATTGTTTACTCCATGTGTAACTCTGTGTTGTCTGTTCACACTGCTATGCCTTATCTTGGCCAGGTCGCAGTTGCAAATGAGAACTTGTTCTCAACTAGCCTACCTGGTTAAATAAAGGTGAAATAAAATAAAATAAAAAACCTACTTTTATCAATACAAAAAAACATCAACTAAAAATGTTTCTACAGAAGACCCAATTGAGGTGATGAGGTCACATAGGTTTCCATGTTGCGTTGCAGTTCTTGACACAACTCGGTGTGCCAGGCACCTATTACTATACCCAGTTCGAAGGCACTTAAATATGTTGCCTTGCCCATTCACCATCTGAATGGGTCACATACACAATCCATGTCTCAATTGTCTCAATGGCAAAAAATCCTTCTTTAACCTGTCTCTTTCCACTTTCATCTACACTGATTGAAGTGGATTTGACAGGTGACATCAAGAAGGGATCATAGCTTTCACCTGGATTCACCTGATCAGCCTATGTCATGGAAAGAGCAGGTGTCCTTAATGTTTTGTGCACAGTGTATATATTTTATGAAAAGTACCCAGACTTTACCCTGTAAAGCTTCAACTGAATGTGTCCAAGATGAACTAGCTAACTAGTTTGTTAAACAGTGCTGACAATTCATTTTTTTCCATATTGATGCTGTTACAAAACAGTTGGATAAAACACTATTTGTGAAACCATGATGTGATGTATGACAGGATTGGATGTTGCATGCAATTTCAATGTTGTTTGAGTTGCTTTGTGTATCAGCAAATTTGGTTGAGATAATCTAACTGCATCCATGTTGCTTGACATAGGCATTCTCAAAGAACCGTCAGTCGAGGTGAGCTCCCCCGCCCACTCATTCTGTCTTTTCAGACTTCCTGGTAGTTTGCCCTAAGAGAAAAATACTCTTTGAAAAATATTGCAGGTAATGTTTTAGTCACTCAAAGGGCTATTTTACATGGGAATTAGAATGACTGCTCAGGGACCTTTTAGCAGATGATCAATACTTCCAAACGTTTCTCTCTAAAGCACTGAGAAGAACATCATTCTAGATTGACAAAAAACATCACAAAACCAGTGTTACCCTAATTTCTTGGGATTCTCACTGACATCTCGACTAATGAATATGATTCACAAAATATAAGCTTCTTAAAAGTGACTAGAATGACCGATTCTGGGCCAAAATGTGTCAAAGAAGCATGAAGAGAAAAATCAATGGGGAGCTCTGCTCCCTTCCACTGAGCTTCTGACTAATTAGCAGAGCCAAACAAACTGAGCAGAAGACTTGACATAACTCTATTTCTGGAGGTAAGCTCGTACACTTCTGTTACATACTCAAATGCCCCTGCAAGAGCCACTCAAGTTTGCCTAAGATCATCACACTGGATACCTCAGGCTCATACTTCAAGACGAACACACTTGAGCAGTTTAACTAACCGAACATTCACTTAGTTTACAGACACAAAACATCTCTGAGAACATGTTGATGTTAGAGTTTAGAGTTACCCTTATTTGCCGCAATTAGTATCATTTCCGTGGAAGAATTGAGACTTTAATCCAAGTCCAAAGAAGCGGGGGCAAATGCGAGCGCAAGCTGCACCAAAAAAGCATCCTTTCTTCTTTCCCCTCTTTTCACACTCTCTCAACTCTCCTGCCTCCCCTCCCTTTTTCTAGCTCTCTATCTCTGTTGTTGTGCGGCTGCTGCAGCAGCTGCAGGGGGAAATGAAATACCTTCTTTTCATTCTTGTCTTCCATAGGTATGCGAGCTGTGCCTGGGATCCCTTCTCCCAGTAAGAAGCCCAACCTTGTCATCAGCTCCTGAGTGGCAGGGGAGGAGGAGGAGCTTGGCTCTTTCTCGGCTTGCAGCTCTGCTGTGTGAGAGAGGAGAATTGACTGACGTTAATATTCACAGGCAGGCCAAACCAGAGAGAGTGACTGGCTCTGCCCCTGCTGCTGCGCTCCACACACGCACACACACACAGCTGCACGCATGCACACACACTGCTGCTGGGGATGCGCAGGCAGAGAGGAAGGCATACTAACACAGATGTGGATACAGAAAGCATGGAGCACAGCACAGTGCAGCTCAGTGCACTACAGAGGGAGTACTCTGCAGGGTTTGCTTGCACAAGTCCAGCCTGCCTGCCTCGTTAGGAATGCTGTGACAGTGTCTGTCTCTCTTCAACAAGTCCAGCGTGCCATTCTACATGATGCAGCTCTCACTCAAAGAGCCTCGGAAAATCAATGAAGAACACAATGGTAGAATGAAATAGAAAAGGCTTCCTTTTTGGACTTAACTGTTGTCTCCTGTCTATGTTACCAAAAAAATAAAACAATTTAAAAAATATGAAAAAAGGATCGCAAAAAAAATCCCTTTTGGAGGATTCCCGGAGTCAGGAGGGAATAAGCAGGAAATCCGGAATCCTCCAAAAAATTATTTCGGGAAAACCAGGGAATTTATTGAAAGTTTCCAGAATTTTGCAAACCTAGTGTCAACCCCTTGCTATTGTACTTGTGTTGAGTGGACTGCATTATATATTTATTTGGCATAATTTCACTGACAGTGTAGGCCTTATGTATCCTCTTACATGTAGCCTGCTGTATACTTGTCTGCTATGATGTTCCAAAGAATGTACATTGGTTTTCACTGCTAATAAATCATGAGCTCACAAAACATTGACCTTCAAACACACTGCAAACCAATACATCCACAACTGGGTGATGACGCTGTTATTTTGTATGTACATTACCCCAACATGTTAATGAGGAGCCAGGGGGATATGGGCTCCACATATGATGGGCTGACCATAGAAATAGTATGATATGATTAGTATTAATATTTATATGGGGCTGACAACCTTGCCACCCCACCCCTAAGGGCAGTGGGGAGGCCTGGGGTACAATAAGTTATTATACTGCATTCTGTCGGCACCTCCCCCTCCCCTCTCTCTTCAAGTTATTAATAATGCTGGCAGTCCATCTGATTAAATACAAACCTGTCCAGCCACATAATATACTGCCAAGACATAATGAAGTCAAAACTAATGCCGCCACCACACACACACACACACACACACACACACACACGTGTATACGGACATGCATGCACACACACACATTTACAATTATTTGCTGCTGTGGTGGCAGGGGACGCAAGAAAAATCCAACAATTTTATTATAATATGAAATCTGCTGATGGATGCAATGTATGTTTCATTGGATGTTTCATTGAATGCAAAACAAGACTGACCCCGCAGCAGAAACTACTCTACCACCATGAACATGTTTACTTCTCTACTCCCAAGACATTCTCTTACAAACTGTGTATTACTATGTTATTATCTATAGGAACAAATGCTACACCATATTGGTTGAGCGGGAGGATGTTCCAAACATAGAAACAGAATTAAGCAATTCTATTTCTATGATTCCAACCTGGTTGACGGTTAAGAGGAGGAATCCAGCAAAAATATACATTTGGTAAAACGGAGAGGAGGAGAGAGGGAGGGGAAGAGAGAAATTATGGAAAATCTCATTACTATCCTCCCTTAAGGAATTAACCAAGGAGACCCACTCCACCAACGCACACGAGCTCCCTCTCTCCTCCACTTCCACTACACCCCTCCCCCTCCTTTGCCCTCTAACTCACTTCATTTCACTGCCTTCAGATCAAAATCAAACCAAGTTTGATTGGTTGCATACAAATATTGAGCAGATGTTATTGCGGGTGTAGCGAAATGCTTGTGTTCCTAGCTCCAACAGTGCAGTAATATCGAACAATTCACAACAATACACACAAGTCTAAAAGTAAAAGAATGGAATTAAGAAAAAAAAAATATATATATATACAGTGCCTTGAAGTGGAACAACATTTATTGGATATTTCAAACTTTTTTAACAAATCAAAAACTGAAAAATTGGGCGTGCAAAATTATTCAGCCCCCTTAAGTTAATACTTTGTAGCGCCACCTTTTGCTGCGATTACAGCTGTAAGTCGCTTGGGGTATGTCTCTATCAGTTTTGCACATCGAGAGACTGACATTTTTCCCATTCCTCCTTGCAAAACAGCTCGAGCTCAGTGAGGTTGGATGAAGAGCATTTGTCAACAGCAGTTTTCAGTTCTTTCCACAGATTCTCGATTGGATTCAGGTCTGGACTTTGACTTGGCCATTCTAACACCTGGATATGTTTATTTTTGAACCATTCCATTGTAGATTTTGCTTTATGTTTTGGATCATTGTCTTGTTGGAAGACAAATCTCCGCCCCAGTCTCAGGTCTTTTGCAGACTCCATCAGGATTTCTTCCAGAATGGAAGAAATTCTTCCACATGTTTGGTGTGTCTCCCAGGTGGCTTGTGGCAAACTTTAAATGGATACTTTTTATGGATATCTTTAAGAAATGGCTTTCTTCTTGCCACTCTTCCATAAAGGCCAGATTTGTGCAATATACGACTGATTGTTGTCCTATGGACAGAGTCTCCCACCTCAGCTGTAGATCTCTGCAGTTCATCCAGAGTGATCATGGGCCTCTTGGCTGCATCTCTGATCAGTCTTCTCCTTGTATGAGCTGAAAGTTTAGAGGGACGGCCAGGTCTTGGTAGATTTGCAGTGGTCTGATACTCCTTCCATTTCGATATTATTGCTTGCACAGTGCTCCTTGGGATGTTTAAAGCTTGGGAAATCTTTCTGTATCCAAATCCGGCTTTAAACTTCTTCACAACAGTATCTCGGACCTGCCTGGTGTGTTCCTTGTTCTTCATGATGCTCTCTGCGCTTTTAACGGACCTCTGAGACTATCACAGTGCAGGTGCATTTATACGGAGACTTGATTACACACAGGTGGATTGTATTTATCATCATTAGTCATTTAGGTCAACATTGGATCATTCAGAGATCCTCACTGAACTTCTGGAGAGAGTTTGCTGCACTGAAAGTAAAGGGGCTGAATAATTTTGCACGCCCAATTTTTCAGTTTTTGATTTGTTAAAAAAGTTTGAAATATCCAATAAATGTCGTTCCACTTCATGATTGTGTCCCACTTGTTGTTGATTCTTCACAAAAAAATACAGTTTTATATCTTTATGTTTGAAGCCTGAAATGTGGCAAAAGGTCGCAAAGTTCAAGGGGGGCGAATACTTTCGCAAGGCACTGTATACAAAAGTATGTAGACACCCCTTCAAATTAGTGGATTCGGCTATTTCAGCCACACCCATTGCTGACAAGTGTATAAAATCAAGCACACAGCCATGAAATCTCCATAGACAAACATTTTCAGTAGAATGGCCTTACTGAAGAGCTCAGTGACTTTCAATGTGGCACCGTCATAGGATGCCACATTTCCAACAAGTCAGTTTGTCACATGTTCACCCTGCTAGAGCTGCCTCAGTCAACTGTAAGTGCTGTCATTGTGAAGTGGAAATGTCTAGGAGCAACAACGGCTCAGCCGTGAAGTAGTACGCCACACAAGCTTAACAGAATGGGACCATCGAGTGCTGAAGAGTGTAAAAATCGCCTGTCCTCTGTTGCAACACTCACTACCGAGTTCTAACCTGCCTCTGGAAGCAACGTCAGCACAATAACTGTTCATGGGGAGCTTTATGAAATGGGTTTCTAAGGCCGAGGAACCGCACACAAGCCTAAGATCACCATGCACAATGCCAAGCGTTAGCTGTAACAGTGTAACCCCACCCGACCCCTTTTAGTAGGCTAACCTATACATTGGTCATTGGTCATGTAACTGCGGGGCAAGAAGAGATGTAAGTGTAAGGATGTGTCCCAAACGGCACCCTATTCCCTACCTAGTGCACTACTTTTGACCAGGGTACATAGAGTGTTCCATAGGACTCTAGTCTGTTATAAAGAATAGGCCTGTGAACTATTGACTTTCCTTTGAATACTGCTGTCAAAAACTGCTGCATTGACATTAATATCATTCACCCAGTTTAAATAGCTGATATGTTTTTGTATTTTGAAAGTAACATTTGAACATACTTGGAAAAACTAAACGATGCATTTGGGAGGCTAATCAAGCTAATTATAGAAAGGAATGGGTAAAGAATGACCTTGATTTCAGAGGTAAAAACAAACTGATAAAACCTGATTGGAATACAATAAACATAGAGATTGTTCCAGGAACAAATGATCCAACAACTAAAATCTGAGTAAATTGTAGCACCAAAGCTGCATGCTAAATGTGTGTAAATGCATGCAGCTGGTGCTCCTGGACCCCGCAGCAGTGTTCAGTATAACGGCAGTACAAAGCATGTCAACTTCACATCAAAGAAATCAAACCTATTGACGACACTGCATTTACTTAGGGTGTCCAATCAAAAATGCGTCTTTTGAACAATGGGTCAAATAATATGTTAATTGTTTAGATAATCCTCGAAAAAAACCAAAGGGCCAAACCTCATGTCTCTATTATAAACCGTTCAAAATCTACTGGAGTTTAAGGGCGACTAAATCAGGCCAGACCTGAAAAAGTAGTCATAAATCAGGAAAACATCAGCTAGGCTAGACGCTGTGCGAGAATTAAGGCTACCAGACAGGCTTACCAACTCCTCATCTTTCTTCTCTCTGTTCATATCCATGTGAAGATCCTGTTCTATTTCGAAGACTTCTCACAAAAACAAGCGTATCTCTGTGAAATGGCAATGTAGCACTGAGTGTACTCCAAGCTTTTCATTTTCAAAGACTTTTACATTTAATTCAGCTCATGTCTTGTTAATTTAGCCATTTGTGACCTGCGGAAACAACGTGGAAGACACAACCATAAAAAAATGTAAATCCTCAAAAGTATTTAAAGCTGCAACGCTCTGTCAACAGAGCTCAGTGCTTATTATCGGATGTATTAGGTTACGAAATCTGACTTGCTGGATATAATGTTAATGATTTGTTAGAGAAAGACCTCACTGAACGATTCAGAACATGAAGAATCATATTTGTCTTGGTTAGGGTTGCAAAGGTTTGGAAACTTTCCGGTAAATTTCTGGAAATTTAGTGAAAATTCTCCATGGGAAGTTAAGCAAGGGAATTTTGCGAGTTTTGCTTAAATTCATCAAAAAAGTTAGCTTATAACAGTGAACCTTTTTTGTGGGATACACACAAGGCAATTCTGTCTTGTGGCATATTTTGTTTAAACCATCCCCAAATTAATTGAATTGCCACCCTCTTCTGTCACGGATCCTGCTGCTCATTCTGTTCAGCAGTTCCGGAGGTCGACGTCACCGGCCTTCTAGGCTTCACTGAACTGGATTCATTATCATCAAACCCGGACTGTCTTATCTGATTATGCACACCTGGTTCCCATTTCCCCTGATTAGTATAGTATATTATATATGAGCTCTCTGGTCCCCATTGTCCTTGTCGGGTATTGTTCCCATGTCCGTTGGTTGTGTGTGTACCATTGTGTTGTTTCAGCTTTTGTGCTGCGTGTTTTGTGCATTGTGTATTACGGGTCTCGTCCCGAATCGTTCTTCGAGGTTTACCCTCGCTCTTTTGATTGGGTACATCCCAGTGTTTTGTATACGTGTTTGTTTCGGGTGTATTAAAAACCCTATTATGTATTCCTGTTCCTGTCTCCAAATCCTTTATACCAGCGTGACATCTGCATGCACAGTGCAATCTTCCATCACATGTACAGCTGATTCTCAAGATCTTGCACACTAACGAGATGCTATTGAGCCCACACAACTACACTGTCTGAGCCAAGGACTACATGCTTTCTGGTAAGTTTTGATTACAATACTGAGTAGGGTGAATATATTTTATGGGACATGCATTATTTTTTTGTTAAAAGTAAACAGTAGCCTACAGCAAAGTGTGTTTAAATCATTTCTAACTTGTTAACAATTTCTGCTAGTTAGTTTTTGCTACCATGTGGGTTTTAGCATGCTTGAGCCTTCTAACTGAGGAGTGTTAATTCACCTGTTTCCATACATGTTTCATTTTAAAACATTTATCTTACAAAGGAGTTGTTTAATCTAACTGCTTAACTATTTATCTGTACATGGAATTGTATATGTTTCTAATCTTTTTTTCTAATCTTTACAGGAAAATACCACAGGCACTATCTGATATGTGGAGACATTTGACTGCAGCTAATGTAGAAGGAAACACTGTGTACATTTGCAAATACTGTGCCAAATCATATGTGAAGAATGCAACAAAGATGCAGAACCATCTGGCCAAGTACATAAAGTTCCCTCAGCGCTCACAACAAGCAACCTCTGACAAAAGTCCCTCTACTTCTATTAGAGGTGAAAATGATGAACCAGACACCTTATCGATAGGAATAGCTCGTGGTCCTCCTGGAATCAGAAGTTTTTTATGACTCAATGGAGAAATGTAGTCAGAAAAATGTGATTGAATGTCTTCCTTGAGCTGTGTATGCAATTGGTCCACCTCTGATGCTCACAGGCAATGTGTATTGAAAGAGATTTCTGAATGTTCCTCACCCAGTATACACCCCTCCAACCAGACATGCTTTATATACTCATTTGCTGGATGAAGAGTTCAACAGAGTTCAAGAGAAGGTCAAGCAAATCATAGAGAAAGCAGACTGTATTGCAATCATCTCTGATGGGTGGTCGAATGTTCGTGGGCAAGGAATAATTAACTACATCATCTCCACCCCTCAACCAGTATTCTACAAGAGCACAGACACAAGGAACAACAGACACACCAATCTACATTGCAGATAAGCTGAAGGCAGTCATCAATGACCTTGGAACACAGAAGGTACTTGTACTGGTGACAGACAATGCTGCGAACATGAAGGCTGCTTTGTCTAAAGTGGAGGAGTCCTACCCTCACATCACACCCATTGGCTGTGCTGCTCATGCATTTAATCTGCTCCTCAAGCACATCATGGCACTGAAAACAATGGATACACACTACAAGAGAGCCAAGGAAATGGTTAGGTATGTGAATGGTCATCAAGTTATAGCAGCAATCTACCTCACCAAGCAAAGTGAGAAGAATAGGAGCACCACATTGAAGCTGCCCAGCAACAGCCGTTGGGGTGGTGTTGTCATCATGTTTGACAGTCTCCTGGAGGAGAAGGAATCTCTCCAATAAATGGCCATATCACAGTCTGCCGATATGGACAGCCCCATCAAGAGGATCCTCCTGGATGATGTATTTTGACAGTGGTAAGCAGCCTGAAACTCCTGAAACCCACAGCAGAAGCCATTGAACAGATTGAAGGAGACAATGCCATCCTGTCTGATGTTTAGACTCTGCTTGCAGATGTAAGAGAAGAAATCCGTACTGCTCTGCCCACTTCACTGTTGCTCCAAGCAGAGGAAACTGCAGTTCTGAAGTACATCAAAAAGCGTGAAGACTTCTGCCTGAAGCCCATACACGCCGCAGTGTACATGTTGGATCCCAAGTATGCTTGCAAGAGCATCCTGTCTGGTGCAGAGATCAACAAGGCCTATGGTGTCATCACTACCGTGTCTAGCCACCTTGACCTGGATAAGGGCAAGGTTCTTGGCAGTCTGGCGAAGTACAATTCCAAGCAACGGCTTTGGGATGGAGATGCAATATGGCAGCCGTGCCAACATATCTCATCAGCCACCTGGTGGAAGGGACTTTGTGGATCTGAGGCTCTTTCCCCTGTTGCCTCCATCATCCTCCAAATCACACCAACATCAGCCGCCTCAGAGCACAACTGGTCCTTGTTTGGAACACACACACCAAAGCACGCAACAGGCTGACCAATACAAGTAGTGAAAAATTTGTGGCCATCTGGGAAAATGTTAGGCTTTTTGAGCTTGACAACGAGCCATCCTCAACAAGGTTAGAAAGTGACAGTGAAGATGAGGCGTCAGAGTCATTCAGTAAGAAGCATAACGAACAAACATGCACCCGGGTGCATGTCACTGAATCAACCAACCTAATTTAAGTATGGGTTTGTGTGTCCCAAATAGCACCCTATTCCCTATATAATGCACTAATTTTGACCAAAGACCCTATGGGCCCAGGTCAAAAGTAGTCCACTAAGCAACCTGGGCCACTCTCAGAATATCTTGGTGTTTTATCTCTGTTTAACACACAAGCCCAGAAACAAGACATGGTGGTGATATCATGCCTAGTATGGACTCCAAAGCAATCCAAATCTAACAGTAAGATATCTCATGCCACACTCAACATAAAAAGCCTTGATGACGAACTGCATGCTTCGTCCAATTATTAAGAGAAAGCAGGTTGCAAATTCAGTTTAATCCACCAGAACAAATATTACAAAAAATATTATGGTTAAACTCAAATATAATAATTTATACAAATAAATATATACAGTTGGAGTTTACATACACTTAGGTTGAAGTAATTAAAACTAATTTTTCAACCACTCCACAAATTTCTTCTTAATAAACTATTGTTTTGGCAAGTCGGTCAGGACACCTACTTGTGCATGACACAAGTAATATTTCCAACAATTGTTTACAGACAGATTATTTCACTTATAATCCACTGTATCACAATTCCAGTGGGTCAAAAGTTTACATTCACTAAGTTGACTGTGCCTTTAAACAGCTTGGAAAATTTCAGAAAATTATGTCATGGCTTTAGAAGCTTCTGATAGGCTAATTGACATAATTTTAGACAATTGGAGATGTACCTGTGGGTATATTTCAAGGCCTACCTTCAAACTCAGTGCCTCTATGCTTGACATCATGGGAAAATCAAAAGAAATCAGCCAAGAAAAAACATTTGTAGACCTCCACAAGTCTGGTTCATCCTTGGGAAAATTTTCAAAACGCCTAAAGGTACCATGTTCATCTGTACAAACAATAGTACGAAAGTATAAACACCATGGGACTATGCAGCTGTCATACTGCTCAGGAAGGAGATACGTTATGTCTCCTAGAGATGAACGTACTTTGGTGTGAAAAGTGCAAATCAATCCCAGAACAACAGCAAAGGATCTTGTGAAGATGCTGGAGGAAACCGGTACAAAAGTATCTATATCCACAGTAAAACGAGTCCCATTTCGACATAACCTGAAAGACCGCTCAGCAAGGAAGAAGCCACTTCTCCAAAACCGCCATAAAAAATCCAGACTACAGTTTGCAATTGCACATGGGGACAAAGATCGTACTTTTTGGAGAAATGTCCTCTGGTCTGATGAAACAAAAATAGAACTGTTTGGCCATAATGACCATCGTTATGTTTGGAGGAAAAAGGAGGATGCTTGCAAGCCGAAGACACCATCACAACCGTGAAGCACGGAGGTGGCAGCATTATGTCGTGGAGGTGCTTTGCTGCAGGAGGGACTGGTGCACTTCACAAAATAGATGGCATCATGAGGGAGGACAATTATGTGGATATATTGAACCAACATCTCAAGACATCAGTCAGGAAGTTAAAGCTTGGTCGCAAATGGGTCTTCCAGATGGACAATGAGTCCAAGCATACTTCCATAGTTGTGGCAAAATGGCTAAAGGACAACAAAGTCAAGGTATTGGAGTGACCATCACAAAGCCCTGACCTCAATCCCATAGAAAATGTGACTTGACCTGTCTCAGTTAGACCAGCTCTGTCAGGATGAATGGGCCAAAATTCACCCAATTTATTGTGGGAAGGTTGAGGAAGGCTACCCAAAACATTTGACCCAAGTGCAACAATTTAAAGGCAATGCTACCAAATACTAATTGTGTGTATGTAAACTTCTGACCTACTGGGAATGTGATGAAAGAAATAAAAGCTTAAATAAATAATGATCTCTAATATTATTCTGACATTTCACATTTTTAAAATAAAGTGCTGATCCTAACTGACCTAAAACAATAATTTTTTACTCTGATTAAATGTCAGGAATTGTGAAAAACTTCCGATTTCAACTGTATATTTTTTGTTATTGTTGATTTTTTTTTAACAAACAGTATAATCTTTGTAAATTATATCATATATAAGACTGGTGGAGTTGTGTCACAAATGCTGTTAAAATAATATATGGAAATGTCTGCTCTCTTCAAAATAACAACAAACTGATTGCACCATTAGCGCAAAAACAATGGAGGCGACAAGTGGAAGGGGAAGAAGGTAAGGAACTTATCTGTCGTTCTTACATTAAAGACCAAATTTGGCTAAAGAAAATTATGATAAGTAAAAAAGTATACCAGTTTCATTTAAGGACCAAAAATGTACAGCTGTGCCATACAGGTTGCAAAATATACCTTCTAAATTATTTGTCTATCTTCATTTTATTGAAAAAACACAGTTTCCATCATCATTTGACGCAATAAAGAAAGTTTGACAAAAGAAAAATCCACACTTGTCAAACAGATAACACTTTTGTTGATCTTTAGAACATTTCTCCTATATCTGCCGTTTCCATTACACACGTTGCTTTTATCAAATAAACCTGGAAACCTGCCGAGAGAGAGACAAACAGAGGCAGAGACCGAGAGAAAAAGGGAAATGGAGATAGAGAGCTGCGAGAGCTGAGAGCTAGCTAGCGGTGCTCCTAGGCCGAACCTGCCTTGCCTGTGTTACTGAAGGATCCACCCCTTTTTTTTCAATTTTTGCCTAAAATGACATACCCACATCTAACTGCATGTAGCTCAGCAAGGATATGCATATTCTTGGTACTATTTGAAAGGAAACACTTTGAAGTTTGTGGAAATGTGAAAGGAACGTAGGAAAATATAATACAATAGATCTGGTAAAAGATAATACAAAGAAATTTTTTTTGTACCATCATCTTTGAAATGCAAGAGAAAGGCCATAATGTATTATTCCAGCCCAGTTGCAATTTAGATTTTGGCCAGTAGATGGCAGCAGGGTATGTGCAAAGTTTCAGACTGATCCAATGAACCATTGTATTTCTGTTCAGAATGTTGTATCAAGACTGTCCAAATGTGCCTAATTTGTTTATTAATAACTTTTCATGTTCAAAATGGTGCACTCTCCTCAAACAATAACATGGTATTATTTCACTGTAATAGCTGGACAGTGCAGCTAGATTAACATGAATTTAAACTTTCTGACAATATCAGATAGGTCTATGTCCTGGGAAATTTTCTTGTTTACGTACAACCTCATGCTAATTGCATTAGCCTACATAAGCTCAACCGTACCATGGATGGGACACCGATCCAGAAGAAGTTTAATGCTGCGCCCTGGCTCTTTTACCTGAGGCCGTGCAGGTTAGAGCTGGCACACACAGGGGACTACGTCCCAAATCGCACATTATTCCCTACATAGTGCAGTACGTTTGACCAGGGCCCACTCACCAGTTACCTCCATGGCACCTAGCTCTCATAAGGACAGTATAAAGAGGGCATATTTGTGCTCTCCTGTTGCCATATCTCTGTGCAGACCACTGGGCATGGAAAGGAAGCCAGGGGCCAGTGATGGCTCAGTCACTTCAGCCACTCACAGACACACACACCTCAGTTCTGGTATAGAAGAGCCTTGGTCATAGTTAGGCTCCTTATAGTGTAACCCTGAATCATTTTCAAAAAGCTCACACCACAATTTTTACTGTACTGCTTACAATTTTGAGAGATTTGTTATTTAGCCAGTTTAACAATTCCCATTAAAAATAGCACTAGATTGATGAGAAAGAGCCTACTGGGTGACCCATTTGGGAATAAAATGGCAAAGTCACTGATGTAAATGCCAACCTGTTATCATTTACAAACCAGTGTGACATCTGACGTGCTGTGTACCGCTGTGTGTGCTGTGTGAAATTGGGGTCACCGAGCTGAGCCACAACACTTAAGGCAGTAATGATGCAGTTGCTTAGCTATCCTGACAGCTGTGGCATTTATTAGCCAGCAAAATACCTGTAATAAAAACAGATCTGCTGCACATTACGTATGAGATACAGCAGCCTTAATTCATCCCTATCACAACAAATCAAAGGTATCAGTGGGACTATGGAGCAGCAGAGGCAGAGGAACACTACTCCTCATTATGAAGCCAGAGATGGAACAGTACTTTGTTTCAAACCGCCGCAAAGGAGTCGAGAACAAAGGTGAACGTTGTTGATTCGTTTTTTTCACTATTACATTATGTCCAAAAATCGGCCCATTTTTGTGCAATTGTTAGCATAAAGCACACACCTGTAGAGCACCTCATCAGAGTGTGTCATGTAAAAATAAATATAAATCCAAAGACCAATATAAGTATAGGAGGGAAGCTCAAGAGAAAAGAACACACAGGTAGGCGTATTTGTTTGTTGAACGCTTGTCTGTATTGTCTACCTTAACATTTTCCCAGGGTTTTTGTGTCTCCCAGAGATGGATGCAATATACTTTTCTTAGCACTTGTCTAAAGCAGGCTTTCAGAGCTCATAATTTGAGATTTCTCATCAAATCCTCCCCTAAGTGTCTCAGAGTGCCAGATTGTGTCCAAAATGGCACCATATTCCCTAAATATTGCACTACTTTTGATCAGAGACCTTTTGGCCCTGTTCAAAAGTAGTGCACTACATAGGGAAATATGGTGCCATTTAGGACTTGATCCCTTTGGTAACTCAGTCTGGGCCAGCTGGTGACGAGAAAACGTGACAAACATTCCTGTCCAGAATGAGTTTACAGAAGAGGCGTAAAGCATATATTTTAACCGTCCTATAAAGTTGCTAACAGAAGTGTGAAAGTCAGACCTTCTTCTCCTAAACTGAATTTGAACACCCCATAAATTGTGATTTCTGACAGATATGAGGGGTGGTGGTTTGTGCCAGGACATTCATAGCAACCGTGATACTGTAGCAGCTGTAAGTAATAGTAATATATACATTGCCTTCGTAAAGTATTCAGACCCTTTGACTTTTATCAGATTTTGTTAAGTTACAGCCCTTAAATAAAATGGATTAAAATGTTTTTATCTTCACACAATAACCCATAATGACAAAGTCAAAACAGGTTTTAAGAAATGTTTGCAAATGCATTACATAAGTATTCAGACCCTATGAGACTCGAAATTGAGCTCAGGTGCATCCTGTTTCCATGGAGATGTCTGCAGCATTGAAGGTCCGCAGGAACACAGTGGCGTCCATCATTCTTAAATGGAAGAAGTTTAGAACCACCAAGACTCTTCCTAGAGGTCAAACTGAGCAATCGGGGGAGAAGGGAAAGGGAGATACCTAGTCAGTTGTACAACTGAATGCATTCAACTGAAATGTGTCTTCCGCATTTAACCAAACACATCTGAATCAGAGAGGTGCTTGGGGCTGCCATAATCGACATCCACGTCTTCGGCACCCGGGGAACAGTGGTTTAACTGCCTTGCTCAGGGACAGAATACAACAGATTTTTACCTTGTCAGCTCGGGGATTCGATCCAGCGACCTTTCGGTTACTGGACCAACACTCTAAACACTAGGCCTTGGTCAGGGAGGTGACCAATAACCCGATGGTCACTCTGACAGAGTTTAGAGTTCCTCTGTGGAGATGGGAGAACCTTGCAGAATGACAAACATCTCTGCAGCACTCCACCAATCAGACCTTTATGGTAGAGTGGCCAGATGGAAGTCAATCCTCACTAAAAGGCACATGACAGCATGCATGGAGATGGTCAAAAGGCACCTAAATGACTCTCAGACCATGAGAAACAAGATTTTATGGTCTGATGAAACCAAGATTGAAATCTTTGGCCTGAATGCCAAGCGCCACGTCTGGAGGAGGAGATGGGAGACTAGTCAAGATCGAGGAAAAGATGAACGGAGCAAAGTACAGAGAGATCCTTGATGAAAACCTGCTCCCAAGCGCTCAGAACCTCAGACTGGAGCGAAGGTTCACCTTCCAACAACACAACCACCCTAACTTAGCACACAGCCAAGACAACGCAGGAGTGGCTTCGGAACAAGTCTCTGAATGTCATTGAGTGGCCCAGCCAGAGCCCAGACTTGAACACGATCGCACATCTCTGGAGAGACATGAAAATAGCTGTGCAGAAACACTCCCATCCAACCTGACAGAGCTTGAGAGGATCTGCAGAGAAGAATGGGAGAAACTCCCCAAATACATATGTGCCAAGCTTGTAGCGTCATACCCAAGAAGACTTGATGCTGTAATCGCTGCCAAAGGTGCTTCAACAAAGTACTGAGTAAAGGGTCTGAAAACTTATGTACAGTTGAAGTTGGAAGTTTATATTCACTTAGGTTGGAGTCATTAAAACTATTTTTTTCCAACACATTTCACACATTTCTTGTTAACAAACTATAGTTTTGGAAAGTCGGTTAGGACATCTACCTTGTGCATGACACAAGTAATTTTTCCAACAATTGCTTACAGAGAGAATATTTCACTAATAATTAACTTAATCACAATTCCAGTGGGTCAGAAGTTTACATACACTAAGCTGACTGTGCCTTTAAACAGCTCAGAAAATTCCAGCTTTTTTTTTGTCATGGCTTAACAAGCTTCTGATAGGCTAATTGACATAATTTGAGTCAATTGGAGGTGTAACTGTGGATGTATTTCAAGGCCTACCTTCAAACTCAGTGCCTCTGCTTGACATCATGGGAAAATCAAAAGAAATCAGCCAAGACCTCAGAAAAACATTGTAGACCTCTGGTTCATTTCCAAACGCCTTAAGGTACCATGTTCATCTGTACAAACAATAGTACGCAAGTATAAACACCACGGGACTACGCAGCCATCATACCGCTCAGGAAGGAGACACATTCTGTCTCCTAGAGATGAACGTGCTTTCGTGCGAAAAGTGCCAATCAATCCCAGAACAACAGCAAAGGACCTTGTGAAGATGCTGGAGGAAACCGGTACAAAAGTATCTATTTCCAGAGTAAAACGAGTCCAATATCGACATAACCTGAAAGGCCACTCAGCAAGGAAGAAGCCACTGCTCCAAAACCACCATAAAAAAAGCCAGACTACGGTTTGCAACTGCACATGGGGACAAAGATCTTACTATTTGGAGAAATGTCCCCAGGTCTGATGAAACAAAAATAGAACTGTTTGGCCATAATGACCATTGTTATGTTTGGAGGAAAAAGGGAAGCCGAAGAACACCAACCCAACCATGAAGCACGGGGGTGGCAGCATCATGTTGTGGCGGTGCTTTGCTGCAGGAGGGACTGGTGCACTTCACAAAATAGATGGCAACATGAGGAAGAAAAATTATGTGGATTGAAGCAAATGGGTCTTGCAATAAAAGCTGAAATAAATCATTATCTCTACTATTACTTTGACATTTCACATTCTTAAAATGTGATCCTAACTGGGATTTTTACTGGGATTAAATGTCAGGAATTGTGAAAAACTGAGTTTGGTGTAGTTGGCTAAGGTGTATGTAAACTTCCGACTTCAACTGTATATACTGTATACACTGCTCAAAAAAAAAGGAACACTTAAACAACACAATGTAACTCCAAGTCAATCACACTTCTGTGAAATCAAACTGTCCACTTAGGAAGCAACACTGATTGACAATAAATGTCACATGCTGTTGTGCAAATGGAATAGACAGCAGGTGGAAATTATAGGCAATTAGTAAGACACCCCCAATAAAGGAGTGGTTCTGCAGGTGGTGACCACAGACCACTTCTCAGTTCCTATGCTTCATGGCTGATGTTTTGGTCACTTTTGAATGCTGGCGGTGCTTTCACTCTAGTGGTAGCATGAGACGGAGTCTACAACCCACACAAGTTGCTCAGGTAGTGCAGCTCATCCAGGATGGCACATCAATGCGAGCTGTGGCAAGAAGGTTTGCTGTGTCTGTCAGCGTAGTGTCCAGAGCATGGAGGCGCTACCAGGAGACAGGCCAGTACATCAGGAGACGTGGAGGAGGCCGTAGGAGAGCAACAACCCAGCAGCATGACCGCTACCTCCGCCTTTGCGCAAGGAGGAGCACTGCAAGAGCCCTGCAAAAATGACCTCCGCAGGCCACAAATGTGCATGTGTCTGCTCAAACGGTCAGAAACAGACTCCATGAGGGTGCTATGAGGGCCCAACGTCCACAGGTGGGGGTTGTGCTTACAGCCCAACACCGTGCAGGACGTTTGGCATTTGACAGAGAACACCAAGATTGGCAAATTCGCCACTGGCGCCCTGTGCTCTTCACAGATGAAAGCAGGTTCACACTGAGCACATGTGACAGACGTGACAGAGTCTGGAGACGCTGTGGAGAACGTTCTGCTGCCTGCAACATCCTCCAGCATGACCGGTTTGGCGGTGGGTCAGTCATGGTGTGGGGTGGCATTTCTTTGTGGGGTGACATTTCCATGTGCTCGCCAGAGGTAGCCTGACTGCCATTAGGGAACGAGATGAGATCCTCAGACCCCTTGTGAGACCATATGCTGGTGCGGTTGGCCCTGGGTTCCTCCTAATGCAAGACAATGCTAGACCTCATGTGGCTGGAGTGTGTCAGCAGTTCCTGCAAGAGGAAGGCATTGATGCTATGTACTGGCCCGCCCGTTCCCCAGACCTGAATCCAATTGAGCACATCTGGGACATCATGTCTCGCTCCATCCACCAAAGCCACGTTACACCACAGACTGTCCAGGAGTTGGCGGATGCTTTAGTCCAGGTCTGGGAGGAGATCCCTCAGGAGACCATCCGCCACCTCATCAGGAGCTTGCCCAGGCGTTGTAGGGTGGTCATACAGGCACGTGGAGGCCACACACACTACTGAGCCTCATTTTGACTTGTTTTAAGGACATTATGTCATGTACTGTCATGTTGTCTTGTCTCTGTCCTTTCCCTTCACCCTGTCTCCCTCTGCTGGTCGTGTTAGGTTACCTTTTCTCCCCCGCTTTCCCCCAGCTGTCCCTTGTCTCCTCTAACTACCCATTCACCCCGTTCCCCACCTGTTCCCTTTTTTCCCTCTGATTAGGTCCCAATATCTCTCTCTGTTTCTGCTCCTGTCCTTGTCGGATTCTTGTTTGTTTGTGTCATTCATGCCTGAACCAGACTGTCGTCATGTTTGCTGTAACCTTGTCCTGTCCTGTCGGAATCTGCCGGTCCATCTGAGCCTACCTATGTTTGGTAATTAAAGAAGCTCTGTTTAAGTTGATTCGCTTTTGGGTCCTCATTCACGCACCGTAACAGAAGAATCCGACCAAGAATGGACCCAGCGACTTCGGATCCTCTCCACTCAGCTGTCGAGATCCAGGGAGCGATGCTAGGCAGACACAAGCAGGAATTGTCTGCTGCTCGACATGCCGTTGAGACCCTGGCCACCCAAGTCTCCAACCTCACAGAACAGGTTCACCATCTCCGCCTCGATCCACCGGCCACTTCCAGGGCTTTCGAATCTCCGGAGCCCAGAATCAATAACCCGCCGTGTTACTCTGGGGAGCCCACTGAATGCCGCTCGTTCCTCACCCAGTGTGATATTGTGTTTTCTCTCCAGCCCAACACTTACTCCAGGAGCACTGCTCGTGTCGCCTACGTCATATCTCTCCTTATTGGACGGGCTCGTGAGTGGGGCACGGCAATCTGGGAGGCAAGGGCTGAGTGTACTAACCAGTATCAAGACTTTAAGGAGGAGATGATACGGGTTTTTGATCGATCTGTTTTTGGGGAGGAGGCTTCCAGGGCCCTGTCTTCCCTATGTCAAGGCAATCGATCCATAACAGACTACTCTATTGAGTTTCGCACTCTTGCTGTCTCCAGTGGCTGGAACGAGCCGGCCTTAATCGCTCGTCTTCTGGAGGGTTTCCGCGCAGAGGTAAAGGATGAGATTCTCTCCCGGGAGGTTCCTTCCAGCGTGGATTCCTTGATTGAACTCGCTATTCGCATTGAGCGACGGGTTGATCTTCGTCACCGAGCTCGTGGAAAGGAGCTCGCGCTCTCCGTCGCCTCCCTCTCCGCATCACTACCATCTTCCTCTGCCGGCTCGGGTGCTGAGCCCATGCAGCTGGGAGGTATCCGCATCTCGACTGAGGAGAGGGAACGGAGAATCACCAACCGCCTCTGTCTCTATTGCGGTTCCGCTGGTCATTTTGTCACTTCATGTCCAGTAAAAGGCCAGAGCTCGTCAGTAAGCGGAGGGCTACTGGTGAGCGCTACTACTCCTGTCTCTCCTTCAAGATCCTGCACTACCTTGTCGGTCCATCTACGCTGGACCGGTTCGTCAGCTTCCTGCAGTGCCTTAATAGACTCTGGGGCGGAGGGCTGTTTTATGGACGAGACCTGGGCTCGGGAACATGACATTCCTCTCAGACAGTTAAAGGAGCCCACGGCCTTGTTCGCCCTGGATGGTAGTCCTCTCCCCAGGATTCAGCGTGAGACGCTACCTTTAACCCTCACTGTTTCTGGTAATCATAGTGAAACCATTTCTTTTTTAATTTTTCGTTCACCTTTTCGTTCACCTGTTGTTTTGGGCCATCCCTGGCTAGTTTGTCATAATCCTTCCATTAATTGGTCTAGTAATTCTATCCTCTCCTGGAACGTCTCTTGTCATGTGAAATGTTTAATGTCTGCTATCCCTCCTGTTTCCTCTGTCTCTTCTTCACAGGAGGAGCCTGGTGATTTGACAGGGGTGCCGGAGGAATATCACGATCTGCGCACGGTGTTCAGTCGGTCCAGGGCCACCTCTCTTCCTCCACACCGGTCGTATGATTGTAGTATTGATCTCCTTCCGGGAACCCCCCCCCCCCCGGGGTAGACTATACTCTCTGTCGGCTCCCGAACGTAAGGCTCTCGAAGATTATTTGTCTGTAGCTCTTGACGCCGGTACCATAGTCCCCTCCTCCTCTCCCGCCGGAGCGGGGTTTTTTTTTGTCAAGAAGAAGGACGGGTCTCTGCGCCCCTGCATAGATTATCGAGGGCTGAATGACATAACAGTGAAGAATCGTTATCCGCTTCCTCTTATGTCTTCAGCCTTCGAGATCCTGCAGGGAGCCAGGTTTTTCACTAAGTTGGACCTTCGTAACGCTTACCATCTCGTGCGCATCAGGGAGGGGGACGAGTGGAAGACGGCGTTTAACACTCCGTTAGGGCACTTTGAATACCGGGTTCTTCCTTTCGGCCTCGCTAACGCTCCAGCTGTCTTTCAGGCATTAGTCAATGATGTCCTGAGAGACATGCTGAACATCTTTGTTTTCGTTTACCTTGACGATATCCTGATTTTTTCACCGTCACTCCAGATTCATGTTCAGCACGTTCGACGTGTCCTCCAGCGCCTTTTAGAGAATTGTCTTTTTGTGAAGGCTGAGAAGTGCACTTTTCATGCCTCCTCCGTCACATTTCTCGGTTCTGTTATTTCCGCTGAAGGCATTAAGATGGATCCCGCTAAGGTCCAAGCTGTCATTGATTGGCCCGTCCCTAAGTCACGCGTCGAGCTGCAGCGCTTTCTCGGCTTCGCGAACTTCTATCGTCGTTTCATCCGTAATTTCGGTCAGGTGGCAGCTCCTCTCACAGCCCTTACTTCTGTCAAGACGTGCTTTAAGTGGTCCGTTTCCGCCCAGGGAGCTTTTGATCTCCTCAAGAATCGTTTTACATCCGCTCCTATCCTTGTTACACCTGACGTCTCTAGACAGTTCGTTGTCGAGGTTGACGCGTCAGAGGTGGGAGTGGGAGCCATCCTTTCTCAGCGCTCCCTCTCTGACGACAAGGTCCACCCATGCGCGTATTTTTCTCATCGCCTGTCGCCGTCGGAACGTAACTATGATGTGGGTAACCGCGAACTGCTCGCCATCCGGTTAGCCCTAGGCGAATGGCGACCGTGGTTGGAGGGGGCGACCGTTCCTTTTGTCGTTTGGACTGACCATAGGAACCTTGAGTACATCCGTTCTGCCAAACGACTTAATGCGCGTCAGGCGCGTTGGGCGCTGTTTTTCGCTCGTTTCGAGTTCGTGATTTCTTATCGTCCGGGCTCTAAGAACACCAAGCCTGATGCTTTGTCTCGTCTCTTCAGTTCTTCAGTAGCCTCCACTGACCCCGAGGGGATTCTCCCTGAGGGGCGTGTTGTCGGGTTGACGGTCTGGGGAATTGAGAGGCAGGTAAAGCAAGCACTCACTCAAACTCCGTCGCCGCGCGCTTGTCCTAGGAACCTTCTTTTCGTTCCCGTTCCTACTCGTCTGGCCGTTCTTCAGTGGGCTCACTCTGCCAAGTTAGCCGGCCACCCTGGCGTTCGGGGTACGCTTGCTTCCATTCGCCAGCGTTTCTGGTGGCCCACCCGGGAGCATGACACGCGTCGTTTCGTGGCTGCTTGTTCGGTCTGCGCGCAGACTAAGTCCGGTAACTCTCCTCCTGCCGGCCGTCTCAGGCCGCTTCCTATTCCCTCTCGACCGTGGTCTCACATCGCCTTAGATTTTGTCACCGGACTGCCTTCGTCAGCGGGGAAGACTGTTATTCTTACGGTTGTCGATAGGTTCTCTAAGGCGGCTCATTTCATTCCCCTTGCTAAGCTTCCTTCTGCTAAAGAGACGGCACAAATCATCATCGAGAATGTTTTCAGAATTCATGGCCTTCCGTCAGACGTCGTTTCGGACAGAGGTCCGCAATTCACGTCTCAATTTTGGAGGGAGTTTTGCCGTTTGATTGGGGCTTCCGTCAGTCTCTCTTCCGGCTTTCACCCCCAGTCTAACGGTCAAGCAGAACGGGCCAATCAGACTATTGGTCGCATCTTACGCAGTCTTTCTTTTCGCAACCCTGCGTCTTGGTCAGAACAGCTCCCCTGGGCAGAATACGCCCACAACTCGCTTCCTTCGTCTGCGACCGGGCTATCTCCTTTTCAGAGTAGCCTCGGGTACCAGCCTCCGTTGTTCTCATCTCAGTTCGCCGAGTCCAGCGTCCCCTCCGCTCAGGCTTTTGTCCAACGTTGCGAGCGCACCTGGAAGAGGGTCAGGTCTGCACTTTGCCGTTATAGGGCGCAGACTGTGAGAGCTGCTAATAAGCGTAGAACTAAGAGCCCTAGATATTGTCGCGGTCAGAGAGTTTGGCTCTCCACTCAGAACCTTCCCCTTAAGACGGCTTCTCGCAAGTTGACCCCGCGGTTCATTGGTCCATTCCGTATCTCTCAGGTCATTAATCCTGTCGCAGTGCGACTTCTTCTTCCGCGATATCTTCGTCGCGTCCACCCGGTCTTCCATGTCTCCTGTGTTAAGCCCGTTCTTCGCGCCCCCGCTCGTCTTCCCCCCCCCCCCCCCCCATCCTTGTCGAGGGCGCACCTATCTACAGGGTCCGTAAAATCTTGGACATGCGTCCTCGGGGCCGTGGTCATCAGTACCTAGTTGACTGGGAGGGGTACGGTCCTGAGGAGAGGAGTTGGGTTCCCTCTCGGGACGTGCTGGACCGTGCGCTGATTGATGATTTCCTCCGTTGCCGCCAGGTTTCCTCCTCGAGTGCGCCAGGAGGCGCTCGGTGAGTGGGGGGGTACTGTCATGTACTGTCATGTTGTCTTGTCTCTGTCCTTTCCCTTCACCCTGTCTCCCTCTGCTGGTCGTGTTAGGTTACCTTTTCTCCCCCGCTTTCCCCCAGCTGTCCCTTGTCTCCTCTAACTACCCATTCACCCCGTTCCCCACCTGTTCCCTTTTTTCCCTCTGATTAGGTCCCAATATCTCTCTCTGTTTCTGCT
Source organism: Oncorhynchus mykiss (assembly GCF_057628025.1). Classification (NCBI taxonomy): domain Eukaryota; kingdom Metazoa; phylum Chordata; class Actinopteri; order Salmoniformes; family Salmonidae; genus Oncorhynchus; species Oncorhynchus mykiss. Next base: position 59,305,676 of record NC_143024.1, on the reverse strand, counting down.
CCTGTCCTTGTCGGATTCTTGTTTGTTTGTGTCATTCATGCCTGAACCAGACTGTCGTCATGTTTGCTGTAACCTTGTCCTGTCCTGTCGGAATCTGCCGGTCCATCTGAGCCTACCTATGTTTGGTAATTAAAGAAGCTCTGTTTAAGTTGATTCGCTTTTGGGTCCTCATTCACGCACCGTAACACATTACATCAAAGTTGGCTCAGCCTGTAGTGTGGTTTTCCACTTTAATTTTGAGTGTGACTCCAAATCCAAACCTCCAAGGGTTGATAAATTTGATTTCCATTGATAATTTTTGTGTGATTTTGTTGTCAGCACATTCAACTATGTAAAGAAAAAAGTATTTCATAAGAATATTTCATTCATTCAGATCTAGGATGTGTTTAGTTTTTAGTGTTCCCTTTATTTTTTTGAGCAGTGTATAAATATAAATATAATATATATAATAATAATATAAATATATATATATATATATATATATATATATATACACACACACACACACACACACACACACACACACACACACACACACATATATATATATACATATACACACATATATATGTGTGTGTGTGAGATGGTGTGTATAGAGAGTATATGAATAGAAAAGCTGTGCACAACAGTAGTTATATAGGAAGAGCCATGACTAGAATACAGTATCTGAGGCCATCTGCACTTTTTTATGGCCCTTACTACTGAATAGTGTCTGTTCCAGGTGCGTAGGAGTCAAAATAAGAATACATGAAGATATGTAGACTCGCACACTGTCGAAAGATGGAATAAATCCAAAACTGAGACTCATCAATCAATTTGTAGACAATGCCTACTCATAATTAGCTAAAAATCAAACGATGCACACTGATGATGTCACTGACAACACTTAGCTTTCTCTATCTTTGTTACTACAAAACATAGGCACGTGCCATTTTCACATATGATGATGTTGGGGTGGTGCTAGATGAAAATGAAGTGACATTTTTTTTATGTCCCTTTAACAGTCTGATGGGCTGGAGATAGAAGCTGTTTTTCAATCTCATGGCCCCAGATTTGATGTGCCTGTACGGTCTCCGCTTTATAGATGGTAGCAGCGTGAACAGGTCATGGATAGGTTGTTGCCAAGCCAAATTTCTTCAGCCTGCTGTGGTTGAAGAGGTTCTGTAGCACCTTCTTCACCCGGAACTTGAAGCTTTTGACCCTCTCCCCTGCGGCCCGTCAATGTGGATGGGGGCGTGTTCTCTCTCCTGTAATCCACGATCAGCTTCTTTGTTTTGTTTGACGATTCCTGGCACCACTCTGCCAAGGCTTTCACCTCCTCCCCGTAGGCTGTAATCAGGCATACCACTGTTGTGTTGTCAGCTAACTTGGATGATTTTTTAAATTTAAACTCAGACAAAACAGAGATGCTAGTTCTAGGTCCCAAGAAACAAAGAGGTCTGCTGTTGGATCTGACAATTAATCTTGATGGTTGTACAGTAGTCTCAAATAAAACTGTGAAGGACCTCGGTATTACACTGGACCCTGATCTCTCTTTTGACGAACATATCAAGAAAATTTCGATGCAGCTTTTTTCCATATTCTAGTGCTCTTCCATGCCGTCCCTAGGAGGGTGCATCACTTGAGTGGGTTGAGTCCCTGACCTGATCTTCCTATCTGGTTTTGCACCCCCTTAGGATTGTGCTGTGTACTCAGCCTTGTCTCAGGGTAGTTAGTTGGTGTGTCTGTTGATATCCATCTAATGGTTTGGGGGCTGCGTTTTGGAAAAGTGGGTGGGGTTATATCCTGCCTGGTTGACCTTGTCCGGTGGTACCGTCAGACGGGGCTACAGTGTCCCCTGACCCCCCATCTCAGCCTCCAGTGTCTATGCTGGAATACTCTATGTGCCAGGGGGCTAGGGCCAGTCTGTTATATCTGGTGTAATTCTCCTGTCTTATCTGGGGTCCTGTGTGAATTTAAGTATGCTCCCTCAAATTCTCTCTCTCTCCTTTCTCTCCCCTCCCGGAGGACCTGAGCCCTAGGACAATGCCTCAGGACTACCTGGCCTGATGACTCCTGGCTGTCCCCAGTCCACTTGGTCGTGCTGTTCTGCCTGCGGCTATGGAAACCTGACCTGTTCTTAATGTTTTAGACTCTTTTGCTCTCTGCTCTCTCTCTCCCTCTCTCTCACCTGCTGTCTCAACCTCTGAATGCTCGGCTAAACTGACATTTACTCCTGAGGTGCTGACCTGTTGCACCCCCTACAACCACTGTGATTATTATGACCACTGTGATTATTATTTGACCCGGCTGGTCATCTATGAGTGTTTGAACAGATTAAAGAACAATCTGGCCTTAATGGCCATGTACTCTTATAATCTAAACCAGCCATAAGAGGACTGGCCACCCCTCAGAGCCTGGTTCCTCCAGGTTTCTTCCTAAGTTCCTGCCTTTCTAGTGAGTTTTTCCTAGCCACCGTGCTTCTACATCGGAATAGCCTGCTGTTTGGGGTTTCTGTATAAGCACTTTGTGACATCTGCTGTGACAAGGGCTTTATAAATACATTTGATTGACTGATTGATGATTGAGTTGGAGACGTGCGTAGCCACGCAGTCATACATGAGGGGGCTGAGCACACACCTCTGAAAAATCATGACTAGAGAAAGGCTGTCAATGAATACAGCAAAGAGCTGCTGTTTTTATGAGTTTAAGTTTTTATCCAGCACTGTCATCACTTTTAATTCAACACTTGTAAAATGCAATTCTCCCAACTTCCACTCACGCTACAACCAGCACTGCAGCTGCAATCAACGAGTAGCAACATGTATAGGCTTGCATTGTTATTATTAGCGGCTTGTGTATTTTTAATATTGAGGAATAAAAAAAACATGAATTTGTGCATGGGGCTGAAATAATGTGGTGTGACTCGAGTTTCGCCATCAGCTGGAAGATGGTGTCCCCTTTTTGGTCAGTCTCAGCGGAGGGAGGACGGGAGAGCGGAGGGACGATGAGAGGCTGACCTCTCTGCTGCTCTCTTCCTACCTCCACTGAAACTGACCATAAGATGCAGGCACCATCAGTCCAGTAAAATAAAAAATGCTCACTCAGCTGTGCCACACAATTAATACACATATATTACCAGTCTGATCATATACATGAAGTTTTTTTTACAGAATTGGTCTAAGAAGAAGAACCTTGGCAGGGCAATTCAATCCACTTGAATTCAAACTATTTTTGACAACACCCCTTTTGATTTGAACAAAACCTTCCATACATATTTTCCCATTGTGGAAGTGCTCAGAAAGTGACTTTTTAGACCTGAATGTCAAAATATCCAAGAGATACAGGTGCTCAAAGTTTGCATACCCCACCATACCATGAGACATCGATGTCTTCATCACTGGAAAAGATAAACAATTGAGATGTATATAATTTAAAAACTTACAAACAGGGTTGTCAATGTAATAATTTCTAATGGAGTAAGACTAGCTGTAGAAAAATATATATATATATATTTCAAGTCTGCTGAGCGCAAACTTCAATGTTGTGAAATGTTCTGTGCATCTTCCAGTGCACGTTTACTGTGAACACTGAGGCTGTACCTGCTTTAAGTTGCAGTTTCAGACAGTGGACAAGTAGGCTACTGTAGGCTACTAAATCAGCCCTGTATTGTTGCCAAGACAATAAAGCATTTTAACTAAACATAGGCTAAATATTTTAATAGATATGAAAGATGATGTGATGTCTTTTCTTCTCTGATATGCTACAGTTGAGGCCTCTGATGAGTAATTTCAGACGAAGAATAGGAGACCAGGGTCAGTATGTATCAAACGTCTCAGAGTAGGAGTGCTGATCTAGGATCAGGTCCCCCCTGTCCATGTGATCTTATTCACTGTGATCTGAAAGGCAAAACTGATCCTAATTCAGCACTACTTTGGGTAGCTTGACATATACGGACCCTGGCCAAGTGTCAGACTTAGCCATATAAACCACCACATTTTTCTATGCTGCCATATTGGCATGCAGAGATACCCTTACTGCTAGGCTAAATCCTCCTCTCTCAATTTCCATTTCACCATAATAGCCTAGTGTACAGTCATGTCACATAGCCTAGTGCATAGCCATAGCCTATATCATGTCATATACCCCGAAGCCTTTTGATAATGGTATAAAAACCTCAACAATGATTATTCCAATGGCAATTGACTGAACAGCCGAGCGGCATTGTTCAGTTCAATCAGAACACGGCGATATATGAAGGGTTTGACTTCGGGGAGGCCTGAAACAAACTGTCTGAACAACAAACCACTTAGCAGAGGAAACTAGGAACAAAGATGGAGAGGATGTAGAACCAAAATGGCTACCAGTCTTCCTAACTAACATCTGTACTCATCAAGAGGTATCCAAGGATGAAAATTAGTTCCTTGTGCTCGCTCCATTCTATTAGACCTTCGTATCTCTTCCTAGCCTGGAGATATGGAAAAATAAGACTTGGAAACCACTCTGCTATTCCAATAATTGTAGGGAGGCGAAGGAGGTAAAACCAAAACAACATCATTATCCTCTACCTCGGCAGGCAGTTTACAAGGCGGTAAACTTAGCAGCAGCCTTGGCAGTGAAGTGGTACAGGGAAAGGATGAGTGGAGGAGGGGGGGTCTTTGAATGGGCCCCGGCCTTGTGGAGCAGTCTGAACCCCTCCTCCCTGCCGAGAAGTAAATGATCCAGCAGGCGCTCATTAGCAGCCTGGGAGTGTTACCCAACACTGGAGCTTGTTTAATGTACACTTGATGAATGCTGCACGCATCTCCAGTTTCCACAGAGAGTTCATAGGTGGAGGAGAGATGACATCTCCCATTAGAATGCACTGGCCTCTCCTAGTGCACATTCCATTGCACAACTGTACTACAGCTATCTAGCCCGCTGCTGGAGCAGAGGCTGCTTTCCGCACGGAAGGGCTGTCATGTGGATGGATATGGGGCAGGATGGAGTGCATTACTGCAGGTAGGGAGTGCAGTAGAGTGGGAGTGTACAGTAGAGAGTGGGAGTGTGCAGTGGAGAGTGGGAGTGAGCAGTGGAGAGTGGGAGGGTGCAGTGGAGAGTGGGAGTGTGCAGTGGAGAGTGGGAGTGTGCAGTGGAGAGTGGGAGTGTGCAGTGGAGAGTGGGAGTGTTCAGTCGAGAATGGGAGTGTACCGTAGAGAGTGGGAGTGTGAAGTGGAGAGTGGGAGGGTGCAGTGGAGAGTGGGAGTGTGCAGTGGAGAGTGGGAGGGTGCAGTGGAGAGTGGGAGTGTGCAGTGGAGAGTGGGAGTGTGCAGTGGAGAGTGGGAGTGTGCAGTGGAGAGTGGGAGTGTGCAGTAGAGAGTGGGAGTGTGCAGTAGAGAGTGGGAGTGTGCAGTGGAGAGTGGGAGTGTGCAGTGGAGAGTGGGAGTGTGCAGTGGAGAGTGGGAGTGTGCAGTAGAGAGTGGGAGTGTGCAGTGGAGAGTGGGAGTGTGCAGTGGAGAGTGGGAGTGTGCAGTGGAGAGTGGGAGGGTGCAGTAGAGAGTGAAACAGGTAGAGCCAGTGGTATGTTCAGAGAGGAGTTACCACATAACTTTCCCAGGTAAACTGGGAAGTGGACATGACGGTGCAATTGACAGTTAGCCACCCTGCCGCTGCTAGCTCTGTGATTACTGTTATTGGCGACAGACAGTCAAACACTTTTCAAGTCAAACCAAAGAGTTCTTCAAGCCCTTTCACTCTTGACACTCTGTACTTAACGTTGAGGGATAGACAGACAGACGCTCAGAGACATGCCAATGGCAGACCTGACAGTCGTCTGGATGCAGTCACATTTACAAAGTTTTTCCTCAAAGTGTCTAGAAAATAACGGAGGCTTATATGTGGTATGAAAGGTTGTAGAGGGGAATGTAATTTTTCAAACAAACCTGACAATCTGCAAGTCAGGTGATGTGTAAACACCATCTAAACCATGCCGTGCCATTTGGGACGCACTCTGTGGCTAAGCTGTAAAGGCAGAGCAGAGAATAATGAAGACTCATCCTTTAACCAGGGGAGACACAAACAAGCACACAAAGACTTTGCCTTTCCTTTTAATTGAAGGAGGACCATACAAAGGGCGTAAAATGCCATGGAAAGGGATTCAAATATCAATGGTTACAGTTAACCATAATTAGGGTCCATCTAAGCTGTCATAAAGATATTTTCATCTTGAAAAGGGACCAATGAATCATAACTGATGTCTGTATCCCAATCAGCGTTCAAACACCTCTTCATAAAGTGCCATCTACTAAAGGAGAGGTTTTAAATGCCGTGTGAAATGAAATACAGAAAAGATTCAGACCGACAGTACTGTAGCTTTGGGCTTTGAGATTCAAGAGTGAGAGATTGAGCGATTCGGCCTAAGAAGAAGCCAATAACATACTGTAGTCTATCTATGTGGTGACAATAACATGTGGCTCATCACATGTACAGTAGTGATGTTCAGAGGTGAATTGGACCTGGACCACTTGGGACCACTTGACCTATAGAACCGATTAATCTAACTCTTCCCAGGCAATTTTTCCCATACTAACGTGCTGTTTGAGAGACTGATAATTTCTGATAAATCTGTGGCTAATGAAGACCGTCTTTAACATGCATGTAACTGGTGATGATGTCATAGGCGACAGGTAGCCTAGCAGTTAGAGTGTTGGGACAGTAACTGAAAGGTCGCTGGTTCGAACATCCGAGCCGACAAGGTGAACCCAGGACCATCGTCTGTCTGGGCTAATAGAGAAGACTAATTCGCTTTTGGGAAAATGCCCCCTGGTTAAAGATACAGTTAAGAATGTCACCATATGAACTAAACATATGAGATACAGCTAGGGCAGTGGCGGTCATAACATTTTGTAAGATGGTTATTGTCATGCAAAAGCCTGCTTATAAGTGCCAGTGTCACGGTAATTGACAGTTAATTACCATAAACACGTTTAGCATCTCCAGGCCTCCATGCATACTGGCTGCATACAAGCCCCTTAGGCACGCCTTTGGAACATCCACATTTAAAAAGGTCTAAATATACACCATCACAATAAATTATTTATTTTAGGAAGGTTACGATTTGAAGAAATTATATTTCAGAAGAACAGAATATGAGTTGGCCTACTGTATGTTATCTGGCTATGTGCCATGCCATAGGCTGTAGGCTCGTTCATTTAGTAGACAAGATATGCTTATAACTCCTGTGCCATTATTTTATATTATATGATTTTATAGTCAGATTAATATACAGTGCCTTGCGAAAGTATTCGGCCCCCTTGAACTTTGCGACCTTTTGCCACATTTCAGGCTTCAAACATAAAGATATAAAACTGTATTTTTTTTGTGAAGAATCAACAACAAGTGGGACACAATCATGAAGTGGAACGACATTTATTGGATATTTCAAACTTTTTTAACAAATCAAAAACTGAAAAAATGGGCGTGCAAAATTATTCAGCCCCCTTAAGATAATACTTTGTAGCGCCACCTTTTGCTGCGATTACAGCTGTAAGCCGCTTGGGGTATGTCTCTATCAGTTTTGCACATCGAGAGACTGACATTTTTTCCCATTCCTCCTTGCAAAACAGCTCGAGCTCAGTGAGGTTGGATGGAGAGCATTTGTGAACAGCAGTTTTCAGTTCTTTCCACAGATTCTCGATTGGATTCAGGTCTGGACTTTGACTTGGCCATTCTAACACCTGGATATGTTTATTTTTGAACCATTCCATTGTAGATTTTGCTTTATGTTTTGGATCATTGTCTTGTTGGAAGACAAATCTCCATCCCAGTCTCAGGTCTTTTGCAGACTCCATCAGGTTTTCTTCCAGAATGGTCCTGTATTTGGCTCCATCCATCTTCCCATCAATTTTAACCATCTTCCCTGTCCCTGCTGAAGAAAAGCAGGCCCAAACCATGATGCTGCCACCACCATGTTTGACAGTGGGGATGGTGTGTTCAGCTGTGTTGCTTTTACGCCAAACATAACGTTTTGCATTGTTGCCAAAAAGTTCAATTTTGGTTTCATCTGACCAGAGCACCTTCTTCCACATGTTTGGTGTGTCTCCCAGGTGGCTTGTGGCAAACTTTAAACAACACTTTTCATGGATATCTTTAAGAAATGGCTTTCTTCTTGCCACTCTTCCATAAAGGCCAGATTTGTGCAATATACGACTGATTGTTGTCCTATGGACAGAGTCTCCCACCTCAGCTGTAGATCTCTGCAGTTCATCCAGAGTGATCATTGGCCTCTTGGCTGCATCTCTGATCAGTCTTCTCCTTGTATGAGCTGAAAGTTTAGAGGGACGGCCGGGTCTTGGTAGATTTGCAGTGGTCTGATACTCCTTCCATTTCAATATTATCGCTTGCACAGTGCTCCTTGGGATGTTTAAAGCTTGGGAAATATTTTTGTATCAAAATCCGGCTTTAAACTTCTTCACAACAGTATCTCGGACCTGCCTGGTGTGTTCCTTGTTCTTCATGATGCTCTCTGCGCTTTTAACAGACCTCTGAGACTATCACAGTGCAGGTGCATTTATACGGAGACTTGATTACACACAGGTGGATTGTATTTATCATCATTAGTCATTTAGGTCAACATTGGATCATTCAGAGATCCTCACTGAACTTCTGGAGAGAGTTTGCTGCACTGAAAGTAAAGGGGCTGAATAATTTTGCACGCCCAATTTTTCAGTTTTTGATTTGTTAAAAAAGTTTGAAATATCCAATAAATGTCGTTCCACTTCATGATTGTGTCCCACTTGTTGTTGATTCTTCACAAAAAAATACAGTTTTATATCTTTATGTTTGAAGCCTGAAATGTGGCAAAAGGTCGCAAAGTTCAAGGGGGCCGAATACTTTCGCAAGGCACTGTAATTGAATTTAGCGGAATAAAATAGAAAGGACATTTTAACCATTCTGGAGTGAGAGCGCATAAGAAGTGGCTATGTTGAGCGTAAAAGTGATAATTTGAAGCAGGTCCTATATGCTAGCTTTAGTTATTTGGCAACTTTAGTTACTGATACAAACCTTAGAATTTCTTAGAAATCAAAACACATATGGGCTGCATGATGCGACTATAGCCTATTGATGATTTGAGAAGGTCTTCAAAGGGGGTGACACTCTAGACCCAAACTGCTACAGACCTATATCTATCCTACCCTGTCTTTCTAAGGTCTTCGAAAGCCAAGTTAACAAACAGATTACTGACCATTTTGAATCCCACCATACCTTCTCCGTATGCAATCTGGTTTCAGATCTGGTCATGAGTGCACCTCAGCCACACTCAAGGTTCTAAACGACATCATAACCGCCATCGATTAGAGACATTACTGTGCATCCGTATTCATCGACCTGGCCAAGGCTTTCGACTCTGTCAATCACAACATTCTTATTGGCAGACTCGACAGCCTTGGTTTCTCAAATTATTGCCTCGCCTGGTTAACAACTACTTCTCTGATAGAGTTCAGTGTGTCAAATCGGAGGGCCTGTTGTCCGGACCTCTGACAGTTTCTATGGGTGGGCCACGGGGTTAAATTCTCGGGCCGACTCTCTTTTCTATATACATCAATGATGTTGCTCTTGCTGCTGGTGATTCTCTGATCCACCTGTACGCAGAAGACACCATCCTGTCTACTTCTGGCCCCTCCTTGGACACTGTGTTAACTAACCTCCAGACGAGCTTCAATGCCATACAACTCTCCTTCCGTGGCCTCCGACTGCTCTTAAACGCAAGTAAAACTAAATGCATGCTATTCAATCGATCACTGCCCGCACCTGCTCGCCCGTCCAGCATCACTACTACTATCACTACTCTGGGCGGCTCTGACTTAGAATACGTGGACAACTACAAATACCTGGGTGTCTGGTTAGACTGTAAACTCTCCTTCCAGACTCACATTAAGCATCTCCAATCCAAAATTAAATCTAGAATCGGCTTCCTATATCGCAACAAAGCATCCTTCACTCATGCTGCCAAACATACCCTCGTAAAACTGACCATCCTACCGATCCTCGACTTCGGTGATGTCATCTATAAAATAGCCTCCAACACTCTACTCAACAAACTGGATGCAGTCTATCACAGTGCCATCCGTTTTGTCACCAAAGCCCCATACACTACCCACCATTGCGACCTGTACGCTCTCGTTGGTTGGCCCTCGCTTCATACTCGTCGCCAAACCCACTGGCTACAGGTTATCTACAAGTCTCTGCTAGGTAAAGCCCCGCCTTATCTCAGCTCACTGGTCACCATAGCAGCACCCACTCGTAGCACGCGCTCCAGCAGGTATATCTCACTGGTCACCCCCAAAGCCAATTCCTCCTTTGGTCGTCTTTCCTTCCAGTTCTCTGCTGCCCATGACTGGAACGAATTGCAAAAATCTCTGAAGCTGGAGACTCACATCTCCCTCACCAGCTTTAAGCACCAGCGGTCAGAGCAGCTTACAGATCACTGCACCTGTACATAGCCCATCTGTAAACAGCCCAACTATCTACATACCTCATCACCATACTGGTATTTATTTATTTTGCTCCTTTGCACCCCAGTATCTACCTGCACATTCATCTTCTGCCGATCTACCATTCCAGTGTTTAATTGCTATATTGTAATTAATTCGCCACCATGGCCTATTTATTTCCTTAACTTACCTCATTTGCACTCACTGTATTAGGACTTTTTGTTTTCTTTTGTTCTAATGTATTTTTGACTGTTCGTTTTGTTTATTCCATGTGTAACTCTGTGTTGTTGTATGTGTCGAATTGCTACGCTTTATCTTTGCCAGGTCGCAGTTGCAAATGAGAACTTGTTCTCAACTAGCCTACCTGGTTAAATAAAGGTGAAATAAAAACAATTAAAAAGGAGCATGCAGCCCCTTGCTGCGCGACAGGTGATATTCCGCCCAAACTCTGTATGCAATGGGCTCTCTAACCTTGTTCCTGCAGCTACCCAGTGCTTCATTTGAGTGAAATCTGTTCCGAGAAAATCGATAGTAACACGTTTTCACAACAAAGCATATTTAACTACACTGTTGACAGCCCCTCTCTCTATGCGCTCGAGAAAGGAATGAACGAGAGAGAGGAGGAGATGGAAATGTAGAGTGGTGATATATTCTGTAGCTTAAGGTAATGTGTCAGCCTATTAATTATGAAAATAAATAATACATCCCTATTATTAGGCTATTCAAAATAATATACAAACTCACTATAATTGTAGGCTAACTCTGTAAGCCGCCCTGCACAATCAATGAACCAACAGCATCGCCTAGGCCTATATGTTCTCTCCCAGACTCATGGATAGAAAGTTTGGAGCGTAGCATAAGGAAACCAGTCCATCCAGTATGCTTAATAATGCAGACCACACTCAAAGGTGATTACTTGAATTGGTTTAATTTTAAAGTTTAGGTTAGACCAATTATGTACCAAAGACATCTTAAATCAGTTGCTTTTTACTCCCTTCACAGAACAGCGCAAACTGGCTCTAACCAGAATAGAAAGAGGAGTGGGATGCCCCGGTGCACAACTGAGCAAGAGGACAAGTACATTTGTAATGAGTACGATGGGAGACAGAGTGCTGGTTTCAAGCGCAGGACGCAGCAGGTGTTTATTTGTAAAGGACCACAGGAGGAGGCAGGTAGCTGGGTCCAGGGGCAGGCAGAAGATCATACACAGGGACTCCAAAAAGTTAACAGTACAGGCAGGGAAAAGGCTAATAAGGTTTTCCGGGAGATCAGGCAAGAGGCTGATGACAGGAAATCTGATAGGCAAAAGTACTTGCAAGGAATAGGCAAAACAAGTTGTTAGTGAGGATGGCCAAAAACTACAATACACAATATGAAAATAAACAGAGCTCCGACTAGAATGTGTACCAAAACAAACAATACCTCACAATGATGGGGTGCAAAGAACTGAACTAAATAGTGTGTGTAAATGACATACATGTTTGTGAACAGGTGATCAGAATTCAGGTGATTGGGATCTGGAGAGTGAGCTGCGTTCAGGGGATATATGTGTTTGAGAGTGTGAGTTGGAAGCTGATGTTGCAAAATTAGAGTGTCTAGTTTGAGAAACAGACGCCTCACAAGTCCTCAATTGGCAGCTTCATTTAATAGTATCCGCAAAACACCAGTCTCAACGTCAACAGTGAAGAGGCGACTCTGCCTAGAAGGCCAGCATCCCGGAGTCGCCTCTTCACTGTTGACATTGAGACTGGTGTTTTGCGGGTACTATTTAATGAAGCTGCCAGTTGAGGACTTGTGAGGCATCTGTTTCTCAAACTAGACACTCTAATGTACTTGTCCTCTTGCTCAGGTGTGCACCGGAGCCTCCCACTCCTCTTTCTATTCTGGTATCAATTAGCCTTTTAAAATGATAAACTTGGATTAGCTAACACAACGTGCCATTGGAAAACAGAAGTGATGGTTGCTGATAATGGGCCTCTGTACGTCTATGTAGATATTCCATAAAAAAAGCTGCCATTTCCAGCTACAAAAGTCATTTACAACATTAACAATGTGTACAGTGTATTTCTGATCAATTTTATGTTATCTTAATGGACAAAAAATAGTGTTTAAAAAAGATAGTAACTACTAACAATTGGATATCACAAAAAACACACAAGGATATTTCTAAGTGACACCAAACTTTTGAATAGTAGTGTACATTTGCAAAGAATTCTAAAAACCTGTTTTTGCTTTGTCATTATGGTAGACGGATGAGGGAGTGAGGGAAAAAAATGTATTTAAGCAATTTTAGAATAAGGCTGTAACGTAACAACATGTGGATTGGTGTGTTGAATTAATCATCACCTTAGAAAGCACTGTCCATTTTGCTGTTTTCGGCTTTGAAACAACATCCACAATGACCATGTTTTCCACTCAACTTCTTTCTTCAAATTGATCGAGCACCGAGAGTTGAGTTTTAAAATCACGATACGGTTTTGATGATACGGATTTGATGTGATTTTCCATTGCATTTGCATTGCTGTCAGAGTAGTTACAGGGACAACTGAGCCCTGAGTACCAGGCCATTAGCAACCTGATGGTCGTTAGCGAGTTGTATACTACCAAGGCATGTCCAGAGTGCATAAGAGGAGATTACCGTGACTCAACGGTCATGTAGAATTTTACTGCGGTCATGACTCAAGACTGATGGTGTGGCGGTAATACGGTCACTGCAACAGCCCTAGATACAGCAAATGTTTACAGTAGACGATCAATTAGTTCCATCCAAATCCACAACGAATTAACCTCTTGAGGTTGCCGATAGATCCAAAAGTGCATGAATGTCGCAAGAAACACGGACGTGAAATGTTTCAGCCACTTTTTCAAATCCCTGATTTAGTAAGAGTGAAAGAAAAGGCAGAGGGGATAGAGCATGAGAACAGAGAGAGAAAGAGGAACAGGGAGACAACAGAGAACAGAGAGAGAGAGAGAACAGAGCAAGAGAACCGAGACCTATGGTTCAGACCTGATTGACAGAGAAATACCTCGAGGTCTGTGACCACTGCTGTCTTTCTGTTTCATACACACACACGCAAAATGCATGACAGACACTTGCATGTCCACACACACACACACACACACACACACACACACACACACACACACACACACACACACACACACACACACACACAAGCCACTGGTGTGCAGGAAACTGTATCCATCTTCAAAGACAAATCAAAGTGAGATGCCTTCACTCCAGTCCAGACACACATTTATTTTCTTAGACCCAACCCCATCCTCCAAGGAAAGACCATTTTAAAGCCCAACAAAAAAACAAATGGAGGACAGAAACCATGTGCCTGAGTTGTGGTATCCATTAAATACAACATAAAAGACTGAAATTGTTATCTTAAAAAGACATCCAGCTTTTCCTGTGACATCCAGCACATAGACAAATCATTCAACCCCCCTACAAAGCCCCTAGCTGGGAATTGCCAGGCACCTCACAATACAATATTATCACAATACTTAGGTACCGATACAATATGTATTGCAATTATCACAATTCTATATGTATTGTGATTATATACTGTGATTTTATTGCGATTCGTTGTTCCAAACATAATGCTCACTATATGTCTGCCTCAAAGGGACAAGAGAGAGCCATGACAAAACTAGTTTTGATCAGTCATGGAAATAAAAGTGCTGAAAACAAATTGGTTCCCTATCAAAACGACACGATCAAAACGACACGATATCGTCAAAAAATATATAAAGATATGTAATTGCATCGACTTTTTCCCCCCCATCACTACTGTCCGTTCTCTTCAGTCACCCAGTAGTCTCTCTCATTCACTCCCTCTTTCTCTCTTTCATTATCCATCCATTGGCATTGCTGTGAAACCTTGTAAATCTCCTTGGAAAGGAGATATCGTTCAGAAGAAAAAAAGGCTCTTCACAACTTGTCTGAGCCGCTGCGCTGTTGATCCTGGTCTAAATGTCACACAGTTCTCATGCTGCAAACTTCAGATGGAAATTCCACTCATTCCCATTCCGATCCTCTCTGACAGCATTCCACAGTTACACTGACGATGTTGCAAACCCTCTTAATTGAACCCTGGTGGTCACATGATTAGCATAACCTCTCAGAACCCACCAAATATGTGTGTCAGTCAGTGTAGTTGTCTGTCAGTGAGACATTACTCCCACAGAACTAACACAAGCTCATTGTTGACATGAGAGTGGATGAACGATGGTTGAAACAAGCACACATCCCCAAGTACATTTCAAGTCACACAACTTTAAAGGACATTCAAAGAGGAGTGTGATCTCACTGGAGTCTGTGTAGAGTTTAGAATGAGAGGTGAAACTCTATAGCAGTGTGTGTGTGTGTGCACCTGGGCCTCACGACAGCTGAGCCGTACCAATTAGGCCTCGTTACAGAGTTCTTATGAAGTGCCTAATTGTACATGATTTATTCTACATGATTGTCTGCCATTACTGAAATATGTTGACTAATTCCTCATGGCGGTGTTATTTCTCGGCAGTCCAAATTCTTTGTGCTCTAGATGAGTGCTCTAGATGAGGCGTAAGAAGTATGGGAGGCTGGCTGGTAGAGGTACACACTGCATGCATTAGCAGCCCCAGAACATGCCCAGAGAAAGCTCCCTCCACAGTCCCTACAAGCGCTGAGATGTGTACTACGGCTCGACTTGTCATTTTCCCCTGCTGTTCGGGTTAACTTCACATGCGTTCCAAATGGCACCATTGTTTCCCTACTTAGTACACTACTTTTGACCAGAGCCCATGTCTCTGGTTAAAAGTAGTGCACTACATAGGGAACATGGTGCCATTTGGGTCGCATCCCTTTCCACCAGGTCAGTCAGATGGTTTAGAATCCCCATGGCCTGGAGAAGTAGTAAGGCTACAGCAGAGATGTCCGGAGGCCTCCAGATCTGCCACAGTCATGTAGAATTTCCATTGCGTGAAAATCCCATTTTGGCACAGAGCTGAAACCCTAGAGGGGAGTGCTGCACTGAGCGTCTCTGTATACACAGGCTGTAGCACATGCAGGGTTAAGACAACGCTGGGCCAGCCCACTCCTGTAAACACATGTTGGTGGCAGAGTGCTGGTGGATGAGGAGCTGGAGGGGTTCTGGGATCAGCAAGCCCACTGTGAAAGGCCAGCCAGGGGGAATTGGGCTGGAGGGGTAAAACATGAGGGAAATGTACGGTACTCTGAGGAGGGTGGAGGCGTAAACTCAGGGCAGGTTATATTGGGCTTTGTTTGATGACAAGGAGTCCGGGACTGACTGCACTTGATCCCCCCAACATTCAACAAATGTACAGTGTTACGAGCCTGTGCACCTTAAGTAAGCTGCTCACTCTGAGACTCGGCCCAAATTGCACCTCATTCCCTATTTAGAGCGCTATTTTTGACCAGGCTCTAAAGTTTTTGTTTAAATCTAAATCAAAAACAGCCTAATGCCCGATCTCATAATTTAATTACGCTGAAAAACGGCACTTACAATAGAATTTAAACATTTTTACCTCTTGAAATGGGAAACGTGTTTGTTATCAAGGTGAACATGCGCTCATTATGATAGGATGTTAAAATTAGTTAAAATCCAAAGTTTAGTTTTTTTACTCACCATCACAATTTAAATTATATCACTGCCAAAGTTTTTGCTTGGTGGCCAAAGAAATGTTCTCCATTGATCAATACGTAAAGAGTAATTTATGGAAGCGAATTAGGAACCACTTTGGCCAACCCATAGACTAGATGTCATAGCCATACATTTCTGGAATATTGTCAGGCATTACATGCATTTGAGCAAAGATGCAGATGTATGTACTGGCCTACACACAATACCCAATAATGTCAAAGTGGAATTATGTTTATACACATTTTTACAAATAAATTAAACATGTAGAGCTGTGCTCTATAGTAATCAATTGTACTCTACTTGTACTCTACTGCTTCTTAAAACTGAAGAAGGGCCCATGCACTCTTGATCTTAAATTCGGTCTTTAACTTGTCATGGTCTCAATTCACTGGATCTTGGGACCAATGCCCTGGTATAAATCTTGGTCTTGGTTCCTGGATATTCCCTTTGGTTTAAAAACCATAGGCCACCCAATTTGAAGAAGACAATGCTCTCTGATCATTGGCTGATCACTCCCAGCCCATAGGAATCCCTACCCAGTTAACTACTTTTAAATGGTGGAAGCCCTCAATGGCAATCTCTATGATTGACACTTGACACCAAAACGCCTGTTATTTTAAAGATAGGTAAAGTGATAATAAAGTGATAATTGAATCTAATAACAAATTAATTAATTAAGCAACATTTTGTTTTTTTGTTTTTGGTTATTAAACAACTAATTGACCTATATCTGTTCAATTACTTGAATTCATTTTACTTATTTCTTTGTGTGAGCCCAACGCACCATTTCTCTAGACACTAGAGAGAACTCAAATAATTCACGAGAGAAATCAAGTCAAGAACTATGTGGGACGCTCAGCTGAAGGGAGTTGTAGTTTTCATCAAGCAAATATTCAACCTAGTTCAGCACAGCAACGTGGTAGTTAACTACAATGGCCATAATCCATTGCACCTGTTTTTACCGGCTAAGACAGAGACGGATTTACTTTTATGCCGGGTATGTTAGGTTAGATACACACAGACCGCATAGACCCGAATGAGATAGGAATGTACACAACACAACGGCGAGAGAGATAGAGACAGTTCGTGAAGGTATGCCTTATCTACTTTGAAGAACTAGTCAAATGATTTTCAGACAGCTCTGCAGCATACTTTAGCACGCTAATCTAACTAAATAGAATGACAAAAAAAAGTACAGTATGAGGAGCACAGAGATAACGTTAGATGGGTCTGTCTGGCTGGCTGCTACTGCCTGAGCAGATGATGACTTTAAAAGGAATGAAAAATAATAAAGTAATAAAATCTAAGTAATATTATTTTTCCGTAGCAATTTCCTATTGTTCTATTCTACATTTAATTTAAAGATTTTGAAAATCTGATAATAAATCATGTTTTTACTATTTTGTTAATTTAGTATGCAAATATTGGGAATTGATGGGAAATGATGTAAATATATCACTAGCCACTTTAAACAATGCTACCTTATATAATGTTACTTATATAATGTTACTTACCCTACATTATTCATCTCATATGCATACGTATATACTGTACTCTATATCATCGACTGTATCCTTATGTAATACATGTATCACTAGCCACTTTAAACTATGCCACTTTGTTTACATACTCATCTCATTTGTACATACTGTACTCGATACCATCTACTGTATCTTGCCTATGCTGCTCTGTACCATCACTCATTCATATATCCTTATGTACATATTCTTTATCCCCTTACACTGTGTACAAGACAGTAGTTTTGGAATTGTTAGTTAGATTACTTGTTGGTTATTACTGCATTGTCGGAACTAGAAGCACAAGCATTTCGCTACACTCGCATTAACATCTGCTAACCATGTGTATGTGACAAATAAAATTTGATTTGATTTGATTTGATTTGAAATACATTTTCCAAAAATCTGTAATAGGTTAATCAAAATGATCACTACTGTGCATGGTTCTCCCTTTTTATGCTGCCATGCAATGTTTTTATTCGATTACAGGTATGCCAACTGTCTGAATACAAAGTTGTACAGAGATGACAAATAACCAGTTATAAGGACACTCCTGAATTACAATTAAAGTGTGGTGTGCTTTCTGGCGCCTCGTGACTGCAGTAATAACACCCAAGTAGGTGCTACATTTTGGTAGTGGTGAAGAGTAGCTAGCTAGCTACTAGCCCAGTTGCTAGTACAGAACTCTGACGTCATCTGACTGAGTCCTACTGCGAAGCCACTGACGGCGTGGATGGCGAGACACGGTGATGAAAACGTGCTGCCTGTCTCCTCCTGGCTCTCCCCTTGACCACCTCCTCCCTATGGTGACCTCACTCAAGCCATGAACGTTCTCAACCTTCTGTCTCTTGACCGTCGATCTACTCATGATGATTAATGATGTTGTTTTTAAATTGCTTGTTTTTTTGTGTTTTTTTTGTCGAGATGGAACCTGCAAGTTTTGTTGAACGGTGTGTACCATGTGTATCCTGTACATACGACAAATAAAACTGTAAAACTATCACAGCCAAACCCCAACAAACCCCATAGAAACACAAACACAGTACACTCACCATTGTGAGAGGACTCTGTCTTGCTATCAGCCACCTTCCTCAGCTCTGAGATAATGGCGTCTCCAGGAACACGAGGGCTCTCCACATACTTGGGCTTCCTGATTGGACCTGCAGTCAGAGCGCAGCGAGAGAGAGAGAGAGAGTTCTTGCTGGATGAACTTTTTCCAGATGGGGTTTGAGAGATGATGAGTGTCCTAGCGGGACGGGCTCAGGAGAAACAGCGAAAGAGAGAGAGAGAGAGAGAGAGAGAATAGCTCCCTGTGCTGATAGCAGCTCTGCTCTGTCTGACAGCCCTGAGAGAGAAAGATCCGCCTGCAGAGACACCCAGCAGTAACACACACAACGGCCAGTTCAGGGGAATGCATATGTGTGTGTATCTCAGTCTGACTGTGAGTGAGTGAGTGAGTGAGTGAGTGAGTGAGTGAGTGAGTGAGTGAGTGAGTGAGTGAGTGAGTGAGTGAGTTAACAGACAGACAGACAGACAGACAGAGAGAGAGCACATACCAGTAGGGTACTGCTATGCGCTTGTATGTGGTGTGCCCCTGAGGTAAGTTAAGGGTGCTGCTTTGGCGTGGTTTAAAAAAATCAGGTGTTGTTTCTAGGACAGGAGCTAAGGATCTTCATGAGGGTTTCTGTTCTGTCCCCTTGGTGAGGATGACCGAGATTAGTGTGCATTTCCTCGCTGACTGACAGGAATAGAAGCAGCAAATCCCAGTGCTGAGCAGAACACTGCGTGCATCCCGAATGGAACCCTATTCCCTACATAGGGCACCACTTTTGAGCCCACAGGGCCCTGGTCAGTACACAGTACAGGGTGACATTTGGGATGCAGCACTATTCCCTGGCTGTTGTTATGATCCCAAACCCTGACGCACTGGCACCGCCGGAAGCATCAATCTCTAGCAACTTTAGTGTGTGTGTGCGTGCATGCCTGTGTGTGTCCCTGCATGCCTGTGTGTGTCCCCACTCATACCTCTGCTCCGGGGGCACAGTGCAGGGCCATGCCACTCAAAAAGTGTTTGCCTGCTATTCTATTCTCCCTGAAACAACAGAGCTATCAAAGGACATCTTTGAACAACTATCCTTTCACACACAGACTGCCTCTCACAGCCATGAAAAGACAGCATGATGGGCCATGATAGATGTTTACACATTGTAAGTACACAATGTATGCCTAAGAGCATCCATACATTCATCACAGCTAATATAGTACAGGCCTACACACCCAAAATGTAATGCATAATTTAATGCCGTAACAATACCTAAGTATCACTAAAACACGAAGACAGAAATCCTGGTTGGTAAATAAATAAAAACATCTGTGGGAGCAATCAATCTGACCAAAAAGCAGTGGTGGAAAAACATCAAATAACAGGAAGTAAATGGACATTTCAAATCCATAAGAACAGTATGCCATCCTTCCCTCTACGTTTTCTCTCACATTGACCTACTGTAACCCAATCTAGTTCTCCTCTAGTGTTCTCTAATCAGATGACTGCATGTGTAACCCCAGCCATAACAAAAAGATTAGATGGGGAGAGAGAGATTGTCTTTTGTTATTACCGCATCATCCACCCCCCAACCCCACCCCCTCTGTGTGTGTGTGTTGTCTTGTGCATGTGTGTGCATGCTAGCTCTCCCTCCCTCTGACTCAGGTTGAACATTGGGCTGGCCAGCGCTGTGCTATGCTGCTGTGAAACCATCCCACATCCCCCAGGTGTGATCTTGTCCTCAGATACGGTTTCAGCCAGCAGCCAGCCATGTTAATGGAACAGGAACCAACCACCAGTCACCACCACGCAGATTTAGCTTGATTCATACTGCCACCTATGGATTTAGGACTTGAAATGCATAGAGCGTAGCCAGGGCTACTTACAACCCGTAGTCCCTGCGGTTATACACTATATATACAAAAGTATGTAGACACCTGTTGCTGTCTGGTGTATCAAATCGAGCACACAGCCATGCAATCTCCAAAGACAAACATTGGCAGTAGAACGGCCTTACTGAAGAGCTCAGTGACTTTCAACGTGTCGTAGGATGCCACCTTTCCAACAAGTCAATTCATCAGATTTCTGCTCTGGTCAAAAGTAAGATATGTTATTGCGAAGTTGAAATGCCTCGGAGCAACAATGGCTCATCCGCAAAGTGGTAGGCCACACAAGCTCACAGAAAGGGACCGCCGAGTGCTGAAGCGTGTAAAAGTTGTGTCCTGGCCTCCCGAGTGGCGTAGCGGTCTACGGCACTGCATCGCAGTGCTAGAGGCGTCCCTACAGACCCGGGTTTGATCCCAGGCTGTGTCACAGACGGCCGCGACTGGGAGACCCATAATGCGGCACACAATTGGCCCAGTATTGTCCGGGTTAGGGGAGGGTTTGGCCGGCAGGGATGTCCTTGTTCCATCACGCATTAGCGACTCCTTGTGCACGCTGACTTCGGTCGCCAGCTGTACGGTGTTTCCTCCGACACATTGGTGTGGCTGTGTTCCGGGTTAAGAGAGCACTGTGTCAAGAAGCAGTGTGGCTTGGCGGAGACGTGTTTCAGTGTTTCAGAGGACACGCGGCTCTCAACCTTTGCCTCTCCCAAGTCCGTACGGGAGTTGCAGTGATGGGACAAGACTGTAACTAGCAATTGGATATCGGGAGAAAAAGGGGTAAAAAGTACCAAAAAATGTAAACAAATAAATAAATCAAATTTGTCTGTCCTCGGTTGCAACACTCACTACTGAGTTCCAAACTGCCTCTGGAAGCAACATTAGCACAAGAACGTTTCGTCTGGAGCTTCATGAAATGGGTTTCCATGGCCGAGCAGCCGCACACAAGCCTAAGATCACCATGTGCAATGCCAAGCTTCGGCTGGAGTGGTGTAAAGCTCGCGCCATTGAACTCTGGAGCAGTGGAAAGGCATTTTCTGGAGTGATGAATCACGCTTCACTATCTGGTAGTCCAACAGACAAATCTGGTTTTGGAGGATGCCAGGAGAAAGCTACCTGCCCCAATGCATAGTGCCAACTGTAAAGTTTGGTGGAGGATAAATAATAGTCTGGGTCTGTTTTTCATGGTTTGTGCTAGGCCCCTTAGTTCCAGTGAAGGTAATCTTAACGCTACAGCATATAATGATATTCTAGACAATTCTGTACTTCCAACTTTGAGGCAACAGTTCGGGGAAGGCCTTTTCCTGTTTCAGCACGACAATGCCCCCATGCACAAAGCGAGGTCAATACAGAAATTGTTTGTCGAGATTGATGTGTAAGAACTTGACTGTTCTGCAGAGCCCTGACATCAACCCCATCAAACACCTTTGGGATGAATTGGAACGTCGACTGCAAGCCAGGCCTAATCGCACAACATCAGTGCCCCGACCTTACTAATGCTACTGTGGCTGAATGGAAGCAAGTCCCCGCAGCAATGTACCAACATCTAGTAGAACGCCTTCCCAGGAGAGTGGAGGCTGTTATATCAGCAAAGGGAGGACAAAGTCAATATTAATGCCCAGGATTTTGGAATGAGATGTTCGACGAGCAGGTGTCCACATACTTTTGGTAATGTAGTGTGTCCGCGGGATGGGCAGGTTTAGAGTCATTAAGTATTGTGTGGATGAAGGGCGGGGGGGTTGTGGGCTGGTTGGAGAAAGAGAAAACAATACCTTTAAAAAATTAATAAGTATATCATTGTTGTTAAATTTATATCTGTAGGTTACATTGAGGTTTTTCTTTGATTATTTTAGGTTATCTGACATTAGTGTGTAAGCCTAATTAAGCTTTACGTGCCAAATAGTCTACACACCAATCGCCAAATGGTTTTGGAAACAGGCCGAAAAAGTTAATGTCGATCCACGGAGGCAAAAATGACAATCAGTGTTTATTCAATAAGAGAAATGGAGAGTTGAAAATAAAGAGAAGGGAGGGTCAGAAAAGTAGGCTAATGTTCGACAGTCACAAGATGGGGACTTTGGCAGGCCTTTGGCACATCAAGGGAACTGTAGCATACTGTTCAGATGGGTTAAATGGAAACAGAAATCTGGACACTGACTGTAGGTCTATAACCTCTTATATAGCCTTAATGTTAACTCCTGCAGAATTAAGCATTTCTTGCAGTAAAGTGATACACCAAATGTAGGCTACATTTTTACTCGGGAACAGGAGTAGAGAAATATGATTTCTTTCTTTATGCATCTTTAGAGAATTTGAATGTGCAGTTAGATACTGTCTGAACAGAGCTCTTTAATAGCCTCATAAACACTGATAGTAGCGTACCTCCTTACAACCGGTCAAACTGATGTAATTTGGAAATTTTGCACAGAAAATCCTTGGCACAGAAAATCTTTCCAGGTTTTTTCTGGTCCCTAAACGTCTTTGCTCCGTGAAAGAAACCGAGATGATAGAGAACTTTACCGATGTCAACTAGATTGAACTATTCATTCTATCGATTTATGACATTATTCTGGTGAGCAAGGGTTAATCTTCTAGGGGCAACATATAGGCCTAATGACAGAAGAGAAGGTGTGTATTGACTACTAAAATATTGGAAATTATAAGCACAAACATATCTAAATCAGGCAAAAAGAATCCTGCACCCCCTGTCAAAAAATCATTCCGCCGTCTATGTCAATAGAATTGATAAAACTATAGAAGTATCATAGTGGAAAATCCTAATTTTAGAGTGAAAAATTGCACATAAAAATGAGCAATGAGCACCCAAACAGGCACATGACCAATCCAGTGAGTGAGCATGGAAGCTGCCTGGAACTAATGTTATACAATGCCAGGAAGACAGATGTTTCTGAAAAGCATCATCTAGTCTGGATCTCTTTCAACTGAACCACATGTGAGCTGAAATCTGAATGCATCTAATCAGTCTGTGGCTGGCCTCCAGCAGGACGGACCTGGCCAAGTCAGCTTCTTGAATGAGGAAGTAACAGTCTGCAAAAGAGTCCATTCATCTGTGGACGGTCAGGCTCAACCTATTAGCCAGGAGTCACACAGAGCCAATTAGCTAGAGGGAAGAGACAAGACAGAGGCACGGCTGTTTTAAATAGTAGACTTAATGAGTCGAGGTCAACATCTCAGAATAATCACAAACCAACTAAATGCATTCACTTCATTCAAGCAGGCAGTGTGCCTTGGTGATTTGAATTTTTTTTTAAAACACATTCTTGAAAGTTTACAATATTGTCAAAGGAGTTATTGGATTGTTCCACAGATTCGGTCACTTTTGAGAAGTGTAAATTGGTCCACAAAAACGTTGATTTCACCTAATTGTAACATTCTGACATAAAGAGCACATGTTCTTTATAAAAAACACGTTTCCCATATTATGAAGTGAAATAAACAAAATACTATAGTAAGATCCTATTAAAGTAACAGGGTTGACAATTCCATCTTAAATCAACCATGACTCCCCTTGCGACAGGGGGAATGGAAGCTTGTTGTGTGCAATTGGGAGTGGCAACAAAATAACTAGGGCTTTACAATGATGGTGAAAACTTGGGGAAATGATGGGGTTAAGTGGGTTAAACTCTTCCTAGAATTCACATAGGGCAAACGGAGGGACATGGCAAAATGCTGAATTATCGCACATTAGCAAGTCTTTAATCATATAAAAAATACAAAAAATTATCCATGTGGTTTATATTGAAGGGCACTTAATTTAATATAACAGGCTTTTAAAATGAAATATTGGTGCACAATTGCTACTTAAAATATCAAAGGGACACTATAAGCACTCTTTTCGTAGAACGACCCTAATGTACTCAAGCAGTAACAGAAAAGTGACTACATGTTTGCACTAGGGTAAATTCAAGTTAAGATGCTAGATCATGTAGATAGTTAGGTTTAGTACTAGTACTCTCAGGTCAGAGCATAGAGAGAGAGCAGGAGGGTTTTCCTCTTCCCAAATCTCATCTCTTAGATATGACTCTTTCATGTTTACCCCAAAGCCTTTATCAACGGGTGCCTGTCCCCTGAAAGAGCCATTAGAGCGTGCTGCTATTCTACACTTAAGACCTGCCCAATGAGAAATAGCATTGTTTAATAAGCATGAAAAAGGCTGGAGAGTGAGTGAGTGAGTGAGTGAGGGCGCTGAGACGTTATGAAGGACAGATCAAGGAGGAGCAAAACAGACACTATGCCAGATCTCTCTACCTCTCCTAAGACTTTATGCACATCCAAAACGGCACACATTTTCCCTATATAGTGCACACGTTTTAATGTGCTTTGGTCAAATGTAGGGGTGTGAATGTTTAAACGTTAAAATGCGTAAACGAAACTGAATAATTAACGTTAAGGAAAACCCTCCTGCCCGCACTACAAGCGGTACCTGAGCGCCAAGTCCAGGCCCAAAAGGCTCCTTAACAGCTTCTAACACCAAGCCATAAAACAGCTGAACAATTAATCAAATGGCCACTTGACTATTGCATTGACCCCCCCCCCCCCCCATTTGTTTTCTACACTGCTGCTACTCGCTGTTTATTATCTATGCATAGTCACTTCACCCCTACCTACAAGTACAAATTCACAAATTACCTCAACTAACCTGTACCCCCGCACACTGACTCGGTACTGGTACCCCCTGTATAGAGCCTCGTTATTGTGTTACATTTTATAATTTATTATATTTTATTTTTTACTTTAGTTAATTTGGTAAATATTTTCTTAACTCTTCTTGAACTGCATTGTTGGTTAAGGGCTTGTAAGTAAGCATTTCACGATAAGGTCTACACTTGTTGTATTCGGCGCATGTGACAAATAAAGTTTGATTTGATTTGAAGAAAAAATCCCTAACCAAAAGTGTTTTTTCAGCACAAAATGTAAATCACAGTGCAGCTATCACAAATAAAAAACACTAACAGGTCCCAATAAGCTTGATAAATGGAAGGAAAAAAATGCAACAAATAGGCCTACCTAACACAACAACACTCCGGACGACATCGCCGTTAACAGTTGGAAAAGAAAGCGCTGATTAAAGAAATTACTGCAGTTGACATGCAGCCATTGCCAATGGCCTACTTGAGTTGAGAGCTAATTTGCTAAATGAAGGGCAGCAAGCGACATTCGCGCTACTGAAACAGGCGCGTCTTTCTCAATATCACTGTTCACCATTTACTCCTGTTTCAATAGGGTGTTATTCCCTTTATAATGGGAGTTGAGACATATAGTTAACAGCATTAGAAAGCAACAATTATTTCCTTTTAACCGATAGATACCAGCATTTGGAGTGTGTTTTCCTTTGCCCTGTGTTTGATTTGTAAGCTTAAACTTGGTGGGCAGGATTTTGTTAAACATGAAACAAAGTAGGCTCCTAGACTAATGAATATGCTATTTTCCTTCATCAAAACAATAATTTTGTTGCATATTTCAGTCTGGAACCTGCCCAGGTTTAGGGGAGGTTGTAACCTATTCTAAATGGCACACTATAGCTGCACACTTCACAAAAAAAGGCTAAAATAGATGGGACGCATCTACTTTTCCAAAATTAGTGCCTGGAGCACACATTTCCCTACTTTAATCAACCAGTCCATTTAGAGTTTGTGCTAAAGCGGTATTGATTTGGCTAGGAATGTAGCTTTTCTACAGTTTGGTATGTGTATTCCATCAGTTAGATATGTTTTACGCAGCACGCGGGTGTGTAGAGGGAGTGGTTGGATCGAAATTGCATGAGAGACATGTAATGGAGGGAAAAGAGAATATAGGGAAAATAACTTAGATGTATTTTTGTTGTGAGTCTCTAATGCACATAACAAATGGAAGGAACACTAGAGTCAACGTGAATGAACGGTTGTCTTCGGGACAATATTTCACATGCAGCCAAAAACTGATTCTGGTGGTCATAACACGCAATAGGATTTCACGTGGCATTTTATTACATTTTCTTATCTTTTTAACGGAAAACCAAGAGAAAAAAAATGCATTTTAAACATGAAGAAAAAAAATGATGGTCACATCCCTATTCAAAAGTACTGCACTATAGGGAATAGGGTGCCACATTTAGACACATATTTATATTGACTCTCTCAGCCAATCCTAACAAATAAAAATGCATGCGCTCTCCGCAGACCCCTCGCAGAGAGGACAAATAAGTATTATCTCAGTGTGATGTCCTCCAAGGGCAATTGTAAGCTCATCACAGGAGGGGAAGAAAGCAGAACGAAATAGAACTGAACACAAGGAGAGAGGGAGGGAGCGAGGGAAGGAAAATGTCATAATAACAGTACCATGGAAAACAAACCAGGGATATGTCCCAAAGGGTATCCTTTTTCTTGTATAGTGCACTACCTTTCACCAAAAGTAGTGTACTATGTAGGGCATAGGGTGCCATTTGAGATGCATACAGGAGCGAGGCAGTTTCTCTTAATTCAGCAGAGCTCTGATGGTTCAGTGGGTTTGAAAGGGACAAACATGTGTGGCTGGACAAGCAGCATTCCTGCCATATACACAACACAATGCAATACATGATTCCACCTGTGTTGTTTCTGGATAAACAACACACTATCAAATAACAGCCTACTGTTTAGTAGGGTGTGACTTCCTAGTTGTCTGGAATCCAATGTGGAGAAGAGATATTAGACATACAGCTGGGAGACCAGTGCCCTGTTCGAATACTTCAGAAATGCATCCTTCCTTTCTACCTTCCATGAAATAACCATAGACCTGAATGGGTTGGATTGGTGAAAGTAACGGTGATCACCTTATAGATATGTGCTTACCCCAAGGAAATGTAAAGGTTTCAAACTTTACCCAAAGGAAAGAGAGGACAGGGCAGGGGGGGGGGGGGTCGCTATGTAGGGGCATGCAGAGGAGCGAAGCAGAGTGGTCTGGTCTCAACGGGAGAGAGGCAGCCAAGCATGATGTAACAAGCACTCTGCATACTGGCCCTCTCTGTGGTGAAGCTCAGAGGGCCATGACCACTGAGCTGTGACACATTCGTGTGTGCGCGCCACACACACACACGTACTTGCAAGAGCTTCACACAAGTGCAAGCCCCCAAATAGCATACAAGCTACAAGCTATAACGCTGCATAAACGTAGCTAGGAAAAGCATTAAAATATGAAATATTGTCCAGCTGATGTCATGAGGGATGGGGGGATTTATCTAAGCTTTCAAAAATGCTTTCAAAATGTGTTTAATGAGTTTTCCACATTCTTGACTCCGGACTATGACATTTCAACTCTTCATGAGACACAACATGGCTCTGTGTGGCAACAACAAAAGGAGACCTCTGACAATATCTGACAATACCCTTCTTTCTGTTTTAGGGCCGTCATTCTACAACTCAGCAGTGAAACAATGTATTCAGACTGAGATAAAAGACCGTTGCAACAACAGACTCAGTTACAAGTGTGTTACATTGATCATTGGTCAGTTCCTCTCTCATACAAAACAAATGGGGAGAGCGAGACACAGATCCCATAGCCTTATCTTTGCCCTTCTATTCTAATAAACCTATCAGGTATCATAGAAGATGATTCCTTCAACATAATGTTTGACATGATTCATGATGCACGAGCAGACATAAACTCAGCAAAAATAGAAAAGTCCTCTCACTGTCAACTGCGTTTATTTTCAGCAAACTTAACGTGTAAATATTTGTATGAACATAATGTTCTTGCTGTGAGATGTTACCCCACTCTTCCACCAAGGCACCTGCAAGTTCCCGGACATTTCTGGGGGGAATGGCCCTAGCCCTCACCCTCCGATCCTACAGGTCCCAGACATGCTCAATGGGATTGAGATCCGTGCTCTTCGATGGCCATGGCAGAACACTGACATTCCTGTCTTGCAGGAAATAACGCACAAAATGAGCAGTATGGCTGGTGGCATTGTCATGCTGGAGGGTCATGTCAGGATGAGCCTGCAGGAAGGGTACCACATGAGGGAGGAGGATGTCTTCCCTGTAACACACAACGTTGAGATTGCCTGCAATGACAAGATCAGTCCGATGATGCTGCGACACACCACCCCAGACCATGATGGACCCTCCACCTCCAAATCGATCCCGCTCCAGAGTACAGGCCTCTGTGTAACGGTCATTCCCTCAACAATAAACGCGAATCCGACCATCGCCCCTGGTGAGACAAAACCGCGACTCGTCAGTGAAGAGCACTTTTTGCCAGTCCTGTTTGGTCCAGCAACGGTGGGTTTGTGCTCATAGGTGACGTTGTTGCTGGTGGTGTCTGCCTTACAACAGGCCTACAAGCCCTCAGTCCAGCCTCTCTCAGCCTATTGTGGACAGTCTGAGCACTGATGGAGGGATTGTGCGTTCCTGGTGTAACTCGGGCAGTTGTTGTTGCCATCCTGTACCTGTCCCACAGGTGTGATGTTCGGATGTACCGATCCTGTGCAGGTGTTGTTACACATGGTCTGCCACTGCGAGGATGATCAGCTGTCCATCCTGTCTCCCTGTTGCTGATGCTGTCTTAGGCATCTCACAGTACGGACATTGCAATTTATTGCTCTGACCACATCCGCAGTCCTCTTGCCTCCTTGCAGCATGCGTTCACGCAGATGAGCAGGGACCCTGGGCATCTTTCTTTTGGTGTTTTTCAGTCAGTAGAAAGGCCTCTTTAGTGTCCTAAGTTTTCATAACGGTGATCTTAATTGCCTACCGTCTGTAAGCTGTTAGTATCTTAACAACCATTCCACGGGTGCATGTTCATTAATTGTTTATGGTTCATTGAACAAACATGGGAAACAGTGTTTAAACACTTTACAATGAAGATCTGTGAAGTTATTTGGATTTTTACAAATTATCTTTTAAAGACACGGTCCTGAAATTGGGACGTTTCTTTTTTTGCTGAGTTTACATACGATTTTAGTCATAACCATTATCATTCAGGACAATGCAATGAATTTAGTATACTAACCCGTATGGGGGTATTGCAAATGTGTAAAATGCTTTCTAAGTTTAATAGTCATGTCTATTCTAACCCTCTCTGTTCTAGATAATGAGATAAATGAAACCCTTCACCAGGCACCATAGTATTGTTTTTCAGTAAATGTATAAACATTTCATCCATATGAGTCCTGGTCAAAAGTAGTGCAATATAAAGAGAACAGGGTGCCATTTGGGACGTATCCACAGCCTTTCTACCACAGCCCACAGAAACACATCAATATCCCCTGAGGCAGCCATGTAACTGCTGGGCTAATACTGTAGAGGTGACTTCAGGAGACGTGCAAATTCATCCCCTCGACAGAGACAAAAAAATTTATTGTAAGACCCAATGGACAGTTAAAGTAATAACAAATCTTACCAGAAAGAACAATTTATAATTTCAAATGTTCCGTCTTTGACGAGAGCCTAAAATCTATTTGGCATAGCAGAGGAAAATGAATATTGAGAAAAAACTTTTTGCAGAGGCTTGAGCATGGAAATGAATGTCGCCCTCTGATGAAAAGGTAATTATCAATATCAGTCACATTATGAAAGCCTTGTGACAGATACAGACGGGTATATCAGTTTGAGCATTAACCTAACTTAAGCACAAAATGAACTGTATATATTACATCTTATTAACGTATTTGGTTTAACTATGAAATGTACTGGAAAACACATAGCCATGCTAAACCATTACTTTAGTACTTAATCAATCACCACCTGTCAACAGTGCTCTATGAATTATTTGTTGACACAAATCCAATCTTCTCTGTGTTGCCTACTGTACCAATATCCTGTTGAGTGACTCCCCGCCTCCTTCATGTAACGCCAATATTTACTAGTCATAAAATCCCTTTGGTCTCTTCAAATCAATAGTCCCTCAAGCAGTGCTATTTTATAACCCACCCAAACTATTTATTTCCTATTTAGATAACCCATTCCAATTGCTTTCCTTGACATAATAAGATAGGTTAGTGGTCCATACGCAACCCTGATGCATTAAATCAATATTGTGTGCATGTACCTTTTGAAAGGAAAAAATACATTGTGTTGTGCCAGGGGAATAGCAACCAACCGTGTCCCTGTGCTTGTTCGCTCTCTGTCTGTCCATCTCTCTTTCTCTCTACAGAATTTTATGTGGTATTTGTGGGGAGGCTAGCCTGGCTCTGACATGTAGCTTAAAGGGGAATTTCACCCTGGCTCTGACACAGCATATAGTCATTACTACAGTGCATTCGGAAAGTATTCAGACCCCTTGACTTTTTCCACATTTTGTTACGTTACAGCCTTATTCTAAAATTGATTAAAAAAAATGTAATCCTCAGCAATCTACACACAATACCCCATAATGACAAAGTGAAAACTGTTTTTTTTTTATGTTTGTAAATGTATTAAAAATAAAAAACTGAAATACCTTATTTACAAAAGTATTCAGACCCTTTCCTATGAGACTTGAAATTGAACTCTGTATTCTGTTTCTATTGAACAGCCATGATAGGCTAAGATAATGAGTGGGCCTAGATTGGTCTGCCATACAGCACACTTCTGTCTATTTGAGCTGGTCAGTATGGTCAGTATGTCTAGGTAATCCTGTATAATGCAGCTTTTTTTTAATGTATTGCGTAGTAAAACTGCATAAACCTACTGTCAAGTTAAAGTGTACTGTTAGCTAGCTAACGTTAGCTGGCTGGCTCGCCAGGTTTAGTGTGTATGCCCTCCACTTTTTGGAGGACCGAGTTTTGAAATTAGTGTTTAAAACATAATAAATTGTTGCCAGCAGCACAGTTACAGTCATCAATGCTCTAGATAACATGAAAACAGCCTAACCAATTCTGCTAGGGAGAGGAAAATGGTCAGAGTGGTGTGTTCTCTCATTTTGTGTCTGGAAGTAGCTAGCAAGCTAGCCA
Organism: Oncorhynchus mykiss; assembly: GCF_057628025.1. Lineage (NCBI taxonomy): Eukaryota > Metazoa > Chordata > Actinopteri > Salmoniformes > Salmonidae > Oncorhynchus > Oncorhynchus mykiss. The sequence continues at coordinate 59,274,223 of NC_143024.1, read as the reverse complement.
ATGCTAGCCAGTTAGCTTGGGCGCTTGACTGCCGTTGTGGGGTCAGAATGTTCGGATCAACTTTACTCATCGGCCAGAGCGTCCAGTGTGCGCTCTGAGCGTGAAAACACTATGAATTTACGAACGGACAATCTGACAGCACAGTTGCAGTCACCAATGCTCTGGATAACATAACAGCCTAACCATCTCTGCTAGGGTGAGTAATGTTCAGTGAGCTGTTCTCTCTATCACTTAGATGTCTGGAAGTAGCTAGCAAGTTAGCTTGGGTGCTTGACTGCTGCTGTTAGTACAGAACGCTCTAATCAACCCTTAAATATATGGGGCTAAAGCTTAAGAGGGTGTGAACGATGCTGGATGGATGTAGACAAAGAAGGGCTCTCCAATAGTAGTACCAAAACATTCAAAGGCCATTTTCTCAAAAGTGACTTTATAGGTTTATCAACATCCAAAGCAAAATGACTTTCCCATTGTTCCTCAACTGTAGTGTATGATATATAACATTTTGTAGTCTCTACATATATCCAATGTAAAAAACACAATTTCAAATTTTGCTACATAAGACCGATTTGAGATGGTCGGTCACATATAAGGTCCCACAGTTGACAGTACATGTCAGAGCAAAAACCAAGCCATGAGGTCAAATAAATTGTCCGTAGAGCTCCGAGACAGGATTGTGCCGAGGCACAGACTGAGCAATCGGGGGAGAAGGGCCTTGGTCAGGGAGGTGACCAAGAACCCGATGGTCACTCTGACAGAGCTCCAGAGTTCATCTGTGAAAATGGGAGTACCTTCCAGAAGGACAACCATCTCTGCACCACTCCACCAATCGGGACTTTATTGGAGGGTAACCAAAAGTAAGACACTCCTCAGTAAAAGTCACATGACAGCTCGCTTGGAGTTTGTCAAAAGGCCCCTGAAGGACTCTCAGAACATGAGAAACAAGAATGCCAAGTGTCACGTCTGGAGGAAACCTGACACCATCCCTACGTTGAAGCATGGTGGTGCCAGCATCATGCTGTGGGGATGTTATTCAGCGGCAGGGACTGGGAGACTAGTCAGGATCGAGGGAAAGATGAACGGAGCAAAGTACAGAGCAATCCTTGATGCTCATAGTGAACCACAAAGTCCGGCATTTAGAGTGAATGCTGATACAAACTTGAATAATGTCGTTGTTTACCTCCAACGACCAACACAAAATCATCTCTAGGATGGTGCGGTGACCAAAGATTATCATAGGGAATTAAAGGCTTAACTGATGGGGAATCTATTTCGACGACAGCTGAGAAGTGATATGATAACAGCGATTTTTCTTCCCTTCACAACAAAACGAAAGATTAACAATTAGAGGTAACCTAACATTAGCTAGCCTAGATGGGTATGCTAAATGCTTGCGCTTCTAGTTCCGACAATGCAGTAATAACCAACAAGTAATCTAACTAACAATTCCAAAACTACTGTCTTATACACAGTGTAAGGGGATAAAGAATATGTACATAAGGATATATGAATGAGTGATGGTACAGAGCAGCATAGGCAGGATACAGTAGATGGTATCGAGTACAGTATATACATGAGGTGAGTATGTAAACAAAGTGGCATAGTTAAAGTGGCTAGTGATACATGTATTACATAAGGATGCAGTCGATGATATAGAGTACAGTATATACGTATGCATATGAGATGAATAATGTAGGGTAAGTAACATTATATAAGGTAGCATTGTTTAAAGTGGCTAGTGATATATTTACATCATTTCCCATCTATTCCCATTATTAAAGTGGCTGGAGTTGAGTCAGTGTCAGTGTGTTGGCAGCAGCCACTCAATGTTAGTGGTGGCTGTTTAACAGTCTGATGGCCTTGAGATAGAAGCTGTTTTTCAGTCTCTCGGTCCCAACTTTGATGCACCTGTACTGACCTCGCCTTCTGGATGATAGCGGGGTGAACAGGCAGTGGCTCGGGTGGCTGATGTCCTTGATGATCTGTATGGCCTTCCTGTAACATCGGGTGGTGTAGGTGTCCTGGAGGGCAGGTAGTTTGCCCCCGGTGATGCGTTGTGCAGACCTCACTACCCTCTGGAGAGCCTTACGGTTGTGTGCGGAGCAGTTGCCGTACCAGGCGGTGATACAGCCCGCCAGGATGCTCTCGATTGTGCATCTGTAGAAGTTTGTGAGTGCTTTTGGTGACAAACCAAATTTCTTCAGCCTCCTGAGGTTGAAGAGGTGCTGCTGCGCCTTCTTCACGATGCTGTCTGTGTGAGTGGACCAATTCAGTTTGTCTGTGATGTGTATGCCGAGGAACTTAAAACTTGCTACCCTCTCCACTACTGTTCCATCGATGTGGATAGGGGGGTGTTCCCTCTGCTGTTTCCTGAAGTCCACAATCATCTCCTTTGTTTTGTTGACAATGAGTGTGAGGTTATTTTCCTGACACCACACTCCGAGGGCCCTCACCTCCTCCCTGTAGGCCGTCTCGTCGTTGTTGGTAATCAAGCCTACCACTGTTGTGTCGTCCGCAAACTTGATGATTGAGTTGGAGGCGTGCGTGGCCACGCAGTCGTGGGTGAACAGGGAGTACAGGAGAGGGCTCAGAACGCACCCTTGTGGGGCCCCAGTGTTGAGGATCAGCGGGGTGGAGATGTTGTTGCCTACCCTCACCACCTGGGGGCGGCCCGTCAGGAAGTCCAGTACCCAGTTGCACAGGGCGGGGTCGAGACCCAGGGTCTCGAGCTTGATGACGAGCTTGGAGGGTACTATGGTGTTGAATGCCGAGCTGTAGTCGATGAACAGCATTCTCACATAGGTATTCCTCTTGTCCAGATGGGTTAGGGCAGTGTGCAGTGTAGTTGAGATTGCATCGTCTGTGGACCTATTTGGGCGGTAAACAAATTGGAGTGGGTCTAGGGTGTCGGGTAGGGTGGAGGTGATATGGTCCTTGACTAGTCTCTCAAAGCACTTCATGATGACGGAAGTGAGTGCTAGGTAGTCGTTTAGCTCAGTTACCTTAGCTTTCTTGGGAACAGGAACAATGGTGGCCCTCTTGAAGCATGTGGGAACAGCAGACTGGTATAGGGAGTGATTGAATATGTCCGTAAACACACCGGCCAGCTGGTCTGCGCATGTTCTGAGGGCACGGCTGGGGATGCCGTCTGGGCCTGCAGCCTTGCGAGGGTTAACACGTTTAAATGTCTTACTCACCTCGGCTGCAGTGAAGGAGAGTCCGCATGTTTTCGTTGCAGGCCGTGTCAGTGGCACTGTATTGTCCTCAAAGCGGGCAAAAAAGTTATTTAGTCTGCCTGGGAGCAGGACATCCTGGTCCGTGACTGGGCTGGATTTCTTCTTGTAGTCCGTGATTGACTGTAGACCCTGCCACATGCCTCTTGTGTCTGAGCCGTTGAATTGAGATTCTACTTTGTCTCTGTACTGACGCTTAGCTTTTTTGATAGCCTTGCGGAGGGAATAGCTGCACTGTTTGTATTCGGTCATGTTACCAGTCACCTTGCCCTGATTAAAAGCAGTGGTTCGCGCTTTCAGTTTCACGCGAATGCTGCCATCAATCCACGGTTTCTGGTTAGGGAATGTTTTAATCGTTGCTATGGGAACGACATCTTCAACGCACGTTCTAATGAACTCGCACACCGAATCAGCGTATTCGTCAATATTGTTATCTGACGCAATACGAAACATGTCCCAGTCCACGTGATGGAAGCAGTCTTGGAGTGTGGAGTCAGCTTGGTCGGACCAGCGTTGGACAGACCTCAGCGTGGGAGCCTCTTGTTTTAGTTTCTGCCTGTAGGCAGGGATCAACAAAATGGAGTCGTGGTCAGCTTTTCCGAAAGGAGGGCGGGGCAGGGCCTTATATGCTTCGCGGAAGTTAGAGTAACAATGATCCAAGGTTTTTCCACCCCTGGTTGCGCAATCGATATGCTGATAAAATTTAGGGAGTCTTGTTTTCAGATTAGCTTTGTTAAAATCCCCAGCTACAATGAATGCAGCCTCCGGATAAATGGATTCCAGTTTGCAAAGAGTCAAATAAAGTTCGTTCAGAGCCATCGATGTGTCTGCTTGGGGGGGATATATACGGCTGTGATTATAATCGAAGAGAATTCTCTTGGTAGATAATGCGGTCTACATTTGATTGTGAGGAATTCTAAATCAGGTGAACAGAAGGATTTGAGTTCCTCCTGTATGTTTCTTTCATCACACCATGTCTCGTTAGCCATAAGGCATACGCCCCCGCCCCTCTTCTTACCAGAAAGATGTTTGTTTCTGTCGGCGCGATGCGTGGAGAAACCCGCTGGCTGCACCGCCTCCGATAGCGTCTCTCCAGTGAGCCATGTTTCCGTGAAGCAAAGAACGTTACAGTCTCTGATGTCACTCTGGAATGCTACCCTTGCTCGGATTTCATCAACCTTGTTGTCAAGAGACTGGACATTGGCGAGAAGAATGCTAGGGAGTGGTGCACGATGTGCCCGTCTCCGGAGTCTGACCAGAAGACCGCCTCGTTTCCCTCTTTTTCTGAGTCATTTTTTTGGGTCCCTGCATGGGATCCATTCCGTTGTCCTGGGTGAAAGGCAGAACACAGGATCCGCGTCGCGAAAAACATATTCTTGGTCGTACTGATGGTGAGTTGACGCTGATCTTATATTCAGTAGTTCTTCTCGACTGTATGTAATGAAACCTAAGATGACTTGGTGTACTAATGTAAGAAATAACACGTAAAAAAACAAAACACCAGTAATAGTTTCCTAGGAACGCGAAGCGAGGCGGCCATCTCTGTCGGCGCCGGAAGTTGACAGACCTGTATTGAACTCTGAAAGCCATCAGCTAAATCATATAGCTATCTTTTGGTATACCCACTGTCAATAAATTTCCTCTATGTCATATTAGTCACTGCTAGACTGGTAGCTACCTTCAGCAGAGTAATCATGTTTGTTTGTTCTATCTTTGAATGACATTGGCTAACGAAAGATGGCTAATGTTAGCAAATAAAGAGTATCTCAATTTGGTAGCCATCTATTCCACCCTTTTCTGGAAAACACTCTGTTACTAAAAATAAAATTGTCAATATAGCTAAGTCATTTTATTTGTGTGTTAGTAGCAATGATGAATGTGTATAAATCATCTATGGTCTCAGCAGTCTCAGCTGGCTTGGAATCTTGCTGCCAATTTTGTGATGCTAGTTAGCTAACAGCAAGCTGACAATATTGAAATGTCCATGTTAGGTATGCTTAGCTAGCCAGTCCAATAAAGACCAGTACAATTAGTGGGGTGGTTAAATTGTGTATTGTTGTGTATTTTGTTGTAGGTGGTGCAGAATCTGATTCCACTAGCATGCACTTCCAACCCCTAGCACAAGGTGACTTGAGGAGTCTTTAGGGGTCGGAGTGTTTAAGGGAATTTACATTTGGTAGTAAGGTTTTGTCCAAGGACGTTTCCAAACATAGTATATCATGGCAGCAGGGTCTTCTCAGATCCATCAATGGCAGTGGCCAGTCAGGGTTACTTACACGCGTGGCTGGGCAAAGGTGGAAGACTCAGATCTGATGATATCAAACTGAGACTACAGTGCCAAGAGTCCTGCGCCGCCATGCTCTCTTTCACAGATCAGATGCACCTCTGCCTGACTGATCGAGAAAAACAATCCTTTGATTATTAGAGAACTGGGGCCAAAGCTCTCCATCAAAGTGTTACATTTTAAATGATTTCCATGTGAAATGGTCCTATGAGGGACCTGTCTGCCCAAGCATTATTCCATATACAGTGCTTTCAGAAATTATTCATACCCTTTGACTTATTCCACATTTTGTTGTGTTACAGCCTAAATTCAAAATTGATTAAATATTTGTTTCTCACCCATTTACCCATTATTATTTTCCTATTATTATTTTCAAAATTCTTCCAGCTCTGTCAAATTAGTTGTTGATCATTGCTTGACAACCTACAGGCAGATTTAAGTCAAAACTGTAATTTGGCCACTCAGGAACATTCACTGTCTTCTTGGTAAGCAGTGTTTCAAGTTATTGTACAACTGAAAGGTGAATTCATCTCCCAGTGTTTGATGTAAAGCAGAGTGAACCAGATTTTCCACTAGGATTTTGCCTGCGCTTAGCTACATTCTGTTTCTTTTTTATCCTGAAAAACTCCCTAGTCCTTAACGATTACAAGCATACCCATAACATGATGCAGCCACCACCATGCTTGAATATAGGAGAGTGGTCTCAGTAATGTGTTGTATTCGATTTGCCCCAAACATAACACTTTGTATTCAGTAGAAAAAGATAATTGCTTTGCCACATTTTTTGCAATATTACTTTTGTGCCTTGTTGCAAACAGGATGCATGTTTTAGAATATTTTTTGGGTTAGTATTGTGGAGTAACTACAACGTTGTTGATCCATCCTCAGTTTTCTCCTATCACAGACATTATTTTTTATTTAACCTTTATTTAACTAGGCAAGTCAGTTAAGAACAAATTCTTATTTACAATGATGGCCTACCAAAAGGCAAAAGGCCTCCTGCGAGGACAGGGGCTGGGATTAAACTAAAATAAAAATAGGACAAAAACACACATCACGACAAGAGACTCCAAAACACTACATAAAGAGAGACCTAAGACAACAACACATGACAACACAGCATGGTAGCAACACAACATGACAACAACATGGTAGCAGCACAAAACATGGTACAAACATTATTGGGCACAGACAACAGCACAAAGGGCAAGAAGATAGAGACAACAATACATCACGTGAAGCAGCCACAACAGTCAGTAAGAGTGTCCATGATTGAGTCTTTGAATGAAGAGATGGTGATAAAACTGTCCAATTTGAGTGTTTTTTGCAGCTCGTTCCAGTTGCTAGCTGCATCGAACTGAAAAGAGGAGTGATTAAACTCTGTAACTGTTTTAAAGTCACCGTTGGCCTCCTGGTTAAACCCTTGAGCAGTTTCTTTCCTCTCCGGCAACTGAGTTAGGAAGGACGCCTGTATCTTTGTAGTGACTGGGTGTATTTACAAACCGTTCAAAGTGTAATTAATAACTTCACCATGCTCAAAGGTATATTCAATGTCTTTTAATTTGTACCCATCTACCAACAGGTGACCTTCTTTGCAAGGCATTGGATAAGCTCCCTGGTTTTTGTAGTTGAATCTGTTTTTAACAGAAAATTGTATGTAGGGGGTATAGAGATAAGGGAGTCATTCAAAAAATCATGTTAAACACTATTATTGCACACAGAGAGTTCATGCAACTTATGTGACTTGTTAAGCAAATGTTTACTCCTGAATTTAATTTAGGCTTGCCATACGATAGGGGTTGAATATTTATTGACTTAAAGACATTTCAGCTTTACATTTGTATTAATTTGTAAACATGGCAAAAACAAATTCACTTTGACATTATGGGGTATTGTGTGTGGGCCAGTGACAAACATATACATTTAATCCATTTTAAATTCAGACTGTCACACAACAAAATGTAGAAAAATCCAAGGGTTGTGAATTCTTTCGGAAGGCACTGTACATGCAGATTAAAACGATAAGCAGCCCAGAATGGTAATACATACGATATGATCTGCTGTTTTATGTTTCCAAAAAACGTGTCAAGATGGCTAAGTATATGCCTAATTGTTGTCCACGTGCCTCACAATGTCCATTCACCTATCCTCTCTGTTGGGGTAAGCAGAGCGTAAACTCTACTCTCCCCACTCTATCGCCTTAGTTGAAATTCAATGTCACTAGTAAAGCCTGTAATTGGGATGGAAGCAGAGCTGTTATTGGCAAATCTGGTAGGCAGGACGTCTGATGTGCGTATAGATGTGTGTACGGCTGAGAGGAGGTGGGGTGTTTGAATGTTGCTCATCCACTCCCAGCACCCAGAAAGTCATCAGGGAGACAGGGAGGGCCGGTTCAGACAGAGCCTGGCTGGACGGTTACGACCTTGAAGACTCGAGGCAGGAGGGAATCACTGATGAAAAACACAGTGACCCGACATGACCAGAGGAGGTCACTGTGGAGTTGCCCAGGATTCCATCATGTCCCACTGGCAGTCAGAGCAGAGGCAGTCAGTCACACTTTCCTGAGGCTGAAGGCTGAGCCCCTAACTTCGAATGGGCCAGCCTCCACCAGACCTGTAAACTTCAGACTGTACACTGGAGGTCCTGTGCAACACATGTCTGCACTGCGTTCATTGTCAGCTCTCTACTTAGCTGATCAAAGCAGCAGCAGTGAGCAGCACCACCAGGCCCATGTGGCTCGGGAATTCGTCACGCTTAATTTAATTGGCCCGCAGTATTTTCTGGGTTGTTTCTGTGAAGTCTTCATGAAAGGACTCCCGTTAAAATCAAGCCTTTCACCACAATGCTATAGATTATCCAATCTGTCAGGAAATTAAGCAAGCCACAAAGGCGTCGTGATCAGAGCAACCACTTCCCAAAAAGGTCATAGTGGATGGATGAGGAGTATGGGGGTAGGATGAGCAGCAGGGTAGAGAGATGGGTGGGTTGAGTAGTGTGGGGGTGACAGGACTCCCCCTGAGCCTTCCTCCCTGAGTTGCAGGGAGCTCTGTCACGGTAATTCTAGGCATGTTTCTGAGCTGCCCTGATGAATCAGCACAATCTGGTTTCACTTACAAACATCTCTCTCTCTCTCTCTGTCGACCTCTCTGACACGGCGTCTGTAGAGGATAAGTCACTGGGTCATGACATTTCCCTTTGTTAAACACTGCTAAACTACAGCAGAGTAAACACACCCGCTCTCCCACGGTATTTGACCAAAATAACATATTCAAGATGGCAACCTGTTATTTGTGAGAGCTGGGATATTTCCTACAGTACTACTACGGTATGTGTTTATTAACTGTAGGTGAGAACTCTCCCCCTCCAGTCTGTCACTTATCTGTGAGCGAGACAGTGGACTGCCCACCCTCAACCATCCCCCTTTCCTTTATTTTCTGAACCATCTTAATTTATTCTCTCCTATTCTGCATTTTGTACTTCTTTACCTTCAGAGTGTCTAAATAGACACTCTCTCTGGGTTCTGTTCCCCTTCACAAACCCTGTCCTCCCCCTCTCTCTCTCACTCTTCCCCTCTTTCCTGTCAATGTGCTTTTCATCAGAGCTGCCTTTGATGGGCTTAAAACAACCACGGCAAATACCAATACCGCCTGGAGGATGAAGAATAAAAGGTGTTTTTTAAGTTGAGTGGTAGGTGAGTCAGAGGGGACTGTACACTGCTTAGACAAACGTATAACACATTCAGATGTGGATTTCACATTGCTCGACTTGACACCGGTTTTCCTTGGCTTTAACAAATACAGCTACCGATTCTCGTTTTAGCACAATAAACTACTGAGTAAGCATATTTTGCAGTTTCGAAGGCCTCTTTTTGAAAACGAAGTTGATTTGCATAACATATGCAGTTTGCTTTATAAACTCACAAATCCAACGTTAGAATCGGAGAGCGCTGTGTGGAGAGAATTGTGGAAAAAGAGCATAGCAAATGAGGTTTGAGATGAAAAAAAATCTGTGTCAACCACAATCTCTCAAATGAAAACAGTCTGGATCAGAGAGTACTATTCCCAAGCTCTGTAGCTGAAATTAGAACAGGATACTCCCCATTAGAAACCTCATTCCAAACAGGCAAAAATTTAACAAAATACGGTTCCAATTTCCAATACAGTTGGAGTGAGTAAAATGTACCTCGTCCGTAGAGATTTCCACATTTCAATCTCCAAAATAAAGTTATGTTACTGATGCGAGAAGCATTTGTTGAGGTATAGAAAATATAGCCTTGCTCTGAAATTAGACCAGTGGCCTAGTTGGATCTAGAGGCCAAAGGCCTACTTACCAGCACATCTTATACTAAATGCTGGATCAAAGCATAGAGCACTTAAAACAAAGAGTAGCACAGGAGGTTGGTGGCACCTTAATTGGGGAGGACAGGCTTGTGGTAATGGCTGGAATGGACTAAGTAGCAAATACATCAAACACATGGCTTCCACGTGTTTGATGCCATTCCATTTGCTCTGTTCCACCCATTATTATGAGCCGTCCTCACCTCAGCAGCCTCCACAGAAGAGTAGATACCACACAGATAATTCCCAGATGTGTGCAGGGGACCAGAGTGACCGCTTAAAGGATTTCTATCCTCTTTGCTAAGTCTTCACAATACAAAGCCTCAGGTTGAAACAGGTCCAGATACAATGGCCCAGGCTGCTTTTAAGATGGCTGCACACACCCACAGCTGTTGACAGCCATGTTCGCAACATGGGAGAGAGAGAGGGGAGCAGATAAAGAGGAGCAACAATTAGACACTGTGTATACATACTGTACACATGCCCCGCATTAAGAACCAATAGATGGCCAACAAGCTACGTCGCTGTAAAGACCACCATCTTGACAGAAGCTGATCAAATAAAGTGGGAGGGATGGAGGGATGAAGAGGAGGGATACAGTGAAACAAACAAACAAACAAACCCTTTACTCTCCTCTACCCTGACTCAAACACAATGAAATCACATGGAGATTGAATACAGTACAAAAGCTGAATGAATTGACCAATACTGCTTTCCCATAGGATTTACGGTATTTTGACCCCCCCAAAAATGAGCAATGTTTATACGACCTCCTTTCAAACAGGCCCATTTTTACCATATTCTTGCCTGCATACTCCTTTTATACCTCCCATGCGCATGCCGACGTGTAAACGTGTGGAACCGCTGCCCATACTTTTTTTTATCCACGTTTTACCTACCTCACTCCAATAGAAGATAATAGCAATACTATTTTCAAAAGAATGTGACTCTCATGCTCAACATTTCACAACCTCAGTGGGCTTTTGGAATTGTCTATACCCTTGATTTAGGCTACATTATTGCACACTAAATATGTCTGATCAGCGATAGAGCAAACACATAGATGAGCTATAGGCCTACCACCTCTACTTATTTGCCCAGCCAGGAAACAATTAACAAAATAGCCTATACAGAGGGAGATTCAGTGAAACAAAATAAGATTGACTGATTATCAGACAAGTCAGGGAAGTCACAGGCTTTTGGTCAGGGCTAGGCCTATTGGCTACTAAGCGACTGAAGAGCAAAATATTCAGCTTGTTAAACTACATAACATGCTGGCAAAATGTTCTAAAAGGCCTAAATGAGCCAACTAGATAAGATGATCATGAGCAGCACCCACCTCAAATTAACTAACATTTTCCAAGCCTAATTATAGCCTAACCAACATCCAAATGATGATTCAGTGGAAGAAGAAAAATCTGGCATCAGGCCTATTGATTTATGAAGACAAGTCCCTACGCTTGTCTCAAAGCAGCGCGATGGCGCTGTATCAAAGACAACAGTGCTGAAATGATCATCTCGTTGACCACACACGGGTAGGCTATTGGTTCATATTTATTACAAGGATTGAATGACTTTCTGTAATCAACAATTTGATACATGCCTTCAATTGCATTAGCCTGTTAAAGAGGCTGCGAATTTTTGCAGCTTTTTTGTTAAAAATCGCGCAACATTTCAACGTCCTGCTACTCATGCCAGGAATATAGTATATGCATATGATTAGTATGTGTGGATAGAAAACACTCTGAAGTTTGTAAAACTGGTTAAATCATGTCTGTGACTATAACAGAACGCGTTTAGCAGGAAGAATCCCAAGGAAAACTGTTCACAAAAAAAACCAAAATAATATCCCTCCGCCAGTCTCTGTAGATAGGGCCCTGTTTAAAATGCCTACAGCTTCCACACGATGTCGCCAGTACTGTCAATTGATTTTAAATTAATCCTTGGTAACATGAGGAATAGGCACTTCCTGTCGTCGACCACACCACAGGAAGTAATGAAAGAGAGAATGTGGACCATGATTTCAAAACGTGCTGCTGTTGAATACAGATCGCCCCGTGATCAATTTGATCGATTATTAACGTTTACTAATACCTAAAGTTGGATTACAAAAGTAGTTTGAAGTGTTTTGTCAAAGTTTATAGGTAACTTTTTTAATTTTAAAAAATGACGGTGCGTTTTGGAACGGTGCTTTTCCATGGATCAGACGGCCTTTATAAATTGACATTTTGGGTATACATGGACGGATTTAATCGAAAAAAAGACCCAATTGTGATGTTTATGGGACATATAGGAGTGCCAACAAAGAAGCTTGTCAAAGGTAATGAATGTTTTATATTTTATTTCTGCGTTTTGTGTAGTGCCGGCTACGCTAATTATTCTGTTTACGTCCCCTTTGTGTATTTTGGGGGTTGCATGCTATCAGATAATAGCTTCTCATGCTTTCGCCGAAAAGCATTTTAAAAATCTGACATGTTGGCTAGATTCACAACGAGTGTAGCTTTAATTGAGTACCCTGCATGTGTGTTTTAATGAAAGTTTGAGTTGTATCGAGTACTATTAGTTGCCACTCTGAAATTTCCGCTGATGTCCGCTGATGTTGATCCCTGTACAGGGACAGCAGCCGTAACAAGTTATAAACTACTTTATTCTAATATTTTTGCCATTCAGTGATATTTAGGCTATTCCAACAGTAGTTATTTATGGATCCATCCAGTTCATCCAGTTGTGGTTAAGAAAACAGTGCATGCTTTGAGATGGGCTATGTGAAGAGATGGGTGAAGTGACCTGTCTTGCAAAGTTTAGAAATGCCAGGAGGATGGTAACAGGGCGCTGCCAGGCAACCATCAAGAGTTTAAGAGCCTAGTGCGTGCCAATGCCGCCTCAGCATTGCGGCTACCTTGCATACTAAGCCATAGGAAGAACTTTACCGAAATTATTACTAGGTCGTTTGACGAAAATACAAGTTTTGACTTTGATACCGGCAATACCTTTCAGTTTATAAAGAAAAGGCGGAATAAAGTTGGCGGTATGGTAAAGTTGGAGGAAAAACGTCTTAGTATGAAAGGAATACAAGTGCATGGACAATAATTTTCCCCCTATCTATGTAAGAAGGTATTTTTCAAGTATAACAACAGCAAAGCAAGACAAAAAACAAGCTGGAAGCTACAGAAATTCTGGTTGAAAGCTAAAAGGATTGTCGATCCTCAGGCGCTGTCAGATGTCCAGCATTGACACAATAACACCTGAAGGAAGACAGCAAACGTCACTTTCAGAAGACGTCCACTGAGACTGAACCAGTCCCAGCCTGGGATTACAACAGAGAAACAGGAAATGCTCATAGCACTTCACGCCTGGACTTGTAAATGTAAGTGTAGTGGTGTAGCTACTGCAGGAATAGTATAGTGCTGTAAGCCTAGAAGTGAGGGGTGGGGTGAGGAGGAGTGTGGTGAGGAGGGGTGGGATGAGGAGGAGTGATGATGGGTGAGGTGTGGTGAGGTTGGATGGACGTAGTGCAGTACAGTACCTGGGGATCTCTTGCTAGAGCGCGAGGGCATCATGTAGGACTGGCGAGGCAGCAAGGGTGAGGAGGGCAGAGACATGGACACGCCCTTGGCCAGGCTCAGTCTGAACACATCCTCTGGGGAGTAGGGGCGGTGGAGGCCTCCAGGCTCATGTGTCTGGGGGGCACCTTCGCCAGACAGGCACCTGCGCTGTGCAATGTGGAGCTCACCCGCTGAGAAGAGAAGATGGAAGACACTGTTTAGGACATTATTCACTAGGGCTGGGAATTTCCAGGGACCTCACGATACGATATTAGGTGCCGATACGATATTAATTGCGATTCTTACAATTCTATATGTATTGCGATTCGATACTGCGATTTTATTGCGATTTGATGTTCCAAACAAATTGCTCACTATATGTCTGCTGCAGAGAGACTAGAGAGAGCATGAGAAAATGAGTTTGGATTAGTCATGGAAATAAAAGTTCAGAAAACATCTTGGCTCACTATTTAAAAAGAAGATGGAGAACAAGCTATTGGGTGACAACTACCGGAGTTGACTAGTGTTAGTTAATGCTAACTTATTTTTAACAAATCAATATTTGGAGTCAAAGAAATATTGCAATATGTAACTGTATTGATTTTTTGCCTCATCAATATTATTCACCAAACCTGATTATATAAGCTAAGCATACATTTTCGAAGAGAAAATTACAAATGAAATACATCAGACCATTCAAAATCTCCATGAGGAAAAAAACTGATTTGAGATCAGATATTACCAGACATGTGGACTCCTGAATGTCTAATGAAGTTGAAGGCATTGGGACAACAGAACAAATCCCCCTCTTAGGGAGGCTTTCTGCTAATGGAGACATTGTGCCTAGCCACACTATGAAATCAAACTGACAATTTCAGATGTCTTTCAGAAACCAAGATAAGCGTTCTCAAATCAAGGTCCAGGGAGTGATCATGATCAGTGATAGACCAGGACTGAGTCAGACACACACATTAAGAGTGAATGGAGCCACATGCTGTGTGGTTTAACCAGAGGTCATGGGCCCACTATGATACGCCATGGGGCTCATGATGTGGCAAGACACCCAGTTTGCAGCATAAATAAGAGTGGTGTCATTGACCATGGAGCTGAGATAACACGTGTGACTCATTGATCCAAAAACCTTTGGTTAAACTAACTGAACAAATATTAGCAAAATACTGTTTTGGCTCAGTACAATACTGAGAGCATTCTAGTAAATTCATTGTACAGCTAATGTGTGAGGAATGAATAATGATCCAGAAGTAATATAATTAATTCAGTGGTTCGGGTTGGAGCAGCTTGAACTTGAGACGCTAAAGGCAAGAAAGCTGCAGTTATTGATGCAATAGGCTACTCCAAAACAGAGTACTATATCTACACTGTACAGAACTCTACAGAAGGGATCATCAACTAGATTCAGCCACGGTCTGATTTTATTGTTGAGCGGATGGTCAGGGGTCCGTAACAAAATGACAAATAATTTGTAGACTGCAAATTGACAGCAAGATGCCCAAAAATATATGATGTTTGGCTAAAATGTAATCATTTCAAACCTTGCTAAGTTGTATACAATAACGTGTCTCTATTATGTATGGGAATACTTGGAAACAGATTTCTTATATTAAAATCACTTGGAGCTGATTTCCCCTTGTTTTTACTGTATTTTTTAGTCTGTTACAGTCTTTTTTAAAACTTGGGTGGCCACATAAAACCACCTACGGGTAACCCTGCTCTACAGACTCCAGCTAACACCAGATAACCTAACCTGTGGGAAAGTGCCCTTTCAGGTCTCCTCTGAGTCCATTGGACTGATAAGCCTTAACAAGAACTCAGTAACCTGTAGGCTAATTTCCCAAAACATGGGAGGCAATGATAGGTTTGGAGTACAGTATGGAGCCCTCATGATCCCATGTACCCCAAATCTGTGGGAGAAAATAAGGGTAACTTCCTATTTATCACGGAATGCTTAGCTCAATCAAGCATTCCTTCATGAAAAAGAAAACATGATAACCTGTTCTGCAAGTACAGTGCCTTCAGAAAGTATTCAGACCCCTTGACTTTTTCCACATTTTGTTACAGCCTTATTCTAAAATGGGTTAAATAAAAACAATTCCTCAGCAATCTACACACAATACCCCATAATGACAAAGGGAATCAGGTTGTTCGAAATGTTTGCAAATGTATAAATATGTAAAACAGAAATACCTTATTTACATAAGAATTCAGACCCTTTGCTATGTGACTCGAAATTGAGCTCAGGTGCATCCTGTTGCCATTGATCATCCTTGACATGCTTCTACAACTTCATTGGAGTCCACCTGTGGTCAATTCAAATGACTGGACATGATTTGGAAAGGCACACACCTGTCTATATAAGGTTGACAGTGCATGTCAGAGCAAAAACCAAGCCATGAGGTCGAAGGAATTCTCTGTAGAGCTCTGAGACAGGATCTGGGGAAGGCTACCAAAAAAATCTGCAGCATTGAAGGTCCCCGAGAACACAGAGGCCTCCATCATTCTAGAATGGAAGAAGACTCTTCCTAGAGCTGACCGCCTGGCCAACCTGAGTAATCGGGAAAGAAGGGCCTTGATCAGGGAGGTGAGTAAGAACCCTATGGTCTCTCTGACAGAGCTCCAGAGTTCCTCTGTGGAGAAGGGAGAACCTTCCAGAAGGACAACCATCTCTGCAGCACTGCATTAAATCAGGTCTTTATGGTAGAGTGGCCAAACGAAAGCCACTCCTCAGTAAAAGGCACATGACGGCATGCTTGGAGTTTGCCAAAAGGCACCTAAACGACTCTCAGACCATGAGAAACCAAATGATCTCGTCTGATCAAACCAAGATTGAACTCTTTTGCCTGAATGTCAAGCGTCACACCTGTTTTGCTTCGTCATTATGGGGTATTGTTTGTAGATTGATAAGGGGATTTTTAAAAATCCATTTTAGTATATGGCTGTAACGTAAGAAAATGTGGGAAAAGTCAAGGGGTCTGAATGCTTTCCGAATACTTCCCGAATGGCCTCAGCTATAGCTTGGAGTTTTCCCCATCATGTAGGCTACACACTCATTCCTGTGTGTAACGGCCGTCGTCGGTGGAATAAGGTGAGGACCAATGCGCAGCGTGGTACGTGTTCATCTTTTTAATTCAGAACACTGAATAAAGACTGAAAACAACCACCCACAAAACACACTCGAAAACAGGCTACCTAAATATGGTTCTCAATCAGGGACAACGATTGACAGCTGCCTCTGATTGAGAACCATACCAGGCCAAACACAGAAATAGAAAATCATAGAAAAACTAACATAGACAACCCACTCAACTCACGCCCTGACCATACTAAAACAAAAGACAAAACAAAGGAACTAAGGTCAGAACGTGACACTGTGTTAGATCCAGTGAGCACTAAGCCAAGACTGTTTCTCCCAAACAGTTCCTTGGAGTTCTGGCTAGGGACAACCTAGCGGACTAAACTCCACTCCATGGTGAAGGAAGTTTATGATGAACTTCACCAACGGCGTGGAGCCGAGACCAGGCTTTGTGGAATCGAGCTCTGACTACAAGACTTGAAGGTCAATACCTAAAAGAATGTAAATTATAAAATTCACCCCCAATATGTGCCTTTCTTTGTTTGCTGAAACAATACTTTCTCAGTAAACGTTAATGAAATAATAACACTGACTGTTTGCTCATTGCCGTTGCTCTAAGATGGCAAATTAGCTCAAATGAGCACATAGTCCACTAGGGATGACCTTGCTCAAGGGCGAATCAATGTACTGTAGTCGCAGCTAGATTCCACAAAGCCTGGTCTCAGCTCCACACCGTTGTTGAAGTTCATCAGAAACTTTCTTCACCATGGAGTGGAGTTTAGTCCACTAGGGATGACCTTGCTCAAGACCCATTAATGATTCCAACTAGCCGCTAGCCCAGTTCTAAATGGAAAATGTAGAGCCTTTACCGAAGCCAACTTCGAATGGAAAGACCATTCTCAATAAGTAATATCTTCTGTTGAATAGAATTGCTGCCCTCTCAAGCTCTCATCTAACCAACCACACATTAAAATGTCTGAATGATCAACCTCCAATAGTGCTGTTGCTCATGCGTCAACAGAAAGCGCAGGCTGGATCATAATCATAGATGTGGGGAGCCACATGCCTGTTAGGCTTGGCTATGTTCTAAGGACCATATCAGCCTCTTGTTTGGGTCCCTTTTCCCAGATAATCCATGGGCTTTGTCACAAATGTCACCCTATTCCCTACACAGTACACTACTTTTAATCAGAACATTTTGGTCCCTAGTCAAAAGCAGTGCTCTATATAGGGAATAGGCTGCCATTTGGGACGAAGCCCATGACGCCAGTCTGGACCATGAGGATGAACCAATGGGAGAAGATCAGGAGGCTGGTGGTCTGCTGCTAAAGGCCAGCCAGGACTTTGCTCAGTTCCTAGGGGAAATTAATGTTGGCTGCTGGGAATAATCAGCAACATAGCGCTGTGTTCTCCCTGGAGCCTCGCAACGGGAGACACAAAGCTGTCTTGCTTAAAGGGCTATTAAATAAAGTAGAATGCCAGAAACAGAATCTGGGGCCCAGTGCAATGACACCTCTGTATGTTTCCAGTCGCTTGTGAAGTGTTCGACCATACAGCTGAGCCCTGCGGTCCCCATGACCTGGTCAAAGGCCTACTGACCAGAGATTACCATCCATATTCAACAGTTACTGTACAACACACAGATCTGTGAATGGGTTATTACTGAACGGCTAACAAACATGACGCATTTGTACAGAATCAATGATCTGCTAGGCTAATTTTCAGATTTGTATTTCATTAGGTACTGAACCTGACAACATGTCAATGCAAAAGAGCCAAAAACACAGAGCCACTGTCAGTAGCTATTGAGCTTGTTTAAACAGCCCCAACGGAACACTGACATGAATAGAACAGGTTGCTCCAAGCACACATGAAAGGGGGCCCAATCCTAGACTAAAGACACCTTAAAGACACTCAGGGACTCATCTCGACCCATTACGCCACCCAGAGACAGGGGAAACAGTACTCCAAGACTGAGAATTCCACAGTATTCTATGGTACAGTAGATACTGATTCTTTCTGTGTCCAATTCCAGGATTTACGAGCTGATCTCAGTCTATATCTTCACTACCACTAAACTAGACTATTAATGAAACAATATCTGTTACTTTAATTAGACAAAATGCCTAAACCGCTACTATGAAGACTATGTGAGTTGTGAATAGACAGGAAAGGATTTTGTTAAGACCATTGAATCATTGAGATGGGCACAACCACAGGCCAAGCAATCAGAGGTCAAGCAGTTGAAGCAGGTCCTCATCCGTTGCTATGCTAGATGTGTGCAGTAACTAATGATCACACAGTTTCACCACCGTGTCAGGGTGTTATACGACAGGGAGAAGGGCAGATAGAGAGAGACAGAGAACCCCTCCATTCATGAAGAACCCAGAACTGCTAAGAGTTACTAGGGCAATTACTACAAACTTTGCTACCGTATTACAATAGCACTTTTGAGAAGTAGACATCAAAGAGGAGGGATGTATTTCACTAAGGGGCTCTGAGAGGGAGGGAGACCCCTTCTATCACTGTGCTCCAGTTATGCAGGGGTGCCAATAGTGACTTCAGTTTGCCCTGCGTGCCAGTAAATGATGTAAGCCCAAATTCCTAAAACTCTCAGTACGAGAGTCTATTCGCACATTTCAAGAGCTGGACCTGTTTACAATCCTAACAGTCACTTGCATCTTTTCCGCTAGTAAAACTAAATACCAATCCTTGACTGAATGGCAGATCATAAAACCTCCTTTGTAGTGCTCATTTGTGCAGCGATACTAGACAGTGGGCATTACATCTCAGGCATATTGTATGCTAAAGACATTATGACAAAGCTGTAATTAGGACTGATAGTTTTGAAAACAAGAGGCGCCACATAAAAGCTGGCCTTGAATAATTTGCTGGCTGGACGGCCTGTTGGCTTGGTGTCATGGTGGCTGCACTGCCATCTGACCCAGGGCTAAAACTCAGTAATGTAAACTCACCATGGGCTATTTCAGTTCCTTTTCCTCAAGTTCTGGCCCAGACGATGCCTGCAATTTCAGTCCCTGCTGTGGTTCAAGGAAATCAACCCTTTCTAATTATAAAGCCCTGCACCAAGATTATGTAAAAATGATTACAGTCCCTTTCATGCCCATTTCTCCCTCATCAAAGAGGAGGACCAAGGCCAATGAGGACATGCCCTCCCCATAAAAAGCCTGATAATAATTTAAATAATTGATTTAAAAATGGAAGTGGAAATCAATTACTTGACCGGGAAGGCAATTCAGAACCGCCTATAGAAATAGACTAGAAGTAAAAGATGCTAATAAGCCAACAAAATCTAAGTTTAAACATTTCCAATATATACTGCCCTAATTGTTGTAAGAAAATTGGATATAAAAGTTTTATGACATTACTTACCACATGTTTTAATAAGACTAGAAAAAATATTTGATCAAATATGTGAAAAGTCCAGACTGAGCTTAATGGGTACCGAGTGTAGCGTTTAGGCCAATGGGTTTTTGTAACAAGCCAACATCTTAAATAATACATTTTTATTAATTTCCAAGTGTTCAAAATGTACAAACTGACATTTATGTAAAATTACACCAAACAAAAATGTAAAAGCAACATGCAACAATTTCAAAGATTTTACTGAGTTATAGATCATTCATGGAAATCAGTCAATTTAAATAAAATCATAATTGTTTTTATTTATTTAAATAGGCAAGTCAGTGAAGAAATTCCTATTTACAATGATGGTTTACGCTGGCCAAACCCAGACGATGCTGGGCCAATTGTGCGTCGCCGTATGGGATTCCCAATCACGGCCGGCTGTAACACAGCCTGGATTCAAACCAGGGTGTCTTTAGTGACACCTCAAGCATTGAGATGCAGTGCCTTAGACCACAGCGCTACTCAGGAGACCATTAAGCCCTAATCTATGGATTTCACAAGACTGGGAACACAGATATGCATCTGTTAGTCACAGATATCTTAAAACAAAGGTAGGAGCGTGGATCAGAAAACCAGTCAGTATCTGGTGTGACCACCATTTGCCTCATGCAGATCGACACACACAGAGTTGATCAGGCTGTTGATGTGGGATGTTGTTCCACTCCTCTTCAATGGCTGTGCGAAGTTGCTGGATATTGGCGGGAGCTGGAACATGCTGTTGTACACGTCAATCCAGAGTATCCCAAACATGCTCAATGGGTGAGTATGCAGGCCATGGAAGAACTGGGACATTTTCAGCTTCCAGGAATTGTGTACAGATCCTTGCGACATTGGGCCGTGCATTATCATGCTGAAACATGAGGTGATGGCAGAGGAAGAATGGCTTGACAATGGGCCTCAGGATCTTGTAAAGGTATCTCTGTGCATTAAAATTGCCATCGATAAAATACAACCGTGTTCGTTGTCTGTAGCTTACGCCTGCCCATACCATAACCCCATGGGGCAAGCTGTTCACAACGTTGACATCAGCAATACTTTCACCCACACAATGCCATCTGCCCAGTACAGTTGAAACTGGGATTAATCCGTGAAGAGCACAATTCTCCAGCATGCCAGTGGCCATTGAAGGTGAGGATTTGATGACGCCGAACTGCAGTCAGGTCACGACCCTGGTGAGGACAACAAGCACGCAGATGAGCTTCCCTGAGACGGTTTCTGACAGTTTGTGCAGAAATTATTTGGTTGTGCAAACTCACAGTTTCATCAGCTGTCTGGGTGGCTGGTCTCAGACGATCCCAAAAGTGAAGAAGTCGGAGGTGGAGGTCCTGGGCTGGCGTGGTTACACGTGGCCTGCAGTTGTGAGGCCGGTTGGACATACTGCCAAATTCTCTAAAACGACGCTGGAGGCTTGCCAAGATTGTAGCGTCATACCCAAGAAGACTTGAGGCATGTTATCATTACTTATTGTATATTTATTCCTTGTGTTATTATTATTCTTTTTTTTATCTCTGCATTGTTGGGAAGGGACTGTAAGTAAGAATTTCATTGTTAGTCTACACCTGTTGTTTACTAAGTATGACCATAGGACATTCCATAGGACATTCCACCAATGGGGAATTCTCCAGCTAGAATGCGTAACAACGAGGCTTCCCTGTGTACTTCCGAGACCAGGGTGACGGTCTCACAAAAGCTGACTAGGTTAAGATACAAGCAGCCCACAGAGCTAGAGGGCGATAAAGCCAGACAGAGGGAAAGAGAAAATAAAGTGGGGGACGGGGTAGTTAGTATACATCAATTTGTATATGATAAAAAAGCAATGAGTTTTAACTAAGTACTGTCGGCTAAATTAGTCTTGTTTATCTGTAACTAAGCCCAGTATGGCTGCCTGTCTGGGAGTGACTGCCATATATCAGTAACAGCAACCTCTCCTGTCTAGACTCACCTCTAGGGGAAATCCTGCAGCCAATCTGGGATTCCTGGAGGGAAATCTCCCCCCCTACAAGACCCCTTTGGCCAGCCAGATGTAGTCATGGCAACAGTCAAAATATCAAGTAAACTGGAAAAATACCCAATTCAGAGAGGACAGATTTATGTTAGTATCCATTAAAACAATACAATTCCACACATTACACACGCTTCAGAATATGCTGGCTACCTGGATAGTGGATACACATTCCTCAAAAACGAATTTCACCTGTGTGATAACATCAATACGTCACATAGAGGAATCAATCTCCACATAGCAGCATAATTTCTGTCTGTGAGACTAGAGAGTATGGAGAGAATATGCAATCACAGTTTATCTCTCCAGTCTCAAATGGCTTCTACTTTCAAGTTCATTATACGTTCTTGTTCATGAAAAATGCCAAAATTGTCTTTGCACACAAAGCATCCTTCAGACTAAAATCCACTGACAATATTTTCTCAATGTTCAGTTATCTGAATATCATTAGTCTGTCAAAGACTAAACCCACTGGCAGTGTTCAGAAACATCTGTGTTGGATTTAATTCATTGAGCCATCTATGCTGGAGAGAGACACTAATGCTGATTGTCTTTTAGTTGCGACATCTCACCGAAACCCTGCACTCTCACCCCAAAGAGTTACTAATGTGAACACATGAGCTGGTTAAAGCAGAGCCAAAGCCGTGCTGCAGATGTAACGGATGTGAAACGGATAGCTTAGTTAGCGGTGGTGCGCGCTAAATAGCGTTTCAATCGGTGACGTCACTTGCTCTGAGACCTAGAAGTAGTGGTTCCCCTTGCTCTGCAAGGGCCGCTGCTTTTGTGGAGCGATGGGTAACGATGCTTCGTGGGTGACTGTTGTTGATGTGTGCAGAGGGTCCCTGGTTCACGCCCGGGTATGGGCGAGGGGACGATCTAAAATTATACTGTTACACAGGCAATAGGCAGGCAGATCATCCCACAGTAAAACCTCTGATGCTCTGCAGTGGCCTGTACACTGGAATGTCTTCACCAGCCTCCCCTGGGATACAGAGACAGAGGGAGGAGGCGGTGGGCAGCCGGCGACCATGACAGTTCTCATTCCTCTTCATAAATGGTCAATTTAAGCAGATATGGGAAACATATCTGAGCCAGACAATGTCTTTACCACATGGTTTATTTTAAGCTGGTGTCAAGCAGAGAGGCAAGAAAGGGCATTGGAAGCAAAGGGAAAAGACACTGTGCCAAATGATACTGCATAAAGCAGACAGAGCCCAGGGAAGGTTTTAATTTAAACATCATGATCTCTGTATGAGAAGATATGAATACCAATGAGGTGCCAAGCAACACAATGAGAGCTCTCCCACAGAGCAGCACAGGTGTGCCGTAAAAACCAGTCCGTTGATCTCAAAAACACACATAACAGTCGCACATGTATCATAAGGACTTAACAAGTCTGTTAGGACTCAGAAAGGGGAACTGGCGGTCGGGCGATGTGAGGATATGTGTTGCTCACTACATTTATTGCACTCAAGGTCACCATCCAGAACACCGTTCCAGTGTTTTATGAAACTACGGGAGAGAATGACCTTATTCCCATCACTCAGAAGTGAAGAAACAGATCCTCCACAAAGAATGTCCCTGTCCTACCTGGGGACATAATCTCATCACATATATTTTGATATCTATCTTACCAAGTGCAAAAGGGGTCAAAGACAAGCATATTTGGGCCTAATGATAATTTGTGGGGTCACAAATACATGATACAAAGGCATTGACAGCAGTGCGATTAGAGAGAGGAATAGAAAGAGAAGAACATCCTGACCGCTCTTTTTCAACAACGTACTGAGATAGCCTACAAACACCTTCTGCATTCAGCTGGTGGGTGGTGAGCTTTATGAAGTGCAATCAAGAGGGCACAGCCTTCACAATAAAAGCATTGGCATTAAAAACTACTTTCATTGATCCACAAAAAAGCCAAGTGGTCTTGTCTGATCCAAGTTTTTGGAATGCATTTTCACAGATTTACTGATGACAGGCCCAGTTGGAGTTGAGAGAAAAGGGGGTTATTGATATTCATACTGGCAGCATTGTGAGTGTGATTACCAGTCTGAATGGCTTTCTACAGGCCTCTTGAGCCCCATGGTCTAGAGAAGTGGGACACCCAGCTACGCTCCCACGCTTTGGGGAAAAACCCCCCTCACCTCCCCATTCATACACAGCAAATCCTCATTTGGCCACATTGATTGGTGACAGTAAAGTCAGCTGATTCCTGCTGCTGCATGTCTCCTTGAAAACTCTTCAGTGAGGCATGAAGACAGTCACCTGACCAAAGAATCTGTCACACTTCAATTGCTCTAGTGCAGTAGTTACCACCCTTCTCTGAGACTAGATCACTTTCTGAGACAAAATGCAAGCGGAGATCGACATGACTTAAAAAATGTAAGCCTATGCAACATTAACCTATGAACAGTACTGTAGCAATGAGGTTTGTGCAGTAAGCTATAGGCCCAATACATTATCATTGCATATTGGCTTTGCTTGAATTGCCCTGCCGATGCATTGTTGTTCGGACCAACATTTGAGGTAGGCTATATGATCACACCGGTAATAGATCAGCTGTTGTATTAGTTGTGAGGCACAGCTGAGTGAGCATACATTTAAATAATTAGCTTTTTATTTATATTTTAGTGGGCTGATGGTGCCTGCATCTGATGGTCAGTCTCAGAGAAGGGAGAGAGCAGCGAGACTGAAGGTCAGCCTCTCAACATCCCTCCTCTCTCCCTTTCCTCCAATTAAACTGACCAAAAAGGGACACCGTCTTCCAGCTAATGGCGAAACTCGAGTCGCATTTCCCCCACACGCACAAATTCATGTTGTTACTCCTACAAACAGAGAATGTGAAATATTCCTCAATATTAAAAAAGACCTAAGCTGCAAACAATTACAACGCAAGCTTATCAATACATTTTCATATTTTTCATTCATCACATAGTAGCATGAGTGGAAATAGGAACTACGCAAATGTTATGGCTCATAAAAGTGTTGAATAAAAAGAGTTGACAGGCCTGAGTAAAAACATAATAATGAACTCACTCAAAAACAGCAGCTCTCTTCTGTATTCACAGACAGTCTTTCTCTAGTCATGGTTTTAAAAGTATTCAAACCTTACGTCTGCTACGTTACTGCAGACATGGTAATCTAAGCCATCCAATTGGCCAATGGTAGGCCTATAGCGCACTTGATTTGCTCTCCAGGCCCGCCGGGAAGGCAGAATTTGTACCTTCAGACAAATGAAATGGTTAAAAATGGGAACACTTCGCCTACCCGGCACACAGGGCAGCTGAATGGGGTGCACCTATCGCCAACAGCGCGAGAAACATAAAATAAAATAAAATAGGAACGCAAGGCTTTATGTTTTTTTTTAAGAAATCGTGATTGACTGGTTGATGACCACTGTTCTAGTGTCTAGTACACAGTGGAGAGGAAAATCCAAGAAGACCCTTTACAACCCTTTACTTTATATAACTATAATGTATGGCTGTCCTCTACTTACCCCGTATGTAGGCTAGCCCTCGGTAATGAGACAGTTTGTAGGGCTGGCACTACCAGAAGAGAGAGGGATAACGGATGACACTGAAGAGTTTTTCTTACAGTGGTCAATCATGTGGTGACTCTGAAAAGACCTTTGATGTTATGGTGCGTGAATGAGGACCCAAAAGCGAATTAACAAACAGAGTACTTTAATGACGAACATACGTGGGCTCAGATGGACAGGTAGATTCCGACAGGACAGGACAAGGTTGCAGCACACACGATGATAGTCTGGTTCAGGCATGAGACACATAAACAAACAAACAAGAATCCGACAAGGACAGGAGCAGAAACAGAGACAGATATAGGGACCTAATCAGAGGGAAAAAGGGAACAGGTGGGGAACGGGGTGAATGGGTAATTAGGAGGAGACAAGGCACAGCTGGGGAAAAGAGGGGGAGAAAAGGTAACATAACAACGACCAGCAGAGGGAGACAGGGTGAAGGGAAAGGACAGAGACAAGACAACATGACAGTACCCCCCCACTCACCGAGCGCCTCCTGGCGCACTCGAGGAGGAAGCCTGGCGGCAACGGAGGAAATCATCGATCAGCGCACGGTCCAGCACGTCCCGAGAGGGAACCCAACTCCTCTCCTCAGGACCGTACCCCTCCCAATCTACTAGGTACTGATGACCACGGCCCCGAGGACGCATGTCCAAAATCCTACGGACCCTGTAGATGGGTGCGCCCTCGACAAGGATGGGGGGGGGGGGGGGAAGACGAGCGGGGGCGCGAAGAACGGGCTTGACACAGGAGACATGGAAGACCGGGTGGACGCGACGAAGATATCGCGGCAGAAGAAGTCGCACTGCGACAGGGTTAATGATTTGAGAGATACGGAATGGACCAATGAACCGCGGGGTCAACTTGCGAGAAGCCGTCTTAAGGGGAAGGTTCTGAGTGGAGAGCCAAACTCTCTGACCGCGACAATATCTAGGGCTCTTCACTCTACGCTTATTAGCAGCTCTCACAGTCTGCGCCCTATAACGGCAAAGTGCAGACCTGACCCTCTTCCAGGTGCGCTCGCAACGTTGGACAAAAGCCTGAGCGGAGGGGACGCTGGACTCGGCGAACTGAGATGAGAACAACGGAGGCTGGTACCCGAGGCTACTCTGAAAAGGAGATAGCCCGGTCGCAGACGAAGGAAGCGAGTTGTGGGCGTATTCTGCCCAGGGGAGCTGTTCTGACCAAGACGCAGGGTTGCGAAAAGAAAGACTGCGTAAGATGCGACCAATAGTCTGATTGGCCCGTTCTGCTTGACCGTTAGACTGGGGGTGAAAGCCGGAAGAGAGACTGACGGAAGCCCCAATCAAACGGCAAAACTCCCTCCAAAATTGAGACGTGAATTGCGGACCTCTGTCCGAAACGACGTCTGACGGAAGGCCATGAATTCTGAAAACATTCTCGATGATGATTTGTGCCGTCTCTTTAGCAGAAGGAAGCTTAGCAAGGGGAATGAAATGAGCCGCCTTAGAGAACCTATCGACAACCGTAAGAATAACAGTCTTCCCCGCTGACGAAGGCAGTCCGGTGACAAAATCTAAGGCGATGTGAGACCACGGTCGAGAGGGAATAGGAAGCGGCCTGAGACGGCCGGCAGGAGGAGAGTTACCGGACTTAGTCTGCGCGCAGACCGAACAAGCAGCCACGAAACGACGCGTGTCATGCTCCCGGGTGGGCCACCAGAAACGCTGGCGAATGGAAGCAAGCGTACCCCGAACGCCAGGGTGACCGGCTAACTTGGCAGAGTGAGCCCACTGAAGAACGGCCAGACGAGTAGGAACGGGAACGAAAAGAAGGTTCCTAGGACAAGCGCGCGGCGACGGAGTTTGAGTGAGTGCTTGCTTTACCTGCCTCTCAATTCCCCAGACAGTCAACCCGACAACACGCCCCTCAGGGAGAATCCCCTCGGGGTCAGTGGAGGCTACTGAAGAACTGAAGAGACGAGACAAAGCATCAGGCTTGGTGTTCTTAGAGCCCGGACGATAAGAAATCACGAACTCGAAACGAGCGAAAAACAGCGCCCAACGCGCCTGACGCGCATTAAGTCGTTTGGCAGAACGGATGTACTCAAGGTTCCTATGGTCAGTCCAAACGACAAAAGGAACGGTCGCCCCCTCCAACCACTGTCGCCATTCGCCTAGGGCTAACCGGATGGCGAGCAGTTCGCGGTTACCCACATCATAGTTACGTTCCGACGGCGACAGGCGATGAGAAAAATACGCGCATGGGTGGACCTTGTCGTCAGAGAGGGAGCGCTGAGAAAGGATGGCTCCCACTCCCACCTCTGACGCGTCAACCTCGACAACGAACTGTCTAGAGACGTCAGGTGTAACAAGGATAGGAGCGGATGTAAAACGATTCTTGAGGAGATCAAAAGCTCCCTGGGCGGAAACGGACCACTTAAAGCACGTCTTGACAGAAGTAAGGGCTGTGAGAGGAGCTGCCACCTGACCGAAATTACGGATGAAACGACGATAGAAGTTCGCGAAGCCGAGAAAGCGCTGCAGCTCGACGCGTGACTTAGGGACGGGCCAATCAATGACAGCTTGGACCTTAGCGGGATCCATCTTAATGCCTTCAGCGGAAATAACAGAACCGAGAAATGTGACGGAGGAGGCATGAAAAGTGCACTTCTCAGCCTTCACGAAAAGACAATTCTCTAAAAGGCGCTGGAGGACACGTCGAACGTGCTGAACATGAATCTGGAGTGACGGTGAAAAAATCAGGATATCGTCAAGGTAAACGAAAACAAAGATGTTCAGCATGTCTCTCAGGACATCATTGACTAATGCCTGAAAGACAGCTGGAGCGTTAGCGAGGCCGAAAGGAAGAACCCGGTATTCAAAGTGCCCTAACGGAGTGTTAAACGCCGTCTTCCACTCGTCCCCCTCCCTGATGCGCACGAGATGGTAAGCGTTACGAAGGTCCAACTTAGTGAAAAACCTGGCTCCCTGCAGGATCTCGAAGGCTGAAGACATAAGAGGAAGCGGATAACGATTCTTCACTGTTATGTCATTCAGCCCTCGATAATCTATGCAGGGGCGCAGAGACCCGTCCTTCTTCTTGACAAAAAAAAACCCCGCTCCGGCGGGAGAGGAGGAGGGGACTATGGTACCGGCGTCAAGAGCTACAGACAAATAATCTTCGAGAGCCTTACGTTCGGGAGCCGACAGAGAGTATAGTCTACCCCGGGGGGGGGTGGTTCCCGGAAGGAGATCAATACTACAATCATACGACCGGTGTGGAGGAAGAGAGGTGGCCCTGGACCGACTGAACACCGTGCGCAGATCGTGATATTCCTCCGGCACCCCTGTCAAATCACCAGGCTCCTCCTGTGAAGAAGAGACAGAGGAAACAGGAGGGATAGCAGACATTAAACATTTCACATGACAAGAGACGTTCCAGGAGAGGATAGAATTACTAGACCAATTAATGGAAGGATTATGACAAACTAGCCAGGGATGGCCCAAAACAACAGGTGTAAAAGGTGAACGAAAAATTAAAAAAGAAATGGTTTCACTATGATTACCAGAAACAGTGAGGGTTAAAGGTAGCGTCTCACGCTGAATCCTGGGGAGAGGACTACCATCCAGGGCGAACAAGGCCGTGGGCTCCCTTAACTGTCTGAGAGGAATGTCATGTTCCCGAGCCCAGGTCTCGTCCATAAAACAGCCCTCCGCCCCAGAGTCTATTAAGGCACTGCAGGAAGCTGACGAACCGGTCCAGCGTAGATGGACCGACAAGGTAGTGCAGGATCTTGAAGGAGAGACAGGAGTAGTAGCGCTCACCAGTAGCCCTCCGCTTACTGACGAGCTCTGGCCTTTTACTGGACATGAAGTGGCAAAATGACCAGCGGAACCGCAATAGAGACAGAGGCGGTTGGTGATTCTCCGTTCCCTCTCCTTAGTCGAGATGCGGATACCTCCCAGCTGCATGGGCTCAGCACCCGAGCCGGCAGAGGAAGATGGTAGTGATGCGGAGAGGGAGGCGACGGAGAGCGCGAGCTCCTTTCCACGAGCTCGGTGACGAAGATCAACCCGTCGTTCAATGCGAATAGCGAGTTCAATCAAGGAATCCACGCTGGAAGGAACCTCCCGGGAGAGAATCTCATCCTTTACCTCTGCGCGGAAACCCTCCAGAAGACGAGCGAGCAAGGCCGGCTCGTTCCAGCCACTGGAGACAGCAAGAGTGCGAAACTCAATAGAGTAGTCTGTTATGGATCGATTGCCTTGACATAGGGAAGACAGGGCCCTGGAAGCCTCCTCCCCAAAAACAGATCGATCAAAAACCCGTATCATCTCCTCCTTAAAGTCTTGATACTGGTTAATACACTCAGCCCTTGCCTCCCAGATTGCCGTGCCCCACTCACGAGCCCGTCCAATAAGGAGAGATATGACGTAGGCGACACGAGCAGTGCTCCTGGAGTAAGTGTTGGGCTGGAGAGAAAACACAATATCACACTGGGTGAGGAACGAGCGGCATTCAGTGGGCTCCCCAGAGTAACACGGCGGGTTATTGATTCTGGGCTCCGGAGATTCGAAAGCCCTGGAAGTGGCCGGTGGATCGAGGCGGAGATGGTGAACCTGTTCTGTGAGGTTGGAGACTTGGGTGGCCAGGGTCTCAACGGCATGTCGAGCAGCAGACAATTCCTGCTTGTGTCTGCCTAGCATCGCTCCCTGGATCTCGACGGCAGAGTGGAGAGGATCCGAAGTCGCTGGGTCCATTCTTGGTCGGATTCTTCTGTTATGGTGCGTGAATGAGGACCCAAAAGCGAATTAACAAACAGAGTACTTTAATGACGAACATACGTGGGCTCAGATGGACAGGTAGATTCCGACAGGACAGGACAAGGTTGCAGCACACACGATGATAGTCTGGTTCAGGCATGAGACACATAAACAAACAAACAAGAATCCGACAAGGACAGGAGCAGAAACAGAGACAGATATAGGGACCTAATCAGAGGGAAAAAGGGAACAGGTGGGGAACGGGGTGAATGGGTAATTAGGAGGAGACAAGGCACAGCTGGGGAAAAGAGGGGGAGAAAAGGTAACATAACAACGACCAGCAGAGGGAGACAGGGTGAAGGGAAAGGACAGAGACAAGACAACATGACATTTGAGGGTTATGATGCCTAGGGAGTTGAGTAACCCAGGTTCACTATACAACACAACCCCCTGAAGAGTGGACAAGAGAAAGGGGGCCTGACTGTAGGGGTCTTGCCGCCTACACTCTGTTCTGTTGGCCCCATCAACCTTGGACTTCTAAAGCTCCTCTGAAGGTTCACATTTTTCAGAGTGGCAGTTTCCTGTTTCTTCCACCTTATTCACAAACCAGCTCTGGGGTTTGAATGAATGCATTTTCCATTTAGGGAGCTTCACAGTGAGTGTGTGGCCGTTTAGAGCAGAGGTTAATGACAGATTGTGATTTGCCATTAACACAGGTCATTAGGCGGTCCTTCTTGTGGGGCAGGTGAGGTCATGAGAATATCACTGACCACTAGACAATTGGAAGTCTCAGCTCAGGCCCCTTTCAATAGAGTTAAAAGGATGTGGCTGCCGAACAAAGCCTGTCCATCCATCCCCTTCTGCACAGCCTAATCCCATAAGCAAATAATACTTTATGTCACGCCGAAAAACATGTCCTGATGTTGAACCTTCAGAACACATTCCGATGGTGACTTTTGTTGCCTTGGTTTTACAAAGGGGATTTCCTTTTTATATATAAATAATATATTAATGGATTGATAACGATCAAATGATTGATGACGATGACCTATTAATGATTTATCACTTCTCCAGAAGTTTTAAGAGCTTTGACAGAGGGACCACTGACTGACAGGACAGCACCCATTGGCATTCCACTGCTTTCAACCAGATCTTCCTCCTTCCTTAATGTTGACGTTGTTTGCTCTCCTACTGTTGACTGCTCCAGTCAACCTCCGGAGACCCTCAGTACTGTAGCTGGAGGAGCTGGAATGTGCCAGAGTAGCTGCAGTCTCCTTTTAAAGAAACCCGGCCTGGGAGGGGAGGCCATTTTAAGGATGAGGAAGGTGAACGTGAAGAGGGAGCCGATCAGAGCTGATTGTCCTCCTCTTCCCTTTGAGGCCGAGCACAATGGGGGCCGAGGTCATTAGTTCAGCCGGTCTCAAACGCTCCTGAGCTGGGGACGGACTGGCGCATTTATCTGCCGACGCAATCACAAAGAGCAGTTCTCTGTCCCATTCAGCCCTGCCACGGAGCAGTGCAGAGCAGAAAGAGAGAGGGGCCCGGGACAGAGGCCTCTCAGGATAGAGACCCCAGATGTAGCAGGCAGTCGTAAAACACTGCAAACTATACTGTCTCAGATAAACCGATACGGACTTGGAGGGTGACTTGAAACACATTTACTCACATTCAGTCAGAGAGGATCATGTACTATACACTAAATTATTCTTCATGTGCTAAGTCTAAACATGAGAGCAAAACCCCAAATTAGGTGCACACACAGTATGAGGGAGTGTGGAGGATGTCAGAGATATAAAAGCCAAAGGGAATCAGACAAAAGGAATGTGTCTGTCTACCCAGTCAGGTCATGGTGTAATGAGAAAAGCCTGTGGCCCACTGACCTCTCCAGCCAATGAACTGCCATAACAGCCACTATCAGCCTTCAAAAGCCTTCCAAAAAAGCCGCCGTTGCTAGCTGATACGACTGTCCATTCCCCCCGTTTGAAGCACCAAGACAATTCATCAGCATCAGAGCCAGGGAAAAACCAAGATAACACTTTGCTGCCTGCGTGTTGTGCTGTTGTATTTCAGTATGACATCACTCTCTGTACCCAGCCAATTCTAACGCATTTGGTTTTTTTTATCCCTCACTACACCAGCCCTTCCAAGGTCATGGACACTGGTGCAAAGCTCTGCGGAGCAGGGAGGGGAAAATAAGAGTGTTTCACTAGCCGGGTGACTCTGGCAGCTGGAGGGCAGCTGGGAGCCTGGAGGGCCCACTCTGGATTCCTCACGATACAGCAGCCACTGTTCAGGAAGCAGGGTGTAATATCTGACCCTGTGCCAATTATCACCCCACAAGGTGCGAATATCAGTGATGGGGGAGAAAAAATCAATACAGTTAAATGTTGGGATATTATTTTTGACGGTATATCGTATAGTTTTGACAATATCTCAATACTATTTTTGCGCTAGTTGGCTGTACATATACCAAAACTACAGGATTTTTTCCTTCATGTCTTGTTCTCCATTTTCTTTTTAAATAGGGAGAAATTTGTTTTTAGCTATTTTATTTCCATGAATGATCAAAACCTGTTTTCTCATGCCTCTCTCTTGTCCCTCTGCAGCAGATATATGGTGAGCAATACAGTGCATTCGGAAAGTATTCAGACCCCTTGACTTATTCCACATTTTGTTACTTTACAGCCTTATTCTCAAATTGATAAAATTGTTTTTTTCCCTCATCAATCTACACACAATACCCCATAATTTCTGGTAAATGTATTACAAATAAAAAACTGATATCACATTTACATAAGTATTCAGACCCTTTACTTAGTACTTTGTTGAAGCACCTTTGGCAGCGATTACAGCCTCGAGTCTTCTAGGGTATGGCACTACAAGCTTGGCACACATGTATTTGGGAAGTTTCTCCCATTCTTCTCTGCAGATCCACTCAAGCACTGTCAGGTTGGATGGGGAGCATCGCTGCACAGCTATTTTCAGGTCTCTCCAGAGATATTTGATCTGGTTCCAAGTCCGGGCTCCGGCTGGCCCACTCAAGAACATTCAGAGACTTGTCCAGAAGCCAATCCTGTGTTGTCTTGGCTGTGTGCTTAGGGTCGTTGTCTGATTGGAAGGTGAACCTTCACCCCCAGTCTGAGGTCCTGAGAGCTCTGGAGCAGGTTTCATCAAGGATCTCTCTGTACTTTGCTCCCTTCATCTAACCCTCGATCCTGACTAATCTCCCAGTCTCTGCCGCTGAAAAACATTTGCCACCGCCATGCTTCACTGTAGGGAGGATCCCAGGTTTCCAAGTTGTAGAAACATCAAGGATTATCAGTGGAAACAGGATGCACCTGAGCACAATTTCGAGTCTCATAACAAAGGTTCTGAATATTTCTAACAACCTTTGTCATTATGGGGTATTGTGTGTAGATTAATGATGGAACAAAAACATTTCATACATGTTTTAATAAGACTGTAACGTAATAAAATGTGGAAAAAGTTATGGGGTCTGAATACACTGTATGTTTGCAACATTGAATTGCAATAAAATCACAGTATCAAATCACAACACATATAGAATCATGGGAATCGCAATACATATTGTATCGGCAATGTCTTGATATAGCCTGGTGACTTTACAGCATTGGGACAGAGACATCCTATAGAGCAGTGATTCCCAACTCCAGTCCTCGATTGCCCCCAACAGTAGACATTTTTATTGAAGCCACGGACATGAACACCTGATTCAACTAATCATCAGGCCCTCAATGAATTGAATCAGGTGTTTTTTGTCCAGGGCTACAACAAAAAATGTGTGCTATTGGGAGTACTCGAGAACTGGAGCTTGGAACCACTGATGGGAATAGAATTCCATGACCTTTACAATTCAAGTCCCACACAATGTGAATGGTGCAGGACTCCAAAGTGAACATTGCACCTATAAAGGCAATTGGCCTTTATTTCGCATCATGAGGTGCAGCATTCACTTTGGATTCCTGCACCTCATGATGCAATATAAAGGCCAATTGCCTCCTCAGTCAATACTATTGCATTACATGGCATTAAAGATTCACTATGCAGAAATCCGTTTCAGTTTATGTGAAAAAAACATGCAAGTATAGTGTAGAGAATCATTGTATTATCTAAACCGCTGTGAAATATATTTCTCCATAACCAAAAATATTGTATTTTCAGCTGTTTGAAGCTGGTGTACAGAACAAAAGTAAAAGACGTTAAAACGAAACTTAAGGGGAAGTATAGAAATAGTGCACATAGAACAGATCTACCACTTCTTAGACTTGCTTTCAATGAGAATGAGAATCTCTAACTCAAACTTCTATGTGAATTTGGTCAGTTCACCCAAAAGTTACATACAGCAGTTAATGCCTTTATTATTGCATGACCACATTAAGGGAGCATATTGGAGAGGAAATCTAGCCTAACTGTGCTGAAAGAGATTAGTACAATTATATTCGCTTCAAAGCCTCTTGTCTCCGAGCTCCAAATCATATGATGTGAGGGGAAAATGTAATGTTTGTTGTTTGAGAGGTTTCTACAAACACAAAACAGTTGACTTGCCGACCCGGTTCAATGATTTCTTTTCGCTTTTCAGGAGACATGAAGAGACAGGGTGGGCCTCATGTGGACACACCTGAAGTTTGGTTTGAGGGCTTTCTAAACTAAGGGTGGGTGTGTGTGTGTGTGTGTCTCTGTGTGTGTGCGTGCGTGCGTGTCTGTGTGTGTTTGTCATGTGGTTTGAGCTACGCCCTGCTAATCGTTGCCTACTGGCCGTACAGTGCTTTGATACTGGTATAGGGTCTGGCGCTAGCTTAAATGGTTGCCTTTGTGACTCTTTTACATTCCTACCTTCCAGCATGTAAAATCTCACCTCCACTGTCTGGGCATGACCATTTAGACAAACACAAAAACAAAGAAAGACGTCAATCGGGACTCTAGCCAAGTGTCAGGTAGGTTGTTTATTCATTTGAATTAGCCGCAGTAATAGGAGTAGGCTAAACAGAATAGCAAACATCCTCAGAGTTGTGAGTGGAATTGAGGTCTTTGTTGATCAATGTAATGGGATAAACTGCACTATAAAATACATTGTGCACTGACAATGGTAAACCAAAAAGGTAATTTATTCTAGATGCCTTTTCATCTAGGCAAAGTGGAACACATTGTTCACAAGGGAAACTAAGAGAGGATGACAAAGGGGGTTATTACTATGGTTGAAGTGCTAGGCTATTATGGTTTAAAAACATCAAAGCCAGTTGATAGTGACGACGGAAAATGTTCATTGTCATTGTTCAATTTATGAAAGAAAAAAAGTGTGTGCGTGTGTGTCCTCCAGCCTGTTTCACGTGTATCATCTGTGGTCTAGACTTCCTGCTGTGGCTGCCTGAGTATGTTGCTGTCTTCGGCCAGAAGAAGACCTCAGACTGAGTTATGACTCAGGATATTATAGAAGCAGAAAGTTTACCTACCTCCTCTCTGACTTGTTAACAACATTCCTGAAGTGCAAAATGACTCCAGACAGGGTTTGAGGCCTGGTATAAAAGACATGAGCTCCTCTCTAAAGGAGCTCTCGTCAATACCTCTGAGTCACTGCTTCATATAGAACACAGGTGAAATAGCTATTCTTTAACCCTGGGGATAGTTAGGACAGTGAGGGAGAGTCTGTTCACAGCCCCTGCATCCTCCATTATTTCCAAGGACGCTGAGAGGGTGTTTTCCTGCCTGGAGCTGCTTGTGGTGGAGGATAATGGTCACTGATGAGAGGAGAGCTGGGATGACCAGTGCAGCTGTTCACAGACGGCCAGCCAGCCTGAAAAATAGTCTTAGAATGGCACCAGTGGCCAGACAGGTCGTGAAAGGGCAAATTGTGGGACAGACAGGTTTGTATGTCAAGGGTCTAGTCTACTACAGCCTCTTGGCTGCTATGTGTCTGTGAGCTCATTGATTTGCACCCATCTTCAACAAATAGCCTAGCCTACTTCCACACTCTGGGCTAACAGCTCTCCCACAGTGACGTTGGAGTAGCACTAGACCAGCGCCTAACAGGCAAACAGTTCACTCTGGAAACAGGAACCTTGAGATGCATGCCATTAGCATCAGGCACCTCCTTAAAGCAAATCAGATTTGTGGAAATGGCTTCCTGCTGACCCAGTAAGCTGAGGCAGTTGACAAACAAAGAGAGAGGACAGACTTATGGTGAGAGAACAGTCCAGAAAAAACAACAAGCCTTCTGGGTGGTTTAGCTGTATTCCCCCTGTCATGCATAGATCCCCCTACAGAGATCTATGCATGACAAATGTCAAACTTGATAAAGCTTTATGGAAAGCTGAGAAATACAAAGAAAGTGTGATCAACTGATGAAGAAAATAGAGAAACAACATTCCCCATAGACAAAGCAGCAAATGAAGGGAACTTCAAAGAACTTGAGAAGGATTTTATTGTTTGAAAATGCCATCATTGGCATTTGCAAACTTATCAAAAAAAATGTGTAGTGCCAAGGACAAACAAGTGGTTAAAAAACGCTCAGAGGCTAAATCTGCTAAATTGTAATTATTCGCCTACCTCCTCATGCCTTTTGCACACAATGCATATAGACTGAGAAAGTATGGCCTGGTGAAAGCCGAAACAGAGAATTTGGATTTTCAGCAAAAGCAATGAGGGCAAATGAAAACAGGAAAACAAGTCTTCAAAACTCCAGGAAAAAGCAGTGTAACAGAATTAGCACAGTCACAGAAGAGAAAATAGCTAGATTCTATGAATGTGATGACATCATGGTAAAAAGGACACAATAACGAGGAACAAGAAAAAAAAGCAGAAGTGCTTCTTGAATGGCACAATTCAGAACCTTTATAAGAAGTTTAAGAGGGAATATTCAGAGATTAAAACGTCTTACTATAAATTCTGCAAAAGACGTCCTTTTTGAGTTGTTAAGCCAGGAGTCCAGGATAGGGACAAATGCTTCTGAAAAATCCACGCCAACCTCCAGTTCATGGCGGACAAACTACAGTACCACAAAGCGATCAGCTGCAGCAACATTGAGAACCTTATTGAGTCTTTTTGCGGTGAAAACATGAAGAAAGAGTGCATGTACAGAGTGCTCCCTTTGCCAAGCAAAAGAGCTTAAACATCTGACTTTGATGCTGGTGAGCAGACATGGTGGTTTGAGTGGGAAAACAAAGCTGAAGAGAGAGAGAAGAAAAACAAAGAGGGAAACATGGAGAAGTTCACTGTAAAATTAAAAGTGTGTGGCACACTGCATATTCTACTGGAGGACTTCTCCAAAGGTTTGAAAGATAAGGTGGGGAAACACGTGTACAACATTTGACATCAACACTCCAAACTGAGAGAATTA
This sequence comes from Oncorhynchus mykiss, assembly GCF_057628025.1. Lineage (NCBI taxonomy): Eukaryota > Metazoa > Chordata > Actinopteri > Salmoniformes > Salmonidae > Oncorhynchus > Oncorhynchus mykiss. The sequence goes on along the minus strand of NC_143024.1, from coordinate 59,236,686 downwards.
AAAGAGAATCTGTGGAAAGAGAAAATCAATGTGCATATTGACTTTACAAAGAACTACCTGTATAAATACACCTGTGAAATCCAGGCAGTTCACTTTGGTGATTCTCACAAGCAAGTGACCCTCCACACCTGTGTTGGATATACCACAAATTATACAGTTTCACTTTGCTCACTGAGCTCTTCTATTTATTTCACTTCATTTATTTTCACCTTTCACATCTGGGAGAACTGGAGCAGTTTGCAAAAGAGGAGTGGGCCAAACTGCCAGTACAGAGGTGCAGGAAGCTCATCGATAGCTATAGGAAGCGCTTGATTGCAGGTATTTTGATCAAAGGCTGTGCAACCAAATATTAAGTCTAGGGTGTCAATAATTTTGTCAATGCCATTTCTGTTTATTTTCTGACTTAAATGGATATATTACGTTCTGAATGAAGAACAAAGGTTCTGTAATAACAGTGAAATAAAGAATTGTGGAGAACAAATATTTCGTTCAATTTCAACTTATTTTTAGGGAAAATTGTGAATTACAAGGAAAAAGTGCCAGGGTGCAAATATTTTTGGCCACGTCTAAATATGATGATTATGTGTGTGTGTGTATGTGTGTTTGAGTTGGAGTTGGAGTGCCAGTGTACGTGAATGTGTAGAGTCTTGTGAATGTTCATAAAGTGCCAAAATACAAATAAAATACAAGGGTCACTCAGATAGTCCATGTAGCCATTTTTTGTTGTTGCTATTTAGCAGTCTTATGGCTTGGGGATAGAAGCTGTTCAGGAGCCTGTTGGTGTCAGACTTGATGCACTGGTATCGCGGAAGCAGAGAACACTCTATGGAGTCTTTAATAATTTTCCGGGCCTTCCTTTCACACCGCCTGATATAGATGTCCTAGATGGCATGGAGCTCAGCCCCTGTGATGGACTTGTCTGTCCCCACCACCCTCTGTAGCACAATGCGATTGAGGGTGGCGCTGTTGCCATACCAAGCAGTGATGCAGCCAGTCAAGATGCTCTCAATGGTGCAGCCGTATAACTTTTTGAGAATTTGAGGGCCCATGCCAAACGTTTTCAATTGAGGAACTTAAAGTTCTTGACCCGCTCTACTGCATCTATGGTTTTTGATTGGGGAAGCAGCGAACACTGTGGGGACAACATCACTGATGCATTTCCTAATGAAGTGAAGGAGGTGATTAGCTCGTCGATGTTATCGGCAGAGCGTCGGAACATATCCTAATCAGCACTAACAAAGCAGTCCTGTAGCATAATCTCTGATTCTGATTACCATTCCTCAACGGACCGAGTCACGTGTGCTTGCTGTTTGAGCTTCTGCAAACAGGAAGCAGGAGTAAGGAGTCATGATCTGATTTGCTGAATGGGGGAGGTCCTTGTATGCTTGCTTGTGGGTAGAGTAACAGTGTTCTAGGACTTTATCGCCACTAGTGGCGAAGGAGACGTATTGATGGAAGTTGGGCATCACGTGTCTTAATGACGGTGAAACTAAAAAGGACAACAAGAAAAGCAGCCTCTGGGTGCAAGTTCATACAGTTTGTTAAGTGCCAGCTTGTTATTTTTATTTTCCTGAGGTGGAATGTATACAGAGGTCACAGTAACAACTGAAAACTCCCTCAGGAGATAGAAAGTTCAGCATTTGACCATCAGGTATTCCAAGACGGGTGAACAATGGGTCAAGACTTCCACTGTGCTCGCGTCAACACACCATTTGTTGTTGATGAAGAGGCAAACCCCTCCCCCGATCTATTTCCCTGGCTCCACTGTCCTGTCAGCTTGGTGAATGGAGAATCCATCAAGTTGGATAGCCACGGAGTTATCTTGTCCAAAAGCCATGTTTCAAAAAAGCTGAGAATATTGCAGTTACGACAGTCCCGTTGGTAGCAAATCCACGATCATCCATCTTATCATCAAGTGGCCAATAGAATGGAGGGAAGAGGTGGCCAGTCTTCCCCTCGCCTTAATCTCGCCAGGACTTGGATACCCTGAAAACTGTGTCAGAATTACAGAAAGAGCCAAGGGCAGATGAGTCGAAGTCGAAGCCGAAATAAGATAAGTAATCTGATGTTAAAAAGTTATTGTCTTTATAAGAAACGATTACATTTTGTGAAAATAAAGTAAATATAAACGCCAAAAGAATCACAAAATAGCAAAGTTGGGTTGAAGCTCGCAAAACAGTGACCATACAGTAGTACTAACGGACAAATTCAGAAAGGTCCCTCCCTCCTGGTAGGTCCTGTTTACTTCTGTTTAAGAAATGTTTTGCAACAGAACCAGCGGAATGAATACACCCCTGATCACCAGCACACACAGATCACTTTCAGAGCAGTCACATACTGCATCATCACTACGCTCATTTTACAATTCCTTCTTGCATCTGCGCGCGCTCTCCTCCTCTCACCTTTTCCCCCTCATTTGTGGACTTCAGTGCACAACAGCTATCTGTGACAAGGTGCAAAAACCTCTCCTAGCCAAACCCTCATACCATAACCGCTAACCGCTACACAGCCTACGTTGTCAGCTTATCGTCACTTCTTGTTGTACGCGGAACGAGGAAGAGCTTGGTTATGTTTGGTTGGAAAGTTTGTTGTTTAAAAGTATATTGGAAAGTTCTTGGTAGCTACCTAGCTTCTTATGTTGGATCCCATGGCGCAGTTGGTATCAGTTGCTGGGACTTCTTGTATCTTTCCAGTGATCCTGCCGACCAAGGACGGGTCTGAGGAGCTATTTGGCGTCGCAGCTAACCTAGCTGCTAGCTAGCTGCTAGCTAGCTGAACATAAAGCTAGCGACGCAGTTAGCCATTGTGGCTGGGACCACAGATTGTCCTGGGTTTGTGGCAGATTGTCCAAATCTTTGTGGATTCTACTAATAAAAGAATGGACGACCTGACCAGAGAGGTCCAGGACCTGAAGAACAGTTTGCAGATCTCCCAGGGTCAGCTTGACAAGTTGAAACAAGAGAACGGCAAGATGACGCAATCTGTAAGTCATTGAGAGAGGACATCAGTTTTGTGTGTGAATTCATGATAACAATAACAGATAAAATAGACTCTCTCGGGGGACAATCAAGGCAAAACAACATGGTTGTGGACGTAATTGCAGAATCTCCACAAGAGATCTGGTGGAGTCTGAGGACAAAGTTAGGGAAATGATCTCAGAAATTGAAGATGGACCACAGGAAGATTGAGGTGGAGCGCGCCCACAGGACTGGAAAACCCACCACCAGCCCAGGTGATAGGCCCAGGCCGATAGTGGCCAAGTTCCTGAGGTTCAAAGACAAGGTAGCTGTTCTGGAAAGAGCCAAGAACTTGAGAGGAACATATATCTTCCTCAACGAGGACTATCCTGAAGCTGTGCGCCAGAAGGGGGAATAACTTATCCAAGCCATGAAAACTGACAGATCGCGGGGGGACATTGTGTACATCCACTATGACAGACTCATTGTTCACCCTCCCTCCCAGAAGCCTGGAAGGGATGAGAGAGCCAAGCCTATGGGTTTGTAGCCTCAACACCGCAGCACATACACCAATTGATTAATGGACTGCTGAATGTATATATTTTTCTCTTGCTTTGTCTGCTCTTTTCAATATTATGTCGATCTCTGATAAGCTACCCAGGAAAGGGCTGAAAATAGCCCATATTAATATACAGTGGGGAGAACAAGTATTTGATACACTGCCGATTTAGCAGGTTTTCCTACATACAAAGCATGTAGAGGTCTGTAATTTTTATCATAGGTACACTTCAACTGTGAGAGACGGAATCTAAAACAAAAATCCAGAAAATCACATTGTATGCCTTTTAAGTAATTCATGTGCATTTTATTGCATGACATAAGTATTTGATCACCTACCAACCAGTAAGAATTCCGGCTCTCACAGACCTGTTAGTTTTTCTTTAAGAATCCCTCCTGTTCTCCACTCATTACCTGTATTAACTGCACCTGTTTGAACTCATTACCTGTATAAAAGACACCTGTCCACAGACTCAATCAAACAGACTCCAACCTCTCCACAATGGCAAAGACCAGACAGCTGTGTAAGGACATCAGGGATACAATTGTAGACCTGCACAAGGCTGGGATGGGCTACAGGACAATAGGCAAGCAGCTTGGTGAGAAGGCAACAACTGTTGGCGCAATTATTAGAAAATGGAAGAAGTTCAAGATGACGGTCAATCACCCTCGGTCTGGGGCTCCATGCAAGATCTCACCTCGTGGGGCATCAATGATCATGAGGAAGGTGAGGGATCAGCCCAGAACTACACGACAGGACCTGGTCAATGACCTGAAGAGAGCTGGGACCACAGTCTCAAAGAAAACCATTAATAACACACTACGCCGTCATGGATTAAAATCCTGCATCGCACGCAAGGTTCCCCTGCTCAAGCCAGCGCATGTCCGGGCCTGTCTGAAGTTTGCCAATGACCATCTGGATGATCCAGAGGAGGAATGGGAGAAGGTCATGTGGTCTGATGAGACAAAAATAGAGCTTTTTGGTCTAAACTCCACTCGCCGTGTTTGGAGGAATAAGAAGGATGGGTACAACCCCAAGAACACCATCCCAACCGTGAAGCATGGAGGTGGAAACATCATTCTTTGGGGATGCTTTTCTGCAAAGGGGACAGGACGACTGCACCGTATTGAGGGGAGGATGGATGGGGCCGTGTATCGTGAGATCTTGGCCAACAACCTCCTTCCCTCAATAAGCGCATTGAAGATGGGTCGTGTCTGGGTCTTCCAGCATGACAACGACCCGAAACACACAGCCAGGGCAACTAAGGAGTGGCTCCATAAGAAGCATCTCAAGGTCCTGGAGTGGCCTAGCCAGTCTCCAGACCTGAACCAAATAGAACATCTTTGGAGGGAGCTGAAAGTCCGTATTGCCCAGCGACAGCCCCGAAACCTGAAGGATCTGGAGAAGGTCTGTATGGAGGACTGGGCCAAAATCCCTGCTGCAGTGTGTGCAAACCTGGTCAAAAACTACAGGAAACATATGATCTCTGTAATTGCAAACAAAGGTTTCTGTACCAAATATTAAGTTCTGTTTTTCTGATGTATCAAATACTTATGTCATGCAATAAAATGCAAATTAATTATTTAAACATCATACAATGTGATTTTCTGGATTTTTTTTGTTGATTCCGTCTCTCACAGTTGAAGTGATATGATAAAAATGACAGACCTACATGCTTTGTAAGTAGGAAAACCTGCAAAATCGGCAGTGTATCAAATACTTGTTCTCCCCACTGTATGTAGCCTTATAAAAAAGGTTTACAAAATCAATAACTTGCTAACATCAGATAACATTCATATATTAGCCATTTCTTAGACTCACTTAGATAATTCATTTTGATGATACATCAGTAGCAATACAAGGATATAACATTTATAGAAGAGACAGAAATGCTTATGGGGGAGGTGTTGCTGTATATATTCAGAGCCATATCCCTGTAATGGTTAGAGAAGATCTTATGTCAAGTGTTATTGAAGTGTTGTGGTGTCACGACTTCTGCGAAGTCGTTGCCTCTCCTTGTTCGGGCGGTGCTCGGCGTTCGACGTCACTGGTCTTCTAGCCATCATTGATCCATTTTTCATTTTCCATTGGTTTTGTCTTGTCTTCCCACACACCTATTTTCAATCCCATTACCTGTTGTGTATTTAACCCTCTGTTTCCCCTCATGTCTTTGTCAGAGATTGTTTTATTGTCAGTGTTGTTTATTTGTTGTGTTGGTGCGCGACGGGTCCTCGTACCCATGTTTTTTTCATGTCTGTACTTTTTAGTGTTATGGAGCATTTTCTGTTGACATTTATTAAAAGACTCCATTTACACTCCATTTAGACTCTCCTGCACCTGACTTCCCTGCCACCTATACACACGACGCTGACAGAATCTCTGACCAAAAAAATATGAAGTCAGCAGGAGAGGACACTACGCCCATGGAGGTGGAGGAATGTGTCCGGGAACAAGCGGAGGCAATTTACTGTTTTGAGCACTGTAATGGATCGCATTGTCCGGAATATGGATCGCTGGGAGAGACAGGGAGTTTCTCCAGCGCTACCACCACCACAACCGGAATCTCCCTTGACCGCTTTTTCCCCTCCGGAACCGAAGATCCATTTATCCCTACCCACGGGATACAACGGAGATACTGCCGGCTGCCAGGGTTTCCTCCTTAAGCTGAACTTGTATCTGGCCACGGTCTCCCCAGTACCATCTGACCGTGAGAAGAGTTACGCCCTCGTCTCATGCCTCACCGGGAAAGCCCTGGAATGGGCCAGCTCTGTGTGTAGAAAGGAGGATGCGGCGTTAGACCATTTTGAGGAGTTCGCCCGCTAATTCCGGATAGTATTCGACCATCCACCCGAAGGCAAAGCAGCGGGTGAGCTCCTCTATCATCTGAGGCAGGAGATGAGGAGTGCACAGGAGTTTGCTTTGGAGTTTAGGACCTTGGCTTCCGGCGCTGGATGGAGCGACAGGGCCCTGATCGACCATTACCGTTGTAGTCTACGTGAGGACGTCCGTCGGGAGCTGGCCTGTAGAGACACCACCCTCACCTTCGACCAGCTGGTGGACATGTCCATCAGGCTGGACAACATGCTGGCTACTCGTGGACGTCTAGATCGGGGTCTGGATGTTCCATCCTCCCGTACCCTCTCTCCCGAACCTATGGAATTGGGAGGGATGGTGCGCAGGGGGACCGGAGGGGGTTCCCGCTCGAGCACCATTCATGGTCGCAGAGGGCACACTACTGGTCGGTGCCGGGTTGGTTCCTCTGGGAATAGAGAAGGCAGGCAGGGCATTCTGGCATCACCTCAGGTGAGTAGGCACCATTCTCATCCAGAGCCCTCTGTTGCACTAATGTTTGTCTCGGTCTCTTTTCCTGATTTTTTTTTTTCTCCCCCTGCATTCCCAGTATAAGGCGCTAGTAGATTCAGGTGCAGCTGGGAATTTCATTAATAAAAGTTTAGCTCATAGTTTAGGGATCCCTATTGTTTCTGTGGATATGCCTTTCCCTATTCATGCCTTAGATAGTCGACCATTAGGGTCAGGGTTTATCAGGGAGGTAACCGCACCTTTGTGTATGATAACTCAGGAGGGTCACAAGGAGAAGATTAGACTTTTCCTTATTTATTCTCCTGCGTATTCTGTGGTGCTAGGCCTACCCTGGTTAGCTTGTCATAACCCCACTGTTTCTTGGCCACAGAGGGCTCTCACAGGGTGGTCGCGAGAGTGCTCAGGTAGGTGTTTAGGGGTTTCTGTTGGTGCTACTACGGTGGAAAGTCCAGACCAGGTCTCCACCGTGCGCATTCCCCCCGAATATGCTGATTTGGCTCTCGCCTTCTGTAAAAAGAAGGCGACTCAATTACCACCCCATCGACGGGGGGATTGTGCGATAGATCTCCTGGTAGACGCTGCATATCCCAGGAGTCACATGTATCCCCTGTCGCCATCGGAGACGGAGGCTATGGAGACATATGTCTCTGAATCCCTGCATCAGGGGTTCATTCAGCCATCCATTTCACCCATCTCTTCGAGTTTCTTTTTTGTGAAAAAAAAAAGGATGGTGGTTTACGCCCGTGCATTGATTATCGAGGTCTAAATAAAATCACAGTGAAATATAGTTACCCGCTACCTCTGATCAATACGGTTATTGAGTTAATTAATGCACGGGGCACGCTTTTTCACAAAATTGGATCTCAGGAGTGCGTACAATCTGGTGCGTATTTGAAAGGGTGATGAGTGGAAGACGGCATTTGGCACCACCTCAGGTCATTATGAGTACCTTGTCATGCCATTTGGGTTGATGAATGCTCCATCAGTTTTCCAATCATTTGTAGATGAGATCTTCAGGGACCTGCACGGGCAGGGTGTAGTGGTGTATATCGATGATATTCTGATATACTCCGCTACACGTGCCGAGCATGTGTCCCTGGTGCGCAGGGTGCCTGGTCACCTGTTGGAGCATGATCTATATGTCAAGGCTGAGAAATGCCTGTTCTTCCAACAATCCATCTCCTTCCTAGGGCATCGGATTTCCACTTCAGGAGTGGAGATGGAGCGCGACTGCATTACAGCCGTGCGTAATTGGCCGACTCCAACCACGGTAAAGGAGGTGCAGCGTTTTTTAGGGTTTGCCAATTACTACCGGAGGTTTATCCAGGGTTTTGGTCAGGTGGCTGCTCCCATTACCTCACTGCTAAAGGGGGGCCCGGTGCGCTTGCAGTGGTCGGCTGAGGCGAACAGGGCTTTTGGGCACCTGAAGACTCTATTTACCTCGGTGCCTGTGTTGGCTCATCCGGATCCCTCTTTGCCATTCATAGTGGAGGTGGACGCATCCGAAGCTGGGATAGGAGCAGTGCTCTCTCAGCATTTGGGTACGCCACTGAAGCTTCGCCCCTGTGCTTTCTTTTCGAAGAAGCTCAGCCCGGCGGAGCGAAACTATGATGTGGGGAACCGAGAGCTGTTAGCTGTCGTAGAAGCCTTGAAGGTGTGGAGGCATTGGCTTGAGGGGGCTAAACACCCTTTTCTCATCTGGACTGACCACCGCAATCTGGCGTACATCCGGCAGGCGAAGAGACTGAATCCTTGCCAGGCAAGGTGGGCCATGTTTTTCACTCGTTTTGTGTTTACTCTTTCTTACAGACCAGGCTCCCAGAACGTTAAGGTAGACGCATTGTCTCGGCTGTATGACACAGAGGAGCGATCCATGGATCCCACTCCCATACTCCCAGCTTCGTGTTTGGTGGCGCCTGTAGTGTGGGAGCTGGACGCGGACATTGAGCGGGCGTCACGTGCAGAGCCCTCTCCCCCTGAGTGTCCAGCTGGTCGTCTGTACGTTCCGTCTGCTGTCCGCGACCGATTGATCTATTGGGCGCCCAGTGCAAGGCTCCTAGACACCTGCCCAGAGGTAAGCTACAACCTCTACCCGTTCCTCAACGGCCGTGGTCGCACCTGTCGGTGGATTTTTTTGACTGATCTTCCACCTTCACAGGGTTACACCACGATCCTGGTCGTTGTGGATCGGTTTTCGAAGTCCTGTCGTCTCCTCCCTTTGCCCGGTCTCACTACGGCCTTACAAACTGCAGAGGCCCTGTTTACACACGTTTTCCGGCACTATGGGGTGCCTGAGGATATAGTGTCTGATCGGGGTCCCCAGTTCACATCAAGGGTCTGGAAGGCGTTCATGGAGCGTCTGGGGATCTCGGTTAGTCTTACCTCAGGTTTTCAACCCGAGAGTAATGGGCAGGTGGAGAGAGTTAACCAGGATGTGGGTAGGTTTCTGCGGTCTTATTGCCAGGATCGGCCGGGGGAGTGGGCGAAGTTCGTGCCCTGGGCGAAGATGGCTCAGAACTCGCTACGTCACTCCTCCACTAACCTTACCCCTTTTCAATGTGTATTAGGGTATCAGCCGGTTCTGGCTCCTTGGCATCAGAGCCAGACCGAGGCTCCTGCGGTGGACAATTGGTTTCGGCGAGCTGAGGAAACCTGGGAGGCAGCCCACGTCCACCTTCCATAAGGCGCCAGAAAATTGGCGCAGACCGTCGCCGCAGTGAGGCCCCAGTGTTCGCACCAGGGGACAGGGTCTGGCTCTTGACCCGAAACCTGCCCCTCCGCCTGCTCTGCCGGAAGCTGGGTCCGCGGTTTGTGGGGACGTTTATAGTCCTGAGGAGAGTGAACAAGGTATGTTATAGGTTACAACTGCCCACTAATTACCATATTAACCCCTCGTTCCATGTCTCTCCTCAGGCCGGTGGTGGCTGGCCCGCTCCAGGAGGCTGAAGTGCATGATGTTCCTCCGCCTCCTATAGACATCGATGGGGTCCCGGCGTACTCTGTTCGATACATTTTGGATTCGAGACGTCGGGCGAGGGGCCTTCAGTACCTCGTGGACTGGGAGAGTTACGGGCCGGAGGAGAGATGCTGGGTTCCAGTGGAGGACGTGTTAGATCCTTCCATGTTATCAGAATTCCACCGTCTCCATCCGGATCGCCCTGCACCTCGCCCTCTGGATCGTCCCCGAGGCCGATGTCGAGGCGCAGCTGGAGCCGCGCGTCAGGGGGGGGGGGGGTACTGTCACGACTTCTGCCGAAGTTGTTGCCTCTCCTTGTTCGGGCGGTGCTCGGCGTTCGTTACCGGTCTTCTAGCCATCATTGATCCATTTTTCATTTTCCATTGGTTTTGTCTTGTCTTCCCACACCTGTGTTCAATCCCATTCATTACCTGTTGTGTATTTAACCCTCTGTTTCCCCTCATGTCTTTGTCAGAGATTGTTTTATTGTCAGTGTTGTTTATTTGTTGTGTTGGTGTGCGACGGGTCCTCGTACACGTTTTTTTCATGTCTGTACTTTTTAGTGTTATGGAGCATGTTCTGTTGACATTTATTAAAAGACTCCATTTACACTACATTTTGACTCTCCTGCACCTGACTTCCCTGCCACCTATACACACGACGCTGACATGTTCACTTGGCACATCTAAAGCCTTTTCTTTTGGGGTGCTGCTAAAGGCCACCAAGTGCTAACAGTCAGTATCTAAATAATATGTGTGAAATGCTTGATAGTGTATGTGAAATAAACAGAGGTCTTGGGGACCTGAATTTCTTGGGGACCTGAATATGGACTGGTTTTCATCAAGCTGTCCGCTCAAGAAGAAGCTTGTTACTGTAGCCAGTGCCTGTTATCTGGTTCAGGTTATTAATCAACCTACCAGGGTGTTTACAAACACTACAGGAACAAGATCATCCACATGAATCGATCACATTTTTACCAATGCTGTAGAACTTTGCTTTAAAGCTATATCTGTACCCATTGGATGCAGTGATCCCAATATAGAGGCTATAACCAGGAAAGCCAAAGTTCCAACAACTGGGCCTAAAATTATGTAAGAGATCATACAAAAGATTTTGCTGTGACTCATGTGGATGATGTTAAAAATATTTGTTGGTCTTATGTGATAAATGAGGAGCATCCAGATGCTGCATTTGCTGAATTTATGAAATTGCTTCTTCCAATTATTGATAAACATGCACCTGTTAAGAAATTGACTGTTAGAACTGTTAAGGCTCCATGGATTGATGAGGAATTCAAAAACTGTATGGTTGAAAGAGATGGGGCAAAAGGAGTGGATAATAAGTCTGGCTGGACATCTGACTGCCTTACTTACTGCAAATTGAGAAATTATGTGACTAAACTCAACAAAAAGAAGAAACTTATTATGAAGCCAAGATCAATGATACAAAGAATGATGGAAAAAAAACATTGGAGTACTTTAAATGAAATTATGGGCAGAAAGACAAATTCAACTCCATCTTTCATCGAATCAGATGGCTTATTCATCACAAAACCATTTGATGTTGCCAATTATTTTAATGATTATTTCATTGGCAAAGTGGAAAAACTTAGGCAGGAAATGCCCATGACAAACAGTGAGCAATTATATTCATGCATAAAAAACAAATAATGAAAGAAAAGCATTGCAAGTTTGAATTTTGTAAAGTTAGTGTGGGAGAGGTAGGAAAATGATTGTTAACGATCAATAATGACAAACCTCCTGGCATTGACAACTTAGATGGAAAGCTACTGAGGATGGTGGCTGACTCTATAACCACTCCTATCTGTCATATTTTTAATCTGAGCCTAGAGGAAACACTTTGTCCTCAAGCCTGGAGGGAAGCCAAAGTAACTCCGCTACCCAAGAGTGGTGAAGCAGCTTTTACTGGTTCTAACAGCAGACCTATAAGCATGCTGCCAGCTCTTAGCAAACTGTTGGAAAAAATGTGTTTGACCAAATACAATACTATTTCTCTGTAAACAAATTAACAACAGCATGCTTATAGAGAAGGGCACTCAACATGTACTGCACTGACACAAATGACTGATGGTTGGTTGAAAGAAATTGATAATAAGAAGATTGTGGGAGCTGTACTGTTAGATTTCAGTGCAGCCGTTAATATTATTGACCATAACCTGTTGTTGAAAAAACTTAAGTGCTATGGCTTTTCAACCTCTGTCATATCGTGGATTCAGAGCTATCTATCTAATAGAACTCAAAGAGTTTTCTTTAATGGAAGCTTCTCTAATGTCAAACATGTAAAGTGTGGTGTACCGCAGGGCAGCTCTCTAGGCCCTCTACTCTTTCTAATGCCCGGCCACAGGCATTAAACAAAACATGTGTGTCCATGTATGCTGATGATTCAACCATACATGCATCAGCAACCACAGCTAATGAAGTCACTGAAACCCTTAACAAAGAGTTGCAGTCTGTTTTGGAATGGGTGGCCAGTAATAAACTGTTCCTGAACATCTCTAAAACTAAGAGCATTGTATTTGGTACAAATCATTCCTTAAGTGCTAGACTTCAGCTGAATCTGGTAATGAATGTTTTGGCTGTTGAAGTTGAGGAGACTAAATTACTTGGCGTTACCTTAGATTGTAAACTGTCATGGTCAAAACATATAGATTCAATGGTTGCACAGATGGGGAGAGGTCTAGCCGTAATAAAGAGATGCTCTGCTTTTTTGACACCACACTCCAAAAATAAAGTTCTGCAGGCTCTAGTTTTGTCTAATCTTGATTATTGTCCAGTCATGTGGTCCAGTGCTGCAAGGAAAGACCTAGTTAAGCTACAGATGGCACAGAAGAGAGCAGCACGTTTTGCTCTTAATTGTAATCAGAGGGCTGATATAAATACTAAACATGCCAGTCTCTCTTGGCTAAGAGTTGAGAAGAGACTGACTGCATCACTTCTTCTTTTTATAAGAAACATTAATGTGTTCAAAATCCCAAATTGTTTCCATAGTCAACTTACACACAGCTCCGACACACACATTTATCCCACCAGACATGCCACCAGGGGTCTTTTCATAGTCCCCAAATCCAGAACAAATTCAAGAAAACGTACAGTATTATATAGAGCCCTAATTGCATGGAACTTCCTTTCATCTCATATTGCTCGAATAAAGGGCAAACCTGGTTTCAAAAAACAGATTATGCAACACAACGCCTCTCCCCTATTAGACCTAGAATGTTTGTGTGTATACAGTGATATGTAGGCTACGTGTGCCTTTTTAAAAATGTATGTACAGTTGAAGTCAGAAGTTTACATACACCATAGCCAAATACATTTAAACTCAGTTTTTCACAATTCCTGACAATGAATCCTAGTAAAAATTCGCTATCGTAGGTCAGTTAGGATCACCACTTAATTTTAAGAATGTGAAATGTCAGAATAATAGTAGAGGGAATGATATATTTCAGCTTTATTTCAAGCTCATGCTGCCATCTATTTTGTGTAGTGCACCAGTCCCTCCTGCAGCAAAGCACCCCCACAACATGATGCTGCCACCCCTGAGCTTCACGGTTGGGATGGTGTTCTTCGGGTTGCAAGCCTCCCCCTTTTCCTCCAAACATAACGATGGTCATTATGGCCGAACAGTTCTATTTTTGTTTCATCAGACCAGGGGACATTTCTCCAAAAAGTATGATCTTTGTCCCCATGTGCAGTTGCAATCCGTAGTCTGGCTTTTTTTATAGTGGTTTTGGAGCAGTGGCTTCTTCCTTGCTGAGTGGCCTTTCAGGTTATGTCGATATAGGACTCGTTTTACTCTGGATATAGATACTTTTGTACCGGTTTTCTCCAGCATCTTCACAGGGTCCTTTGTTATTGTTCTGGGATTGATTTGTACTTTTCGCACCAAAGTACGTTCATCTCTAGGAGACAGAACGAGTCTCCTTCCTGAGCGGTATGACAGCTGCGTGGTCCCATGGTGTTTACACTTGCGTACTATTGTTTGTACAGATGAATGTGGTACCTTCAGGCATTTGAAAATCGCTCCCAAGGATGAACAAGACTTGGCTGATTTCTTTTGATTTTCCCATGATGTCAAGCAAAGAGGCACTGAGTTTGAAGGTAGGCCTTGAAATTCATCTACAGGTACACCTCCAATTGACTCAAATGATGTCAATTAGCCTATCAGAAGCTTCTAAAGTCATGACATTATTTTCTGGAATTGTCCAAGCTGTTTAAAGGCACAGTCAACTTAGTGTATGTAAACTTTGATCCACTGGAATTGTGATACAGTGAATTATACATTAAATAATCTGTCTGTAAGCAATTGTTGGAAAAATTACCTGTGTCATGCACAAAGTAGATGTCCTAACCTACTTAAACAAAACTTTCGTTTGTTAACAAGAATTTTGTGGAGTGGTTGAAAAATGAGTTTTAATGACTCCAACCCAAGTATGTAAACTTACGACTTCAACTGTAGTTCTGTCCTTGACAGTTCTTGTCTAATGATGTTCTGTATTATGTCATTCCATAGTCACAAAGTGTCTCAGAGTAGGATTTGCTAATCTAGGACCAGTTTTTCCTATTGCATAATGAATAAGATTACATGGACAGGTCAGCACTCACACTATATGAATACAGGCCAATAAATGAATTCCCTGACAGAAATTTAGGAAAATACAGGGCTAAGCTCACCATGGCTACATTAACTAGGCAGCAACAACAGCATAAAACACAATGTTTAAATGTCAATGGTATGGAGACAATTCTGGACACAATTTGCTGGATAGAATTTCAACCACTCAAAGAATGGCCCTTGTATGCAGCCACTAAAACTAAGATTCACTTTTCACAGAATAATTTAGGCTTAGTTGTGACAAACATGCTTAATCAGCAAAACTGTTCTGTCCATAAACAACTGCTGATGCTGTTTATTGGGGAAGGTTTTCCATAGCGAAGTGAAAATGTATCATGCAGACAGAGTCTTAAGAGGGGAGAGAAATATGAAAAGCTGCAGGAATCTCTGCTATGTCTGTTCAAGTGAAATCCTCACACATACAGAATCTCTCTCACGATACAGTAGACAAAACCATTCTTTAAGATTTCATCCTGTTTTCCTCCTTTGTGGATGTTTTTAACATGCGTCAATAATTCATTTGACTCTACAGGGGAATGTTTGACTTGAATAACACATTTTTAGGCCTAATCACTGCAATATTGTGAATGTTCAGGGCTTTGGCCGAGACAAAATTGGACAGCAGAACACTAGAATGACAACAGCCCTGAGTGGCAGCCATGTGTTTTCCTCTTTTGTCTGCCCCTCCATCACCAAACTAGGCATACCCTCCGATGTCCCAAACACACAGAAGCTCTGTCGAGACAGCCTGTACCAGCCACCCTCACAGCTGAGAGAACAACGTGGAGGCCTACATCTTACCACCACCACCACTAGGGTAGCAAAAGGAGGGTATATAACTGGAAACTTTCTAAGTTTACCAGTAAACAACCAGAATTTCAGTATCTTTCAACGATTTATGTAATATATCACAAGACATCTAGTGGCCCTTTTGATTACTTCAGATTATCACAGGTGTCTGTAATAATCTAGCCCTCTGTGACTTTATCACATGTAAAATACATGAAATAATTAAATAAGATGCAAACATTTTTTTAATAGAATGACAAAGCTGTAAAAACATTGTCCTAAAAATAAATCATCAATTTAGTGAATACCATAGGTGTTTAATATGAGGTTTTAAGCATGAAATATCCTTAATATATATATTTTTTGAAACTTGTATTTATTCTACTGTCAATATGTATTTGTTGTCAATGTTTTGGCGTCAAACTGGTGGCAGTTATGAAAAAAGTCAATAGTTGGAAGAGATGCGTAGTTAATAAAAAATAATGGCATTGATTAAATACTTTTTAAATGTATTAATTTATTTTCTTTTGAACCATACGGTCTATCAACTAGAAACTCATTGACAATATGGACACAGATATAATAAATTAATACTATATATTAATACATTTTTTTAACGTTATTCAAGTATAAATGACCAAAGTTACGATAGATTGCCATAAATTCTGTTAATTACCAAAATGTAGGTAACTTTGGTAAATTACAATTAGCTTTACAACCCCCCCCCCCCCCTCAACTCCAACTCCTTTAATTCAGAGAGTAAACCGAATTCCAATTCCAAAATGTCCTAATTGAAAAGCATTGAAGTGAATTGGAATTTCAGTGTACTTCTTGAATTGACTGGAATTTAAATGGAATTGCCCCCAACCCTGCTATGTAGTACAGTAAAATATAACAAATATACGATTTTTACACTGTATAGGTAGGCCTAGTGAAGTAAGATTGCCCCACAACTGCTGACAAAGACGAGTCAGCAAATTGGGTACGTGTAGGGCTAGGTTCACTACCTGTAGCCTACATTATTGATGAATGACAAAGCTCAGTTTGCTGTGGATACTGTCTCCGCTTTCCAGACTAGTGGTTAGCGCAGCCAGGGCAGTGTGCTTGGGCCCACTCTGTACTGACTCTTACTTTCCTCTGACTAGCTGGCCGGTGTGTTGGCGTGTGGCCGAGCTCGTAGGGATCCTGCCAACTGGTAGCGGGCAAGGGAGTCAGTGGTGAGGAGTAGCTGAGGCAGTTTAGCCTAGCCGCCCCAGAGAGTACAAGGCAAGGACATGCTAGTGTGATTAACACTGGCCAAAACAGACAGCTCTGTTTGGCAGCTGGCTGTCTCCTCCAGCCTTGCAGATAGAGCTATATCTAGAGCTGGGAGCCGCAAGAGGGATGTGAGTCCAGCCCACACAGCCTGAGCCTTCACAGTCAGTTACCCTTGGCTCTGGGCTCTGATCACTACATTAAGAGAGAGGGAACTGGTGGAATGTGAAAGTAGTACTCCCCAGACAGAACAGTTGGAAGGTAAAGGTAAAACTTTACCCTAGAAAGTAAGCGGTCTCTGCGCTGGGAAGTAAGACATCAGAGGAATAGAGCTTGAGGGTCCTGCTGTGAGGAACGAAACGCTGAAGGGATGTAGGTATGTAGCTGTAGCGCTCCCCAAAGACAGAGTGCTAAATCTCAGAGGGAAGACAGTACACTGAAACATTAGACTCTCTTCATGTGGTTCTAGTCTGCCAGAGGGACGAGATAGGGCCCGCAGTTCAGCTTCGCTCCATCTCCAACTCATAAAATACATAACACCTTCAATGCATCAGAGTTAGGACTTTCAAAAATATGGGCCACTACGTATCTTTCGACGTAGTTGAAAGCCTCTTGCCAATAATTAATGACAGACGAAAGGCATGTAAGCCTATTTTACAGGTTGTCACACAGATAGGAATACTCTAACTCTGAAAATGTCTCAAGGACAAATTGATTTGGCAGTAGAAGCTAAAGTGAAATGTCAATGTCATGTTTCAATGTGATATTACGAAGTGAAATATCTCCCATGCTGGCCATACCAATTTCCTAAGTGCTTCTTCAAGAGTTCTCCTTTAAAAACCCATATTGTGCCCTTATGGTTGCTGCTGTGCACCCTGCCAACTGCACCTCCTAGCTGTTAAGAGGCTAACAGGAGGAACTCTCCATAAAACCAGCGTATATCCTCAAAGAGAATACCAATTAATCAGACAAGTTTAATTTTACAACTACATAATCCACTGAGCTCCCGGTGCCTTGAGCCTCAAATCCATAAACGTCAGTGAGGCCTACTGGCAATGTGACCTTTTTAAATAAAGTGTTCACATCAAAGTCCAGAGGCCAAAGCTAACCAGTATCCCACTTCCGGAATGCCAGACCATAAAAAAAAGTGTACTTAGAAGGGATTAAAAAGGCCAGTTCCGTACAGCAGATTTGGATGAGGTGGAGTAGTGGTAGGAGTAAAGAAGGGGAAGGAGTGAATTAGCAAATGGTGTGTTTGTGGACCCTGGCAATGCGGGGCTCCTAGAGGCAGCCTAATGACTGCGCTCCGTCTGGTACGGGGGCCAAGTTTCTCTGACTCCTTTTAAGTTGCCTCCAGACCACAGCTACCATGTTATGAGGAACATATGCCCAGCTATCATGCAATTATACAATTATCAAGATTTTTCCTGCCACTAATTTCCATGACATGTCTCTCTGTGGACTTTTGATATGCTTTTGTAAAGCATTTATTGCTGTCATTCTCTTTACAGGGCATGGGGGTTGACTTGAATTATTGCTGGTCTCTCTGTCATGTTTTCTCTAGAAATGCTCTACTCGTTAATGCTGTCTCAATGGTGACTGTTGTGACCCATCCATAACGAATACAAATAGATTTGATGAGTTAAATGAGGAATTGGGGGGGGTGCTCAAAACAATTCCAAACACAGCAGTAAGCAGTAAGCGTTATCCAATATCTGAAACAATTCCAAACACAGCAGTAAGCAATATCCCATATCCAGTCATATCCAATTCCGATATAAAAGCTCATCTTTGTGCATAAGTTAGATATGAATGTGCCATGAGGAAAAAATCACATTTTCACAAAATAAAAGGGAATTTTGACTGTATCGGACCAGATGGTAGATTGAAGCATTATTTCTCTGTCCAATACCATTTGGAAGCATAATACAATCTTTATTCACACCAGAACAGACTGTTCATTTAATATTTTATGTGCAATATGTTACAATCGAGGCACGGAGAGCACTTGATATTCTGCAGTGTACCCGTTCTGATTAGTATGACCGTTTCCAGGACTACTGTGTTACTAACCTTATTCTTATTCTTATTCTTTACAAACAAATGGATCTTTTCAGGGGAAATAAAAAAGTATCAAATACCTGGTATCCCATTTATTACACAAATGTAACATTTATTTACAGAGTAATAATTGAATATCTAAAACCAAAGCCTTTTTGTTGCTACCACTCTTTCATTCCAATGAATGGCCAATTCTTGATTTACAGATTGAAACAATTGGAATTGGAATTTCTCTGCTAGTCACTTAAAAATATGCTGATATATATATACTGTAAATGACCATTTGTTTTTTCTATATCTACCTACTGCCGGAGGTCCTGCTGGCTTTAGTGAGTGACCCCATCTATAAGGACAAGAGAGTGACTGAATGACCACCACCAATGACTGCCACCAAGAAATCAAAGGCTGAGGCAGCTCATCTGTCCTGCCCTGAATAGAGGAGAGGAGTGGCTGACTTTTATTGTCCCAGCATGGGAAAGGGAGCGAGACCTGCTTTTGCTTGATGGATAGCATCTAACTGGGGAAAGAGCTGGGGAGAAATGGTGATGTAGCTTATTCCCATAATTTACATCCAACAGCTCAGCTACTGCAAGCAGTCCTGTGTGTGTTCGCCTCTGAATGTGACTAGGGTTGCAGATTTTGGGGAATATTCAGAGGTGGAAACTTTCCGTTGGGATAAACAGGACTATATGGGAATTAACAGGAATATATGGGAATTAGTGAAAATGTATGCAAATTAATATTAATACCATTTAAATGTATATGTTTTTTTCATTGGATATATTTACCATATCATATGGAGACAGAAATATAAACATTTTACCTTATCATAAGTAGACATAATTGCAAATTATTAAATCCTTCCAATATATATATATTAAAAAAATAATAAGTTACGAATTTAACTTTATTTAAATTAGTTGACTCTTCACATGGGATGATTATACTGAACAACAAAAGAAAGGGAATATTGAATGATCTCTAATGATCCATCACATCTCCAAAAAATATCTTCAACATACATCTGTAAAATGACAGTCTAGAAACTAAAGCTTTGGTTGTCTTCCTCTCAGGCTTCCATGTCTTCTCCCTGGACCTCCTCAATGTCCACCTCTTGAACATTAGACTCTGAGGCCTCATCTTCACTGTCACTTTCCAACCTTCTTGAGGATGGCTCGTTGTCAGGCTCAAAAAGCCTCAAATTTTCCCGGATGGCCACCAATTTTTCAACCCTTGTATTGGTCAGCCTGTTGCGTGCTTTGGTGTGTGTGTTCCCAAACAAGGACCAGTTGCGCTCTGAGGCGGCTGATGTTGGTGGGATTTGGAGGATGATGGAGGCAACAGGGGAAAGAGCCTCAGATCCAAGAAGTCCCTTCCACCAGGTGGCTGATGAGATATGTTGGCACGACTGCCATATTGCATATTCATCCCAAAGCCCTTGCTTGGAAGTGTACTTCGCCAGACTGCCAAGAACCTTGCCCTCATCCAAGGCCAAGGTGGCGACACAGTAGTGATGACACCATAGGCCTTGTTGATCTCTGCACCAGACAGGATGCTCTTGCAAGCATACTTGGGATCCAACATGTACACTGCGGCGTATATGGGCTTCAGGCAGAAGTCTTCACGCTTTTTGATGTACTTCAGAACTGCAGTTTCCTCTGCTTGGAGCAACAGTGAAGTAGGCAGGGCAGTAATGATTTCTTCTCATACATCTGCAAGCAGAATCTGAACATCAGACAGGATGGCATTGTCTCTCTCAATCTGTGCAATGGCTTCTGCTATAGGTTTCAGTAGTTTCAGGCTGCTTTACCACTCTCTCCTAAAATACATCATCCATGAAGATCCTCTTGATAGGGCTATCCATATCGGCAGACTGTGATATGGCCATTTCTTGGAGAGACTCCATCCCCTCTAGGAGACTGTCAAACATGATGACAACACCACCCCAATGGGTGTTGCTCGGCAGCTTCAATGTGGTGCTCTTATTCTTCTCACTTTGCTTGGTAAGGTAGATTGCTGCTATAACTTGATGACCATTCACATACCTAATCATTTCCTTGGCTCTGTTGTAGATTGTATCCATTGTTTTCAGGCCATGATGACCTTGAGGAGCAGATACAATGCATGAGCAGCACAGCCATGGGTGTGATGTGAGGGTAGGACTCCTCCACTTTAGACAAAGCAGCCTTCATGTTTGCAGCATTGTCTGTCACCAGTGCAAATACCTTATGTGGTCCAAGGTCATTGATGACTGCCTTCAACTCATCTGCAATGTAGAGACCGGTGTGTCTGTTGTCCCTTGTGTCTGTGCTCCTGTAGAATACTGGTTGAGGGGTGGAGATGATGTAGTTAATTATTCCTTGCCCATGAACATTCGACCACTCATCAGAGATGATTGCAATACAGTCTGCTTTCTCTATGATTTTCTTGACCTTCACTTGAACTCTGTTGAACTCTGCATCCAGCAAATTAGTAGATAAAGCATGTCTGGTTGGAGGGGTGTATGCTGGGTGAGGAACATTCAGAAATCTCTTCCAATACACATTGCCTGTGAGCATCAGATGTGAACCAGTTGCATACACAGTTCGAGCAAGACATTCATCAGCATTTCTCTTACTACGTTCCTCTATTGAGTCAAAAAAAACTTCTGATTCCTGGAGGACCATGAGCTGTTGCTATCGATATGGTGTCTGATTAATCATTTACACCTCTAATAGAAGTAGAGGGACTTTTGTCAGAGGTTGCTTGTTGTGAGCGCTGAGGGAACTTTATGCACCTGGCCAAATGATTCTGCATCTTTGCTGCATTCTTCACATATGATTTGGCACAGTATTTGCAAATGTACACAGCTTTTCCTTCTACATTAGCTGCAGTGAAATGTCTCCACATATCAGATAGTGCCTGTGACACTTTCCTGTAAAGATTAGTAAAAAAATTAGTACAAATAAATAAATACAATTCCCATGTACATACATATAATTAAGCAGTTAGATTAAACAAATCATTTGTAAAGATAAATGTTTTAAAAAGAAACATGTATGGAAACAGGTGAATTAACAGTCCTCAGTTAGCAGGCTCAATCAAGCTAAAACCTACATGGTAGCAAAAACTAACTAGCAGAAATCATTAACAAGTTAGACATTATTTAAATACACTTTGCTGTAGACTACTATTTACTAGTTAACAAAATATAATGTATGTCACATAAAATACATTAACCCCACCCAGGATTGTAATCAAATATTACCAGAAAGCATGTAGTCCTTGGCTCAGACAGTGTAGTAGTGTGGGCTCAATAGCATCTCATTAGTGTGCAAGATCTTGAGAATCAGCTGTACATGTGATGGAAGAGTGCACTGCACATGTGATGGAAGAATGAGCTGTGCATGCAGAGGGTTGCATTTCCATTGAATTGTGGATAGTTAAACCAAAATATGCCACAAGACCAAGAATTGTCTTATGTGTATCCCCCAAAAAATATTCACTGTTATAAGCTAACTTTTTGATGAATTTAAGCTAAATTCCACAACTTTCCAGGCTTAACTTCCCATTGGAAAATTTCCGAAACATTCCGGAAACTTAACGGAAAGTTTCCGACCCTTTGCAACCCTAGTGGTGACTGACTAGGCTGACACACAATGGGTGTCTGGTAATCAGAGATTGATTCATAACATGTTAGACAGGTTTCAACACCTTTACTGAAAACATTACATTGGCTTTCAACATCGCTATTCAAGATTGCAAACTAGAAATGACAGTATCATAGTAACCCTTGGGGAGACTACTGTATCACCGACTACTGTGATTCATTGCCTCTACAGCAGAGATCATCAACTAGATTCAAACGTGGGATGATTTTTTCTTGAGCAGATAGTCAGGGGACCGAAACATAATTACAAATAATTTGTAGACTGCAAAACAGATATAACATTTGACTAAAACATCATAATTTCAAACCTTGCATACATTTGTATACTATCACATATCTGTCTACTATGCATGGGAATACTTTGGAACAGATTTCCAAAATGAAAATTAGCTGGTGTTTATATAGTATTTTATGACAATAAACAATAAAATGTCATAAAAATAATAATGATATTATATTCTTTGCTTAAAAATCACACACGGGCCACCCAGCCGTACAGTATAATGTCCCAAGTCAAAGGATATGTGTTCAGAGTAAGGGCCTGCAGTTACATTCCTCATACAGTCATGAACTGTGGCTCTTACTGTCATATGGGGTGTCCCAAATTCCCTATATAGTGCATTACTTTAGACCAGGGCCCCTACATAGGGAATAGGGTACCATTTGGGACGCATACTGAGAGAGGGTGTGGGAGAGATGTGAGAGGTGTAACCTGACACAGAAGGAAGATAGCCAGTGTCTATTTGTATTCACAGTTTGTCGACTGTTATATTAACAGAGGCAAGCCGCAGCCTGATCTCAAGGAGATCCCGTAAAAAAAAGAGCAAATTGACTCAACTGTATGAAACAGCCCCTGGACAAGGCAAAGATGAGCAGAAGATACTTAACTACTGTACTGCTATATAGTACCTATTATGCTACTTAGCTACAACTGTTCCTTCCTATAGTAGGAGAGTCTAGACCAGAGAACATAGCCTCGTATTAGCATATGTCATGTTTATAAAAAGATAGATCCTGGTCTATGTTTGCTAGAGGTGAGTCAGAAATGAATTAGCACTGCTGAGTGACTCACACAAAAAAATGGATTCCCTGTTACAATGGAAAAGGGTTAATAATCCAAAAGGTTACATGGGCGAGCCAGAACAACACCTGCATCCTGATGGGGATGTCAAACTGACAATAACAGTGGTGTCAAATATTATACCAGTTCAAAATCCTCCAGCGTTGTTCTCACTGCAATGATAATGCCTAACTGTTCATTATCCTAGCCCCCTTTCTAGTCCAACATTTTACATGTTGAAACAGAGACTGTGGTATTGGTTACTTACAGCCAATACAGACTGTTTATAAACACTGAAAACATGGAGCCATGGTGCTTATACATGTGTGTGTGTGTGTGTGTGTGTGTGTGTGTGTGTGTGTGTGTGTGTGTGTGTGTGTGTGTGTGTGTGTGTGTGTGTGTGTGTGTGTGTGTGTGTGTACGCACTACGCCTATACCCTGAGCCTCAAGCAAATGACTCAAAGACAAATGGTCAATGACAGTGACAGTGGCAGTGACACCAGTTTATGACCATATATAGTGTATGTTCGAACTGCTTGCTCACTACAAATGTTGGCTCAGATGATGAAATGTTAATGAACAGCAATGAAATTAGCCATATTTCTTGTCCTTTCTTCTCAACTCTATGTGCATATTTTCTCTTTCTCTTAACTTGAGGCGTAAAATTACTATGTAGGCCTATTATGACAAACCCTTTGATATTGCCATTGAACTTCCAATAATATCCTTTGTTATTCTGAATAAAAAGTAGGTCTAAACAATTCATAGATGGCCATAAAACCAGACAAATAATGGAGACAGGTTGAGACAGGTCTATGTGTGAAATAAGCTATCCTAAGGGAAACATGTTGCTGCACAATGATCAAAGTGACCATATTGTGGTTGCAGCAGTTCAGTCATAACTCAACATACCTGGTTCCTTCTTGCTCCCCTTCCCTCCGTCTCTGTTCTTCTTCAGCACTGCCTTGAACATGGTCTGATTCTTGGAATCCTCTCACTCTCCCCCTGCAAAAACAAAAAATGTTGACACTCAAGAGAGAGCAGAACAGGCAGAGAGTGAGTGAACGAGTCTACAGAGACTTTACACGCTGATGATAACGCATCCTGCATTTCATACACTCTTCTCCTGACACTCCTCTGAGATTTTTCCCACAGCGCTCCCAATCCGGCAGGTCATCTCTAGAGGGCCGACCACGGATAGAATTATCTAATAATTAAACAGAACGGGCAAGGTCTGCTATCTTTTTATGCAGGAAAATAGTTTGTCAGATACTCCACATTCCACATGTAAATTGATGCTGCTGAACTTGGGTCTTTAAGCTCACTTTTTATGAAATTCTAACATTTGGATATATTCACTGAATCTTTAGAATCTGAGTCAAGAGGCATGTATAGTGCATTTGGAAAGTATTCAGACCCCTTCACTTTTTCCACATTTTGTTTCATTACAGCCTTATTCTAAAATGAATACACATTTTTAAAAAAGATAATCAATCTACGCACAATACCCCATAATGACAAAGCAAAAACAGGTTTTTAAATTTTTTGCAAATGTATAAAAAATAGAAACAGAAATATAACATTTACATAAGTATTCAGACCCTTTACTCAGTACATTTTGAAGCACCTTTGGCAGCGAATACAGCCTCGATTCTTCTTGGGTATGACGCTACAAGCTTGGCACACCTGTATTTGGAGAGTTTCTCCCATTCTTCTGTAGATCCTCTCAAGCTCAGGTTGGATGGGGAGCGTCACAGCACAGCTATTTTTAGGTCTTTCCAGGGATGTTTGGTCAGGTTCAAGCCCAAGCTTGGGCTGGGCCAATCAAGGACATTCACAGACTTGTCCCGAAGCCACTCCTGCGTTGTCTTGGCTGTATGCTTGGGGTTGTTTTTCTGTTGGAAGGTGAACCTTCACCCCAGTCTGAGGTCTTGAGCACTCCGGAGCAGGTTTCCATCAAGGATCTCTCTTTACTTTGCTCTGTTCATCTTTCCTCGATCCTGACTAGTCTCCCATTCCTGCCGCTGAAAAACATCCCCACAGCATGATGCTGCCACCACCATGCTTCACAGTAGGGATGGTGCCAGGTTTCCTCCAGACTTAACGCTTGGCATGCAGGCCAAAAAGTTCAATCTTGGTTTCATCTGACCAGAGAATCTTGTTTCTCATGGTCTGAGAGTCCTTTAGGTGCCTTTTGGCAAACTCCAAGCGGGCTGTCATGTGCCTTTTACTGCGGTGGCTTCCGTCTGGCAACTCTACCATAAAGGTCTGATTGGTGGAGTTCTGCAGAGATGGTTGTCCTTCTGGAAGGTTTCCCATCTTCACAGAGGATCTCTGGAGCTCTGTCAGAGTGACCATTGGGTTCTTGATTACCTCCCTGACCAAGGCCCTTCTTCCACGATTGCTCAGTTTTGCCGGGTGGCCAGCTCTAGGAAGGGTCTTGGTGGTTCCAAACTTCTTCCATTCAAGAATGATGGAGCACACTGTGTTCTTGGGGACCTTCAATGCTGCATAAATGTTTTGGTACCCTTATCCAGATCTGTGCCTCGACACAATCCTGTCTTGGAGCTCTACAGACAATTCCTTCAACCTCATGACTTGGTTTTTGCTCTGACATGCACTGTCAACTGTTGGACCTTATACAGGTGCACTCCAATCTAGTTGGAGAAACATCTCAACGATAATTAATAGAAACAGGATGCACCGGAGCTCAATTTTGAGTCTCATAGCAAAGGGTCTGAATACTTATGTAAATAAGGTATTTATGTTTATATATTTTATAGATTTGCAAACATTTCTATAAACCTGTTTTCACTTTGTGAGTGTGGAATATTATGTGTAGATTGATGAGAAAAGGGAAGGGGTCTGAATACTTTCAGAATACAATGCATGCTGGTAACTTGAAGTAATATAGCTAGGTAAAAAGACCTTGGTGAATTGCATTTTGTTGTGATTTATGTTCTGCGATTCAAACATCTATTACTTTAAAAAAACAGGAGTGTTACTGTTCTGGTTGGCCATGTTCTCGCATTCACAGTGCAATGCAGCCCCACATTAGAGCCCAAACTATTAACAACCCTGACTTTGTCAACACCTCATATATTGTTTTTCTTCACTCTTCACTTCCTAATAGCTGAATACATGGTGCTGAATTTGGCACTCTACTTATAGAACCAGCACATTATTCACCATGGAGATGGAGAGCGGAGGCCCTGCCAAATATGGCCGTCTTTTTGCACACAGGCTGCAAGACGCCAGAATGTGGGCCATCAGTAAGCTAGCCTGGGGCCCAGGAGCTCCACATAGATCTCCACTGGCTCCTGGGGATGTGGAGGAAAAAACAATTGTTTTTCATTAGCAGGGAGGCCTTCCGAGACACATCGATCCAAGCCCTCAGTTGAGACGATGTGCACTAGCCCTCTTTTGACAGACTAATGGGGATGAATTATGAAAGATGAGGGGGCAAGACAGTTACATTGCTGGATCTGTACCACACAGCTTCTTCAAAACAGGCATTCACTCAATATTTTTCTAAGGCACAATGAGACTGCAAAATCCATCTGAAATAATATTGGGTGGGAATATACTGGGACTAGCCTAAATCTGTCTAGACAAACAAACTGTACAACGTCAGAACACTAAAACAAAAGACAGAGGATCAGTGAGGCCAAGAAAAGCACACACAACACTCACCTTCAAAATGCACATTCATGACTAGCCTATTCATTGAATTATAATGAAGGTCCATCACCTTCAGGCTGACTACACCCAGAGAGTAGCCTATTAAAACATGTAACAGTCTAAACCCTGTCACAGACGGGGCAGGGGTTCAACTAAGCTATATGGAATTGTATTAAGAAGGTCATACCAAGGATCATTTTTCTATTTCATTCAGAATTTTAAAACCCCTTGAAATACAATCCCCCAAAAATGTGGGGACTTTCGGGCTCCCGAGAGGCACGGCATATCAGTGCTGGAGGCGTCACTACAGACACCCTGGTTTGATTCCAGGCTGTATCGCAACTGGCCGTGATTGGGAGTCCCATAGGGCAACGCACAATTGACCCAGCGTTGTCCGGGATTGGCCGGTGTAGGCCGTCTTTGTAAATAAGAATTTGTTCTCAACTGATTAAAAAATCTTTGTCGACAAAGAGTCATCTGTTCTTTCGACCAATCGATTGGTTGAAATTTTAAAATGCATATTTTTCCATATACACCACCGGTCAAAAGTTTTAGAACACCTACTCATTCAAGAGTTTTTCTTCATTTTTACATTGTAGAAAAATAGTGAAGACATCAAAAATATGAAATAACACATATGGAATCACGTAGTAGCCAAGCGTTAAACAAATCAAAATATATTTTATATTTGAGATTCTTCAAAGTAGCCACCCTTTGCCCTGATGACAGCTTTGCACACTCTTGGCATTCTCTCAACCAGCTTCATGAGGTAGTCACCTGGAATGCATTTCAATTAACAGGTGTGCCTTCTTAAAAGTTAATTTGTGGTATTTCTTTCCTTCTTAATGCGTTTGAACCAGTCAGTTGTGTTGTAACAAGGTAGGGCTGGTATACATAAGATAGCCCTATTTGGTAAAAGACCAAGTCCATATTATGGCAACAACAGCTCAAATAAGCAACGAGAAACAACAGTCCATCATTACTTTAAGACATGAAGGTCAGTCAATAGAGAACATTTCAGGAACTTTGAAAGTTTCTTCAAGTGCAGTCGCAAATACCATCAAGCGCTATGATGAACCTGGCTCTCATGAGGGGATGGAAGTCCCAGACCCAGGAATGGAAGACCCAGAGTTACTGTACCTCTGCTGCAGAGGATAAGTTGATTAGACTTCAAGTAACAGACACATCAACATCAACTGTTCAGAGGAGACAGTGTGAATCAGGCCTTCATGGTCAAATTGCTGCAAAGAAACCACTACTAAAGGACACCAATAAGAAGAAGAGACTTGCTTGGGCCAAGAAACACGAACAATGGACATTAGTCCGGTGGAAATTTGTCCTTTGGTCTGGAGTACAAATTGGAGATTATTTGTTCCAACCTCTGTCGCGGTGTTGGTGAACGGATGATCTCCGCATGTGTATTTTCCACCATAAAGCATGGAGGAGGAGGTGTTATGGTGTGGGGGTGCTTTGCTGGTGACACTGTCTGTGATTCATTTAGAATTCAAGGCACACTTAACCAGCATGGCTACCACAGCATTCTGCAGCGATACACCATCCCGCAGCGATACACCATCCCGTCTGGTTTGGGCTTAGTTGGACTATCATTTGTTTTTCAACAGGACAATGACCGGACGACACTACAGTGGTAGGCTTGATTAACCGAGCAACCGCACGCACACAAGCCTAAGATCAACATGCGCAATGCCAACTGTCGGCTGGAGTGTTGTAAAACGTGTCGCTATTGGCCTTTGCAGCAGTGGAAACGCATTCTCTGGAGTGATAGGTACATGCAGATATGGTTGGTCGAGATCGGTGTGGAAGAACTTGACTGGCCTGCACAAAGCCCTGACCTCAACCCCATCAAACACCTTGGGGATGAATTGGAACGCAGACTGCGAGTCATGCCTAATCGCACATCAGTGCCCAAACTCACTAACGCTCTTGCAGCTGAATAGAAGCAAGTCCCCACAGCAATGTTTCAACATCTAGTGGAAAGCCTTCACAGAAGAGTGGAGGCTGTTATAGCACCAAAGGGGGCGACCAATTTCAAATGAATACCCATGATTTTGTAATTAGATGTTTGACGAGCAGGTGTCCACATACTTTTGGTGATATGGTGTATGTGTATAGATACAGTGCATTCAGAAAGTATCAGGCCCTATTCCTTTTTTCAACGTTTTTTTTACGTTACAGCCTTTTTCTAAAATGGATTTAAAAAAAAAAATCCTTCATCAATATACACACAATACCCCATAATGGCAAAACAAAAACAGGTTAAGCACTGTTAACAAATGTATAAAAAAACATAAACAGAAATACCCTATTTCAATAATGCAAATGGTGGTCACACCAGATACTGACTGGTTTTATGATCCACACCCCTACCATTTTTTAAGGTATTTGTGACCAACAGATGCATATCTGTATTGCCAGTCAAGTTCCTTATATGAACTGTAACTCATTAAAATCTTTGAAATTGTTGCATGTTGCATTTCCATTTTTGTTCAGTGTATATAGTGCTATTTATTTATTTTATTACCATTTCACTTTTTTATTTCCCTTAGTTGGAGCTCTGAGCCTTAGATTTTCATTGTACCCTGCAATCAAGGGGTGACAGGGTAGCCTAGTGGTTAGAGCGTTAGACTAGTAACCGTAAAGGTTGCAAGTTCAAATCCCCGAGCTGACAAGGTACAAATCTGTTGTTCTCCTCCTGAGCAGGCAGTTAACCCACTGTTCCTAGGCCATCATTGAAATTAAGAAATTGTTCTTATTTTCTAGAGGTAAAACAATTAATAAATAATCACACTTGTACATGTGACTATTCAACAATCTGAATCCTTTTGATTTCACTTTAAGTTCTGTCATTATAATTCCATCTTCCATTGATTAGCCTGGATATCTCCTAATAAGAGCTCTAGCTCTTTGACTGTAGCCTAGTGCCGGTTTGATGACTTGTGATTGGGCGACAACAAGCTACACGCGCCACTCTTGTGAAAAGAAACAGCACCAGTTGCATAAATTATAAAATGTTCTCTCTTTGAGGGAACCACGATGTACACCAGGGATGGGCAAATTTGATGGGGTGGGGGACACAAAAAAACGGAACTCATCATGAGAGGTCGCAGTGGCTCGTGGGTTATGGTCTGCACATGTTTACAATCACTGTACCCCCACACATTCCTTTGTACTGTGGCCAAGTTCAGAGGCCAGGTGGACCCACGCTAACACTAAATGATGTAGGGGAGAGATCCACTACTACTCCTAATCCTAGATGCTAACTTTGCTCTAAGCTTGATTGCCATTAGGCCTAACTTTTTGGTGAATTTCTGAGGCATCCAGAGTTCTACTGAGGGGCAGACTGGGCTTAAAGTTAAAGGTAGAGAGCAAGAGTTAGGATATGTATAGGCTAGGCTATATTCCCTGTTTTTAAATCTCCCAAGAACATATGATCTATAGGAGTTAATGAAATCAACATGTGCCTCTTACAAGAACAAAGGGACAAAATCAACATTAAAAAACGATAAGCTTTAGGTGGAAAAAAATATTGACCTTTAAGAAAAACTAAAGAGCAGAGCATAGGCCTACAACATACAGGACGGCAAGGCACTAAGATTGATCTAACCCTCAGTTTGATAAGCCAGTTGACTACCAACCAACCCATAACGTTTAGAAGTTGGGATATTATCTTCTTTGGGCAAAGCCCCTGGAAAGGGCCTCTCTATCAGAGCAGCGCTGCCAAATAAATACTGTGGCTGTCAGGCCTTTGTGGACACACTGAATTGAGGGGTAGACACTCAAATTTCACATTTGTTCTGAGGCACCGCAAAGCAAGCACCATTCCCAGAGCCACAGCCACCACTAGGCGTATGGTAGAGAGTCCCAGGGACCACCACCAGTCAAATATATAGGCTGGAGGCTGGAGGTACTGGGAATTCACAATCACATTGACACACAATAGCGTATAGACTACACATTCTCCCATAATTATAAATATCAGGCTAGGCCTAATTGTAAACATGTAAGAGGTTCTGGGCATGTCTAATCCGTGTTTGAACTGCAATTAATGACCTTTTAGGAAATGATGTGCATAATTGCCTCACCTGTTGTACATCGCCCATATCACCTTATAAGTAGACCTAGTAGTCACCTTTGGTGTAAGACAAGCTTAATCTAAGGGACGATCCTCCATTCTATGATCCTATGACCCAATAGAAAAGTATCCTTTCATCTTGCAAAAAGTGGATACCAGATGGGTTCAAGTTATCATGTTGTAACCTTTTCACTGGTCTCCCTTAATGGAGTTCACCACATACAGGTTGAGGGGAAGAAAGAAAGTCTCACCTGCACAATGGCAAAGGCTGACATGTGCTTAATGGGGCCATCTATAAGACGGTCATCCGAGGCGCTGGACTATATATATATATAACAGAAGTGGGATTGTTTTCCTGATTGCCTTCGGGGCTGGTGCCATCGACACATAGGCATGTTTGAGTGTGGAGCTGCTTTGTACTCTGTGAGATGTCAGACAATGAAGAGAGCAACCTTCAGCATGACTTCCCCTGCAGCCTGCGGTCAGTTTTTTATTTACTGCTCTCCTGATAACGGCCATCGCCACAGTCTTTTCATCCACTGATTCTACATGAATGATTCCTCTAAATTTCCCCTACCGCTGTTGTCATAGCGACAGTCGAAATTCACACCGGGCAGTCTATGACCTTTCAGTCATCTGAGAAAATAGACACTTTGCCAATAACAGTTTGTCAGATAAAGAATGCCTCTATGAAATTAGTTTTTATTTGGGGGAGATTGGGCAAATGTTCAAGCCTACATTTGACAGGTTAAAGATGATGGCCATTTTATTACTGTCAATTTATACAGAAAGAGGAAATAGGCTGTTCTGAATTCAAAGCTCACTAAAACAATGAGAAGTGAACAACACAATCCTAAACCCTGGAAGAGGAAGTGAAGGAGCAGGTATGGAAGAATGGGTGGAAGCTGTCTCAGGCATTGTGCACAATGTCTGCCCTTCACACTGGAAGCCTACAGTATGTTATGAAAGGAGGAAATGACAATGAGCAACCTTTTTTTACATACCCAGTCCACGAGTTCCACTATGATTCACGCACATCCCAGCTCCAAAACACAACCAATGCTGTGCTGTCCACAAATATGAGAGGAAGGAGTGTGTGCCTGGCTGGCTGAGATTTACAACACAACAAAGCTATTTTATTCCTGTCAAATTTCCTGAAAGTGTCGCTTTAGGAAACAAGTTGTTGACATTGTTTAAGGCAGTATCAATAAAGTTGTTAATTAACTCTTCACTGGCCATATTTTCTTCCTTATTGTACCGCAAAGGCAATGTTGTACAAATACAGCTGAAGTCAGACGTTTACATACACCTTAGCCAAATACATTTAAACTCAGTTTTTCACAATTCCATTTAATCCAAGTTTCCATTGATCATCCTTGAGATGTTTCTAGAACTTGATTGGAGTCTACCTGTGGTAAATTCAATTGATTGGACATGATTTAGAAAGGCACACACCTGTCTATATATAGTTGAAGTCGGAAGTTTACATACACCTTAGCCAAATATATTTAAACTCAGTTTTTCACTATTCCTGACATTTAATCCTTGTAGAAATTCCGTTTTAGGTCAGTTAGGATCACCACTTTATTATAAGAATGTGAAATGTCAGAATAATAGTAGAGAGAATGATTTATTTCAGCATTTATTTCACTCATCACATTCCCAGTGGGTCAGAAGCTTACATACACTCAATTAGTATTTGGAAGCATTGCCTTTAAACTGCTTAACTTGGGTAAAAGGTTTTGGGTAGCCTTCCACAAGCTTCCCATAAGTTGGGTGAATTTTGGCCCATTCCTCCTGACAGAGCTGGTGTAATTGAGTCAGGTTTGTAGGCCTCTAAGCTCGCACACGCCTTTTCAGTTCTGCCCACAAATTTTCTACAGAATTGAGGTCAGGGCTTTGTGATGGCCACTCCAATACCTTGACTTTGCTGTCCTTAAGCCCATTTGCCACAACTTTGGAAGTATGCTTGGGGTCATTGTTCATTTGGAAGACCCATTTGTGACTAAGCTTTAACTTCCTGACTTAAGATGTTGTTTGAATATATTCACCTGATTGTCCTCCCTCATGATGCCATCTATTTTGTGAAGTGCACTGGTCCCTCCTGCAGCAAAGCACCCCCACAACATGATGCTGCCACCCCCCGTGCTTCACAGTTGGGATGGTGTTGTTCGGCTTGCAAGCCTCCCCCTTTTTCCTCCAAACATAACGATGATCATTATGGCCAAACAGTTATATTTTTGTTTTATCAGACCAGGGGACATTTCTCCAAAAAGTACGATCTTTGTCCCCATGTGCAGTTGCAAACCGTTCCTCCCAAGGATGAACCAGACCTGTGGAGGTCTACAAATTTTTCTCTGAGGTCTTGGCTGATTTTGAAGGTAGGCTTTGAAATACATCCACAGGTACACCTCCAATTGACTCAAATTATGTAAATTTGCCAATCAGAAGCTTCCAAAGCCATGACATCAGTTTCTGGAATTTTCCAAGCTGTTTAAAGGCACAGTCAACTCAGTGTATGTAAACCTCTGAGCCATTGGAATTGTGATACAGTGAATTATAAGTGGAATAATCTGTCTGTGAACAATTGTTGGAAAAATGGCTTGTGTCATGCACAAAGAAGATGTCCTAACCGACTTGCCAAAACTATAGTTTGTTAACAAGACATTTGTGGAGTGGTTGAAAAACGAGTTTTAATGACTCCAACATAACTGTATGTAAACTTCCGACTTGTATGTATGTAAACTTCCGACAACTGTACTATACTAGCATTTCGGTTAACAAAGTTAATGTGGTTAAACCTTTGAAGTAGCCTACACAACCCTGTCACATGGAGAGGTCTGACATCCATGTCTTCTTAATGCCTGCATAGGCTAATTCAATATGTGTGCAAACTTTTTCTGCCTTGCAGATTGCTCACAAGTCACACCATGACCATGATAGGATGCATCCATCTTAAAGCCACTTGACTGGTGGTGTAATGGGGGGAATTTAGGCTAGAACTGTTATAATACAAAATAGTTTAACTGTAGGAGTTCCTGTCTGGCGCTACTTATGTGCATGTCTATGTGTGGTAGTTTACCTGGGAAATAAACACGCTTGGACCAGTGTGTTCTTATAGACGGGTTTGATGTTTAGCAACAAAACCGATGTGTGCGCAACTATGGGGCAAAAAAGGTTGGCTTAGATTGTTGATAACGTGTAAACTATATTTCATCTTCAATATGAATTGAAAACATAAATAAAGTTAAACAATGAGCACCTGTCTCTGAAATATATCATTACATTTGTTGGTTAGCTATGTAGCAAATTTTTGTCATATTAGCATAGACAAGACATCAGTCAAAACACCAAAACAAGACATGGTATCAAGAACAAGATCAAACAAGCTGAAACGAGCCACTTATGATTCACCACATGCAGTTTCTTGTCATTGTTGATAGCTACCTGGCCATACAGAACCATAACATCACAAGGCCTTCTGCCCCTTCGAAGTGTGCTCATCGTTTTCATGACATTGTCAGCTAACCATTTATAAACTTTGGAAGATACTGGGAAAATAGCCTGACATTCTCTGAGATCGTATGATTATTCACCTTGCCTTTAGGGCAGAAATGTCACAAGCAGATTCAAATACAATTTACAGTAGTGACTTTTACAAGTAACCCAATTTTTCTTCTAGAATGAATGTCCACATTGCTCATGTTGAAATAAAAAAAAGATGACAAGTCTAATCTGCTAATTAGCGAGCTCGTATTTTACCCAGGAGGACAACTGTTATTGAAAAGAGTTCCAATTTTCAGATAATTCTGAGAGAATGCTGACTCCATACTGCTAATGTGATTTTTGGGGCATAAACTTCCACCTTGAAATTGCCACTGCGTAGTCCGCAGTCAAGAGTGTGAGAAACGTGTTTTTATTCCCTATCCAAGCTTCCCAACATCACTGAAGAGTTGAGACATGTTTTTGAAGGCCGATCATTACTCAGAATTTACAGTTGTACCTGGGGCTGTGGAGTCAACCTGACATGTCTATCCATTAGACATTGGCAGACAAGACATTGCTCATCCCTCCCTTACCCAACATGCTACACCTCACCTCGTTCAGCAATTAAACAACATTACCTTACACATGGCCTCCATAGAAAAACACATTTCACATCAGAGATTGCCATCTCTCTTCATGAGGAGCCAAAGTGTTTCAAAAAAGATCTGCCTCAAATATCAGCAGTGAGCTCATGAAGACCTAGTTCACATATATCTAGATCTTGTAAACTGATCTGATTGTGAGAATGATATCTAGCTATGAGTTACTAGTTGCCAGCCTCAGCCTGCCCACATCTATTTAAAATCTTTATCAGGTTTATTGTATTGAACATCACTCAACTAGGAACACTCTCAAACTGAACAAAAATCCATTCATTTGTTACGAATCACTGGTTAACTAATTTCTTGCTCATACTATATTCTACCGTCCGAAAATACCTCTCATCTTTTGTGACAACTGATGTGTCCTCTCCTTCAGTGTCGAACTAAGCATGTAACTGTGTTGACAGTCACTGATCTACATGTCATTTTGCATGCCGAACAACCCCAGGCAATATCAGTAACCTAGTCAAACTGCGGACTGTGCCCAGCTTTGCACGCTTACCAATGTGAGGTAGGCGGCCTATTCCTGATCTTGCACATCTGCCCTGCACCGTCGGCATTCAAATGCTAAAATGGCTTGCGCTATATTATGCTTTATTAGTTGAATGACAACCTATGTAATTTCAGGGTAAGGATAGGCATTTAATATGATTTCACAATTTTTGGGGATATCTAGATGGTTGAAATACATGTTATAGTCAAAATACATGTGTTTTGTCAATGGAGACTTGCTTGCTTGACTCAAAAGCGCTGGTGCGCTGTGCTCTGCTTGTGGGGGAGTGGTGAGAGAGGAGTAGTGTGTGTGTGTGTGTGTGTGTGTGTGTGTGTGTGTGTGTGTGTGTGTGTGTATGGAACAGAGGGTGAGAGAGAAAGTTGAAAGAAAGTAGCCAAACTGACTCGACTAGTATATATATAACCTATGGCTGCAACAAGTTTGTCTATAAAACCATCTGCTAGTGCCTGTCTTGACTACATCAAATCTTTGTAAAGAAGCTAGCTAGATTACTACCCACCACTGAGACCTGTATGCTCTCGTTGGCTGGTCCTCGCTACATACTCGTCGCCAAACCCACTGGCTCCAGGTCCTCTATAAGTCTTTGCTAGTGAAAGCTCCGCCTTATCTCAGCTCACTGGTCACCATAGCAACACCAACCCGTAGCACACGCTCCAGCAGGTATATTTCACTGGTCATCCCCAAAGCCAATGCCTCCTTTGGCCGCCTTTCCTTCTAGTTCTCTGCTGCCAATGACTGGAACAAATTGCAAAAATCACTGAAGTTGGAGACTTATATCTCCCTCACTAACTTTAAGCGTCAGCTGTCAGAGCAGCTTACCAATCGCTGCAGCTGTACACAGCCCATCTGTAAATAGCCCATCCAACCAACTACCTACCTCATCCCCACATTTGTTTTTGTTTTTCTGCTCTTTTGCAAGCCAGTATTTCTACTTGCACATCCTCATCTGCACATATATCACTCCAGTGTAAATGGCTAAATTGTAATTACTTCGCCACTATTTATTGCCTTACCTCCTTACTTCATTTGCTCACACTGTATACAGATTTTTCTATTGTGTTATTGACTGTACGTATGTTTATCGCATGTGTAACTCTGTGTTGTTGTTTATGTCGCACTGCTTTGCTTTATCTTGGCCAGGTCGCAATTTAAATAAAGGTCAAATAAATGTTTTTAAAAATAAAAAAATACAGTAGTCAGCTAAGTTAGCCAGCTAGCTAGCTAAAGGAGCAAGGCTAATTGAGGCTATTTTGCTGTGCTCCCTCCCGTCCTTGTCTACAACAACTCCAAACAACATCCTACCGGTTGGTTGATCATTGTAGCCTATTCCTCATTTAGCCAACTTAATTTCGTCATTTTTATTTCATTTTGCATTGATTACAAATCTCTCACTTCACTTGCTACACATGGCGTTGCTTTGATTGATCGACAATAACAACAAGCTACAATAACAACAAGTTACACATGTGAAACGTGTATAGGCTACCAGTGCCTTTTTTATGGGGCACACATGAAAACCGTCATAAAACAGGTGTTTTATTAAAAAGTTGAATGTTATGGTCTATCCTTGTAGGCTACGTAGCAATGTCACAGAGATCATTTAATTTAATTTTAGACAAAGCCTTTTCATTGTTCAAAAAGCCCCCCCCAAAAAATCAATATTCGAATAACCGTGTCCATCCCCATTTCAGGTGTTGTGTTAACGCTGGATTCTGATTCTGATTTTTTCCTGCAGAAAAGGAAAGATAAAATGCAAATAAACACATTTTGTAAACGCAGATCTAAAATGCTTCTTATTGCAAATTCTGCTCTGCTTTTTTATTTTATTTTTTATTTCACCTTTATTTAACCAGGTAGGCAAGTTGAGAACAAGTTCTCATTTACAATTGCGACCTGGCCAAGATAAAGCAAAGCAGTTCGACACATACAACGACACAGAGTTACACATGGAGTAAAACAAACATACAGTCAATAATACAGTATAAACAAGTCTATATACGATGTGAGCAAATGAGGTGAGATAAGGGAGGTAAAGGCAAAAAAAGGCCATGGTGGCAAAGTAAATACAATATAGCAAGTAAAACACTGGAATGGTAGATTTGCAGTGGAAGAATGTGCAAAGTAGAAATACAAATAATGGGGTGCAAAGGAGCAAAATAAATAAATAAATAAAATGAATACAGTAGGGAAAGAGGTAGTTGTTTGGGCTAAATTATAGGTGGGCTATGTACAGGTGCAGTAATCTGTGAGCTGCTCTGACAGTTGGTAATTAAAGCTAGTGAGGGAGATAAGTGTTTCCAGTTTCAGAGATTTTTGTAGTTTGTTCCAGTCATTGGCAGCAGAGAACTGGAAGGAGAGGCGGCCAAAGAAAGAATTGGTTTTGGGGGTGACCAGAGAGATATACCTGCTGGAGCGCGTGCTACAGGTGGGTGATGCTATGGTGACCAGCGAGCTGAGACAAGGGGGGACTTTACCTAGAAGGGTCTTGTAAATGACATGGAGCCAGTCGGTTTGGTGACGAGTATGAAGTGAGGGCCAGCCAACGAGAGTGTACAGGTCGCAATGGTGGGTAGTATATGGGGCTTTGGTGACAAAACGGATTGCACTGTGATAGACTGCATCCAATTTGTTGAGTAGGGTATTGGAGACTATTTTGTAAATGACATCGCCGAAGTCGAGGATTGGTAGGATGGTCAGTTTTACAAGGGTATGTTTGGCAGCATGAGTGAAGGATGCTTTGTTGCGAAATAGGAAGCCAATTATAGATTTAACTTTGGTTGGAGATGTTTGATGTGGGTCTGGAAGGAGAGTTTACAGTCTAACCAGACACCTAGGTATTTGTAGTTGTCCACGTATTGTAAGTCAGAGCCGTCCAGAGTAGTGATGTTGGACAGGCGGGCAGGTGCAGGCAGCAATCGGTTGAAGAGCATGCATTTAGTTTTACTTGTATTTAAGAGCAATTGGAGGCCCCGGAAGGAGAGTTGTATGGCATTGAAGCTTGCCTGGAGGGTTGTTAACACAGTGTCCAAAGAAGGGCCAGAAGTATACAGAATGGTGTCGTCTGCGTAGAGGTGGATCAGAGACTCACCAGCAGCAAGAGCGACATCATTGATGTATACAGAGAAGAGAGTCGGTCCAAGAATTGAACCCTGTGGCACCCCCATAGAGACTGCCAGAGGTCCGGACAGCAGATCCTCAGATTTGACACACTGAACTCTATCAGAGAAGTAGTTGGTGAACCAGGCGAGGCAATCATTTGAGAAACCAAGGCTGTCGAGTCTGCCGATGAGGATGTGGTGATTGACAGAGTCGAAAGCCTTGGCCAGATCAATGAATACGGCTGCACAGTAATGTTTCTTTAGTAAGGGTTCGCTCCAAATCATGAATGTAAAAGGACAAATTTCGTGCTTCTGTTGCACTTCTTCAACTCAGATGAAATAGCTTTGCTCTTGTCATTGGATCACCAGATAGCTGATGTGTAGGCTACTTATCTCCAGTGTAGTTTTCTCCAGTAGCAGATTAAAATGCAAGATTAACTTCAAGCAAAACATTAGGAAATGTAGCTGGCTACATTCTTTCTGTGTTAAACATTGGAAATATGGCCATGCATCGTTTTGACCTTTTCATTGTTAGCTAAAGGACTTACAGTGCCTTCAGAAAGTATTTTTACCCCTTCACTTTTTCCACATATAGTTGTGTTACAGCCTGAATTCAAAATACACACAATAACCCATAATTACAAAGTGAACACATGATTTTAGAATGTATTTGATTTGATTTGAAATTTAATTTTTAAATACAGAAATATCTCATTTCAAATAAAATAAAATTTTATTGGTCACATACATATGGTTAGCAGATGTTAATGCGAGTGTAGCGAAATGCTTGTGCTTCTAGTTCTGACAGTGCAAGTAATCTAACAATTCCCCAACAACTACCTAATACACACAAATCTAAAGAGGTGAATGAGAATATGTACATATAGTATATGGATGAGTGATGGCCGAGTTGCATAAGCCAGGCGCAATACATGGTATAAAATACAGCATATACATGTGATATGAGTAATGAAAGATATGCAAACATTATTAAAGTGGAATTATTTAAAGCGGCATTGTTTAAAGTGACTAGTGATCCATTTATTAAAGTGTCCAGTGAATGGGTAACAATGTAGGCAGCAGCCTCTCTGAGTTAGTGATTGTTGTTTAACATTCTGATGGCCTTGAGATAGAAGCTGTTTTTCAATCTCTCGGTCCCAGCTTTGATGCACCTGTACTGACCTCGCCTTCTGGATGATAGCGGTGTGAACAGGCAATGGCTCGGGTTGTTGTCCTTGATGATCTTTTTGGCCTTCCTGTGACATCGGGTGCTGTATGGTGTCATGGAGGGCAGGTAGTTTGCCCGAGGTGATGCGTTGTGCAGACGGTACCACCCTCTGGAGAGCCTTGCTGTTGAGGGTGGTGCAGTTGCCGTACCAGGCTGTGATACAGCCCGACAGGACGCTCTCGATTGTGCATCTGTAAAAGTTTGTCAGGGTTTTGGATGACAAGCCAAATTTCTTCATCCTCCTGAGGTTGAAGAGGCACTGTTGCGCATTCTTCACCACACTGTCTGTGTGGGTGGACCATTTCCGTTTGTCTGTGATGTGTACGGCCAGGAACTTAAAACTTTCCACCTTCTCCACTGCTGTCCCTTTGATGTGGACAGAGGGGTGCGCCCTCTGCTGTTTCCTGAAGTCCATGATCATCTCCGTTGAGTGAGAGGTTGTTTTCCTGACACCACACTCCGATTGCCCTCACCTCCTCCCTGTATGAAGTCTAATCGTTGTTGGTGATCAAGCCCACTATTGTTGTGTCGTCTGCTAACTTGATGAAATACATAAGCATTTACCCCCCAGAGTCGACACTTTGTAGAAGTACCTTTGACAGCGATTACAGCTGTAAGTCTTTCTGTGTAAGTCTCTAAGAGCTTTCCACACTTGGATTGTGCAACATTTGCCCATTATTCTTATCAAATTCTTCAACCTCTGTCACTTTGGTTGGTGATCATTGCTAGACAACAATTTTTAAGTCTTGCCATAGATGTTCAAAGTGGATTCAAGTAGAGGTCGACCGATTAATCAGAATGGCCGATTAATTTGGGCTGATTTCAAGTTTTCATAACAATCGGAAAACGGTATTTTCGGGCGCCGGTTTGCCGATTTCTTTTATATTTTTTTTATTAAAATGTAAAATATTATACCTTTATTTAACTAGGCAAGTCAGTTAAGAACACATTCTTATTTTCAATGACGGCCTAGAAACGGTGGGTTAGCTGCCTCGTTCAGGGGCAGAACGACAGATTTTCACATTGTCAGCTCGGGGGATCCAATCTTGCAAACTTACAGTTAACTAGTCCAACGCAATAATGACCTGCCTCTCTGACCTGCCTCTCTCTCGTTGCATTCCACAAGGAGACTGACTGCCTGTTACGCGAATGCAGTAAGCCAAGGTAAGTTGCTAGCTAGTATTAAACTTATCTTATAAAAAACAATCAATCATAATCACTAGTTAACTACACATGGTTGATGATATTACTAGATATTCTCTAGCGTGTCCTGCATTGCATATAATCTGACTGAGCATACAAGCATACAAGTATCTAAGTATCTGACTGAGCGTTGGTAGGCAGAAGCAGGCGCGTAAACATT
The DNA here is from genome assembly GCF_057628025.1 of Oncorhynchus mykiss. Classification (NCBI taxonomy): domain Eukaryota; kingdom Metazoa; phylum Chordata; class Actinopteri; order Salmoniformes; family Salmonidae; genus Oncorhynchus; species Oncorhynchus mykiss. Next base: position 59,195,323 of record NC_143024.1, on the reverse strand, counting down.
CATTCAAACAGCACTTTCGTGCGTTTTGCCAGCAGCTCTTCGTTGTGCGTCAAGCATTGCGCTGTTTATGACTTCAAGCCTATCAACTCCCGATATGAGGCTGGTGTAACCGAAGTGAAATGGCTAGCTAGTTAGCGCGCGCTAATAGTGTTTCAAACGTCACTCGCTCTGAGCCTTCTAGTAGTTGTTCCCCTTGCTCTGCATGGGTAACGCTGCTTCAATAACTTCAACCTAAAACTTCTTACCTGGGAATATTGAAGACTCATGTTAAAAGGAACCACCAGATTTCATATGTTCTCATGTTCTGAGCAAGGAACTGAAATGTTAGCTTTCTTACATGGCACATATTGCACTTTTCCTTTCTTCTCCAACACTTTGTTTTTGCATTATTTAAACCAAATTGAACATGTTTCATTTTTACTTGAGGCTAAGTTGATTTTATTGATGTATTATATTAAGTTAAAATAAGTGTTCATTCAGTATTGTTGTAATTGTCATTATTACAAAAAAAACAAAAATTAAAATCGGGCCATTAATTGGTATCGGCATTTTTGGTCCTCCAATAATCGGTATCGGTATCGGCATGGAAAACTCATAATCGGTCAACCTCTAGATTCAAGTCCAAACTGTAACTCGGCCACTCAGGAGCATTAACTGTCTTCTTGGTAAGCAACTCCAGTGTAGATTTGACCTTGTGTTTTAGGTTATTGTCCTGCTGAAAGGTAAATGTATCTCTTTGTGACTGGTGGAAAGCATACTGAACTAGGTTTTACTCTAGGTTTTTGCCTGTGCTTAGCTCAATTCCATAAAAAGATTACAAGCATATCCATAACATGATGTAGCCACTACTATGCTTGATAATATGGAGAGTAGTACTCAGTATTGTGTTTTATTGGACTTTCCCCAAACATAATTTTCTATGCAGGGCAAAAACATTTTTTTGCAGTATTACTTGTGCCTTGTTGCAAACCTGATGAATATTTGAATTCTGTACAGGCTTCCTTCTTTTCACTGTCAATTAGGTTACTATTGACAGAGTAGTAACCTATAGTAGTAACCTATTGACAGAGTAACTACTATGTCGTTGATCCATCCTCAGTTTTTTCCTATTACAGCCATGAAACTCTTTTTTTACCCATCTACCAATAGGTGCCCTTCTTTGTGATTCATTGGAAAACCTTCCTGGTCTTTGTGGTTGAATCTGTGTTTGAAATTCATTGCTCGACTGAGGGACCTTACATATAATTATGTGTGGTGTACAGAGATGAGGTAGTCATTCAAAAATCATGTTAAGCACCCCTTTCCCTTTTCCTTATTGCACACAGAATGAGTCCATGCAACTTGTTACATGATTTATTAAGCAACTTTTTAATTCTGCACTTATTTAGGCTTGCCATTACAAAAGGGTTGAATACTTTTTGACTCAAGATAGTTCAGCTTTTCATTTTTTATTCATTTGTAAAAATTATTGGGTATTATGTGTAAGTCAGTGACAAAAAAAATGCAATTCAATCCATTTAAAATTCAGCCTGTAACACAACAAAATGTGGAAAAGTCAAGGGGTGTGAATACTTTCTGTGGCTGCTAGCAATAGCATTGCACTTCTGTTGTCATCTGAAGAAAACAATTTAATGACGAATGTGTTGCACTAATGTATTTTCTGTGAAGGAAAACTATACTTGCACACCCCATATCACTCTATTGAAGCAAACAAACACTATTTCCTGTCAATGTAAAAAGCAGGTGAAATTGTTTAAAGCACAGATTTTTTTTGTAGTCTGCATTTTGAAAATGCACATTTCTGAAAGCTAATCCGAACCCTGGTTTTGCTATGTTATTGTCATCTATGCGCTGTTGAAAACTCTGTTTTGCCGGAATAAAAGTAAGCTACCGGAGACACAACTCTCGTCTGTCTGTACCTGCTGAACAGGTCCATAAACATCTGTGACTCTAGCTGTCTGCATCTGGGTATTATCCTGATTTCTGTAAAAAGTCGCAAGGCAATGTTACAACTCACTTTTCAAGTTATTACATACAACCGATCAGAATTCGGAAGAATTCTTTATATATGGAGGACGCGCCAAAGTTTTGGAAACACATTACGCCATCTAGCTAACTAGATATCAAAGAATATTAGCTATATGCAGTTATCTTAGCCCACAAGCTAGGCAGCAATCTACGTTAGCTATTTAGCCAACTAGCTATTAACCTAGCTAATCACCACGGTTATGGTCGGCAAGCTAGAGCCTAACTACTGGAGACCGGCTAGAACACAACTAAAGCATAATCGAACATTGAAAGTGAAGAGAGAGCAGAGACTTACAGATTAATGGCTGGGGCCCATCCGAAGGTACAACTTTTAAAAGCGTGCAGGCTGAATTAGCCAATGGAGTCAGTGTAATCTGAAATAGACAGATTCCAGATGTTAGTCAGCTAGCACGCTATCACGAAGCCAAGGTGTAAAAAGTTACAAAACTCCCATAGCCTACTTCACAGACAACATGCCGAAAAGTTGACAAAACAAATAGGAAAACCAATGAGGTACTACAAAATAAGAGTAAGCAGGTGTGATTTTCTCTTTAGTTTTGAGCCCACAGCAAGAAGGCACCATATGAGCTGACACAAAAATCAACACTGGATTCAATACTTCGAGTTTTTCAATTGAAACTATTATACAAAATCCTTGCCACCAACAGAATGCTATATAAACTCAACAAAAAAAGAAACGTCCTCTCACTGTCAACTGCATTTATTTTCAGCAAACTTAACATGTGTAAATATTTGTATGAACATAACAAGATTCAACAACTGAGACATAAACTGAACAAGTTCCACAGACTAACATAAATGGAATAATGTGTCCCTGAACAAAGGGGGGGTCAAAATCAAAAGTAACAGTTAGTATCTGGTGTGACCACCAGCTGCATTAAGTACTGCAGTGCATCTCCTCCTAATGGACTGCACGAGATTTGCAAGTTCTTGCTGTGAGATGTTACCCCACTCTTCCAGCAAGCCACCTGCAAGTTCCCGGACATTTCTGGGGGGAATGGCCCTAGCCCTCACCCTCCTATCCAACTGGTCCCAGACATGCTCAATGGGATTGAGATCCGGGCTCATCGCTGGCCATGGCAGAACACTGACATTCCTGTCTTGCAGGAAATCACGCACAGAACGAGTAGTGTGGCTGTTGGCATTGTCATGCTGGAGGGGCATGTCAGGATGAGCCTGTAGGAAGGGTATCACATGAGGGAGGAAGATATCTTCCCTGTAACGCACAGCGTTGAGATTGCAGGCAATGACAACCAGCTCAGTCCGATGATGCTGTGACACACCGCCCCAGACCATGATGGACCCTCCACCTCCAAATCGATCCCGCTCCAAATCGATCCCGCTCTGAGTACAGGCCTCGGTGTAACGCTCATTCTTTCAACGATAAAGGTGAATCTAACCATGACCCCGGGTGAGACAAAACCGCGACGATCTGTGAAGTTATTTGGATTTTTACTAATTATCTTTGAAAGACCTGAAAAGGGGAGTTCATATACAACAATCTCAGCTCTGCAAATTTTGATGCGAAGAGACAGAATCAAAAGATAATTTATTCTGGTATTGCCCCTAAGTAGCTTGTTTCTGGTGACAGGAATGGCTAAAAATGTAACGTCTACTTCCAACTGACACCCTCAAACACATTGATTCCCTGAACGCAGCTCACGCTACAGATCACAATCACCTAAATTCTAATCACCTCTTCACACACCTGTATGTCATTATCACACACTATTTAGTTCAGTTATTTGCACCCCATCACTGTGATGTATTGTTTGTTTTGTGACACATGTCTTTCAGAGCGATGTTTTTCCCGGGATTTACGCCTACCGTGTATGATAGTTTTTGCCTGCCTCACTAACTACGCCTTTTGCCTATTTTCTGCCTGTACTTTAGCCTATCGGATTTTCTGTTGCCTGATCTCCTGGACAATTTGGAACGCCATAGTCAATCAATAAACAACACAATAATACTTTTAGGAATGGTTTTCATTGTTAGCTCACAATCTGTGGATACTATGCTATTACTATTAGAAAGGTTAAAACATCATGTAAAACATCACAGCACAGTTGAAAAACAGTAAAATAGTATACTTCATAATTTCTTGTGAACAAACTATTATTTTGGCAAGTCGGTTAGGACGTCTACTTTGTGCATGACACAAGTCATTTTTCTAACAATTGTTTACAGTAGAGGTCGACCGATTATGATTTTTTTCAACGCCGATACCGATACTGATTATTGGAGGACCAAAAAAGCCGATACGGATTAATTGGACAATTTTTAAAAATGTATTTGTAATAATGACAATTACAACAATACTGAATGAACACTTATTTTAACTTAATATAATACATCAATAAAATCAATTTAACCTCAAGTAAATAATGAAACATGTTCAATTTGGTTTAAATAATGAAAAAACAAAGTGTTGGCGAAGAAAGTAAAAGTGCAATATGTGCTATGTAAGAAAGCTAACGTTTTAGTTACTTGCTCAGAACATGAGAACATATGAAAGCTGGTGGTTCTTGTATGCTTGTATGCTCAGTCAGATTATATGCAACGCAGGACACGCTAGATAATATCTAGTAATATCATCAACCATGTGTAGTTAACTAGTGATTATGATTGATTGTTTTTTTACAAGATAAGTTTAACGCTAGCTAGCAACTTACCTTGTCTTACTGCATTCGCGTAACAGGCAGTCAGTCTCCTTGTGGAATGCAACGAGAGAGAGGCAGGTCGTTATTGCATTGGACTAGTTAACTATTGCAAGATTGGATCCCCCGAGATGACAAGGTGAAGATCTGTCGTTCTGCCCCTGAACGAGGCAGTTAACCCACCGTTCCTAGGCCGTCATTGAAAATAAGAATGTGTTCTTAACTGACTTGCCTAGTTAAATAAAGTTTTTTTTTTTTTAATCGGTGCCCAAAAAAAACAATCTCCGATTGTTATGAAAACTTGAAATCGGCCCTAATTAATCGGCAATTCCGATTAGTCGGTCGACCTCTAGTTTACAGACAGATGATTTCACTTATAATTCACTGTATCACAATTCCAGTGGGCCAGAAGAATACATACACTGAGTTGACTGTGCCTTTAAACAGCTTGGAAAATTCCAGAAAATGATGTCATGGCTTTAGAAGCTTCTGATTAACTTATGGCTAATTGACATCATTTGAGTCAATTGGAGGTGTACCTGTGGATGTATTTCAAAGTCTACCTTCAAACTCAGTGCCTCTTTGCTTGACATCATGGGAAAATCAAAATAAATCACCTAAGACCTCCACAAGTCTGGTCCATCCTTGGGAGCAATTTCTTAACACCTGAAGGTACCACGTTCATCTGTACAAACAATAGTATGCAAGTATAAACACCATGGGACCACGCAACTGTCATACCTCTCAGGAAGGAGACGCGTTCTGTCTCATAGAGATGAACATACTTTGGTGAGAAAAAGGCTAATCAATCCCAGAACAACAGCAAAGGACCTTGTGAAGATGCTGGAGGAAACCGGTACAAAAGTAACTATATCCACAGTAAAACGAGTACTATATCAACATAACCTGAAAGACTGCTCAGCAAGGAAGAAGCCACTGCTCCAAAACCACCATAAAAAGCCAGACTACGGTTTGCAACTGTACATGGGGACAAAGATCGTATTTTTTGGAGAAATGTCCTCTGGTCTGATTAAACAAAAATAGAACTGTTTGGCCATAATGTCCATCGTTATGTTTGGAGGAAAAAGGGGGAGGCTTGAAAGCCGAAGAATACACGGGGGTGGCAGCATCATGTTCATGTTATGGGGGTACTTTGCTGCAGGAGGGACTGGTGCACTTCACTAAATAGATTAGATGGCTTCATGAGGGAGGAAAATTATGTGGATATATGTAACGGATGTGAAACGGCTAGCTTAGTTAGCGGTGTGCGCTAAATAGCGTTTCAATCGGTGACGTCACTTGCTCTGAGACCTTGAAGTAGTGGTTCCCCTTGCTCTGCAAGGGCCGCAGCTTTTGTGGAGGGATGGGTAACGATGCTTTGTGGGTGACTGTTGTTGATGTGTGCAGAGGGTCCCTGGTCCGCGCCCGAGTATGGGCGAGGGGACGGTCTAAAGTTATACTGTTACATTGATGCTGTTGACCAGGATCACTGGTTGCTGCGGAAAAAGGAAGAGGTCAAAAAGGGGGGTCAGTGTAACGGATGTGAAACGGCTAGCTTAGTTAGCGGTGTGCGCTAAATAGCGTTTCAATCGGTGACGTCACTTGCTCTGAGACCTTGAAGTAGTGGTTCCCCTTGCTCTGCAAGGGCCGCGGCTTTTGTGGAGCGATGGGTAACGATGCTTTGTGGGTGACTGTTGTTGATGTGTGCAGAGGGTCCCTGGTTCGCGCCCGGGTATGGGCGAGGGGACGGTCTAAAGTTATACTGTTACATATAGTCAAGCAACATCAGTCAGGAAGTTAAAGCTTGGTCACAAATGGGTCTTCCAAATGGACAATGACCCTAAGCATATTTCCAAAGTTGTGGCAAAATGGCTTAAGGACAACAAAGTCAATGTATTGGAGTGGCCATCACAATCACAATGTGTGTGAGCAAGGAGGCCTACAAACGTGACTCAGTTACACCAGCTCTGTCAGGACGAATGGGACAAAATTCACCCAACTTATTGTGGGAATCTTGTGAAAGGCTACCCGAAAATGTTTGATCCAAGTTAAACAATTTAACCTGTTAAGGATGCTGCGAATTTTCGCAGCTTTTTTTTACAAATCGCGCAACATTTCAACGTCCTGCTACTCATGCCAGGAATATAGTATATGCATATAATAAGTATGTGCGTATACAAAACACTCTGAAGTTTCTAAAACTGGTTAAATCATGTCTGTGGCTATAACAGAACGTGTTCAGGAGTAAAAATCCCAGGGAAAACTGTTCACCAAAAACAAAACAAAAAAATTCATCCGCCAGTCTTTCAATTGTCTAAGGCGATAGAAAATAGATGAGGTTCCGTTTACAACGCCTACAGCTTCCACACGATGTCGCCAATACTGGCATTTCTTTGCATGTTTATCCTTGGTGGGATGACGTATAGGCACTTCCTGTCTTGGGGTGCACCCAGGAAATTATGAAAGTGAAAAAAATGGACGATGATTTCAAGACTTGCTGCTATCGAATACAGATCGCCCCGTGATCAATTTTATCGATTATTAACGTTTATTAATACCTAAAGTTGGTTTACAAAAGTAGTTTGAAGTGATTTGTAAAAGTTTATAGGCAACTTTGTTAATTTTAAAAAGTGACGTTGCGTCGTGTAAAGGTGCATTTTCCTTGGATCAGACGGCCTTCATAAATGGACATTTTTGGCATACTTTGACGGATTTAATCGGGAAAAAGACCCAATTGTGATGTTTATGGGACATATAAGAGTGCCAACAAAGATGCTCGTCAAAGGTAATGAATGTTTTATATTTTATTTCTGCGTTTTGTGTAGCGCCGGCTACCGCAAAATCTTTTGTTTAGGTCTCGTTCAGGTATTTTGGGGGGTGCATGCTATCAGATAATAGCTTCTCATGCTTTCGCCGAAAAGCATTTTACAAATCTGACATGTTGGCTAGATTCACAACGAGTGTAGCTTTAATTGAGTATCTTGCGTGTGTGTTTTAATGAAAGTTTGAGATTTATCGAGTACTATACAATAGTACTATAGGTGGCGCTCTGAAATTTCCGCTGATGTGGTTCCTGTGCAGGAACCACGTCCGTAACAAGTTTTAAAGGCAATGCTAACAAATACTAATTGAGTGTATGTAAACTTCTGACCCACTGGGAATGTCATGAAAGAAATAAAAGCTGAAATAAATCATTCTCTCTACTAGTGTTCTGACATTTCACATTCTTAAAAGAAAGTGGTGATCCTAACTGACCTAAAACAGGGAATTTCTACAAGGATTAAATGTCAGGAATAGTGAAAAACTGAGTTTAAATATATTTGGCTAAGGTGTATGTAAACTTCCGACTTCAACTATATATAGACAGGTGTGTGCCTTTCTAAATCATGTCCAATCAATTGAATTTACCACAGGTAGACTCCAATCAAGTTCTAGAAACATCTCAAGGATGATCAATGGAAACAGGATGCACCTGAACTCAATTTCGAGTCTCATAGCAAAGGGTCTGAATACTTATGTAAATAAGGTATTTCTGTTTTTTATTTGTAATAAATGTATAAACATTTCTACAACCCTGTTTTCGCTTTGTCATTATGGGGTATTGTGTGTAGATTTAATCCATTTAAGAATAAGGTTGTAACGTAACAAAATGTGGAAAAAGGGAAGGGGTCTGAATACTTTCCGAGTTCACTGTAATGTAGAGAATCATTGTACCATCTAAACTAGAGGTCGACCGATTAAGATTTTTCAACACCGATACCGATTATTGGAGGACCAAAAAAGCCTATACTGATTAATCTGCCAATTTTTTTTATTTGTAATAATGACAATTACAACAATAGTGAATTAACACTTATTTTAACTTAATATAAAACGTCAATAAAAATCAATTTAGCCTTAAATAAATAATGAAACATGTTCAATTTGGTTTAAATAATGCATAAACAAAGTGTTGAGAAGAAAGTAATATGTGCCATGTAAAAATGTGTGCCATGTAAAAAAGCTAACGTTTGAGTTCCTTGCTCAGAACATGAGAACATATGAAAGTTGGTGGCTCCTTTTAACATGAGACTTCAATATTCCAAGGTAAGAGGTTTTAGGTTGTAGTTAATATAGTATTTATAGGACTATTTCTCTCTATACCATTTGTATTTCATATACCTTTGACTATTGGATGTTCTTATAGGCACTATAGTATTGCCAGTGTAACAGTATAGCTTCCGTCCCCCTCCTCGCCCCTATCTGGGCTCGAACCAGGAACACATCGACAACAGCCACACTCGAAGCATCGTTACCCACCGCTCCACAAAAGCCGCGGCGCTTGCTGTGCAAGGGGAATAACTACTCCAGATCTAAAAGCGAGTGACGTTTGAAACAGTATTAGCGCACACCCAGTTAACTAGCTAGCCATTTCACATTGGTTACACCAGGCATTAGGCTTGAAGTCATAAACAGCGCTGTGCTTGCGAAGAGCTGCTGGCAAAACGCACTAAAGTGCTGTTTGAATGAATGATTACGGGCCTGCTGCTGCTCAGTCAGACTGCTCTATCAAATCAGACCTAATTATAACATAATAACACACAGAAATACGAGCCTTTGGTCATTAATATGATCGAATCCGTAAACTATAATTTCGAAAACAAAACATTTATTATTTCAGTGAAATACAGAACCGTTCGGTATTTTATCTAACGGGTGGCATCCCTAAGTCTAAATATTCTTGTTACATTGCACAACCTTCAATGTATGTCATAATTACGTAAAATTCTGGCAAATTAGTTCGCAATGAGCCAGGCAGCCCAAACAGTTGCATATACCCTGACTCTGCGTGCAATGAACGCAAGAGAAATGACACAATTTCACCTGGTTAATATTGCCTGCTAAACTGGATTAGTAGTTATAACTAGTGATTATGATTGATTGTTTATTATAAGATAAGTTTAATGCTAGCTAGCAATTTACCTTGGCTTCTACTGCATTACGCGTAACAGGCAGGTTACTCGTGGAGTGCAATGGTTAGAGCGTTGGACTAGTTAACTGTGCAGTTGCTAGATTTGGAACTCCTGAGCTGACAAGGGGAAAATCTGTCGTTCTGCCCCTGAACAAGGCAGTTAACCCACAGTTCCTAGGCAGTCATTGAAAATAAGAATGTGTTCTTAACTGACTTGCCTAGTTAAATAAAAGGTATAAAAAATATAAAAAATTAAATAACAATAACAATAATAATCGGAAATCGGCACCCAAAAATACCGATTTCCGATTGTTATGAAAACTTGAAATCGGCCTAAATTAATCGGCCATTACCATTAATCGGTCGACCTCTAATCTAAACCACTCTGAAATACATTTTCCATAACCAACGATTATGTATTTTCAGCTGTTTGAAGCTGGTGTAAAAAAACAAACTGGGAAGAATGGGAAGCATAGAAATGGCACACATAGAATACAGTGCCTTGCGAAAGTATTCGGCCCCCCTGAACTTTGCGACCTTTTGCCACATTTCAGGCTTCAAACATAAAGATATAAAACTGTATTTTTTTGTGAAGAATCAACAACAAGTGGGACACAATCATGAAGTGGAACGACATTTATTGGATATTTCAAACTTTTTTAACAAATCAAAAACTGAAAAATTGGGCGTGCAAACTTATTCAGCCCCCTTAAGTTAATACTTTGTAGCGCCACCTTTTGCTGCGATTACAGCTGTAAGTCGCTTGGGGTATGTCTCTATCAGTTTTGCACATCGAGAGACTGACATTTTTTCCCATTCCTCCTTGCAAAACAGCTCGAGCTCAGTGAGGCATTTGTGAACAGCAGTTTTCAGTTCTTTCCACAGATTCTCGATTGGATTCAGGTCTGGACTTTGACTCGACCATTCTAACACCTGGATATGTTTATTTTTGAACCATTCCATTGTAGATTTTGCTTTATGTTTTGGATCATTGTCTTGTTGGAAGAATCTCCGTCCCAGTCTCAGGTCTTTTGCAGACTCCATCAGGTTTTCTTCCAGAATGGTCCTGTATTTGGCTCCATCCATCTTCCCATCAATTTTAACCATCTTCCCTGTCCCTGCTGAAGAAAAGCAGGCCCAAACCATGATGCTGCCACCACCATGTTTGACAGTGGGGATGGTGTGTTCAGCTGTGTTGCTTTTACGCCAAACATAACGTTTTGCATTGTTGCCAAAAAGTTCAATTTTGGTTTTATCTGACCAGAGCACCTTCTTCCACATGTTTGGTGTGTCTCCCAGGTGGCTTGTGGCAAACTTTAAACGACACTTTTTATGGATATCTTTAAGAAATGGCTTTCTTCTTGCCACTCTTCCATAAAGGCCAGATTTGTGCAATATACGACTGATTGTTGTCCTATGGACAGTCTCCCACCTCAGATGTAGATCTCTGCAGTTCATCCAGAGTGATCATGGGCCTCTTGGCTGCATCTCTGATCAGTCTTCTCCTTGTATGAGCTGAAAGTTTAGAGGGACGGCCAGGTCTTGGTAGATTTGCAGTGGTCTGATACTCCTTCCATTTCAATATTATCGCTTGCACAGTGCTCCTTGGGATGTTTAAAGCTTGGGAAATCTTTTTGTATCCAAATCCGGCTTTAAACTTCTTCACAACAGTATCTCGGACCTGCCTGGTGTGTTCCTTGTTCTTCATGATGCTCTCTGCGCATTTAACGGACCTCTGAGACTATCACAGTGCAGGTGCATTTATACGGAGACTTGATTACACACAGGTGGATTGTATTTATCATCATTAGTCATTTAGGTCGACATTGGATCATTCAGAGATCCTCACTGAACTTCTGGAGAGAGTTTGCTGCACTGAAAGTAAAGGGGCTGAATAATTTTGCACGCCCAATTTTTCAGTTTTTGATTTGTTAAAAAAGTTTGAAATATCCAATAAATGTCGTTCCACTTCATGATTGTGTCCCACTTGTTGTTGATTCTTCCCAAAAAAATACAGTTTTATATCTTTATGTTTGAAGCCTGAAATGTGGCAAAAGGTCGCAAAGTTCAAGGGGGCCGAATACTTTCGCAAGGCACTGTATATCCACCGCTTCTTAAACTTTCTTTGAAATAGAATGACAGATCTATAACTCACATTTCCAACTGAATTTGGTCAGGTCATCCAAAAAGTGACATATGGCAGCTTTAACGTCAATTATCTTAAACATGGAAACTCAGATTTTTTTCATTTTTGCATATGTTGGTATCTTAGACACAGTATGCTCTTGAATACAGGGTGAGTGTCATTTCAATAATATAAATATAATTCATAGAACGTACCTATCCCTTCAGACCACTGCAATTTAGCTAGTACACCATTTAATTTTAATTGTCATTTAACTTCCAATTACTAACAAAAAGATGACCTCTGGTCCACCCCATTGAATGTCAACTTAAATGGGAATGTATATTCTATTTTATATATTTCTATGATTTCAATAAGTTTCTTATGGAAGATTGACAGTATAATTTAAAACAACTGCTATTCCCATTCAAGTCAACATTTTCTGATGTGTGGACCTCCAACCATCTTTGTGGTACCATTTGAAAGTTGAAATTGCAATTTTATTTCCAGTTTAGTACATTTAGGCCTATCATCCAAAACATTATACCCATCCTGCATTCAAGAGCATGCTATGTCTCAACCGATGGCGGGCACAACAAACACTTCAGATGATGTAAAATAAGCTCTAAGCTACACATGGTGCATTGTCCATTTGACACATAATTCGTGCATTATAGGCTTCCGAGCCAGAATAACCTTCTTGACTGCTGTTTAATAATTAATAGTCAGACACATCCAACCTTTTTTTAAAGAAGACTGATTTATTTATTTACTAGCAAGCAATGAAAATGTAATTGTATAAAAGAAAGTCCACCCATCAAGTGCCATAGCCTGCCTATAGGCTAGCGATTCTACACCCCTGCGCATCTAGGGGTTTAGCTGCTGGAGCATGAAACTACAGTTGGAAAGAGGCTGAGATAGAGACAGTTTAATAGAATGACTAAGTTATCAAAACAATTGCTTACAACCATTAGTAAATACTCCCGCTATTAGGTCAAGTTTATCTACATGACAATAAAGTTAATAACAAAATGTATTTTCCAAAAATGTATGTAGGCCTATTTAAACAGTTTAGACAGTTATTTTAATTTTATGACGGTCTTCATCCATGATCGTCAATTACATGGTTATTCAATTACCGTCACAGCCCTACCACAATCTCCTGAATTTTTGGGGATTCATGTCCAGAAAGTCACTTTCTGACCACTTCTACCATGGGCAAGTATGTATGAAAAGTTTTGTTCAATCAAAAGGGGGTGCAGTCAAAAAGTGATTGAATTTAAATGGAACGACACTCTACAGACTTTCTCTTAACACACAGCATCTTCACCAGTTTCAAATCCCTACATGATTTTCTATTGTAGGGATTTCATGGAATTGGCATCTTAAAACAGAAGGGTAGATTGGGAAAAAAAAGCAATAGTCAGGACTCTGACATCATAGGGACTCTGAGCCGTTCCCTTTGTTTAAAGCAGATGTGCACGTCTAATAAATCACTCCTGGGTTTTGGCTGATGAACATTCCACAGGTGTTCAGCCTGAGCTTAGCCTAGACAGTTTGCGGATAAGACTTCATGGCCACTCATCACCACAGCAGCAGAGGTTTATTATTAGACTACCTCACACTGAACTTTTAGTAATATATAGGCCTAAATACCTCTAAGAAAAAGACCACAACTCAGCCCTCTAATACAGGGGTTTGAACTGGTTCAGGGAACATAACCGAAAACTGCTAGAAAATAACAAACATTTTCAAAAAACAGAAACAGAACCGGGAACACAAGTGATCCACCCTATTCCGGAACAGAACCGTTATTTTAAAAGCATGGAAACCGGTTAATATAATTATTTTACGTTCCAGGCATTTTTCTAGTCCCACAAAAATACACAACAAAGTGCATACGCAAAGCCCTCACTCTATCACTCAGAAATGTTTTCCAGTGTATGCCTGCCAGTTGAAAATCTTTGCCTGTGTGTGTGCGCGTGTGTTAAGCATACCTGTCCCTCCGAAGCATAGGCTACTGTACTGACATTACAAGCATGATTCAGAAGATAGGGATATAGATTTTTTAATCAGCTAGTTAAGGGTTAAGGGTTCCAAAAGGGTTCTTCGGTTGTCCCCATTGGATAACCCTGCTTTAGTTCCAGCTAGAACCCTTTTTGGTTCAAGGTAGAACCCTTTTGGATTCCATGTAGAACCCTTTGTGGAAAGGGTGTTACATGGAACCCGAAGGAGTTTTATCTGGAACCAAAAGGGCTCTACCCAGAACCAAAAAGGGATGTTCAAAGGGTTATCCTGTGGGGACAGCCGAAAAACCCTTTTAGGTTGTAGATAGCACCTTCTTTTCTAAGAGTGTAGATATCACGTTTCACGTTGAAGTTATTAACAACAAAAAGGTAAGATGTGTTTTAAATTCTGGTGCCGCTGTGCACACACAAGTTTGTTAGCTTGCTAGCTCAAAGGACATAAAGTTCCATAATTGAAGCCGCTCATGCTAGGTATAATTCTGTGGACCTAATTCAGATAATGCATGTCATAAGATGTCAAGCATTTCAAGCCTCCTCCTCAACCCCCTCTCGCTTTCTCCCCACGTACATAATTTCTGTCGCATCTTTCGCCAAAGGCTACACTTGTCTGTGCATTATGCATGTAAACAACTAGCTTGCCTGCTCTATCCGCACTGATTGCTGAAGTAATTTAATGAGCAAAATACTGTTGATTTCACAAGTTAAAAAAGGAACAGAAAGAACTGGTTTGAACCAGTTCAGAACTTAGTGGTTCTGTTCTGAATTAAATGATTGGAAAATTATTTTGGTTCCAACCCCTGCTCTCATGTAGTGTTGTCATGATAATAAAATATTTCTAATGATATGATACCAGGCCAAGTATCACGATACCGAGTAGTATTGCGATATCACGGGGGGGAAACCAGTGGCCCGGCGCCCTGTTTGCCCCATCCTCTGGATGCTTGTTCCCGTTTTCTAAACATTCTGCGCATGTACTACACCAAAACACAGTTCATGAGTAGCTGACCCTTTTAATTATTCCTGTGGCCATCAAATATGCCTAGACCTACTGTCAAGTTACCAAGTTGTTAGCTACAGTGCCTTCAAAAAGTATTCACACCCGTTTCCTTTTTCCACATTTTGTTGTGTTAGAGGTTGAATTTTTAAATTATTTAATTTAATTTCTTGTCACTGGCCTACACACAATGATGTCAAAGTGGAACTTTTTATAATTTATTTTTTACAAATGTATTAAAAATGAAACGCTGAAATGGCTTCAGTCAATAAATATTCAACCCCTTTGTTATGGCAAGCCTAAAGTTCAGGAATTAAAATGTTAAAATTAATAAGATGCAAGGACTCACTCTTGTGTGCAATAATAGTGTTCACACCTTATGTCCACCAGAAGCATCAAACTCTTTGCATTCCGGCGGAAGTAATGTATTGTTAATGGAGCAGTCCGCAGTGCTACGTTTGGGGTGCCCGACTAGGCTGCGTTACTTTTCTGTGCCATGGTACAAATCAAAAGTACACACACAGACTCCAACTAGCTAGCTTTTAGCCTGTTAAAAAGCGAAGCACGTGTGTCATGTACTAAAAATGCGGGCTAGACATCCGACAAAACAAACGCATATGCATCTGGTGGACATCGAGCATCAGTCGAGCAGTGGATTTCAAACACAGATTCAACAACAAAGACCAAGGAGGTTTTCAAATGGCTCGCATAGAAGGGCACCTATTGGTAGATGAGTAAAATAAAGACATTGAATATCCCTTTGAGCATTGTGATATAATTAATTACACTTTGGATGGGGTATCAATACACCCAGTCACTACAAAGATACAGGCCTCCTTCCTAACTTAGTTGCCAGAGAGGAAGGAAACTGCTCAGGGATTTCACCACGACGTCAATGGTGACTTTAAACCAGTTACAGAGTTTATTGGTTGTGATAGAAGAACACTGAGGATGGATCAACAACATTGTAGTTACTAGGGATGCACAATATATCGGTGAACATATCGGAATTGGCCGAAATTAGCTAAAAATGCCAACATCGGTATCGGGCCGATGTCTAGTTTAACACCGGTGTAAAAAAATGATGTCAAAGCAGATGTGCATACCTATATAACGTAGGTACATGACGTAATGACTTCACATAACATTTTGCGCTACACCTGCAACACAGCATTCCTAACCTAGCCCAGCCCACAATGTATGCTGTGTGGATTGAGCAGTCAACAAGTCGAGCAGTCATCTGAAAGAGTGAGACAATTCAAAGGCGAAATCCATTAATGCCAAGATAATTGAATTCATTGCCCTTGACAATCAACCGTTCTCTGTCGTGGATGATGTTGGCTTTCGCGACTGGACGAGCACCGGTACACACTAACGTTACCACGTGCGCTATTGTTCAGATGTTGCCCTACCGGAGTTACACACTGCTATTAGCTTCACGACATACAATGGAACGCCGTTTGGGTCTTTGTGTGTCAAAAAAGATACACGTAAAATAACACTATTTGACAATAACACCATTTAACATGTTAAATAAGATTTTAATTTGACACTTTAAATAACACAGTTCTAGTATAAAATGTTGTGTGTTCTGAATTTGCATGTGCAAGCCAAGCACCACCACTACTATCAGTAGCACTGTCAAAGTGGTACAAAAAAGTCTGCAAACAAGAAAACACCGGCCACGAACGATGTGTTTACAATACCGCAATGGTAATAAAGCCTTATTTGTTTGACAGCAACTTGTGGGGTAGCTAGCTAGCATTTGCTTGGTACCTAGCTAGCACCAATACAACCAGCCTGAAAACAATAACCATTAAAAACTGCAGTAATTTTCACTATTCTTAGCAATGATTTAGGAATCCTTGTGAGTAAGTATTGTTTTCACCTATTGAAATTGAATTTCAGTTCATGAAAATAAATAGCTAGCCAGCTACTTAACCCTGTTGCCCAAAGCTAACATTATAAGCAGCCAGCTAGCTTCATCTGGCTAGTGAGGCTCGACCTGACCGGGTTATGGTTGTGAAGCTAGCCACAATAAGGATTAGGTACAACAATGGAATTTGCTGTTTGCCTTCAAAATAAAAGTACCTCTTTGAAAGTGATGCAGAAGGTTACAACTGGTTGAATCATGCCATATTTAGACTAGATCATTTTAAACAAGGTTGGTATGTGAAGCAATGAAATGGGGTATCAGTCTACTCGGTGTCCCCCACAGACCACAATTGTGAAGAGTTTATGCAAATATTAAAGTTGTAGCTCTTATCACGGGACTGGGACTGTGTGAAATCACCTGCCCAGTCAACCTATTGTGTGTATTGACATTCATATTGCACTGTACAGCTTACCTAAGGACTGGGGATCAATGAAATGAGTTATCAGACTACAAAACATCCATGCAGTATTGTTTTTCCTCAAGAATAGTGTTCAATTCACATAGGTTGACAATAAATGTGGCAGAGTTTCAGAGTCCCATAATAAGAGTTACTATGCTAATGCTCTCTGGGTGTCACTGAGTAGACTGATACCCCATGTCATTGATCCACAATCCATAGGTAAGGCTGTACAGTGAAATAAGTATGTACTCAATGCAATTCTAAAGTATAATACATCCAGTGAGATTTCAACAGATTTTTGTCAAATTAACAAATTATTGTCTTTTGTTGATTTTATATAACAACATTCCAAACTTGTGTAGTATGATCTATTCAATTATAGCATAATTATACTATTTATATGCATTTGCATCACTGTCAATTATATACTTTTATTTTGAAGGCTAACCGCAAAGTCCAATATTGTGGCTTAATCCATATTGTGGCTAGATTCACAAAGATGGGTAACACCACCATTAATCAAATAAGACCTGTTTTAAAAATTATGGTTATTTTAGATGATGACACCTAGCTATATAGTTAGCTAGCTAACAATAGCTACTGAAACAGATTATGTTGTTTTTCTGTGTTTTAAGGGAAGAACATTGTTTGCATCCATGAGCTAGCTAGGTTTAGTTAATAACCAGCACTGTAGGTGTGCAAGACAACTTTACCAGTATCATAGCATACGTATCGATGAATCGTTGTGACTAGGGTTTCACATTTTGGGGAATATTCAGGGGTGGAAACTTTCCGTGGGAATTAACTAGAATATATGGAAATTAACAGGAATATATGGGAATTAATATTATTACCATTTAAATGTATATGTTATTTGCATTGATATACTTACCATATCATTTGGAGACAGAAACATAAACCTTATCATTAGTAGACATAATTACAAATGATTAAATCCTTCCAATAGAAATAAAATGTAAAAATGTAGTTACGAATCGAACTTCAATTAAATGAGTTGACTCTTCACATGGGATGATTTCACTGAACAACAAAAGAAAGGGATTATTGAATGATCCCCAATGATCCATCGCATCTCACAAAAATGTTTTCAACATACATCTGTAAAATGATAGTCTAGAAACTAAAGCTTTGGTTGTCTTCCTCTCAGGCTTCCATGTCTTCTCCCTGGACCTCTTCAATGTCCACCTCTTTAACATCACTCTGAGGCCTCATCTTCAATGTCAAGTTCCAACCTTCTTGAGGATGGCTCGTTGTCAGGCTCAAAAAGCCTCAAATTTGCCTGGATGGCCACCAATTTTTCACTCCTTGATTCGGTCAGCCTGTTGCGTGCAGATCCACAAAGTCCTTTTCACCAGGTGGCTGATGAGATATGTTGGCACGACTGCCATACTGCATATTCATCCCAAAGCTCTTGCTTGGAAGTGTACTTCGCCGGACTGCCAAGAACCTTGCCCTCATCCAGGCCAAGGTGGCGAGAAACGAAAGTGATGAAACCATAGGCCTTATTGATCTCTGCACCAGACAGGATGCTCTTGCCAGCATACTTGGGGTCCAACATTTACGCTGTGGCGTGTATGGGCTTCAGGCAGAAGTCTTCACGCTTTTTGATGTACTTCAGAACTGAAGTTTCCTCTGCTTGGAGCAACAGTGAAGTAGGCAGGGCAGTACGGATTTATTCTCTTACATCTGCAAGCAGAGCCTGAACATCAGACAGGATGGCATTGTCTCCCTCAATCCGTGCAATGGCTACTGCTATAGGTTTCAGGAGTTAAGTTAGTTAATTTTGCCTTGCCCATGAACATTCAACCACCCATCAGAGATGATTGCAATACAGTCTGCTTTCTCTATGATTTGCTTGACCTTCACTTGAACTCTGTTGAACTCTGCATTCAGCAAATTAGTAGATAAAGCATGTCTGGTTGGAGGGGTGTATGCTGGGTGAAGAACATTCAGAAATCTCTTCCAATACACATTGCCTGTAAGCATCAGATGTGAACCAGTTGCATACACAGCTCGAGCAAGACATTCATCAGCATTTCGCTTACTATGTTCCTCTATTGAGTCAAAAAAACTTCTGATTCCTGGAGGACCATGAGCTGTTGCTATCGATAAGGTTCATCATTTAAACCTCTAATAGAAGTAGAGGGACTTTTGTCAGAGGTTGCTTGATGTGAGCGCTGAGGGAACTTTATGCACCTAGCCAAATGATTCTGCATCTTTGTTGCATTCTTCACATATCATTTGGCACAGTATTGAGCTGGGGTGAACTCTGCTTCCATTGATCATCCATTATCTGTTTCTACAACTTGATTGGAGTCCACCTGTGGTAAATTCAAGTGATTGGACATGATTTGGAAAGGCACACACCTGTCAATATGATTAAATACATTTGTATTTGCCACATGCGCCGAATACAACAGGAACCTTACACTGAAGTGCTTACTTACAAGCCCTTAACCTTTGCGCTCCGGTACCGCTTGCCATGCGGTAGCAGAGAGAACAGTCTATGACTAGGGTGGCTGGAGTCTTTGGCAATTTTTAGGGCCTTCCTTTGACACCACCTAGTATAGAGGTCCTGGATGGCAGGAAGCTTGGTCCCAGTGATGCACTGGGCCCTACGCACATCCCATCTGTTGTGCCTTGCGGTCGGAAGCCAAGCAGTTGCCAAACTGCGGATATGAGGACCCATGCCAAATCTTTTCAGTCTCCTGAGAATAGGCGTTGTCGTGCCCTCTTCACGACTGTCTTGGTGTGTTTGTACCATGATAGTTTGTTGGTGATGTGGACACCATGGAACTTGAAGCTCTTAACCTGCTCCACGACAGCCCCGTCGATGAGAATGGCTGCGTGCTCGGGCCTCCTTTTCCTGTACTCCACAATCATCTCCTTTGTCTTGATCACGTTGAGGGAGAGGTTGTTATCCTGGCACCACACTGCCAGGTCTCTGACCTCCTCCCTCCCTTTGAAGTAAATCCTTTGCATCCGACTCGTTAAAGAAAAATTGTTCGTCCAGTACAAGATGAGTAATCGCTGTCCTGAAATCCAGAAGCTCTTTTCGGTCATAAGAGACGGTGGCAGAAACATTATGTACAAAATAAGTTACAAATAACGCACAGATCTGGGGAAGGAGGCACAGACCTTCCAGAAGGACAATCATCTCTGCAGCACTCCACCAATCAGGCCTTTATGGTAGAGTGACTGCCCACTTGGGAGTTTTCCAAAAGGCACCTAAAAAGACTCTCAGACCATGAGAAACAAGATTCTCTGGTCTGATGAAACCAAGATTAAATAATTTGGCCTGAATGCCATGCATCACGTCTGGAAGAAACCTGGCACCATCCCTACGATGAAGCATGCAGGGACTGGGAGACAAGTCAGTATCGAGGGAAAGATGAACGGAGCAAAGTACAGAGAGATCCTTGATGAAAACCTACTCCAGAGTGCTCAGGACCTCAGACTGGGGCCAAGGTTCAGCTTCCAACAGGACAATGACCCTAAGCACACAGCCACGACAATGCAGGAGTGGCTTCAGGACAATTCTCTGAATGTCCTTGATTGGCACAGCCAGAGCCCGGACTTGAACCGGATCGCAAATCTCTGAAGAGACCTGAAAATAGCTGTGCAGCCACGTTCCCCATCAAACCTGACATAGCTTGAGAGGATCTGCAGAGAAGAAACTCCCCAAATACAGGGGTGCCAAGCTTGTAGTGTCATACCCAAGAAGACTCGAGGCAGTATCGATGCCAAAGGTGCTTCATCAAAGTACTGCGTAAAGGGTCTGAATACTTATGTAAATGTGATGTTTCAGTTTTTTATTTCTACATTTCTACATGGGGTATTGTGTTTAGATTGATGAGTAAAAAAACAAAACAATTTGATCCATTTTAGAATAAGGTTGTAACGTAACAAAATGTGGAAAAGGTCATGGGGGCTGAATGGTTTCCGAATTCACTGTAGGCCTACTGCAGCAATGATTGGTTATGGCGCACCAGTCTGTGTAGAGTATAGGTCTGAGTAGTGCCTGTCAATGCAATAGAATCCTACTCCAATGCACTCTCTCACAAAAAAAAAGCACTGTCTTTTTATGACTTCAAGCCTATCAACTCCCGAGATTAGGCTGGTGTAACTGATGTGAAATGGCTAGTGACGTCACTCGCTCTGAGACCTTAAAGTAGTTGTTCCTCTTGCTCTGCAAGGGCCGCGGCTTTTGTGGAGCGATGGGTACGATGCTTCGAGGGTGGCTGTTGTCGATGTTTCCCTGGTTCGAGCCCAGGGAGGGGCGAGGAGAGGGACGGAAGCTATACTGTTACACTGGCAATACTATAGTGCCTATAAGAACATCCAATAGTCAAAGGTATATGAAATACAAATGGTATAGAGAGAAATAGTCCTATAATTCCTATAATAACTACAACCTAAAACTTCTTACCTGGGAATATTGAAGACTTGTTAAAACGAACCACCAGCTTTCATTTGTTCGCATGTTCTGAGCAAGATACTTAAACATTTGCTTTTTTACATGGCACATATTGCACTTCTACTTTCTTCTCCAACACTTTGTTTTTGCATTATTTAAACCACATTGAACATGTTTCATTATTTATTTGAGGCTAAATTGATTTTATTGATGTATTATATTAAGTTAAAAATAAAAAAGTGTTCATTCAGTGTTATTGTAATTGTCATTATTACAAATAAATAAATAAAAATATTAATCGGTATCGCCCTTTTTTGGTCCTCCAATAATTGGTATCGGCGTTGAAAAATCCTAATTTGTCGACCTCTATTGCATACTAAATCTTGCAGTTTGTTTTGTTTCGGTATGGCACATTGAAAGTGTATAATATTGCACTGATTCAATTCATACAGTAGAGCGATATGTTGACAGTGTTTAATAAAGGGGAAAACTAGAAAGTTGAGTGAAGTTCAATCTCGTTCTTCTCTGCGCAGCTGACATTTCTTCTGCACCGTCCGAGGGGAGTTGTGCGCGCTCGCAGCTTAGAGGGAACATTGGCCATAACACAGCGATTTAGCCTTCCATTTCTCTCTGCAGCTTTCTAAATACTTAACACATTTTTTTTTAATCAATAACAGCTGTTTCATCAGGAGGTAAAGTTAAAACACACACACATTTGGTTGCACTAACACAGGCTTGAGGTCTCATACAGTATTGTAGCCCACTGAGGGTTTTTATGAGAGTCCTTTCATGAATGAATTATTACCATGTCAGTTCGATGGAATGCCTCATTGAGTCAAATGTGTTAATTAAATGGTGCAATCATAAAACTTTTGGCAGACCCAAATAATTGTGGTTTCTAAACTGGATGTTCTCAGTGAGCTAATGAGGTCACTGAAATTTCACAGGGTCGTACAGTAGCTTTGTTTGCTTGCACATTCTCTCTCTTCTCTCTGCCTGAGCTGCTCTCCTGTTCAGAAACCTAATCCTCCAGCAATCTAGCAAGGCAACTCAACATGCATCTGTCATTCTGTAACATTTTTATTGATGCTGAGAGGGAAGCAGGGCAATTAAATGGTGGTGTTAAAAGAGCTAAGGCGAGCGATACATACAAACTGCTTTGAACCCTTGAGAAATTGTACATGCAATTACACAATGCATTGTACCCTATAGGCTAGATACTGGTGAATGTAATAGCCTGTGTACAATTTGAAGATTAGACCTAGCCATTGTCAGCTGAACTGAGCAGATCAAGCAACAAGAACCAAGGATGAAATGATGATATATTGTTAGCTTCCTATTATTAACTGTGAGAGAATCCTTTGACAGACAAATAATAATGTCTAGTTACACTACATGACCAAAAGTATGTGGACAGCTGTTCATAGAAGATCTCATTCCAAAATCATTGGCCACTCTTCTGGGAAGGCTTTTTTTTTAAATGTATGTACCTTTATTTAACCAGGAAAAGCCCATTTACACCCAGTCTATTTTTCAATGGAGACCTGGCCAAGAAGGCAGCGACAATCAACAGATTACAGAATTAAATATACAACAATATAACAAGATGATCCAGCCTAAAAAAAGCATTTACTCTCTGTAACAGAGTATCCCATCAATATTTTAAAATTAATTCAGTGGCACTCACATATCTAGATGAAGCATGGACTGTAGACTATTCCATGCCTCTGGTGCACAAAACGAGAAGGCAGCCTTGCCTAATACTGGAAATGTCCTGGGGTCTTTAAGTAGCAACCACCTAACAGACCTGGTATGGTAACTGCTGGTGGTGAAGGAGACCAGATTACAGAGATAAAGAGGGGGGTTTCCCCAAAATGGCATTGTATTTGTACACATACAAATGTAGAATAAATCTGAATAAAACACAAGACCCCTTTTGCAAACAGAGGATGGGAGTGTGATTACACATTATTAATTTTATGTTTGAAATACACAAAAAAAAACATCCCACTCAACTTCAAGCCTATGGAGGGTGGACTGACAACTAGAGGTCGACCAATTATGATTTTTAAAAGCCGATACCGATTATTGAAGGACAAAAAAAAGCAGATCGGCCGATTTTTAAAATGTATTTGTAATAATGACAATTACAACAACAGTGAATGAACACTTTTATTTTACCTTAATATAATACATCAATAAAATCAATTTAGCCTCAAAAAAATAATGAAACATGTTCAATTTGGTTTACATAATGCAAAAACAAAGTGTTGGAGAAGAAAGTAAAAGTGCAATATGTGCCATGTAAGAAAGCTAACGTTTAAGTTCCTTGCTCAGAACATGAGAACATATGAAAGCTGGTGGTTTGTTTTAACAAGTCTCCTCACTCCTACCTGGGGGTCGAACCAGGAACACAACGACAACAGCCACCCTCGAAGCAGCGTTACCCATGCAGAGCAAGGGGAATAACTACTCCAAGTCTCAGAGCGAGTGACGTTTGAAATGCTATTAGCGCGCACCTCGCTAAATAGCTAGCCATTTCAGCCTAATCTCGGGAGTTGATAGGCTTGAAGTCATAAACAGCAGAGCTGCTGTCAAAATGCACGAAAGTGCTGTTTGAATGAATGCTTATGAGCCTGCTGGTGCCGACCATCACTCAGTCATGCTGCTCTATCAAATCATAGACTTAATTATAACATAATAACACACAGAAATGCGAGCCTTAGGTCATTAATATGGTCGAATCAGGAAACTATAATCTCGAAAACAAGATGTTTATTCTTTCAGTGAAATACGGAACCGTTCCGTATTTTATCTAATGGGTGGCATCCATCAGTCTAAATATTCCTGTTACATTGCACAACCTTCAATGTTATGTCATAATTACGTAAAATTCTGGCAAATTAGTTCGCAATGAGTAAAAAATCTTTTTTTTTTTTTTTTTAAATAGGCGTCCAAAATTACCAATTTCCGATTGTTTTGAAAAATTGAAATCGGCCCTAGTTAATCGGCCATCCCGATTAATCGGTCGACCTCTACTGACAACCCTCTGCCACATTTGTTATTGGTGTCAACTAGGGCTGGCACAATTACTGTATAACCCACGATTATGGAGGAAGACCGTCATGAAAATAAATAACCGTTTAAAACCAAAATAATAAGACTTATTTTATTTTTAAACAGTTGACTGAAGACGGGATTTGTGAGGACATGTATTATTTATTACATTGTTAGCCCAGAAAATCTTAAGTGTTATTACATACAGCTGGGAAATTTTGGAGGATATCAGAGCAGTGTCAACTTATCAGCACTACGACCAGGAATACGACTTTCTCGAAGCGGACCATTTCTTCGTACCACCCAGGGCATTTGAACTGATCCCAGAGGCCAACCCAAAACAACGCCGCCGGAGGAGAGGGAGTCAGAGAGGTCGTCTAGTCAGACTTAGGAGGCGCGCACACCCCCAACGCTTCCGAGTATATTACTCGCTAATGTCCAATCCCTCGATAACAAAGTTGACAAGATCAGGGCAAGAATTGCTTTCCAGAGAAACATCAGGGATTGTAACATTCTCTGTTTCATGGAAACATGGCTGTGTCAGGATATGCTGTCGGAATCGGTACAGCCACCTGGATTTTCAGTGCATCGCGCCGACAGGAATAAACATCTCTCTGAGAAGAAGAAGGGCAGGGGTGTATGTTTCATAATTAATGACTTATGGTGTAATTGTAACAACATACAACTTATCAGTGGTGTGGGGGCTGTGCTTTGGCAAAGTGGTTGGTGTAAT
This sequence comes from Oncorhynchus mykiss, assembly GCF_057628025.1. NCBI lineage: Eukaryota > Metazoa > Chordata > Actinopteri > Salmoniformes > Salmonidae > Oncorhynchus > Oncorhynchus mykiss. The sequence goes on along the minus strand of NC_143024.1, from coordinate 59,169,956 downwards.
ATCCTGCCTATCTGGCCCTGTCCGGGGGTATCATTGGATGGGGCCACAGTGTCTCCTGACCCCTTCTGTCTCAGCCTCCAGTATTTATGCTGCAGTAGTTTATGTGTCGGGGGGCTAGGGTCAGTCTGTTATATCTGGAGTACATCTCATGTCTTATCCGGTGTCCTGTGTGAATTTAAGTATGCAACATGCATTGCTTGCTGTTTGGGGTTTTAGGCTGGGTTTCTGTACAGCACTTTGAGATATCAGCTGATGTAGGGCTATATAAATAAATTTGATTTGATTTGATACAGGAACTCAAGTCCTTTTGTTCACCTGACCTAGAATTACTCACAATCAAATGCTGACCGTATTTTCTCCCAAGATAATTATCTTCGGTTATTGTCACAGCAGTGTATATCCCCCCTCAAGCCGATACCCCGACGGCCCTCAAGGAACTTCACTGGACTTTATACAAACTGGAAACCATAGATCCTGAGGCTGCATTTATTGTAGCTGGGGATTTTAACAAAGTCAATTTGAGGAAAAGGTTACCTAAATTCTATGAACATATTGGCTGTAGCACTCAGGCTGGAAAAACACTGGACCATTGTTAGTCTAACTTCTGGGATGCATGCAAGGGTCTCCCTTGCCCTCCTTTCGGCAAATCTGACTACGACTCCATTTTGCTCCTCCCTTCCTATAGGCAGAAACTCAAACAGGAAGCACCCGTGCTAAGGACTATTCAACACTGGTCTGACCAATCGGAATCCACGCTTTAAGGTTGTTTTGAGCAGGCGGACTGGGATATGTTCCGGGTAGCCTCTGAGAATAATATATACAGTGTGCACCGAAATGGTCACTGAGTTTATCAAGAAGTGTATAGGAGATGTTGTACAAACTGTGACTATTAAAACCTACCCTAACCAGAAACTGTGGATAGATGGCAGCATTCACACAAAACTGAAAGCACGAACCACCGCATTTAAACATGGCAAGGTGAAGGGAATATGGCAGAATACAAACTGAGTAGTCTTTCCCTCTGCAAGGCAAGCAAACAGGCAAAACATCAATATCGAGACAAAGTGGAGTCGCAATTCAACGGCTCAGACATGAGACGTATGTGGCAGGGTTTACAGAAAATCACAGACTACAAAAGGAAAACCAGCCACGTTGCGGACACCCACGTCTTGCTGCCAGACAAGGTAAACACGTTCTTTGACCGCTTTGAGGATAACAGTGCCACCGACGCGGCCAGCTACCAAGGACTGTGGGCTCTCCTTCTCCTTGGTCGACATGAATAAAACATTTAAACGTGTTAACCCTCTCAAGGCTGCCGGCTCAGACGGCATGCCTAGCCGCGTCCTAAGAGCATGCGCAGACCAGCTGACTGGTGTGTTTACGGACATATTCAATCTCTCTCTATCCCAGTCTGCTGTCCCCACATGCTTCAAAATGGCCACCATTGTTCCTGTACCCAAGAACACAAAGGTAACTGAACTAAATGACTATCGCCCTGTAGCACTCACTTCTGTCATCAGGATGTGCTTTGAGAGACTAGTCAAGGATCATATCACCTCCACCTTACCTGTCACCCTAGACCCACTTCAATTTGTTTACCACCCCAATAGGTCCACAGACGATGAATTCGCCATCACACTGCACACTGCCCTATCCTATCTGAACAAGAGGAATACCTATGTAAGAATGCTGTTCATTGACTATAGCTCAGCATTCAACACCACAGTACCTTCCAAGCTCATCATTAAGCTTGAGGCCCTGGATCTCAACTCCACCCTGTGCAATTGGGTCCTGAACTTCCTGACGGGCCGCCCCCGGGTGGTGAAGGTTGGAAACAACATCTCCACTTTGCTCATCCTCAACACTGGGGCCACACAAGGGTGCGTGCTCAGCCCCCTCCTGTACTCCCTGTTCATCCATGACTGCGTGGCCATGCACGCCTTCAACTCAATCATTAAGTTTGCAGAGGACACAACAGTATTAGTGTTGATTACCAACAACGACGAGACAGCCTACAGGGAGGAGGTGAGGACTCTCGGGAATGTGGTGTCAGGAAAATAAACTCTCACTCAACGTCAACAAAACAAAGGGGATGATCGTAGACTTCAGGAAACAGCAGAAGGAGCACCCCCCTATCCACATCAACGGTAGAGCAGTGGAGAAAGTGAAAAGTTTTAAGTTCCTCGGGGGTACACATCACTGACAAACTGAAACGGTCCAGCCACACAGACAGTGCCTCTTCAACCTCAAGCTTGTCACCTAAAACCATCACAAACTTTTACAATTGAGAGCATCCTGTCGGGCTGTATCACCGCCTGGTACGGCAACTGCACCACCCACAACCGCAGGGCTCTCCAGAGGTGTTGCAGTCTGCACAATGCATCATCTGTACCTGCCCTCCAGGACACCTACAGCACCTGATGTCACCGGAAGGCCAAAAAGATAATCAAGGACAACAACCATCCGAGCCACTGCCTGTTCACACCGCTATCATCTAGATGCCGAGGTCAGTACAGGTGCATCAAAGCTGGGACCAAGAGACTGCAGCTTCTATGTCAAGGCCATCAGACCGTTAAACAGCCATCAGCAGCACAGAGAGGCTGCTACCTATATACAGACTTAAAATCATTGGCCACTTTAATAAATGGAACACTTTAATAATACCACTTTAACAATGTTTACATATCTTGCATTACTCATCTCATATGTACAGTTTATACTGTATTCTATACTATCTATTGCATCTTAGCCTATGCCACTCTGAAATTGCTCATCCATATATTTATACATTCTTATAAATATATAGGCTCAAGCATTTCACTACACTCACAATAACATCTGCTAACCATGTGTACGTGACCAATAAAATTTGATTTGATTTGAGTCTGTTTCTGCAGTAACATGGATGCTTCTCACCTTGATGAAACTTTGTTGCTCCTTGCTGAAACAAGCAAGGTGTTGTAGCAAACGAGACTTCGGTTGCCTAGGCAACACCCCCCACAATGCAGCAGCAGCACATATAGAAATAGAATGAATAGAACTTGCTTGGAACCTGCAACCCTGGTAATTTAACTGGTAAACTCATGGGTACACTCGCAGTGAGAGAAGAAAATGTGCTATTCTAACAGTTATTATGGTCATTTGGCTGACCGTCAACCAAAATTCCATGACCATCACAGCCCTAGTGTCAACCCATATCTTTACACCGGCATTAGCGCACAACCAGGTTCACGGAGAATCCTTCCAATAGCATTTCATTTTGCAAAACCTACTCACACGGAGAGCTCTGAAAACAAACAGCACACACTTTCCCTGTTTTTGCGACACAAAACAATTCTGCTGAACAATTTTCTGGTAATGAGGGTCCTTTAAACCCAATTAAACTCTTCATGTCAGTAGACATTCAATATTGCTGCTTCTTACTGGAATAATGTGCCACATAATGTGGTAGAATAATTTGCTACATAATGTGGACAGTGTTTGGACATCCTGGCCTGAACACTGTCAGGTCAGTGGCTCCATTGACTGTCTCCTCACCCCCAAATTGTCTCCTTGGTTCCACTCCCTTGTTACTGGGTAACTGGCTATGAACCATGGGAACCAGGTTCTCTACTGTGACTACAGACCTCCTCGGCACTTTAAAGGCTACATACAGTAACTTTGCAAATGACTTATGACATTTGTTTTCTTCAGATAAACTATTATGACAGTGCACACTTCAGTCCAGTCATCACAAGCAAGCACCTGTCAGCTGCAGTCAGTCACCTGTTGTGGAGCTGGAAATATTTTTAAGCTTTGATGTCATGATTGTGAAATGGATAATAGGTTAACTCTGAAGGTTATGGATATAGAAATGTTTAATAGAGAAGAGACAAGCTTTTATCTTATCATATGTAAGGTCAACTGAACTGTAGTGACTAAGGTCACAACAACCAAATGGTTTGAATTCATCTGAACTTTGTGTCAGACTCAAAGCACTTTCCAGGTAGCCTACCATCACAAAGTTCAGTGAGGACATGCTATGTTCATTCAATTAATCTGCCCCTTTTCATCAAAATGGAAACGGACCTTTCAGCATGAAGAACGTTTCAGAAAGGACTACAATAACTTTTTAAAGCATCTGAGGTTTACATGAGTTCCAAAAAGCAAGGAAGTGTCTTATGTAAACACAGAACAAACTTACGTCAACATGACTCAAACCAAGGGTGAGCAAGTATACTGCATATGGGTTGGGTCTTGACTAGAGGTCGACCGATTAATCGGAATGGCCGATTAATTATGGCTGATTTCAAGTTTTCATAACAATCGGAAATCTGTATTTTTTTGCCGATTTTTTTTATGTATTTTTTATACCTTTATTTAACTAGGCAAGTCTGTTAAAAACATATTCTTATTTTCAATGGCGGCCTAGGAACGGTGGGTTAATTGCCTTGTTCAGGTGCAGAACGACAGATTTTCACCTTGTCAGCTCGGGGGATCCAATCTTGCAACCTTACAGTTAACTAGTCCAACGCAATAACGACCTGCCTCTCTCGTTGCACTCCACAAGGAGACTGACTGCCTGTTACGCAAATGCAGTAAGCCAAGGTAAGTTGCTAGCTAGCATTAAACTTATCTTATAAAAAACAATAAATCATAATCACTAGTTAACTACACATGGTTGATGATACTACTAGATATTATCTAGCGTGTCCTGCGTTGCATATAATCTGACTGAGCATACAAGCATACAAGTATCTAAGTATCTGACTGAGCGGTGGTAGGCAGAAGCAGGCATGTAAACATTCATTCAAACAGCACTTGCGTGCATTTTGCCAGCAGCTCTTCGTAGTGCGGCAAGCCTTGCGCTGTTTATGAATTAAATTTGATCAACTCCCGAGATGAGGCTCTTGTAACCGAAGACTTCAAAACCACCACCTCATATACATTTCAAGCATCAAACAAGACCACACTACTATGTAATAAACTATTTCTGATCCATTAAAAACAGGATATTATTTTAGCACTTAACATTACAGAATATAATGAAGTGCAATAACATTGTTAATGGTATGGTAACAAGTTAGTTTCTCACAATAAACACGGGAATACACCACATAAACCTACTTGGTTTTATTATAGAGGTGTAACAACACAAGAACAGTATGGTAAAATGGAAGGTTTTGAGGATAGGGTTAAAAAGGGGTGGGATACCTGTTATTCTAGTTACTATGGCACACAGTGTGTGGTGTTTAACATTTAAAAAAATATAATTCGTCTATACTGTACTTAAATGAATTGGTATCTGGTCAAATAATGGTTTTCGTTGTGTGTAACTAACGTGTTACTTAGTAGCAAAGCCAACAGCTGTTGTTGTTTTTTTTGTCTCTTGTAGGAATGCATTGCTGACAGTTTACACATTTCCCAAGCACGCCAAAATGAGCGGCAATTTCAGCGTGAGACTATAAAATCAAATAAGGCCAACCGGATTTAGTTCAGCAAGGTTCTGAGTGGCCTGATAACAGCGACAAAACCTGACAAGTTGCACAGCTAACGTTTTTGAACATACGTTTAAGCTATGGTTGGACTCAATAGAAATGTCTAAAGATTTTAGTTAAGACTTAACAGCTTGACTTAAAGCTCGAGCTGTCAACGAGCGCAGTTTCACAAGAACCCCCCCTCACACTTTGCTCAACAAATCATTGATTTTAAAGTGAGGCCCTATCGCTCACTATTAAACACACTTCCCGCATAATAGCAATAGACATGTTTATTTAACGCTATGTTTATTTCTTCAATGTGAACTCACAGCGCTTCCAGTCAAACACGTTTCCAACGTATTCATCCTCCTTGCTAACTCTTCCTCCAGACAACCTGAGAAAAGCCGAAACTAAACTCTCCATATAGCTCGCTAAGTTAGTCTACTTTCTCTCCTCAAACCTAACTAAACACAGTCCAAGCTGTACTTGATAGTTTCTCTAAAGACGAACACACTGAACTTGAGTCAAAATATTTACCTGGGAAATGTCATGGATATCTCAGTAGGAAAAGTTTTCCAACGGCTTAACTCCACATGAATCCTCTGATGGACCAAAGGTACTGCGCGAGCTCCTCCCTCTCTCCATGAGGTCATTTATAACCTAGGTCGTGCGCGCAACTGCGCATCGACTGCAGTGCACGATACTGGTAACCATGCAGACCACCATGCATAGTGCATGCCTAAAGTGCATAATCGTATTTAATCAAAGTACAGAAGTGATGCGCATTAACAAAGCCCTTTGTTGTTGTTACATTTATTCTATGTAGGCCGACAGACATTACATTTGCGAAACGTATTTTTGTGGTGTAAAATGACTTGCTGAACGAAGATTGCTGGATTTGTGTTTCATTGAGTGATATTTAATGTGAAGTAAATTACAAGTGCTTTAGGCTTGCTTTTTATAACATTATAGTCAGGTGTATGGCGACACCGTGAGGCACAAACTGCTATCTCAATCAACTGTTTTTTCAAGTATTTTCAATTTTCAGGACGGAAGTGACCGGTCTGAAATAAAAAAAATGTGCAACTTTTAAAATAAAAAAAATTATGTGGAAGCTCCCGAGTGGCACATTAGTCTAAGGCACTGCATCTCATTGCAAGAGGCGTCACTACAGACACCCTGGTTCGAATCCAGGCTGCATCACATCCGGCTGTGATTGGAAGTCCCATAGGGCGGTGCACAATTGGCCCAGCAGCATTATTGTAAATAATAATTTGTTCTTAACGGACTTGCCTTGTTAAATAAAGGTTAAATACAAACAAAAAAATGTATTCCCACTTCCTTGTCACACCCATACACGTGGCCCATCCTGGTGTAAAAACTTAAGTAGAATATACAAGGACAAACAACCACAGAAGTAGCCTGTACACCACAATGGATACTAGAAGTTATTAGGCATTGGTTTTCATATTGTTTATAACAATGTCATTCCTATAATTATTTTATTGAACAGAAATGTTTTATTAAAATATAACAGAATATGATTAAGAAACAGCACATATTTTGGTTACATCTCTCAACTCCTCCCCTGTGTGAGGCAGGGTTATTGTTGGACTCGTGTTTTCTCAGCAGTACAGCAGATGTCATAGAAGCAATCAACCCTGTCAGATGGCTGGGAAGTCATTGCCAGGGAAATGCACCGTCTGTCTGCAGCTCAGCAGACCACCAACCACTCCATCCCTCAGCTAGAGACTGAGGCCTCAAAATTACATACACAGATGGTACCAAAGGCTTGAGTGAACATTGAGCACCACAGAGCTTTAGGTCTGCATGGTATCTCAATGTTATTAATATGATATCTATCCTCCAGTCTCCTTGTTATGAATGCACAGGTAACTAGCCCGAATCCCAACAGATCAAAAAGCCTCATAGGCTGAAGGAGAGAACAAAGCGAGTGCCTTCGCATATTCTGTCCAACCTCACCAGCTGCTGGAATAGAATCCGGCGAAGACTGCCAATTGTTGTAAAACATTTGTTTCCTGCGTTATGCTACTACTGGCTACCGCCATCTTGCAAAATAGCAGGTTAGTATGGCCTAGTATTTCCCAGTGTGCCATAAAAGGCTTTTACTGGCACTGACTTCTTTGCCACAAAGACAGGCAACAAAAGATGAAATAAGCTAGGAGCCTGAAAAGTGAACCCCAAAATTAACATGTGATGAGTGGGGCACTACTCATGTTTGTCAGACAGTGTCCCCAGATAGTGTTGGCTCTGGCAGAAGTACTCACTCAATTCAGCACTTGGCTGGGTTCATCCTCACAACAGGGGATCTTTTGTGAGGGCTCTATAAGAGATGTCGACACATGCAGAGAACTCCCCCCCCCCCCCCAAAGAGGCAGAGTTCAAAGACACTCTGCTGTGGGTTAGTTTCTGTGGAAACACCAGGACACTGGCATACTGCTGGCAGAGACGTACTGAGACATGCCACAGTACGTTTCACTCTCAGGAAATACTGCATAGTACTATAATTATGAAATGGCGTAGATAGAGATGTACAATATGCATGTGGAAGAGCAGTTCCCATCAATATAATAGACAAGCAAGTCAGAAAATACCTCATAATGATAGGGGAAATGGACTCAAAGACCCTGGTTTTCCTAGGTGTTAAACATCCATGATAAAGCTTTTAAAAAAGCAACAAAAAAAATTCCATCTCCTTCAAGCTAACAGGAGTTAGTTGTCGCCACCCTCTGGTCATTACAAAATTTGCAGTATGAAAAAGCAACACAATTCATTAATTGCATTTTATTTAATCATGGGAATCTAGAAGTAACCATAAAAAAACAGAAGACAAAATGTTTAATGACATGCAGTTTTTTTGTATTATTCAAGCTTCTCACTATTAAAACATTCAATGACAAAAGTCAGTCATCCAGCTTTTACCCACTTATGCAACATACCATTTCAAAAATGCCCACCATGTGTGCCTTTAGTTCACAGGATGTCTCATTCATAATTTTTTTTTTTAAGGCACAGTAAGTGCTGGTTTGGAATAAGCTGAAAACCCACTATATCCCTGCAAAGCTCCACTTTCTCACCTAAAAGTAGCAAAGTCACAAATTGCAACTAATTAAAAGCCAAATTGATTCTACATTAAATCAAGAAAGTTAAACATTAAAGTATTTTCTGATATCTCATGTCGGTCCCCTCATGCATATAACTAACACATCCTGTTGGTCTTTCACAGACGACTTCACGTTTCCCCTCGGGCAACTTCAACACGCTGCTTCAGAACTTTTTGGGTTGCTGGATGCAGAAGCTGGACTTGAAAGCTGGCGAGTGTGCCTTCTCCATAGCAGGTCTGAGTCTGCTGTGCTTCACACTTACTGGGGTCTCTGGGAAGTCATGTCCCAACTGAAACAATGAGGACATCTTATAAAATCATGGCTTACCAAGCAATCCAGAGGAGACCATTTTACTATGCCAATCTGAAGAAGCTAGGCTACGAGTAAAGTGTTTAGACTTGCATGATCATTACGAATGAAGACACACACACACCCCCTCCCCCCCATCTAAACCTGCTTTTTGGCCAACCCTTGTGGGACTGTTGCAGCCATCATTATAAGTCAGATATCCTTACCTTGTCAAGTGTTCCTGACATCAAGACACTGATTTGCTGCATTCTGCTGGAGGTGGCTGCAGATCTAGAACAGTATTACATGTTTAACGACAAACATTGCATTTAAGGGTTTTCCTTACGCACTCTTAATGTTAAAAACATTTGAGCACAATCTGAGCTCTGTAAATGACGAGACCCTGTATTTGGGAGTATTGGGTCGTTGTCATTTGGCACCAAATAGAATAAAAGACTAAAACAGGGAGGGGCTAACTGAACTGTACCTGGGTTTGGGAACTTTGTGTTCCCTCTCTGGGTTCACATGGTGGGTGGCATGACTCTCCTCACAGCTTTTCTTGACCACTCGTTTCCCCCCAGCCTTCACTGTGGTGCCAGAGTGGATCCGTTTAAAATAGGTGAAAATATATTAATGACATACTCATTCTTTGCAAATCCAGAATTGAATGCAATTTGGAAAGTTATACAACTTCCTGAACTTGGTCATGAAGGAGTTAAAACTATTCAGCGTTACTGTAAGACAAAACTAAACAACTTCAGGTTATAATGTCTTGGAATTTTGCCATTATACAATGAGACTTTGGCAGTGTCGGAAGAAGAAAGTTGGCCGTGAGAAGAGAGTTCAGCATTGTTGTTTCTTTTCCTCTGACTTGCTATAGGCAGGTTTAATCAAAAGAGTCTACTTTACCCACATCCTGTCAAAGCAAAAAGCGCTTTGATGTTCTAGAATGCCCCCAAACACCGTGCAACTCAGAAATAATTACATTTGTACTGTGCAAAGAATCTCTTTGAGGGACCGGTATCAAGCAGGGCAAAACTGATCCAAAAATCACTCCTACTCAGAGACACCTATGGCCCCAGAATGTATTTTCTGGGACATCTGCACGTCACACCAGTATGCAATAGGCATCTCGTGGGCCAGGTCCAAAAACCAAAGATATGTGGACATCCCGTCAATTAGCATTTTAATAATAGTTTGAGTGGGAGTATTTGGACTCAAAATCCCCATACATAAGCACAAATCTGCAGGGGATATTCACTTAACTATATGAACAGTGTTGGCCTGTCCCTTGGGTGCAGCTTAGAGCACAGAATGTACCATGTTTGCACAATAAGCTATGCACCGATGCAATTTTCATCACGCATTGTAACGGAAAAAAACATAGTAGCAGTAATGGGGGCATTTAGAACTACTTTAGTTGTAACTCGTTTACCACCTACGCACTTGAGGTTTGAGCGTGCGTTCCAACATTGTCGCCAACCAATGTTTTTACAAGATTGTAACAATGTTTGCATGCGACAACAAGATCAGGCCTTTATTGTAAATGCACTGAATGTAAACCACACTTACCACCTCGAAAAAGCAAGCCAGACATTACATCGAACACATTTTTGGACAAAGAAAATATGCACAACTTGATGCAAATTACGAATTAATATGAACAAGTCACCACCATACCTGCTGGAGGATGGCCAGCCTTCAATTCAGGACTCTCTCTCACTCCAGATTTAGATAGTTGCACCATTCTCGACTTCTGAACAACAATAACGGCACACAAAGTACTACAACGCCCACTTTATACTGCTGAAAGGCAAATGACTTAGTTTACGCAGGAAGCGAGCATCAGCAGCATGAGGCTGCAGCAGACTCATGTATTCCACATGAGTGAACCAGAAATATGGAGTGAACAGTTTCAACAACTTGCATGTTCTATCCATTCAGTGTATAGATCGGCGCATTCGTGTGCATGGTGCTCATTGAGGATGTTCATGATCTAATCCTACTTCTTATCTACCAATTCTGTCATTTATTCGACACCATTGCCTAGTTCAAAAACAACCTCCAGCCACGCCCCTTTTGTTTTCAGATCTGAATTTCAACGGAATAGATGGAAGCAATATGGTGATGGTAGTGTGAATTTACACATCACTATCTGACTGTTTAAAGATCTGTACATTACGAAGGACCACGCGTACAGGGAGGGGCTAGAGATATTTTCATGAACTCATCTCTCATTTATCTTAGTGATAAATGCGTGATATTTATGTAATAAATTGTTTAAAACATTTTGAAAATAAAACTAACTTGATGTCCTGAAAAAAAAAACGATGCCTCCACTGTCTGTCTTTTTGTCACTTCTAACAACTTTCATAAGTGTATCTGGAAAGGTCTTTAGTCTGTTTATGAAATATGACGAAGAAAATGCTGAGTGTCTGGTCATTCTATCATGTTGGAATTTGTCCCAAATGACACCCTATTCTTTATATAGTGCACTACTTTTGACAAAGGCCCATAGTGCACTACATTTGACCAGAGACCTATGTAAAGAATAGGGTGCCATTTTATTAGGGACGTTTCGTTTTCTTCTTTTTCTACTGAAATAATTGGATGTATGCAAAGAGGAGAGGATGAGGAAGCATAGGGAGGAGTTGTAGAGCTCTTCATGGACCAAATGTTCACATTTATTTCTGTTGGTTGTTGTGCACAGAAAATGTCCGAACTATCGATGAAAGATCCAAGACAGAGAATGGAAAAATAAAGAGAATATCTTTCAAAGTCACAAAAATGTCTGCAATTACACAATTCATTTAAAAAACAAAAGTGAACTTTTATTATCGTTGCATGTTTGTGTTATGATGCCATCTTTTCCCTCATCCCTTTATTTCTTCATATATTTATAGATCTATAATATAGATTTGACATGGCACACCTCTTTTACCAGTGCTGATGAACGTAAACCAGGTGGCATTTTTTCTGTATTTACAATAAAATGAAGGAAATGTACAAGACTCCATGGCATACACAATCTCAACATTAAGAACAAATACAATTTGATCCCTCTGTACAAACTAACATCTTTAGGTTACAACACATTTTTTTTTTTACAGATATGAGTTCATGATCCATTTTTGCCTACGAACATACACATTCCCCCTTCTGACTCTTTACCGCAAACCTTTTGTCACATAACCCACACCTTCACCATGCTACCACAGCTACAGGTTTCCAAAAGAAAAAGTAACATCTAGACAGAGCAGGACACCACTCACGATAATGTCCAGTGCCGCCCGCCCCGAACACACCCACTGCTCTTCTTTAAAAAAAAAAAAAAAAACACATTCCTTGGTTTCCTTCTTTCTTTGGTTAACATTCCATTCTCCATCTGCCATCTGCCATCGCGTCGATCTCCACATTCAGATCCACATTTTCAAAAACACACACACAAGTAAAAGTTCAAGAGTTCATCTGTCGGGGATTCCAAGATGGAGTCCCTATACCCAGGAATCTGGCGAACCTGGGTACTGATCCGCCCTGTAGGAAGGCCTCCGGGTGGTAGAGTAAAAGTCCACGTAGTTCGTGGTGGATTTGAGTCCGTGACCGTGCGACTTAGAGCTGTAGTCTGCCGTGGGGGGGAAGCTGACCACTTCCTCCACGTAGGGGTCATCATAGCCGTGTGGAGACTGCAGGTACATTCTGTAGGTGTCGTAGTTCCGCCTGCTCGGCTCCTCAGTGTAGTACATCTGCTGCTGTGGAGACGAGAGAAGCAACACAATCAGATCGGTCTATGTCAAATACAGGAAAATATCTACTTTCAACTGTCCGATGGGAGAAAAGGATGAGAAAATAGTTTGTTGATTCAAACGTATTACAACTTTGTGTATCAAAATTCACACTGTGTGGCTGTCTAGCTGAACAAAGTTGGTTGTAATGAGTGGTGGCCGGTGGCTCTTTAAAATCGGAGGACAGGCTCCAAGTAATGGCCGGAAAATAATGAATGGAATGTTATCAAACGTCAAAGAAATGGTTTCCGTGCGTTTGAAACCATTCCATTAACTCCATCCTTTCCGTTATTATGAGACGTCCTTCCTTCACTAGCCTCCTTTGGGTGTAATATCCTGACCGTCTATTTCCTGTCTAGTCAGAGACGGGTAGAGGGAGGAGAGGAGGGCACAAAGATCCCTCCTCTTGGGTGTTATCCGAGTGGGTACACAGGGACGTGTCCACACTGTGACAGGTGCCTGAGACGCACCCACTGCCGCCCAGCCCATCCCTATTACAGCAGCCACATTCACTCTCGCTCACACAATGACTGATGTGTTGGACGTCTCCCAACTCTCTCATTCACCCACACTGTAATATGTGTCAGTCTCCTTCCATTAGTGTAGCGGAGCGAACCAGCCGCCTGCACCGGCCAAGTTGATAGCGCAGGGAAAGATGGGGATGTTCGACCAGAAGGGATTGATTTAGAGTCTGTATTGAATTTACCTGTGCTCTTCTGGGGTCCTCTCTTGTCGGTGAGGAGTAGGACCCGACATAATATGGTGACGGCTTTCCAGACCCTGGAAGAGAAATTAACAAGATAATGGTATAACTAAAAATTGCCATGAACATAAACGTTGTTACCGTGCAATATTACTCCAGGGAGTGTTGCTGGGTAGCCAGGCAGAAGGTTAGGCAGGGAGGCTGCAGCTTCCCCAGCTCTGTTTACTCTGCCGTCTCAGCACCCCATTGAGGGCCCTCCATCTGGCAGTGGCCATTGTTAGTTGCCCTGAGGAAGAGTAGGGCTACTTCCCAAATGGCACCCTTTTTCCATATATAGTGCACTACTCTAGACCAGGGCTCTGGTCAAAAGTAGTGCACTATATAGGGAATAGGGTGCCATTTGGGAAGTAGCCCTACTCTTCCTCAGGGCAACTAACAATGGCCGCTTTGTAGTGGCTGCTGAGCCGAGTTGCTCACAATGCAGGCGGATCAGCCACTATATTGCTCAGCAGACCCACTTAAACGCAACAAAGAGGCTCAAGTGCTCTTTTGAACTACCGACCGTCTAAGAGCCTCCAGCTCCCAATAAGGATGATAAGAAACAGGGAGGTAGGGGATAGCTATTGGAGAGCTGGGGGAGATCTAGGGGAGTGCTAGGGGCGAGGGGGCATGGAATGGGATTCCTGGGAGTGGTGAGATGGATTACGCCCTACATAGAGGCAGAAAGGCCCTAGGGGATACTTTGATCACGGTCTGGTGCACATGGCTGATAAGTTTTCAATTAAATTCCAACATCTCAACTGATACGCTGTGTTTTTATGGGCGATTTTTGTGTGATAATTCTCTATGCTCATTGTTTACCTGTATATTGGTATTTATGTACATTGTTGTCCCCTTGGTTTTTATAAAATTGCATAGTTGACTGTGCCCTGTGATAATCAGAACGGTGTTCTTTGATTCCCAGCATTGCAGGAGAGGAGGTTGCACTGCCAGCTGTGGGGAACACAACATGGAGGTCAAAACAACGAAACGTTGAATTGAAACGCATTTGTGTCCTTATCTAGGGCTATGTCTCCAACGGCTCCTCATTTCCAATCTAGTGCATTACTTTTGAAAAGAGCCCTGTGGGCTCTGGTCAAAAGTAGTGCACTAGGCCCCCTAGGGAATAGATTGCCATTTGGGACGTAGCCTAGGTGAATGATCGTCTACGTAGCTAGGCTGACCTGACTGGTTGACCGGTGACATCTGTATGGTGCTGGTAGGGAGGGTGGGCTGAGACTTGAATCTGTCGCGCTCTAGAGTAGACACGGGCGTAATGAAGTGGTGTTGGTTCCATCCGTCCTGAAGCAGAGAAAGGAAACAGTGTTAGTATGAGCCACAGAGACCCGGGGTGCGTCACAATCATATTTCCTTTCTCCTGAAGTGTACACTCCTTCACTACATCCCACAAACCTAAAAGCATTGGGCTAATGGAAGTTTACCCATATTTCTTACACCAGTAATTTCCTTTAAATGAAGGGAAGTGAACAAATCGAATAGAAATGTAATGGTTGCATTCACATATTTAACAGATGGTATTGTGGGTGTAGTGAAATGCTTATGTTCCTAGCTCCAACAGTGCAGTAATATCTAACAATTCGCAACAATACACACATCTAAAAGTAAAAGAATGGAATCAAGAAATACAGAAATATTAAGACGAGAGTGGCCAGACGGAAGCCACTTCTCAGTAAAAGGCACCCGACAGCCCACTTGGAGTTTGCCAAAAGGCACCTAAAGGACTCTCAGACCATGAGAAACAAGATTGAACTCTTTTGCCTGAATGCCAACTGGAGGAAACCTGGCACCATTCCTACGTGAAGCATGGTGGTGGCAGCATCATGCTGTGGGGATGATTTCCAGCGGTAGGGACTGGGAGACTAGTCAGGATCGAGGGAAAGATGAACAGAGCAGTACAGAGAGATTCTTGATGAAAACCTGCTCCAGAGTGCTCAAGACCTCAGACTGGGGTGAAGGTTCACCTTCCAACAGGACAACGACGCTAAGCACACAGCCAAGACAACGCAGGGGTGGCGTCAGGACAAGTCTCTGAATGTCCTTGAGTGGCCCAGCCAGACTTGAACCCAATCAAACATCTCTGGAACGACCTGAAAATAGCTGTGCAGCAACACTCCCCATCCAACCTGACAGAGCTTGAGGATCTGCAGAGAAGAATGAGAAACCCTCCAAATACAGGTGTGCCAAGCTTGTAGCGTCATACTCAAGAAGACTCGAGGATGTAATCGCTGCCAGAGGTGCTTCAACAAAGTACTGAGTAAAAGGTCTGAATATTTATTTAAAATGTACATTTTAAAAAACAAAAACATTATGGGGTATTGTGCGCAGATTAATGAGGAAAAATGTTAACGTAATCAATTTTAGAACAAGGCGGTAACTTAACAAAATGTGGAAAAAGGGTACAGGTCTGAAAACTTTCCGAATGCACTGTATACTGTGATTGGAAGTATAGACATTATGGACAGTATGTGAATAGAATATGTAGTATTTCTGTAGAATACGTAGGATAGAATAGTACATGTACAGCAAGGGTGGAATAGGATGGCATTGACTAGAATACAGTATTATACACATTAAATGTAATGTAAACATTATTAAAGTGACCAGTGTTCCATGTCTATGTACAGTTGAAGTCGGAAGTTTACATACACTTAGGTTGGAGTCATTAAAACTCGTTTTTCAACCATTCCACACATTCCTTGTTAACAAACTATAGTTTTGGCAAGTCGGTTAGTTCATCTACTTTGTGCATGACACAAGTAATTTTTCCAACAATTGTTTACAGACAGACTTTTTCACTTATAATTCACAGTATCACAATTCCAGTGGGTCAGAAGTTTACATACACTAAGTTGGCTGTGCCTTTAAACAGCTTGGAAAATTCCAGAAAATGATGTCATGGCTTTAAAAGCTTCTGATAGGCTAATTGACGGTGGGTGTATTTCAAGGCCTACCTTCAAACTCAGTGCCTCTTTGCTTGATATCATGGGAAAATCAAAAGAATTCAGCAAAGACCTCAGAAAGAAGAATTGTAGACCCCCACAAGTCTGGTTCATCCTTGGGAACAATTTCCAAATGCCTGAAAGTACCACGTTCGTCTGTACAAACAATAGTACACAAGTATAAACACCATGGGACCACGCAGACGTCATACCGCTCAGGAAGGAGACACATTCTGTCTCCTAGAGATGAACGTGCTTTGGTGAGAAAAGTGCAAATCAATCCCAGAAAAACAGCAAAGGACCTTGTGAAGATGCTGGAGGAAACAGGTACAAAAGTCCTATATCGACATAACCTGAAAAGGCCACTCAGCAAGGAAGAAGCCACTGCTCCAAAACCGCCATAAAAAACACAGATTAAGGTTTGCAACTGCACATGGGGACAAAGATCGTACTTTTTGGAGAAATGTCCTCTGGTCTGATGAAACAAAAATAGAACTGATTGACCATCGTTATGTTTGAAGGAAAAGGGGGGCTTGCAAACCGAAGAACACCATCCCAACCTTGAAACACGGGGATGGAAGCATGTTGTGGGGTGCTTCGCTGCAGGAGGGACTGGTGCACTTCGCAAAATAGATGGCGTCATGAGGAAGGAAAATTCTGTGGAAATATTGAAGCAACATCTCAAGACATCAGTCAGGAAGTTCAAGCTTGGTCGCAAATGGGTCTTCCAAATTGACAATGACCCCAACATTCTTCCAAAGTCGTCAGTCAAGGTATTGGAGTGTCCATCACATAGCCCTGACCTCAATCCTATAGAAAATTTGAGGGCAGAGCTAAAAAAGTGAGCAAGGAGGCCCACAAACCTGACACGGTTACACTAGCTCTGTCAGGAGGAATGGGACAAAATTCACCCAACTCACTGTAGGAAGCTTGTGGAAGGCTACCTGACATGTTTGACCCAAGTTAAACAATTTAAAGTCAATGCTACCAAATACTAATTGAGTGTATGTAAACTTCTGACCCACTGGGAATGTGATGAAAGAAATAAAAAGCTGAAATAGATCATTCTCTCTACTATTATTCTGACACTTCACATTCTTAAAATAAAGTGGTGATCCTAAGTGACCTAAAACAGGGAATTTTTACTAGGATTAAACAATTCCTGAATTGTGAAAAACATATTTTAAATGTATTTGGCTGAGGTGTATGTAAACTTCCGACTTCAACTGTACACAGGGCAGCATCCTCTAAGGTGCAGGGTTCAGTAACCGGGTGGTAGCTGGATAGTGACAGTGACCAAGTTCAGGGCAGGGTACTGGGTAGAGGCCAGTTAGTGATGGCTATTTAACAGTCTGATGTGCACACTTTGGCAGGAAGGAGAGATCATTGAGACGTATCCCTACAGTAGGTGGCCTCCTCATCCCAACCCTGGTCCTTCTCTTACCTTCTTATAGATAGTTCTCAGGTCTCTGTACTGCCAGAGTGTGTTGAGGACCTGAGCGGCAGCTTTCACCACCTTCATGGAGTACCTTTTAGGGACAGAGAGACACGCGTCACGACACATTACCACTGAGAATTTAGGACCACGGCCTCTTAGGAATCGGTGGCAAATACATGACATATTGCATGTTTCTGTGGTAGAAAAACGTGTCTACTCTCAACCGTCCTCGAGAATCTCGCCTTAGATCATTCTGAGGTGTGCATGTCTCTTCTTAGATTCTCCATGTGCATCCCAAATGACACCCTATTCCGCATAGAGTATAATGCACTACGTTTGACCAGACCCTCTGTTCCTTGTATGTTTTTTTCCCCCTTCCCATAATACTCTGATCAAAAGTAATGCACTATAAAGAGAATACCATTTAGGACGCAATGCAGACTCTCTCTTACAAGCAGCCGAAGGCAGCCTCCCCCCTTTCCCTTACCTCTCTCCCCTGCCCTTGGTGATGTTGAACAGCTTTTCGATGCCGCCCGTGTCGGCCAGTGCCTTGGCGTTCTCCATGTTCTTGCTGGTGACCTCGTGCAGGGTGCAGCAGATGGCCGCCACCGTCTCGTCAGAGAGCAGGGTGGTGTCGCCCCCAGGGAGACGGTTCACCAGGTCCCTCATCGCATACTTCCCTGGGAGGGAGGGAGGGAGGGAGGGAGGGAGGGAGGGAGGGAGGGAGGGAGGGAGGGAGGGAGGGAGGGAGGGAGGGAGGGAGGGAGGGAGGGAGGGAGGGAGGGAGGGAGGGAGGGAGGGAGGGAGGGAGGGAGGGAGAAAGTACTGCTTATGTATGTACTGTACTTGTAACTTGCGTTATAAATTGACCATCTAGATTATGGCAAGGTTTCTTTATAAGCTGATTCTGTCATCCTCACCTTCACATACATTATGTTATGTTCTATTTGAATTTTTTTTGCTGCAAATAAATGATAGCTACACCGTCAACTAAAACGCCACAGAGAGAGAAACAGACAAACGGAAACAAAGAGACATTCATTGCATTTGTGTCCTACGTAATGTATTTGTACGGCAGATTCCTTTCTCTAGGGCCGTGTAAGAGTACACAGTGTACTTTTTACATTGCGGATGCTACATGAGTTCAGCTTGAGTTGTACTTCCACAGCCAACCATGTGGCGTTCCATAGTGCTAGTAGCCCCCCCAAGGGTCTACACCTACAGATCCTACAAACCATTGCTGAACCTCTAATTTCCCATCATCTCTTGCCTTTTTCATACTCTGTAATGCTGCATAGCACATGTAGGTAAACCAGTATATAGTGCTGGTCTTTATTTATTTGCTCTGTGCTTGTGTAGCACATGTACATAGCCTACTGTACTGGTGGGTTGCGTTCCCCCCTACTACATTGCAGATGCATTGGAACAACCAATTGTTGTGCGCCACGTCGTCGACTGCACAGTCGGGATCAAATTGTTATATTATAGGACGTGGTGAGCAGATACGATAAACACCTATCCATGTGTTGAGAGACCTGGCAGGCGCCTGTAATGCAGTCAGCCTGGAACGTGGCCCGGGTCATCCCTTCACAGAGCCCGTGTTCGCTCCTCACCTATGAGCTCCTTGTTCCTGACGTCCAGGGCCATGTTCCTCAGGGCGGTGGCCACAGAGCAGACCACCCTGTCGTTGTCCATCCTCAGCAGCTCCACCAGGATGGGCAGACCCTTCTCCTTGCGCACCGCCGCACGGATGTACGCCGCAAACTAGTACAGAGAAGACCGAGAGAGGACGTTTAAACTCTCCAACGCATCTCGACCCAAAAGTGTACACTTCAAGTTTCCAAGAAGGAAATGTGTTTTGCAGCAATTAGCCCACAGTACATAGACTTCACCTATAAACGACAATTGACAGTTCCCATTTAAAAAGGGTTGCCTTCACACATCTAAGAAACCATACCTGTTACACAGGGGGAAAATAACATTCAATAGAGCAGTGTTCCTGTCATATCCTCTCCTGGGTGCGGTGCTGACTGTGTCCCAAAATGGCACCCTATTCCCTATATAGCGCACTACTTCTGACCGGCCCTGGTCAGAAGTAGTGCGCTATATATATGGAATAGGGTGCCATTCAGGACACACTATGTGTACTATATACCTTCCAGTTCCCAGCAGACAGGTTCTGTAAGGAGCCCGCTGAGCCCTCCAGAGTGGCAGGGTTGGAGCTCTCGGCCAGCATGGTCAGGTAGGGCTTCACCACGGCTGGGTGCCACAACATCTCCGCCCCCTTGGGGGACTTGGAGAAGCCAGGGATGGGGCCCACTCCGTCCCACTGAGAACACATGATCACGACTAGAGGTTCTAATACAATGTTGACCATATACGATGGCCGAGTACAGTGTTGAGATTCACTTTAGCTCAGGGGCTGTGTGTGTCTCAGAGTAGGAGTGCTGCTAGTAGGAGTGCTGCTCTAGGATCAGTTGAGCCTGTTTTAAGATCAGAATTAAAAATATTATATGGACAGGAGATACCTGGTCCTAATTCAGCACTTCTGCTCTGAGATGTTTTGTGAATATGGGCTCCTAGAAGAGTTAAAGGAATAGTTCACTCCAAAATCAAATTCGGTCAGATGTGGTCTACTGAGTCCACGTCCCACGCCATCTGTTGTGGAGATCAAGCGATACGACGACTCAATCCCAAATGATTTGGAATAACAGGCAGACACCGTCTGATTCCGTCATGTTAGACAACAGATGGCGTGGAACGCAGACTCATCTCGCTACTAGACTACTGTTAATTAAAAAGAACATACATCTATAAATACATACACACACACACACACACACACACACACACACACACACACACACACGTTTGACAAACATTTGGAGTGAACATTCACATTAAAGCCTGGGAAGTGACATTTCTGAGCTCGCCTGGAGTGAACATTCACTTTGGAGGCCTAGGAAGTGATATTTCCACCACTCAGATGGAAGTTGTGTCTATGGGCGCTGGTCAAAAGACGGTGCACTACATAGGGTGCCGTTTGAGACTTAAGCGGCGTTCTTATTCCCCAAGCTTACCTGGTCTTCCTGGGAGCTCTTTTTCTTCTTCTTCTTCTTCCGGCCCCAGCAGCTGGATTCCACGTCCTTACTGGGAGACTCACTGCCCAGTAGACCGTCCAGCTCCTGGGCTCCCTGAAACCTTGACGGGGGCATCTCCAGCTCCAGGCGATACGACAGGTTCCTCAGAGTGCAAATACAGTTCTCCACAATCTAGAGAGAGATGAGAGGAGAGGCGGGGAGTCCTGTTAATCATTGAATGTTATTTGATTTATTTTATTGATTTAATAATGCTTCTATACGACTACATTGGCAACGTGTGCAGTAACACTTTCCATGCCAATAAAGCCTTTTGAATTTGAGAGAATAGAGAAAGAACGAGTGAGAGAGAATAGAGATCGTGAGAGTGAGAATAGAGATCGTGATCGAGAGAATCGAGATCGAGAGAGAGAAGAGACCGAGATCGAGAGAGAGAACATTCTGAGAGAGAAGTCATGCAGAAGAACGGCTCCTGATTTATTATAGCTTTTTGGTTGTTAATGTGCGAGATTGACATGATTAAATCAGTAAAAAAATTTACAGGTAATCAAATTGTACAACTGAAGAGCAACCACCAGAGACAAGACCACACTACCATCAGCCTGCTGAGAGACAGGCTGGCTCCGTTAAGAGGTATGGGTTGCTGAGCTGAAGGAGCAGCCCCCCAGCTACACCACCACCAGCCCAGACGCAGAGCTTCTACAGGACCAGCTCAACCAGTACAGGACCCAGCTGAAGAACTCTGTCCAGAAGCTGAGAGAGCGCCTTGAGGAGGTAAAGGCCACCATGAGGAGAGAGCCTTGCCACAGCGCTTGAGGAGGTAAAAGCCACCATGAGGAGAGAGCTTTACCACAGCGCTGGAGGAGGTAAAGGCCACCATGAGGAGAGAGCCTTGCCACAGCGCTTGAGGAGGTAAAAGCCACCATGAGGAGAGAGCTTTACCACAGCGCTTGAGGAGGTCAAGGCCACCATGAGGAGAGAGCCTTACCACAGCGCTGGAGGTGGTAAAGGGCACCATGAGGAGAGAGCCTTGCAACAGCGCTTGAGGAGGTCAAGGCCACCACGAGGAGAGAGCCTTACCACAGCGCTGGAGGTGGTAAAGGGCACCACGAGGAGAGAGCCTTACCACAGCGCTGGAGGTGTTAAAGGGCACCATGAGGAGAGAGCTTTACCACAGCGCTGGAGGTGGTAAAGGCCATCATGAGGAGAGAGCTTTACCACAGCGCTGGAGGTGTTAAAGGGCACCATGAGGAGAGAGCTTTACCACAGCGCTGGAGGTGGTAAAGGCCACCACGAGGAGAGAGCTTTACCACAGCGCTGGAGGTGTTAAAGGGCACCATGAGGAGAGAGCCTTACCACAGCGCTGGAGGTGGTAAAGGGCACCATGAGGAGAGAGCTTTACCACAGCGCTGGAGGAGGTCAAGGCCACCACGAGGAGAGAGCTTTACCACAGCGCTGGAGGTGGTAAAGGCCATCATGAGGAGAGAGCCTTACCACAGCGCTGGAGGTGTTAAAGGGCACCATGAGGAGAGAGCTTTACCACAGCGCTGGAGGTGGTAAAGGCCACCATGAGGAGAGAGCCTTACCACAGCGCTGGAGGTGGTAAAGGGCACCATGAGGAGAGAGCCTTACCACAGCGCTGGAGGTGGTAAAGGGCACCATGAGGAGAGAGCCTTACCACAGCGCTGGAGGTGGTAAAGGGCACCATGAGGAGAGAGCTTTACCACAGCGCTGGAGGTGGTAAAGGCCACCATGAGGAGAGAGCCTTACCACAGCGCTGGAGGTGGTAAAGGGCACCATGAGGAGAGAGCCTTACCACAGCGCTGGAGGTGGTAAAGGGCACCATGAGGAGAGAGCCTTACCACAGCGCTGGAGGTGGTAAAGGCCATCATGAGGAGAGAGCTGGTGCAGGTAAAGGAGGAGATGGCAGTCATCAAGAGGGTGCTACAGCACAGAGAACAGACTGTAGAGACTCCTAGAGAGAAGCTGCAGCCCCTCACCACCCCTAACAACCCCACTGACCCAGCTTTACCCACAACCTCCCCATACCGACAACACTTTACCCACACCCCCAGTCAACAAGGCTCACATGGGGACACCTACTACAGAGAGAAGCTCTCTGGCCGCCCCTGACGCACCTCCACACACCCCTCCATGTTCACAGGCCCTGTGTACTCCAGCCCCAGACCGTAAACGCACTTATCTGGTAAAAACCCACTGAGGGCTCCATCCTCATTGACTCAAACGGGAAATTCATCCAAGAAGATAAACTCTTCCCCCAACACAAGGTGTGCAAAATATGGTGCCCAAAAACACAGGATGACATCCACATCCTGTCCCAGCCTGACTTTGGCACACCAGGCCACATTATTATTCACACCGGCACCTATTCACACAACCTGCGAGAGGAGCAGGAGAGAGTAGGCAGCCTGGTCAACAGAGTAGCAGAGAGGGCCTCTGAGCGGTTCCCCAACTTCCACATCACCATCTCCACTCTGCTGCCCCGGAAAGACTTTCATCCCCGTACCATTCAGAAAGTCAACGCTGACATCACCAGAGGGTGTGGCCTACTCCCGAACGTACACGTTGCTCACCACCCAACAATCACCCCAGAGCATCTGCACGACCACTCCCACCTGAGGAAGCAGACAGTAGGGATGTTTGCCACGTCTCTAAAGGACGTGGCACTTGGTAGACAAACACCCCATTCCGCACTGGACAGAGGACTACCCAGAGACCCCTACCAGACCACGGCACCACCAAGGAGCCCCAGGGCCCCTCAACGCCCCACCAGACCCAGCGCACCCCACAGGCCCCGCCAGAGCATCACCACTTCCATCGGCTTAGCCAAACTGGACCGGGTCCAACCTACTACCCCGCACCAGACCACCTCTACCAGACCAGAGAGGAAACCCCATGGCCCAGACCTGGCCCCCCTCCACTCCACAGGGCCTAACAGCAGGACCAGTGTAGCTACGCAGAGGTCGTCAGAGGACAGGAGAACCCTGTAGGATTAAACAGCTCCTCCAATACATCTGCACTAAACGGACGGACGGACGGACGAACGCACACACACACTCCTAGAATTTACTTGTTCAATGAATAGGAATATATATATCAGAATTTTCTTTTTTAGCTGTTATCCTGTTTATCTCACTCTTAACAACTTATTAGCTACTGAATTTCTGACTGCTATTCTTTCTTTTGCAACATGAAATCACTATCAGTTAGCATGTGGAACATTCAGGGCCTAAACTCAAACTTTGGACTGAAGAGTTTTGCACTGGAGTTCAACAAAAATCTTAAAGATGTTGACGTCATCATTCTGCAGGAGACATGGTGTAAGGGTGACATTGTCACTCACTGTCCCACAGGCTACAGAGAGGTAATTGTGCCGTCACAGAAACAAACTGTGTTTGTAGACTCTGGAGGACTGATCATTTGGTACAAATCTGAACTACAAATCTAATTGATCCCCTCAAAATTGGTAAATATCACAATTGGTTAACACTGAAAAAAATAACTTGTACTGACAGAAAAATGTGTTCCTTTGCGCAATATATAACCCCCCCCCCCCCCCCCCCCCCAGAATCCCCATATTACTCAGAGGAGAGTACCCTTGGGGAAGAGACGTGCCATTTCCAGGCCCAGGGAAATGTGCTCATCTGTGGGGACACAAATGCGCGCACAGGAACACTACCTGATCTAACGACCACACGAGGGGAGGCCATACGGTTTCTGTCTTCATCTCCCCCATAGAAACAACAGTGACAGCACCGTCAACAAAAACGAAAGGAATCTGTTGCAGCTCTGTAGAAGCCTGGGTCTGTACTTTGTCAATGGTAGGTTACGGGGGGGACTCTTTGGGGAGATTCACCTACTGCTCACCGCTTGGCCACAGTACAGTAGATTATATGATTACAGACATTGACCCTTTCTCTCTAAGCTCATTCACTGTCAAGCCACTAACACCAACACCAAATTACATTGTTCCTCAAAAGAAAAGACATGGAAACAACCACACATTCACAGCCCAGTAAGCTGTACATCATCAGAAATTCATACAGATGGGCCCAAAACAGCACAGAAGAAAACCAGAAAGCAACCTGGAACCAAAATATCCAGACACTCTTAGATAACTTTCTGGATAGCACATTCACTCACAGTAAAGAAGGCATCAATCTGGCAGTAAAACACATCAACTATATATTCAGGCAAACTGCAAAAGAAGCACAATTGAAATTGATTTTTTTTTAAATAAACAATTAAAAATCACAGATGACAACTGGTTTGATGCAGATTGTAAAATTATAAGGAAAAAACTTAGAACACTATCTAACCAAAAGCACAGAGGCCCAAATAATGGTGAATTACACCTTCATTACAGTGAGACTTTAAAACTCTATAAACGTACACTCAGAACCAAAAAAGCACAATACAACAGCAAGCAGCTGACACTAATTGAGGAGTCCATAAACACAAACATTTTCTGGCAAATTAAAAAAAAAATATATATATATATATCTAAAATCAAAACAAGAGGAATTAGCGATAAAAAATGGTGACATTTGGACAACTAATTTTAAAACACTCTACAACACCGTTCAAATTGACACAAACGCACAACGACAAATTCATGAGAAGTTGAATGGATTAGTAAAAGCTATAAAGGACCATCAAAATCCATTGGACTCCCCAATTACTGACCAGGAGCTCTATAAGAAACTTCAGGCTCTCAAATTGAAAAAGCATGCGGACCTGATGGCATCCTAAATGAGATGCTCAAACTCACTAGTGCAACATTGCAATTGGCTATATTTAATTTGATCCTGAGTGTAGGTTATTTCCCTGATATCTGGAATCAAGGACTCATAAACCCAATCTTTAAGAACAGAGACAAATTTGACCCTAACAATTCCAGAGGTATTTGTGTGAACAGTAACCTGGGGAAGGTTTTCTGTAGTATTATAAATGTAAGAGTTCTAAACTTCCTTAATAAGCACAATGTCTTGAGTAAAAGCCATATTGTATTTATACCAAAACATTGCACGACTGATCATATTTACACCCTACACACCCTGATAGATAGATAGATAGATAGAGAGAGAGAGAGAGAGAGAGAGAGACCGAGAGAGAGAGAGAGAGAGACCGAGAGAGAGAGAAAGACCGAGAGAGAGAGAAAGACCGAGAGAGAGAGAGAGAGAGACCGAGAGAGAGAGAAAGACCGAGAGAGAGAGAAAGACCGAGAGAGAGAGAAAGACCGAGAGAGAGAGAGAGAGAGACCGAGAGAGAGAGAGAGAGAGACCGAGAGAGAGAGAGAGAGAGAGAGACCGAGAGAGAGAGAGACCGAGAAAGAGAGAGACCGAGAGAGAGACACTGAGAGAGAGAGAGAGAGAGACACCGAGAGAGAGACCGAGAGACCGAGAGAGAAAGAGAAGAGAGAGAGAGCGAGAAAGAATAGAGATAGAGACAGAGTGAGAGAACAAAGAGTGAGAGTGAGACAATAGCAATAGAGAGAAAGAGTGACAGAGAGAGAAAGGGGGAGGGAAGAGATCTTAATCAGCACACTATACATCATAAGAGGTTTGTTCCATTGAAATAGTGATCAATAAGCCAAGCAAGCCTCTCTTGTGAGTGAGTGAGTGAGTGAGTGAGTGAGTGAGTGAGTGAGTGAGTGAGTGAGTGAGTAGGCCTGGTGTCATCTGTAGCAGTGTAAATTAATTAGGTATGAGAGCCACACTGTGTTAACAGATTAAAGTGTCTCCACTTAGAAAGGGAGATCTGGGCTCTGACAAATGGGTTTAATTCTTTACTGTTTGATGCCCATACAGTGGTATTTGTTCAGCAGATCACTGAGGTAATGAATGCACATCCCAAATGGCACCCTATTCCCTTTTACTATAGTGCACTACTTTTGACCAGGACGCATAGGGAACAGGGTGTCACTTGGGACACATAAAATCAAAAGAGGGAAAATTTGAAGGGGAAATAATTAACTGGAACAGCTGGCAGTCTATGAACTGTAATTGCGTGCTATTAACATTGTACACATACGGGTTGATAAAAAGGCCTTCCCAATCAAGTTAGTGAGCTGTGCAAGGAAATGAGTGAGAAACGATGAAATCATTCGAAACTGGTAGGGTAGGTGTTGCCTTTAACCCCTACAGCTGCCTGCCATAGTGTGACTGTGTGCGCGTTTGTGCACAGACCTTGCTGTCGAAGTCCGAGGTGTTGACACAGGCCTTGATGACGTAGAGTAAGGAGTCCACCAGCCCCTCACAGGAGCGCATCTGTTTTCTAGCCTCCTCCCCCGCCGAGCTCAGGTTCCTATGAAACAACACACACTTTTCAGGACACAGACATATGGCCCTACAGCACATACAAACACCCAAATAAATCACACACACAAAGACAAACAGGCCCGGCAACGTACACAAACAGGCACGGAAAAATAGGCAAGGTTGTGTCCCAAAACGGCACCCTATTACCTATTTAGTACACTGCTTTCAACAAGGCCCCCCAAAGGCTTTTGTTCAAAAGTAGCGCACTATAAAAAGGGAACAGGGTAGCATTTGGGAAGCAGATGAAACGGTGTTTGTGTTTGTTCCCGTAGCGCAACGCTGGCGTGTGGTGTGGGGTTGACTTGCTCCACCCCATCCATAATGGATTAGGCTCTCTGGTTGGCCTGAGCGATGCCATTACGAGTGTTTTTGAGCGGGGGAAATGAGAGCCTAGCCGAGTGCGCTCAGAGACGCCGTCGCCAGTTAGAGACCAAACTTCTAGCAGCTTCCCAAATAGGAACCTACTCCCTACTTTTGACCCGGGCCCATAAGGGAGCCATTTGGGATGCATCCATTGCCTTCAAAACGAGGGCAACGTAAGGGGGGCTAGAGAGCGAGAATAACCTGTACTACAGCTGGGTTGCAGAGTGATTATACTTACTGGGCAACCATAACATAATACCCATCTACGCCTTGCGGTGGGTGGATCAACAGACACCGCATTGAATCTGTAAGTGCACAGCCTTCTAATTCTGTGTATTTTGTTTGTACATTTTCTTTACCACACTAAATACAGTCAGAGATTACCAGGCCCTGCTTCCTTTGCAGTAGCTTTAAAACATCCAGAAGGGGGTGGTAGCATCAAGCTTAAAATGTCCATTACCTCAGACAGCCACTTGTGTTCCTCAGGACCAGAGATGAGTGGAACTTGAGCTTGTGGTCATTGTCAAACGTTGTGCTGCTCCATCCAGAGTGAGGTATGATCACAGTGTTTGTCAGAGTAGTTAAGGCATCCCGAATGATTGTCATCTTGACGGAATCACAGGAGGACAGGTTCCACAGCACCCCTGCAGAGAAGCAGGAGGGACAGGAAGGGGGGGGGGGCACGTTAGAGAGAGAGAGACCGGCCCACAAACCCCTGGTTGTGTCAGCTGTCGTGTGCAGTTAGGCTAGCCCTCCAGAGCTGCCAAGATCCAGGGGCTTTTTATAGCTCAGTACCACACAGGGAGAAGAGAGGATCAGAGGAAAAATAATAGCCCTCATATAACAAATGAAAGCCATCCGCCAGCAGAACAGAGACGTCAGGCATCCGCATCAAAAAGGATCTTAAAAAGCTTTAGATATCCTCAAGGCAAGTGAGGAAGAAATGTCTCTCTTGAGATGAACACAAGACACCACAAGATACTGGCTCAACGCATCATCTGGGTAATGCAACATGTCTCCCGATATTCTGTAATAATTGTATTAGTTTCAAATGTACTTAGAGTAACCAGTAATAGTCCTAGTAAAATTTGCGATGGAGGCGCCCTTTGATTCTGCATCTGCTCCAGATTAACCCGCGTGGAGCACGTTCTTTTAACTCAGATGGCTGTTCCCCGGAAGCAGAAAACACAGGCCGATTTCTACAGGGCTGCAGCTCAGCTCCTGTCTAACCACAGAGAGCGAGAGACTCATAGAACGCGTCCCAAAATAGGACCCTTTTCCCTATTTAAACGCGCTACTTTTGAGTCCAATGGCACCCTATTCCCTATGTAATGCACTACTTCTGACCAGATCCCTATGGAAACCCTATGGGCCCTGGTCAAAAGCAGTGCACTATACAGGGAATAGGGTGCCACTTGGGAAGCACGCATAGTTACTACCTCTAAGACTGCAGGCACAGCAGTGGAGATCCATCTACACCCCCACTGACTGGCTGATCTCTTTGGATGTGTGAGGATAGGAAAGCATGGGATGGGAGTGATGCCTGGTGTGTGTGTGTGTGTGTGTGTTTGTGTGATCTTTGTCGCTTCCTTGAGCTCTCCTCTATCCACCCCAGTGTTTATGTATCCTAGCCACTGTTTGTCTTCTCTCCAATTAAACCAATGGAGGTCATCACACCCATTACTATAGCCCAAGGGCGATTCCTAAAAAGGATGCCAGCAAAGCATAGTAGACAGCCAGGTATCCCTATCCGTGGAGTTCCCCAGTTCAATACAAGGTCCATTCACACTTTAATGAAATAGCGGCAGTAACAACCTTACGGCCGTTACTATCATGGGGGTCCAAAACCGTCCGATTTCACGTCTTCATTTCAACAAGAAGAGAAAGGACAAATTCGCAGCTTGGCCCGAGCGACCCATGAAAGCGTCTCTCCGCGGTTAACATCTGCACCTGCCAGTGCCGTGTGAGGCTTCATCCCGCAGCTGTAAGCTCACCTAGAACGTGTATTCCCAGGCCCTGGGATTCATTTCAGTCCAAATCCTCTGTGGTGACTTAGTGCCGTTCTCTACTAGCTTAGCCTTTGCCTTGGCTTTCTTCGATGGCGAACTCCCTTCGAGAACTCCCTTGGGATGAGAGCCTCGTAATGTAGTGATAATGCACTTACATGCGTGCACACACACACACACACACACACACAGCTAGAATAAAGCACCCAGGCAAACTGAAATGATCCAGGTCTGTCTCCCTAGCCATCACCCCCCCCCCCCCCCCTCCCCGCTCCTCCTCATCGCCCCCTAAAGCTCTACTTGAAGAAACAGCCTTTAAACTGGCCCTGTTCTGCGGTCTTTTGAAACTTGGGATAAAATCTGCAGCAGAGTCCAGTGAGGTGTGACTGACAGTTGTCTCTATAAAGCCCAGCGATTCCCATGTGTCACATTTGAGAGTCTGATGGAACCGCCTGTGTGAATTGTGCACGGAGGCTTGATCTCTCAGCTTGGTCTGGGCTCAGTTCTTTATACTGTATGTATACCAGAGGAGGCTGCTGGGGGGAGGACGACTCCTAATAATAGCAGGAACCGAGCAAATGGAATGGCAACAAACGGATGGAAATGTTTTGATGTATTTGATACCGTTCCACTCCAGCCATTACCACGAGCCCAATTAAGGTGGCGCCAATTAAGGGGACGCTAACCTCCTGTGATGGATATGTTAGCCAGGCACGGGAACACTAGCCCAATGTAAACGAACGCCCGAGCTGGAGAGGCAATACGCTGTGACACGGGAGCCAATCACCTGCCTTCGGATCGATCCTCGAAAGACATATCATTTGACTGTGGCCTAGATTTATAAAGTTAGGGAGTGTGTGCGTGTGTGTAAGAAAGAGAGTGTATGTGCACTTGTTTGTGTGAAAGAGAGAGCAATAGGGGAGGGGAGTGTGTGTGTCTCATAGCTTGGCTAAAGGGCTCCATTCCGCCACATAACGAATCCACTGCACTTGTTATTCAGTTACTGTCTGCAGGGATGAGGTGCTGAAGCCAGGACAGCCATTATAGTACCCTGGGCTTGAGTTGGCGGGCTTAGACGTTCAGCCGCTACCGATTGGCCAGAGTAAAGGTGCGGTGGGTGTGGTCGGGTATTAACAGGCTCTGATTGGGCGGATTAATGTGTGTCGATCAGGCATTCGTTGGCTCCGAGAGCGAGCGATTTAGAGGGGCATGTGTGCTGGCGTGCTGTGGAGCTGGTATGAGCGTGCAGATCCATTGCAATGCCAGACCCAACAGTATCAATAATCAGATGAAGTGGGGGGAGGGGCTGGGTAGCGGTTGCTAAGAGGCCGGGGGCCATATGTTGACCTGGCCCTGCATCCCAAATGCCACCCTATTCTCCCTACAGAGCATACTACTTTTGAACACGGCCCATAGAGAATAGGATGCCATTTGGGACAGCCCCGTCTCTAGTCAAAGCCCAGGGTTTGCTCTAACATGCACAATCAAAAATCAAGACTAGCTCTGACAGGGTTATTCTCCTAGGCCAGTGGGGGACAGAGGAGAGAGGTGGTTAGTACTATGAGTTTAGTTGTCCCCCCCTCCCCCAGTCTGTCGGGTGTGGCTGACCACTACAGTATAACTGTGTGCCTGAGGTCTCAGTGTATTTCCACAGCGGCTGCAGGGTGAGCTAGGTGACAATCTGTACTCTGCCCTACATCTGAGGAAATGGATGCTTTGCAGCAGCTCCAGTGTGCCTTCCTTGATGAGCTCTGTTCAATTTTAAAAAAGGAACACTGCCCAGGAGATGAGCACAGCGGGGCGGTTTTCCCCATCAGCACGCTGGAAACACACACACACAAGGTTAGGCTTGTAGCTGACTGTCTCCTGAACTCCTACACATAGGTACTTCTATTCGAGGGGAGCCTTGTCAACATAGGAAAGCAGGAGCACAGATTCCACACATGCACACTAATGTAATATAATGTACTGTCATTTTGTTCCATCCCAGGTTGTGTGTGTACCGCTGCTCCCGGTGTAGGCAGTCATTGTAAAAATAAGAATGTATTCTTTAACGGACTTACCTAGTTAAATAAATATTTGCGACAGCAATGATAACAGTGGGGTCACATGCGGATAGACTGTGTTCTAGGACAGGGCCGTTGTGTGTGTGTGTGTGTGTGTGTGTGTGTATATAGAGAGAGAGCCTGTGATGACACAGTTCAGGGACAAGCTGGTCCGTCCGTAGGGGCAAGGTGACACTGCCACTGGGGTGACGACAACCAGGGGAGGCCTGCCCCTTTGATCTCAGAGGCCTTTTGAGGACAAGCCAATAACCACAACAGCTGCTATGGGAATCAGGGACCAGGGCTAGATTGCTTCACACGTCCCCACAAAATGACCCCCTGACCTGGGTAGAAAAGAGAAGAGGGGGCTCCTCCTGCTACCATAGTGGCTCACATGGAGCACAGCTGATGATCCCATTGGAATAAAGGACCACTGACATACCGGGGAGTAGAATAAACATGTCCTGCCAGTGAAGCTCAGAGGTGGGCAGGCTGAGTGCACCCTGGTACTCTTTTACCATACAGCACATGGCTCTTTTCAAGGGTAGAAATATGTCAGAGGGGTGTTGGTGAGAAAATGCATCCCAAATGGCACCCATATGGTTCCGGTCCAAAGTAGTGCACTAAATAGGGGATAGGGGACCATTTGGGATGCAAGCTAAGTCCTGTCAGTCCCCATTGGCTTTGGCCAGCAGGAAGTGCGGCAGAAAGCTCCTCGTGTCAATTGTTCTCATTGATCGTGATTATCCAGAGGGGACGGTGTTATCACCGACCTTCTTAAATTGCATGGTATTCTGGGTCCTCAATTGCCAATTAGCCGTTTATTTATTTTTTCACACACACAGTCGTAAGAAGTACTCACAACACATCAAAACAATTTAGTCCAAGATTTGTACGACACACATCTGCATTGAACTGACCTCCCTTTTGAATGAGAATGGATTAGACCGGCTAGAAGTGACCGCAATGCCAGTGATTCTATCCCCCCTTACTCCCTTCTGTTATAGACTGCATGTGACTCGGATTCGTTAGTTCCTTAATTCAACCCATCAGCAAAGATTTTTCATAACTAACCCAAGATAGACCACAGCCTGTCATTTCCAATGGGAGCACATTCATCATAGTGGGCAGAACAAGCAAGGAGGTGGGCAGAGCCAAGCACGAGCTAGCGAGATCCTATTGGCGTGTTCTAGCATGTATTTGCGTATTTCCATTAGGGACCGCCTACTCTGTGTGCAATGACTAAATTCATCCTTCAACTCCTAGACAACACAATATTTAGAAACTTTGGCAAAGGGTAAAGTCTACAAAAAAAAAAAAACTTTGTCCACTCTGAAAACTGTATAGAGATCAGACGTTTCATCGATGAGAACATTTGCAGAACGTCGGCCAAAATCTCTCTCGCTACCATCTTCTCCCACTGCGCTTCCTCTCATCACCATTTGGTGGTGAGTGGAAATGCCAACCGGATGCTTCAGATTTATACAGTCGTTGTTTTCAGTGCCGAGGAGACCCTAAGAACAATTGTCTCTTCTTTCTCCTTTGGAGTTCACCGTGCTCTGAGAAAAATCCAAACAAACACCAACTTGATTGAAACGAGACTCGAGCCACATCTCCACTTCACTTCCACAACGTATCACTACAGAACGGAGCAATTGGATTCTGCACTGTGGTAGAGGTAGAGCTAGTCAGAGTAGAGCATGGAGCTGAGCTGTACACAAACAGCTGATTCAGCCACCTTGGCAAATGGCACCCTATTCCCCATGGGTCCCGGTCAAAAGTAGTGCTGCATATAGGGAATAGGGTGCCATTTGGGATCATGTGTATTCTGGTCTGGCCTGGTCCTGACCAGTTGTCCCCTAGTATCTGTCAGTCAACTCAGGGGATTGGAGTTCCTCACATCCAATGACTAATGCCAAACGACTGACGAAGCGGACTGGCAAGGCTGGCAGGCAGGCGAGAAGATTAATAATTGAACAGCTCTACTTTAGGTTGTGTAGTAATGTTCCTGTCCCACAAAAAAACCCAGTAGTGGAACTCCAGTGGATTTGATTTGGGCAAACGTCACTGAATAATGGATGAGTGAAATAATGTGGAACTGTGACCACTGCGAATACGCCAGAGGGCAGAGAAAGAGAGAAAGAGAGAGAGAATAGCACACAGATCCGAGCTGTGGGAAGGCACGCTCCGTGGAGTTCCAGGGTTAAAAAGGGCCATTTTAAATAAACGCCGTTTCTTACCCAGAAAAATCTGGGGGAAAAAAAGACAGAGTGAATTCACCAACATGCACACACACACACACACACACACATTGAATGCACCAAGCGGACACCACTCCCTCTCTTACCCGTGACCAGCTCTCTCACTTCAGCGTCTACAGTCTTCCTCAGCAGTCTGAGAAGAGCGGGGACGCCACCTGCGTTTCTCACGGCCACCTTGTTGTCGTCCGTGGCTTTCCCGTAGACCAGGTTCCTCAGAGCTCCACAGGCGTTCCTCTGGACCTCCAGGGTTTTGTGGTCCAACAGGTCCACCAGGTGTTTGATTCCCCCTAGACGGCACACCTAGAGGGTGCGGCGAGTCATCAAGAAGGCCTTGAGCATAACTCATTGGTTTGTGCAGTAAAACACCACGAGAATGACAAAACGGTGAGGACAGAGGTTCAGTCATGCAGGATCAATGTCACAAATATTTGATAAGGAACTGAACATGGATTGAGCAGGAACGTGTAGTGACTATGTTCTGAGTATCGCTCTGACAACATAAATCTCTGACAACATAAATCTGGGCTTTGTATTTATTCATGTAAGGGATGCGGAGAATAGATACCAATGGCTTTCTTTATAACAGATGAAAGACACATAGAAAATGTACTGCATATCTTCAGCGATCGCATAAAATGCCTAAACGATACACTGAGTATACCTAACTTTAGGAACACCTTCCTAATACTGAGTTGCGCAATTGTCTCAAGGCTTAAAAGTCCTTCTTTAACCTGTCTCCTCCCCTTCAGCTACACTGATGGAAGTGGATTTAACAAGTGACATCCATTAGGATCATAGCTTTCACCTGGTCAGTCTATGTTATGGAAAGAGCAGGTGTTAATGTTTTGTATTTTGTTTTGTCTTAAGAGATCAGCTTTTCCAGCCGGCAACTCCGGCGACAGTACCAGCACGCTGTGGAGCAGTGAAATTCCAGAGGGAGCTGGAGTGGAATGGAGTCGCCAACCCAGCCCAGCCAGGGAGGGAAAGAGAGAGAAGGAGAGAGCCTCTGCAGCAGCATAGTCTCTCAAAGCCTGGGTGAATCTCAATTGCATTTCCTTGATTCCTCAAGTCCTCTCTCATTGGCCCCTTCTCAAAAAAAAAAACATCTGAGGTTCCTCCCGTACGTTATGAGAAGGAGACGAGAAGGAAGAACGTGAGGAATCAAATAAATACAATTGAGATTCACCCCTAGGGTTGTTACAGTGAGCGTAATACCGCCACACCGGCGGTCATGAGTCCTTTTATTTTTTATAAATGTGTAAAAATGTCAAAAACCTGTTTTCACTTTGTCATTATGGGTTATTGTGCATAAAAATAAATGTTATCCATTTTAGAATAAGGCTGTAATGTAACAAAATGTGGATGGGAAGGGGTCTGAATACTTTTCGAATGCACTGTATTTCTAAACATTCCTAATAATAAGCACATTTCTTTGCTTACAACATGGAAATTACCCATGGAAAAAGTGTCCATTTGCAATTTAAGTATATAGACGATGTGTCTTTTTTTGTGGTTTATTTTACCCCCTTTTTCTACCCAATTTCGTGATATCCAATTGCGATTTCGTCTCATCGCTGCAACTTCCCAATGGGTTTGGGAGAGGCGTCCTCTGACACATGACCTGCCAAACCGCGCTTCTTAACACCCACCCACTTAACCCAGAAACCAGCTGCACCAATGTGTCGGAGGAAACACCGCCCAACTGATGACCAAAGTCCGCCAGGTCTGCCACAAGGAGTCACTAGAGCGCAATGAGCCAAGTAGAGGCCCCCCCCCCCGGTCAAACCCTCCCATAACCCGGACGACGCTGGGCCAATTGTGCGCTACCCTACAGGACTCTCGGTCACATCCTGTCGTGACTCAGCCTGGTATCAAACCCACTGCGATGCTGCACTACTCGGGAGGCCTGACATGTTCTGAGACAGGCTCAGGATAATCGTCCATTCTAAATCTAAACTAATTTCACATACAGTATATTATTTAGTATATGTAAAAACAAGATTAAATTAAGAATAGTCTGATGGGTGACAATATCACTTGTGAATGATGCCCAACGTGCACAGTGAGGCAAGAAACCTTTTTTTTCCCGACTTTTTCCAAATCATAATCGCACACCTCATGTAGCCTAGCCCATAGGCCTACATGTTTTGATAAGGTTTGTATCACAACTAAAATTAAGCCTAACTGGCATATATAGGCGGCGAGTGCGTTTTAAGTTTGGGGGAAGATAATTCTAACCATTAACATGCAGCTATATAAAAAAAAAGCATGCATACATGCATAAATCGCATTTGCGGTCACCTTTTGAGAACAGTGTTTTCCCGCTAATTGATTGCATGTTGGAACATTCGCGCTTATAGCCTACTGCCGTGTGTGCATTGCTGAGCTTATAACGTGAAGAAAGTGACAGGAAATGTTCTGATCTGTTGTTTGATGCGAGTGGTTGTATTCATTTGGGATCTATCGCATCCCACAACTGTCCTAGAGTTTGTTTGGAATATTTATTCTCACACAGTAGGACAAGTTGACCAACTTCTGTACTATGGGGGATAGGAGATTGACATACTGTAGGCTAGTGCTTTTGCTGTTTGTTAGGCCTACTCATCTTGTTGGCTGAGTAAATTGGGATCGTTCTTGTAGCATCTTCAATGTGCGCCTCGGAATTCGATAAGGACGCGCACAGTCGCGTCCCCGATGTGTCTGTCTTCACTTGTAGCCTACTTTGGAGCTAAATTGCCTGTGAGAAGGACTTGATCACGTAAGGCTAGAATTGAGATATCTGAAAAGAGCCATGTGAGTGAGAGGTGCTTCGGAGCACGGCGATTGGCAGCCGGGAGAAGGGAATTATAATTATTATATTCAGCCCGAGGGCACATTGGGCCACTTTGGTCGCAAGGCATAGATTGATTTATGGGGCATTACGTCCACACAAGGGGGATGCCGCTAGGAAATTTGCGGCCTGGTGAGAATATTATCAAGTGCTTGTCGAATTGTGAATGAAAGACTGATGAAGTGTGTGCAGCCTGCGCAAGAAACAACGCAGAACTCATGCCTTTCATGCAACTTCGCATCATGCAGCCTTAGAATGTATTCAAAATGAAAACATCTAGCCCAACGTTTGTATCACAACTAAAGTTGCATAAATATCCCTAAACTAAGCATTTGGGAGGACCTGTTTCTTCGTTAACCGCTCAGCACAGAACAGCCACATGTGCGGATCACGTCGGAAATCATTTGGAGAAAAAAGCCTTTCTATTTTATTCGGCTATGTTCAATCGTATTCTTCATACTATAAAATAATGCCACGGAATCCTAAGCAAATCTTGTCTGCTAAATGAAGTAGTGTAGCCCACAGCCTGCCCGGCACAGCCAGATCAGGACCTAACATAAGGACAACTCTGAGTATGCTATTCTGTTCTTCTGAAATAGAATACATTTTCTTCATATCACGTTTCTTTAGATCGGTCTAAAATAAATAACGGATTTAATGTGAAGGCGTAGGCTGTGTTACATGGATTCGTTCGACGTTTTTCCTAAATGTAGATGTTCCAAAGGTCTGCATCAGTGGCTTTTAGGCTAAGCGTGGAAGTCAGGAAATGCTAAACGTGTTGATGTTCATTAAACGGTCATTTACCATGAGACCAGCAGTTATTTACATGACAATCACTGGCTGACAGAATGTCATGACTGCCACATCCCTATCTCTCTCCCCCCCCCCCCTTGGGATGGGCAGCACATCACAGTGATTTGCATGCTGGGGACTGACGAAGGATCTGGGGAGCAGTGCGTACGTAATGTACCTCCGCCTTGACTCGATTATCGCCGAAGCACAGGTGCTGCAGGTATGCGGCGGCGTTGGCCTGCACCGAGGGGAACTGGTGCTGCAGCATATGAATGACCTCGGGCAGCTCGGGGTCACGCCAGGCAAACTCCCTGGAACACAGACAGAGTGATAGACACACACGCACAGAGACACACACAAAGCAGTACAACGTCAGCACACAGCTATATCCACCCACGGTCCACAGGGCTGGGGCACACGGCTACACGTTTCAAGCACCAGGAAATTACATTGACATCTATTACACTGCAGGATTGTTTCTTTTCTCCCAATATATAAAAAGGCTGAGATTTCACTCCAGTTTCCTTTGTAAGACCAGAAGGCATGTCTTGCCTTTTGGAGAGTCACTGCGATGAGCCTCTCC
This sequence comes from Oncorhynchus mykiss, assembly GCF_057628025.1. NCBI lineage: Eukaryota > Metazoa > Chordata > Actinopteri > Salmoniformes > Salmonidae > Oncorhynchus > Oncorhynchus mykiss. The sequence continues at coordinate 59,131,843 of NC_143024.1, read as the reverse complement.
TGACTCATGAATCTGTCTAAAAAGACATCGACTAGAACGAATGACCTTTGTGACAAGAGAAAAGCGTAGATATTACCAAGTCTGCTTCTGGTTCAGAACTTGTATTTATCTCTGACCGCCAAAAAAAACTATTCTGACTAGCGGAGTAAAGAAAAGAAGAGGAAATGAGAAAGTAGCAAAGTGGGGTGCACGTCCACATTGTGACAGAATTGGCTGTGTTGATGTGTGAGGTGTCGGCTGTAACGCACCTGCCCTTGCCTCAGCGTGTTACATGAAGCAAGACGCCAGTCCAATCAAATCAAAATACAATTTTCTTCTAAATTACCCCGGGGACACAAAAAGTTGATACCATCACCACTGCTACATGTCATCCGTTTGGCAGTAGAGACCCAGTTGATGAAACATGCCTTTTCTTAGTGCAGGTGCTTTTAGGACTGCGACCCAAATGGCACCCTACTCCCTTTACAGTGCACTACTTTGACCAGGGCCCATAGCCACTATATAGGGGAGAGTCAGGAGGCACCCTTGGTCTGAGCATGGTCTGCTGTGTATAGCAGGCAGGGAGGGAGGCCTGCTGTCACCCTCTCACTGCTCTCAGCTAGAGCAGGACTCTGGGTGTGAACAGCACTCCCAAGGTCAGGGGTTCAGCGCTCCGGGTCTACAAACCCAGCCATGCTTACATAGTACACACGCCTCTGTAGCAAGAGCAGACGCAGCAGTTCACTGAATCAGGGGGTCCTTTGTAGAGTAGCCATTTGTGCAGGAAATGAAAACCTCTAGTGTATTCAAGGTTTTCCACTTAAAAATGTTACTTGATTTGCCAAAACAAAAAAAATGATAAACTCCTACAAAAAAAACATCCATTAATTATAATCCACATAATAATTCACATTTCCTGTTGCTGCATTATTTTCCTGCTGTAGCAAACTTGGCTCAAATTAAGATCCTACATCTGTATCTTAATGGCTAAGGCTCTGGATGGCTGCCCAGGGAGCTGTGTGTGTGTGAACAGTAACACTAGTGTTGACCCAGCAGTATATACAGTAGTAGCCCCGTAAGCAAGGTTAGAAGCACTGATAAAACCCAGTGAATGACAGGGGAGGGATGAATTAGTCGGAACCAAACCGTTCAAAACAGGGAGGGATCTGTCAGAATTCGTCCAATAAGAAACGGATGGTTCCGTTTTACGGTGCAAGGTTTTGCTAAGGTGCGGGCTAATGACAACGACCGAGCGCTTGTAGCTTAGAGGCTTAGAGCCTAGTGCTTTACCTCGGGTCCTTCTGGATGCTGTCTATGGAGGGCGAGCGGGTGGCCCCGTCATCCATGACGACCGGCTGCCTGACGTAGTTGCCCTCGGAGGGCCGGTACTGAGCCAAGCGGTAGGGCTCTGCGTACGTGGCCGCCGTGTTCAGAGCGTAGTTGCTTCTTTGGTACGTCATGGCACTACGCTGGCTGGAGGTCCTCTGGAGGGTCCCCACGCCTGAGAGACCAACGAAAAACAACTCAGATTGATATCGAACAAGACAAGTATACAGCAGCTACCAGACCTCATCTACAGCTCCCTGGGCTAGTGAAGATTAGCAGTGTTTTTTCAAACCTTTTTCACCTCAGAAAATGTGACCAAAACAGAACCCCTTTTCTCTGAATAGTGCACTACTTTTGACCATGGCACATAGGGCTCTGGTTAAAAGTAGTGCACTCTATAAGGAATAGGGTGCCATTTGGGACACACTCCGAGGCGTGCTGACCGGAGCGGAAAACACTAGACTTTTTGACTCGCACACACCGTTTCTTCCAATCTGGATCCACTTAATGAAAGAGGGTAAAATGGTGCTCCCATGATTCCACACTACTCCTCCTTCAAAAAGGGACCGTTTTGTTGTTGTCGTTTCGTTCATTAACGATGTAGGACTGAGCAAGCCAGATCCTGCAGATTTTTTCACAGGTGATCCAGCAACACACCTCCTCTCATCCCTCTCTCCTCTCCTCCCTGCTTCAGTGTGGCCTGAGGCCAGTGAGCCCTGGTTGTGTCTGACACAGGAATAAACACACAGTCCTCCCTCTTTAGGTGAAACAGCGGCAGTGCTAAGCTAACCCACCAACAGGATATCCTTCCATCCAGGCCAGGGTAAATATTTAGTCTGCCATAATTTTAACTGTGTCATCGTCCTTAAACAATGTCTATTTTTCTGCCCCTCTCCCCTCCTTGCGTTGTGATATTGTGACCTAGTTTCTAGCACAATATGCCCTACATACTCTCTCTCTCACACACACACACACACACAGCCTGGCCTGCCTTCCTGCTCCGAACAAACAGAGCAGAGACCATGTGACTGCTGCTCTCCTTCCCTCCGGTCAGATCTCTATCCTGCCATGCTGCAGGGACTGGGCCTGCACACAGCGCACACACACATAGTCCCTCCTACAAGAAACAACACGTCAACTTGAAGCTGCCCTCCAAAAATAAAAAATGCTCACATCAATACCTCTCTCTATTTGGCAGTTCATAGGCCAGATCTGTGATATCATGATGACACGCTACTAAAATCCTCTTTAAAAAAAACTACATCCATCTTTTAAATGTCATACCCGACCTCTGCAACTTGCTTTTTTGCAACAGGGATCGATATTTCCATTTAGCATAAAAACCTTGGTTGTCACTCCCCAAAAAATACAGACCACCCAAAATACTGTAGATAAAGAATTTATGGAAAGAGAACTGGGGGAAAAGTCCATCAAAATTGAATTTCACACTATAACAAAGGGTGCTTGGGGATCAAATTAGATTTTTTATTTAAAATGATCTCCGGTAAAGACTCCAAACAACCTTTTTTGCCTTCCTCTCAATATAGCCGGGCCGCGAGCGTAACATGGGTGCTAATCGTTATCTGAGAGGAGTCGTCTTCTGAGCATCAATACCATTTATTACTGAACTTATCAGTCCGTGAGGATCTCACGTCTGCTGTAAAGAGGATGCTAAATGGCTGTGTGCTGGAGGAGCGATGATAGAATTCTAACATCCAAACCCAGCTGGCCGTGGCTACCTCCCAAATAGAGCCATGTTACCTATAAAGTACACAAGGGATAGCATGCCCTACTTTTGGGCCCCGGTCAATCAAAAGTGTCGAGCACTTAAAATAGGGAGTAGGGTGCCATTTGGGACGCTGACTCTGTGTGGACACGCTGCTGTTCCCTGGCCCCTCATCCCTCTTCTCATTATAAGTGTGACACACAGGTAATTGACTCCTTTGTGGCTGGCGTATCAGCCCATGCCTGTCTCCTTCCTCTCCTGTCTCAGACCCATCTCTGACGAAGGAGGGAGGAAAGGAGGGCAAGATAGGTAGACTGGCAGGCAGTCTGGCTGGGCTGGATGGCTGTCTGGCTTGGACAAAGTGTTCCCAGGAGAGATCACATAAGAGAGAAAAAAAGAAGGGGGAGGGGAGTGAGTGAGTGAGCGAGAGAGAGAGAGCGCGAGAGACAGTGAGAGAGCGAGAGTGAACGAGAGCAAGAGAGAGAACCTGGGCTAGAGTGGGAAAGGCAGGGGGAGTAGCCATGTAACAGCTATGTTTAAACTATGACAGAGTCATTGTAAATGATTTAAAAAGACTGCTCTCGCTCTCTCTCTCCTCAACATCCCCATCTGTTTCTCACCAACGCTGCTGATCAAATCAGCTTATTGATGCCTTGGTTCCATCCTGCTTGCATTAGTGTTCTCATCATTAGACATTGAGATGACGTTAACCTAGGCATTTTGGGAAAGTTTCAGAGAAATCAACGGTTGGAATAAGTAAGAAAGGAATAAGCAGCAAATCCTCCAAACAGGATTTGTGGAAAACCTGGACATTTTTTGAAAATTACCTGAATTTTGCAGCCTTAAGATGAAGTGTAGAGCAGTGTTTTTCAAACCTCTCCTTGGGCCCACAAGCCGTTCCATGCATTTTAAGTTCACTATTCAACTTGTCAACTAATCATTAAGCCCTTGAATAGGTGAATCAGGTGAGCTAGTTCAGAGCTACAGCTAAATTGTGAAATGTCTGGGAGTCCCCAAGGAGAGGTTTGAAAAACACTTGTGTACAGCAGGGCTGTCAAAGTAATTCCATGGAGGGCCTAGTGTCTGCTGGTTTTCAGGTTTTTCCCCTTTCAATTAAGACCTAGACAACCAGGTGACGCGAGTTCCTTATTAATCATTGACATTAATTCATCAATCAAGTACAAAGGAGGAGCGAAAACCTGCAGACCTCTCATAGCAGTCTAGTGTTCTACCTGACGGACTCCTGTAGATGGCGCTCTGCGAGGAGTTGTTGAGGTCCACTGGGTCGTGGTGGTTGGGGCTACGGTACAGGGGCCCCTGGAAGGTCCTGTCCTCGTAGATGGGCGTGATGTGGCGGTCAGGTGACATGGCTGACCTCAGGTCCTGGCCCAGCTGGCTGTGCTGACTGGCGTACGAGCTCCGCATGCCTGAAGGGACGGAAGGGGCGTAAGTCTGGAAACGTATTCCCCAATTTAAGTGCATTCGTTTTTTGACCAGAGCCCATTGGGCCTTAATAAGGAATAGGGTGTCATTTGGGATGCAGAATCAGACAGTAGTACCGGCTCAGGGTTAGAGACTGCCACCGGCCTCGTGTGTCTTCCTGTGTGTCACCCCTAATCCCCATTAGCATCACACAGTGACAGCTACTACACAGCAGCACACACCACAGCTAGCTAGGGATCAACTGCAATAATTCAGACACGCTCAAATTGCTAGCGAGAGCTCAGAGGAAAAAAAAACGCCATGTTGTCCGTGCTGAAGTTTGACAGTTAAGCTGCTAAAGACGGACTTAATTGAAATTAATTCAGGGCTCATTTCCAATTCTGTGCAACGCTAAGGCAGTAGCTTTATGCAGTTTGTCAAGCCGCACCACCCCCATCTCTCTGCTCCGCTCTCTCTCTTAATGATACAGCTTTTTAACCCCATAGAGTTGATGTCCGTGCCCAGCGGAATTTGAATTGGCACAAAAAAAAAAAATAAATCATTCAAAATCTGTCAGTTTAAGCTAGAGATATTGCATGGGATGTCTCTCAATTCACCAGCATCCTCCGGTGTCGCACTTCCGCATCTGCGGTGAAAGGTGACAGCTAGAGTGGTGTTTGTAAGAGCACAAGACGTCCCAAAATTCAGTCTTCTCACAAAACCGTCCAGCATCCGAACGGTTTGGCACACAAACTACACTATATATTCAGGAGTATGTGGACACCCCTTCAAATTAGTGGATTTGGTTATTTCAGCCACACCCATTGCCGACAGGTGTATAAAATAGAGCACACAGCCATGTAATCTCTATAGGAAAAAAACAATAGCAGTAGAATGAGAGCTCAGTAACTTTCAACGTGCACCGTCATAGGATGCCACCTTTCCAACAAGTGAGTTTGTAAAAATGTCTGCCCTGGTGGAGCTGCCCCGATCAACTGTAAGTGCTGTTATTGTGAAGAGGAAACATCTCGGAGCAACAATGGCTCAGCCTCAAAGTGGTAGGCCACACAAGCTCACAGAACGGGACCCCTGAGTGCTGAAACGCGTAAAAATATTTTGTCCTCGGTTGCAACACTCACTACCGAGTTCCAAACTGCCTCTGGAAACAACATCGGCAAGATGTTCATTGGGAGATTCATGAAATGGGTTTCCATGGCCGAGCAGCCGCACACAAGCCTAAGGTCACCATGCACAATGCCAAGCGTCGACTGGAGTGGTGTAAACCTCGCCGCCATTGGACTCTGGAGTGATGAATCATGCTTTACCATCTGGCAGTCCGAGGGACAAATCTGGGTTTGGCGGATGCCAGGAGAACGGAACGCTACCTGCCTGAATGCATAGTGCCAACTGTAAAGTTTGGTGGAGGAGGAATAATGGTCTGGCGCTGTTTTTCACGGTCGGGCAAGGCCGCTTAGTTCCAGTGAAGGGAAATCTTAACGCTACAGCATACAATGACATTCTAGACCATTCTGTACTTCCAACTTTGTGGCAACAGTTTGGGGAAGGCCCTTTCCTCTTTCAGCATGACAATGCCACCGAGCACAAAGGGAGGTCCATTTCAGAAATGGTTTGTCAAGATAAGGTGTGGAAGAACTTGACTGACCTGCACAGAGCACTGACCTCAACCCCATTGAACACCTTTGGGATGAATTGGAATGTCAGTGCCGGACCTCAATGCTAATGGCTGAATGGAAGCAAGTCCCCGCAGCAATGTTCCAAAATCTATTGGAAATCCTTCCCAGAAGAGTGGAGGCTGTTATAGCAGCAAAGGGGGAACAACTCCATATTAAATGCCCATGATTTTGGAATGAGATGTTCAAATGGGCAGGTGTCCACATACTTTTGGTCATACAGTGCATCTGTTGTTCCATCCTTACGGGTTAATAATCTCTCTTTGCAGCTCTCAGCAGAAAAAATAACACTTAGCCATATAGACTGTACACAAACCAGAGTTGCAGCTCCTTTTGCCCTCAATTCGGGGCGTGGACTCTACAAGGTGTCAAAAGCGTTCCACATTGATGCTGGCCCATGTTGACTCCAATGCTTCCCACAGTCAAGTTGTCTGGATGTCCTTTGGGTGGTGGACCATTGTTGATTTACACAGCAAACTGTTGATCATGCAACAAAATCGGTACACCTGGCCTGGCACCTACTAGCATACCCTGTTCAAAGGCACTTCAATATTTTGTCTTGCCCATTCACCCTCTGTATGGCACACATATACAACCCATGTCTCAAGTAGAGCTCGATTAATTAGAGCTGATTTCAAATTTTCATAACAAATCGGAAATCTGTATTTTTGGGCGCCGATTTTGCCGATTTATTTTTTTATACCTTTATTTAACTAGGCAAGTCAGTTAAGAAAACATAATTAGTTTCAATGGCGGCCTAGGAATGGTGGGTTAACTGCCTTGTTCAGGGGCAGAAAGACAGATTTTCACCTTGTCAGCTCGGGTGATCCAATCTTGCAACCTTATGGTTAACTAGTCCAACGCTCTAACCACCTGCCTCTCATTGCACTCCACGAGGAGCCTGCCTGTTACGCAAATGCAGTAGAAGCCAAGGTACGTTGCTAGCTAGCATTAAACCTATCTTGTAAAAAACAATCAATCATAATAACTAGTTAATGATATTACTCGTTTATCTAGCGTGTCCTGCATTGCATATAATCAATGCAATGCTTGGGGATGATTTAACAAAAGCGCATTTGCGAAAAAAGCACAATCGTTGGACGGCTGTACGTAACCATAAACACTAATGCCTTTCTTAAAATCAATACACAGAAGTATATATTTTTAAACCTGCATATTTAGCTAAAATGAATCCAGGTTAGCAGGCAATATTAACCAGGTGAAATTGTGTAATTTCTCTTGCGTTCATTGCACGCAGAGTCAGTGTATATGCAACAGTTTGGGCAGCCTGACTCATTGCAAACTAATTTGCCAGAATTTTACGTGATTATGACATAATTGAAAGTTGTGCAATGTAACAACAACATTTAGACTAAACGGGATGCCACCCGTTAGATAAAATACCGAACGGTTCCGTATTTCACTGAATTAATAAACGTTATGTTTTCGAAATGAACGTTTCCGGATTCGACCTTATTAATGACCAAAGGCTCGTATTTCTGTGTGTTATGTCATAATTAAGTCTATGGTTTGATAGAGCAGTCTGACTGAGCGATGGTAGGCAGCAGCAGGCTCGTAAGCATTCATTTAAACAGCACTTTAGTGTGTTTTGCCAGCAGCTCTTCGCAAGCACAGAGCTGTTTATGACTTCAAGCCTATCAGCCTAATGGCTGGTGTAAACTATGTGAAATGGCTAGCTAGTTAGCTGGGTGTGCGCTAATAGCGTTTCAAACGTCACTCGCTCTGAGACTTGGAGTAGTTATTCCCCTTGCTCTGCAAGGGCCGCGGCTTTTGTGGAGAGATGGGTAATGATGCTTCGAGGGTGGCTGTTGTCGATGTGTTCCTGGTTCGAGCCCAGGTAGGGGCGAGGAGAGGGCCGGAAGCTATACTGTTACACTGGCAATACTAAAGTGCCTATAAGAACATCCAATAGTCAAAGGTATATGAAATACAAATGGTATAGAGGGAAATAGTCCTATAAATACTATATTAACTACAACTTAAAACCTCTTATCTTGGAATATTGATGTCTCATGTTAAAAGGAACCACCAACGTTCTCATGTTCTGAGCAAGGAACTCAAACGTTAGCTTTTTTTACATGGTACATATTGCACTTTTACTCCTCCAAAACTTTGTTTTTGCATTATTTAAACCAAATTGAACATGTTTCATTATTTATTTGTGGCTAAATTGATTTTGTGGCTACACCTGGGTGTGAATCCCAAATGGCACCCTATTCCCGATGCAGAGCACTATAAAAGGGAGCCATTTGGAACTCGTCTTCATAGGCTAGACGTTGCCTTCCCCATCAGGCTTTCTAGTGAGAGTGAATGGATATATGGGCTAGTAGAACACACGGCTGAGCCAGCAGATGTCAGGAGGTGTGTGTGTTTCTGTAAATGGAGGAAGGGGGTGGGTTCTCCTAACCATACGCTCATTTACCAGGGGAAAGCCCTGATGAGGTCAATCAAATTGGAAATTCACACCAGATGAACCACCATGACAACAGTTTTTGGGGGAGTCACAGCCCAGCACGGCTGACTGACGGAGGTCTGGTCGGTCCGGATGTGGAACAATGTCTGCCTGCATCCCAAATGGCACCTCATTCCCTTTATAGTGCACTACTTTAGACCACTACATAGGCAATTGGGTGCCATTTGGGACGCAACCTGAGCCTACGGCAGGAAAGCAGCATCTGCCACTACGCATCCAGGCGTATAAATCCAGCCTGCAGTTATTACCGCCGCGGCCGGCCCAAAGCTCACAAGCCTTAGCTCCTAACAGCGTAATACCCTCTAGTCCCCTCTGCTTCAGGGTAACAGATCCCATACACATGGCTCATGTGGATATGTGACCTAACCTCGCATCAAGGGGACTCAACTCCCCAGTGCAAGAGAGAGACTGCAGTGGCCGAGTCACTGAGCACTCACTGCATACTTCGCTCACTTCAATTGAGCCCAAACACGATTATTTTTTGGCTCAGGTCCAACACCGCTAGGCGAGCAAAGGCTCTCAAGCTGCTCAACACTGCCATGCGTTAATGAGATAAACGAGGGATTCTTATCAGAGTTCAGAACAGCAAAAATGAATAAATAGAAGTGTTTGTCTTTCCGGGGAGAGCTGAAGCCCAGTAAGGCTTCAGTAGGTTGTGTCCCAAATGACACCCAATGTGGGTCCTGGTCAAAACTAGCGCCCTTAAAAAAAAGGGAATAGGTTGCCATTTGTGACACAGGTATAACCACTCAGCAGCAGCACACTTGCCTACTCTCCCTCAGAAACAGTGCCAAATAAACATGACCTCTGGAGCATCCGCAGCGTGCGGTCAGCTGTTGAGAGAGACCCAGGGGAGAGCTTCGTCTCTGTGCTTCAGCGAGACCCCGAATAACCACCAGCGTCGCACACTAACTAATGAACAGCTAAATGGAGAGCCAGTGGAGGATAAACCCTATTCAAACAACTTACTGGGGGGGGGGGGGGGGGGGACATGATAAGCATAGATAATGTCATCCGCTACAACTGTAGTTCTCCATGGGTTACTAGAAAGCACATTAATACGTTAGATCAAAGAGGATGGGAAAATAAGCAACTAGTGGTAAAATAGTAATATTCCCCAAATTCCAAGGTTTCCCAGAATTCCTTGTAGAAAGCTTCCAGATTTCCTCCTGATTCTGGGAATCTTCAAACCAGGATTTCAGAATAATCCTGGGAATTTTGCAACCCCATGGAGGGGTTGCAAAAGACTGGATGAATCAGCGTTGTTCCAATGTACATTTGTCAAGCCTGCAGATATAAAATATGTTGAATTTGTACCTTTGAAACAAGATCCCCAACATTATATCCACTATGAGAAAAAAAACAATAGGCTGGGCAGTACCTCCTACTGGTGAGATGATCTATCTACAGCTATTCATTTGGTCTCAGATCCAGGGTTTGAACCAAGCCCAGCCCTGCTTAGCTTCGACATTTGTCACGGACTATTACCAATATGCTATGGTGAGACTGATTGGAGAGATCTCTTAATAACAAAATATATTCACTGTTGCTATCGAAGTCATTCCAAAAGGGTAGGTTTAACAGAGCAAATTAAATGTATTTGGTATTTTATTAGGATCCCCATTAGCTGTTGCAAAAGCAGCAGCTACTCTTCCTGGGGTCCACACAAAACATAATGACATATCACAGAACATCAATAGACAAGAACAGCTCAAGGACAGAACGACATAGATAAAAAAATTTAAAGGCACACGTGGCCTACATATCAATGCATACAAACCCACACAATCTAGGTCTAATAGGGGAGAGGCTTTGTGTCACGAGGTGTTGCTTTATAAGTTTTTTTTTTAAATCAGGTTTGCTGTTTATTTGAGCAATCTGAGATGCAAGGAAGTTCCATGCAATAACGGCTCTATAAAATACTGTACGTTTTCTTGAATTTGTTCTGGATTTGGGGACTGTGAAAAGACCCCTGGTGGCATGTCTGGTGGTATAAGTGTGTATTTGTCAGAGCTGTGTGTAAGTTGACAATGCAAACAATTTGGGATTTTCAACACAATGTTTCTTATAAAAAGAAGTGATGCAGTCAGACTCTCCTCAACTCTTAGCCAAGAGAGACTGGCATGTTTAGTATTTATATCAGCCATCTGATTACAATTAAGAGCGAAACATGCCGCTCTGTTCTGGGCCAGCTGCAGCTTAACTAGGTCTTTCCTTGCAGCACTGGACCACATGACTGGACACTAATCAAGATTAGACAAAACTAGAGCCTGCAGGACTTGCTTTTTGGAGTGTGGTGTCAAAAAAGCAGAGCATCTCTTTATTACGGCTAGACCTCTCCCCATCTGTGCAACCACTGAATCTATACGTTTTGACCTTGGCATTACCTTCGGTTGTAAACTGTCAAGTAATTTAGTCTCCTCAATTTGTTCAACAGCCATAACATTCATTACCAGATTCAGCTGAGTTCTAGAACTTAAGGAATGATTTGTACCAAATACAATGCTCTTAGTTTTAGAGATGTTCAGGGCCAGTTTATTACTGGCCACCCATTCCAAAACAGACTGCAACTATTTGTTAAGGGTTTCAGTGACTTCATTAGCTGTGGTTGCTGATGCGTATATGGTTGAATCATCAGCATACATGGACACATGCTTTGTTTAATGCCAGTGGCCGGTCATTGGTAAAAATAGAAAAGACTAGAGGGCCTAGAGAGCTGTAACCATACTTTGTAAGTCAAATATCGTCAATGATACTACTTAGGCCTTTATATAGCATTTGAAAAGTCATCAACTTAAACAAGCCCACTGGGAAGAGTCTAGTTTTGATTTACATTTTGTTGTCAACGGACGTGAATTCAATGTGAAATCTCCCCCCACACAACATTTTTAACATTTGGGTGAAAAATATACAAAATTCCCTTAAGTTGATTACTTTTTTCAAATCCAAATCAGTTTTCTACATTGATACAACATCCCAGGTTTTTTGTGTGGTAATGACGTGGAAACAACATTGACGCAACCTGTTTTTGCCCAGTGAGAGGGTTCAACAAAAAAAGGACAGCTTTGGTCGATTTCAAATTGAATCAAGTTAATCATTGTCTGATATACATCTCCACCTCAACCAAAAATCGAAGTTAAAAAAAATTAACTAAATCAAAAGCAAACGCAAACTTTTTTTAAAGCGCATTTAAAGTTTGATATGATTAGATTTGATTAGATTTAGTCCTATTCTTTAACTTTCATTTTTGGTTGAGATGTATTTGTTTATTTGGATCCCCATTAGCTTTAGCAGAAGAAGCTGCTACTCTTCCTGGGGGCCACAATAACACAAAACATGACAAGTAACAAAACACTGATAAGACAAGGTCAGTCAAACAAATTTAAAATACAACAAAAAAAAATAGTGTGTTAGTGTGTTGGTGAGTGAGTGTCCCCTCACAGTCCCCGTCGTTCCATGAGACGTTTGTAATTGTCTTCTTTTTTTTTTTAAAGGTAATTTTGCTTTTTGCTTGAGTAATGGGAGATGGAAGGGAGTTCCATGAGATCATGGCTCTGTATAATACTGTGCGTTGCAGTGAATTCGTTTTGGACTTGGGGACTGTGAAGAGACCCCTGGTGGCATGTCTTGTGGGGTATGTATTGGTGTCTGAGCTGGATGTTATTTGATTATGCAGACAATCTGGAGGTTTCATTACAGCAATACCTCTTATAAAAACTAGAAGATAATCAGTTAATCGCTCATCAACGAACAACCAGTAAAGACTGGCATGCAAGTTGTTGATGTTAGTGCTGTATGTGCAGTTAAGGGCAAGGCGTGTTTTGAGCCAGCTGCAGCTTTGCTAGGTCTTTCTTTTGTGAGACGTGAATCCAACACTGTGCCACTGACTTAATTCCAGTTGATCTACAAATTCATAATTAAAATGTTGGATTCCCGTCTCAACCAAAAATCAAAGTTAAAGAATAAGACTAAAACATCCTTTCAAATGTTGATATTTGGTTGGCGTTGTCAACGCAATTTAATATGACTTTTGTAAGAGAGTAAATAGCCTAAAGTTAAGGCTATTTTACAAACTAATGTAACAGTATTTATTCAACCTCAAAATGAGTAACACATCCACTGCCACATTTTGAGGTTAGCATACTGTAACTATAAATGTCTTATCTAATCATAGAAAGCGTGCATATTCAAGATAGCCTGCAAAGGTCGCAGGTCTGTGGAGATCTTCACAATTGCTTTAAGAATCGGTGATAACATTTAAATTGTTGCATAAATTTTTTTTTTTTTTTAAAACATTGCACTTTCAACCATTTTAAAAAGCACAACAAATACAGTGATAAAACATTTGAATGCCAACTAAACCAAAAATAAGACATTGGTTTTCCATTGGAATTTGGTTGTGCTTTTAGATGGTTGAAAGCATAGTGATAACACATTGGGAATTCAACAAACTTCTAGCTGTCTTTTTGAGTGGGTGAATAAAAGCTTGAAATCTCATTGATCAACGTCTCAACCAAATATTACCCACATTTCCACGATGAAATGATGTGGTGTGCCCAGTGGGTTGTCATTGGGGAGGTTGATGTGGGGCTGCTGTGGTGACACATTCAGGCGGTGGCGCAGGCTCATATAGTCAATCTGAAACGCTTCAGACAACGGCGTTTCGATTGGCAGTAATTCGCTTGGGTTTCTCTTGTTGAAAGGTTTCTGATTAGAGAAGGGGAATATCAACGAGCCGGTGTTGGACACCACATCACAGCCCGCCACAGCCAAGTAAATCGGCTTATCCGTTGGACATGATGAGGGCTTTCAGTAGAACCGTAGCTTGAGGGGAGAAGAGGAGGAGAGGAAAAGAGAGAGAGGGGGAAAAAAAGGAGGAGGAGAGGAAGGAATCTCCCAGAGACAGGAGCTTCCATGCATATCCATCCCGCTCCGCTCTGCAGGCTCTCTCCCCGCCCTCTCCCCCATTCTCTAACTAACAGTACCATTATAAACCTTAGCACACACTAATCCCAGTGCCTTTATTCTGCTCCCTGGTGAAACGCAGCAGTCAGGTTCTAAAGCAGCTGCGAATTGTCTCTGAAAATAATATATGAATGGTGAACATTCATGGTGTGTTAGACTCATTTAACGCTGCCTTCACTTCCTCCCGTGGCCCGAACAGATTGCACTTGGCTAGACGTGCTGTAGGGAGGTGGCAATTTGGCCCACTGACTCTGCAGAAACAAACATTTAAAAAATGGATGCAGCGGACTTACATTCCTGAGCCAAAATAATTTGCTAAAACTTTTCCCAACATAGGAGTAAGAAATGACGAAATCCATTAAGACAATCTGATCTGCTCTCGATCATGCAGAAGATTACTAACTTAAGTATGGAAATCAGCAGGCTATAAGTAAACGCCACTCTTTCCGTAAACCAAAGCATAAGGCTTTACTAGGCGTGGGCTGAGCGCCACACGTGCCTAAAATGCTGTTGATCCACATTTCCTTTTGCTCTCCTCCAGTGTGCTGAAATGGACATCGGACATAATTACAGGAACGTTTTTCAGAGAGATGACTTCCTGCCAATGCTGGAGCTTGGGGGGAGCAGGGAGGATGGTGGTCTGGATCTGGCCAGAGTGAGAGAGGGAGCTGCAGCCAATCTGCAGGCTCAGGTTTCGGCTGGCGTTTGCCAACTGAACGCCAACGAGTGCGGGCATGTGAACGTCAACGAGTGCGGGCATGTGAACGTCAACATACCAGTCACGGCTGCCACAGCTGCTCAAGCATCTGACATAATCCACGGGTCACTCAGGCTGTCCTGACCCAGATGAGGAGAGGAGCTGTGCAATGCTGCCATCAAAGGACATACAGTATGTGACTTTGTGACGGTTAGTTTCTATGGGGACAGCTAGGTGAGAGAAGGCATGAGGGTTTGGGACAGAGGCAGACAGCAGAATTCAGAAGAGACCTATTGGGCTTGGACGGGCCACAGTGGCCAACGTGTCTACAGACTTTGCACCTCAGAGAAGAGGTTTAAAAAGCCATGAGATCAGCCATCGTACAGGATGTGGATTATGGCCATCAGCAGAGAGAGAGAGGGAGAGAGTGAGTACTGCAGTGATTTAACAGCCTCGCAGAGATTATCATTATTGGGCCCCGATTTACAACAGTTCAAGAATGTAATGGGAAAGAAATGGGGGAAACCACAGACTTACTTGGTCTGGGAATGATAACTCCTCACTTGACGGCGTTTCTCCATAGCCTTTTAAACGTCTCCCATATGTGAATGGGGTTTTAATGCTTGTTAAAAGGTAATAGGTTGGACATTAGGATCATACTACGAACAAAAAAGGTAACACGTAGTAACCCACACATGCCATGCTAAGACACTGATGAGAATACAGCCACGGAGTAGGGTGAAGTTGCCCCTATACTCTGATCTTGGGTCAGTTTAGCATTTTCCCCAACTAACGATTAAGGCTAGGATTGGGGCAAGGTAAGCTGATCCGAGATCTGTGCCTAGGAGAAACATCACCTCGGAGTCAAACGCATTATAAGAGGGGTGGTGGATCATGACGAAGTTAGAATTCACCTTGAAGGTCATCATCGACCAGGGGTTCTGTAGATATCCAATGGCAGCAGGAAAAGTTGGTCAAAAACACACACATTAAATTAACCTTTTCACAATAAAAACCTGGATAAATATTGCTGGACTAACTGGGACAGCTGAAATAAATTTTTTTAAAGAAACAACACAAAGTCATATGATTATTAGTTTGTAGGCGGGAACCGTAGACTGTATATACAGTAAATAACGGAAGGCCCTCAGTAAAATGTCATAGGCCTAGTACCGTAAATTGACTGTCTACATTTCAATACCAATCCGCAAAGCAGCCCATTATGAAAACAGCAACCATAGGTAATTTGCCTCTCCTTTTATGATCGTGTGCCTTGGAATTAGCAGCCATTTTTCATAATCTACCTACCTTCTTATCTAGAGCAGATATCTAAAAACAGCTAATGGAAGAGTTCTTGGACTGAAAGGAAGAGGACTAATTAACATCGGCCGAGCCATTACTCTTACTGTAGTGATGTGGCTGGCCCGCAATAGCTGAGAATCATTTCCCACTCTCTTAAAAAAAAAAACACCGGGAATGCATTTTTGTTTTCTAGCCTTCAATGGAAAACTAATCAATTAAACCTCAAATGATCCATAAAAAAAAAAAAAAAGCCTAAAAATATCAGAAGATTATTCTGGTGTGGAGAACAAAACGGCGCCCTACTCCATATGTCAAAAGGTAGTGCACTACGTAGGGGATAGGGTGCCATTCGGGACACAGCACGCCCGCTTACACGTTCTGAATCAGCTGGGCCTCGTTTTCCCCTACAGCCTTTGTACCAAGAACAGAATCCCTGTCGTGAGGAATTATAGAACGGCGTTTCCTTCAAACCGTACGGACGACAGTGTTCTTCCCTCCGAAGAGGAACAAAAAACATGACCGCAGAGTAGAGATAACACGCCCTACCCAACCCTCACGTCTCAGACGGGAACGACAAAACGAGTGACAAATGCTCACTTCTGACGCAGTGGAAGAAGAAAAGCCTACCATTATTCTACCATTCTTTCTTCAGACTCCCTGTCAAGCAGCTCATATTTACCGGCATTGAAATGTCAAGTCAGACTCCTATGGCTGACACCCGCAAAGAGAAACGACAACAGATCTATCAATCAACACACAACATATGAATTACTTAGTGGAGCTGTCAACCAGAGCACACTGATGTTCTCTGTATCTCAGGGGGAAGGCAGGCAGGCATGCTTGCACCCGTTGCTTAACGACTCATTGCAAATTTAATGAAGTTGACAGGGGAAACAAAATCCAATCTCAATATCAAATCATTTCTGGTAACAATTAAGTACTTTTTTGTAATTGTCTTCAATTAAAATGGTCCTAAAGAAACAACAATAGCTTCTTAGCAAAGAGCAATTGCTCAAGCAATAATTTTTTTCTGGGACTGAATGGAATAGGTCTGAGTGGGGAGGGGAAAACTGAAAAATAGCTGTTATTGGCATAAAGGTTTTCAACTATTAACTCATTTACCGCCGGGTGATGTCACCAAGCAGGCCAAAACTTTCCCACCAAAACACGCTGAAATTTCAGGCAGTCTTTTCAAACTGCTCTTATACTGAAAAGGCATTATCATAATTTACACAATTCTACAGTATTATTCCAACCTCAGCGTGGCAATATAAAATAAAAAAAAACTGGAAATCATCTATGTATTGGGATAAAAATCAGATAACCTACACAAACAACAAAGTCTTTGTAAATTATTATTATTCTTCTGCTCCACTATTTGCTTAAGAAACTCCAGTCTTAATCTAGCACACAGAGTTTCTCTCAGTGGATATAGGCCTATTTGCATGCATTCAAGTACACTGGCAATACATCCAACTGTGTGACTCGCTGGAAAACATACATACCCATCCACGATCATACGGATCGATCTCCTGCCAAACCCTCCGGCGTTTCCCTTCAAACGGTGGCCTGTGGTTAAGGACGCGAGTCTACATGAGGCAGGGGCTGGCCCTGGTCCATGCCACAGACAGACACGGGCTTTTTGTCCCAAAATGGCATCTTATTCCCTATATAGTGCACTACTTGTGACCAGCGCCTGACCAGGTTCAATAGTGATCTGGTCAAAATTAGGGCTCTCGAGGTTGGGCGCAGTGACTCACTTTGTGCCGCAGCATGCCAGCGGAAAAGCTTGACAGCAGAGCCACAGACTGGAGCCTGTCTCCGATTACGGGGAGACGACCTTAATCTACTTATTATCAGGCCTAAATTGCTGACCTGTGCTCCTGTGACAGACTGTCTATCGCCAAGTGTAGCATATGCTCAACAACTAACCACTGAGCGAAGGAGGCAGAGGCGGCAGTAGTCTCACAGAGCTCTGGTCAGAAATAATGCACCTTGTAGGGAACAGGGCGCCATTTGAGAAGCAGACATTATCTCCTGCCCTGTGAAGGTATGCAACGTGTTATCTAATGGAGAGAGTGGAGACCTGGATAGAGTGAGCACACCCACTCTAGATAGCTTTCTGGAGTGGGGGGTGTGTGTGTGTGTGTGTGGGGGGGGGGGTAGTAGGGAGGAGAAGACAGAAGAGCTGACCTGTGAGGCTGTCAGGCCGTGGGATCATCCTCTCGTAGACGTCGTAGCTCTGAGCTCCGTAGGGGTCTGCATCGTGGTGGATCAACGAGCAAGGCAAGGTGGAGCCATAGTGCTGGGGCTGGGCCGTCATGCTGGAGCGCCCTGGAGACGCCGCCGACCCCCCTGGCTGCTGGGTGAGGGGTAAGGGGCCGTCCACCATCGTTAGGGGGGAGCCCATTCGCACCGAGGCTGACCCCAGGGCCTGGTATGGTGAAGTGGTGCGGCTGGCACTGCCCGAGCGGGAGTTGGCGCTGCCCATGCGGCGGAGGGCGGCGGGGGAACTCTTCTGGGTGTTGTAAGGGGAGCCGGCGCGCTGGGCTGAGGGCAGGGTGGTGGAGAAGATACTGGAGAGAGGCTTGGGCTCTGTGACAATGGGCGAGCAGTAGTTACTCCCCATGGTGGCCCTCAGGGAGCCCCGTGAGGGGGACACACTGTTGCCATAGGCCGGGGACTGGGTCCGGGAGGGCACCGAGCTCACCCTCCTCATGGCTCGACCCGGCGCTGCGGCGGTTAACACAGGGGCCTGTCAGGACAGACGAGGACAAAACTACTGAGCAACTACCACACATTTCAGCATCACATTTAATAGAGGCGTAAAATATTTTTGCTGTGATATTTTACATCCTCACAGAAAGTGTCTAGTATCTTATGGGACTATTAAAGGATATATTTTTCTCTTTTCTCTAACTTCCTTTCCATCTCTCAGCCAGCAGTAGCATCTGTGTGCTCTGTGGCAGTCAGTATATTAATCATGACCATAGAGATGTATTAGAGAGCTCATCTCCTATCTTTGCCATGGCTATTTCTGACCGCATAGACAATGCCATCGAGGGCTAAAACTGGCTTCAGTCCGAGTGTGGCTAAGTGCAAACGTCTATCCTACTCAATGGCGTGACTGCTGCAGACAGTGTGCCCTCTATCCAACTTTATGGCCAACTTTATGGCCAACTTGATGGCCAACTTTATGGCCAACTTGATGGCCAACTTTATGGCCAACTTTATGGCCAACTTTATGGCCAACTTTATGGCCGTGACTGCCGTGACTTCTGCAGAGTAGCCAAGTGGTTAGAGCATTGGACTAGTAACCGAAAGGTTGCAAGTTCAAATCCCCGAGCTGACAAGGTACAAAATCTGTCGTTCTGCCCCTGAACAGACAGTTAACCCACTGTTCCTAGGCCGTCATTGAAAATAAGAATTTGTTCTTAACTGACTTGCCTAGTTAAAGGTAAAATAAAATAAAAATAAAAGACAGTGTGCCCTCTATCCAACTCTATGGCCGTGACTGCTGCAGACATTGTGCCCTCTATCCAACTCTATGACCCGTGACTGCTGCAGACAGTGTGCCCTCTATCCAACTCTATGGCCCGTGACTGCTGCAGACAGTGTGCCCTCTATCCAACTCTATGGCCCGTGACTGCTGCAGACAGTGTGCCCTCTAGCTCCGTGAGCTTACCTGGACCTGGGCCTGGCCCTCGGCCCTGGCATTCCTCAGGAGGGTAGAGGTGCCGCCTGTGCCCGGGTAAGAGCGCGGCATCCTCAGGTCAGTCTTAGCCAGACTATTCTGGTTCTGGCTGCCGTAGTAGTTGCTGGCATCCTGGTAGCCACTGTCCGAGTACGAGTTCATCTGGGTGGAGCTGCGGGAGTTCCCTGTAGACCCTGAGAGACAGAAGGAGAAAGGAAAGGAGAGAGGGAGAGAGAGAGAGCAGAAGGAGAGAAAGAAATAGAGCGAGCAGAAGGAGAGAGAGAGAGACACCGAGTGAGTGTCCTTAAAGCACTACATGACATTTAGCTAGTCCACACAGTACTAATGACCTCACAGAGTGTCCGTTTCCACCTCCCTACCCTCCATACTGGAGCCATACACTGGCTCATTAAAACTATACACATCACATGTGCTTCTGAGGCCAAGCAGAACACTTCAAAGCATCATTAAAGGGCTCCGACTCTGGTGGGGCTAAGAGAGGGGGAGTGGCACAGCCTTGACGGGGGAGGGAGAGCGAGAGAGTGTAGAACAGAGGGGCTGCATTAGTAACAGACCCTCACTTTCATGGAGCGAGGTCTGCTCTGGGGAGTACAGGGCCACCTGCTCCTGCTCTGTTCGGAGGCGGTAGGTGGGCGACTGAGAAGTGTCTGTCACTCGAGACTTGGTGTCCCGCGAGGTCGAGGCATCTGGGAAAGAATGGGAGGACAAAGTCAGTGTTACCTGTGTCACTTATTTGGTATATCATGGCGTTTGCAACGTCAGGATCGTGGGTTCAATTCCCGCTGGGATCACCCATACAAAATGTATGCAGTATGTACACACTACTGTTAGACACTTTCGATAAAAGTGTCTGATAAATGGGAAAAATACACTAAGTACACAAAACATTAAGAACACCTGCTCTTTCCATGACACAGACTATCCAGGTGAATCCCTTGTTGATGTCACCTGTTAAATCCACTTCAAATCAGTGTAGATGAAGGGGAGGAGACAGGTTAGAGAATGATTTTTAAGCTTTGAGACAATTGAGGCATGGATTGTGCATGTGTGTCATTCAGAGAGTGAATCAGCAAGACGTGCCTTCGAACAGGGTATGGTAGTGGGTGCCAGGCGCACCAGTTTGTGTCAAGAACTGCAACGCGGCTGGGTTTTTAGCGCTCAACAGTTTCCTGTGTGTATCAAGAATGGCCCACCACCCAAAGGACATCCAGCCAGCTTGATCCCCTGTGGAACACTTTTGTACTACTCAATATTAGGAAGGTGTTCTTAATGTTTTGTACACTCGGTGTATATGGAAGAGATAGGAGACGTAGAAGTTAAAGGATTTCGCGTCGATGCAATAACAAATTCCACACTCGTGTAAATTAAGTTAATTATCATACTGACTCATAGGAGAGACATTTGCGACGCTCCTATTTTGCTGTGCCGGGACACTGATGAAAATCCCCTCGTCAAAACCGTTTCCAAACTAACATTCCCCGGCTGTGACCTAAATGGCAACCTAGTTGCTATATCAGAGCCATGGCTCTGGCCAAAAGTAGTGCCCTGTATGGTGAATAGGGTGCCATAGGTCACAGCCCATGAGAACAGCCGTTGAGGCAAACGAGGAGGAATTACCACAGTAAAGTCTCTCATAAGCTGCTGCACAATGTTGCTCCACAATCAAAATCGAGTTAAGTGTGACCTGCGTGAATGTGCTCCACTGCAATAGCTGCAACAATGGGGTGTCAGAACCCAATAGCTAGCCAGTCCGAACCGGAGGGAGGGGCATTGTTGGCTGGCATATGGATGAGGGGGGAGGCCGAATTCCATGGAGGAGCCACTCTGCTGTTCCTTTCTGGCTTGTAAGTGTCTCGGTAACCTATTTCCTTGCCAGGAGCCCGCCGTCTCCGCAGCTCAACGCCGCCTCTAGTTGCATGAGTTGACTGCAGCTGCGGCACCTCAATAAATTCTGCTGCTGCAATTATTATGGTTGACTTGATTTGCGCTAGCCCACTGTGTGCGGCGCGGCGGACACTTAAATCTTTCAAAAGGCCACGTTTGCCGTGTGGCTGATTTCCATCGTGACGGGGGGAGTAAAGAATTCATGAAAAATGTATGCGCAGGATAAACTAAAATCGTTAAAAGCAGTATTTACAGAACAATGGAAAATGATCTGAATGGGGTGTCGCTTCTGACCAAACAGAAACCTTTTTCCCCCCATAAACAACTACAACAAAGCTTCACTCATCCCTCCTGCTCCTCATAGCATATTAGGAGTAACTTTTCAGGTAGACAGTGACTGGAGCTTAATGTGACATTTCTGCCCTCAGGGCATCGCTACAGAGACTTGACCCCGTTTGAGAAATGAGACGGTACACAATGAAAGAGAGTGTTACATCCCTCCTCCAGAACGGTGGGATTAAAGTGTAGGTGCGTCACAAAGGCCACCCTATTCCCTATTTAGTACACTACTTTTAACCAGGGCTCTGGTTAAAGAATAAGGTGCAATTTGGGAATGCAGCCGTAGAGTGTTGTGGGTGAGAGAGTGTGATTGGAGTGAAATTAGCTGCAGTGTGCTGCTGTAAAGGGTAATGACTATGTCTGGCTGGGCTGCTGGCTGGGCTGCTTATTGCCCTCCCGGGCCCCCGGCAGGTCCGCCCGTCAACCAGCCTGTGGATTTCGAGAGGAAGTGTTACTGTGGAGAGAAAGCCTTTCTTTAACCTTGTGAATGTGGACAGCACAGTCACAGGCAACCTATTCCCTATAATGCACAACTTTTTGACCAGGGCCAATAGAGCCCCCATAGGGCTCTGGCCAACAGTAGCACACTATTAGGGAATAGGGTGCCAATTGGGACGCAGGCTCTGTTAACGTAATAAGTGGTTGAGGAGTGCCACGGGTGACAAAATAATGACCTGTATATGAACTCTGACCATTATGGCTAGACAGCTGATTATAACTGGAGAGGAACATCAATAACCTCTCCTCTTCCACAGAACAGGCAGCCTCTCACTTCATATCTACACCAGCTATCATTTCTGTTTCATATTTTAATTAGAATAAATACATTACTGTGGCTAACGATGATTTCTCATCTACAATGAGGAAATCAATATTTATTTTAAAAAGTAGGCTCTATGGCCGCCTACTTGCCCTGGTCAAAAGTAGTGCACTTTAATAGGGAATAGGGTGCCATTTGGAACCCATATCCTTGTTCTTACTGTGTCCGTCTGCTAGTCGTGCTTGTCAGCAATGAACCGACTGGAGCGAGTGGAAAATTCCAAACAATACCGAGACAAGCAATGTAACAGTGCACATGTACAATCATAACCCCGTAGGGTCAGTCTGACAAGAACCACAATACAATATTAATGATGGCTGCAGCGATCCCCTTAGTTCCATTATACAATTAATAAGCTTTGAAATACATTAGGAAAATGGACTTCATTATCAATTTGAACAGCAGCAAAGTCACTGTGGTCCTACAAGGGTCCATGTTAAATAAACAGAGTTGGAGTGGAGGGAAAGTGTTACTGTCAGAGAGTGGGAGTAGCTAAAGAGAAATATTGAATCTGAAATGTGCCAGAAGAAACTAATCAAGGCAGTCAGTAGTAGGGGTTAACATGGGTAACTGGGATCCTGGGACTGTCCAGGGAACAGGGAATTCTTTACGTTTCCCGAAATAATGAAATGACAAGACCCCCGTAAATTACAACATTTACACGTGACCCAGATGCAGTTAAACCCAACAGGAAACCCCCACTGTATATCCTATACAATAACATGTGCCTCTTTGAGCCGTTATTGTGAATCGTCAGACAGTGACAAATGTGATAGGCATCTGTCACAGACATGAAGTCTGATAACAATTCAGAGAGGCATGAGAGAAAAATACATCTTCTCCTGTCCTAAAGCCTAGGCTATTTCCCTAACCAGTCTGAATCCTACTGGAAATCAAAATCCTAACAGTCTCGCATGAAAATTCCTAACTTTATTCTGTAATCCAATACGATGCATTATCGAAGGACTCCACTCGCCTATGCATGTCAAAGAACAGCTATAACATTTCCCCGTGCTGTCTCGTATTGCCGTCAACATCGTGAGAGAGAGAATGCATGATCAACAAACGGTATGAGTAGACATTAATATGTATTTAACATGCCCATTACCTCTCTTCATCTCTCCGTTATTCATGAGCTGATCTGCCATCTGTGTAATCATCAACTCGATTTAACCAAACAGGAGATATTCTGTCATTCATTGAAGGAGCACATCTAGTACCGGGAACCCGTTTGTCTCCAGAACAGCCGGAATTCTTTGGCATATTCTACAAGGTGTAGGGAACGTTCCACAGGGATGTTGGTCCATGCTGACACGAGCCCAGGAGGGCGCCCGTTTCTGAGATACTGGATCCGGCGCGCCTGGCACCGACAAACATACCACGCTCAAAGTCGCTTAGGTCACTCGTTTTGCCCATTCTAACGTTCAATCAAACAGTAACTGAATGCCTCGATGCCCTGCTTTTATATAAGCCACGGCCACCTGACTCATTGTCTGTAGGAACGATCAATTTCGTGAAAGTGGTGGTGTCCCTAATAAACTGTGTATACAGAGTGTATACAGTGCATTCAGAAACTATTCAGACCCCTAGACTTTTTCCACATTTTCTTTTACATTACAGCCTTATTCTAAAATGGATTAAATAACGGAAAATTATCATCAATCTACACACAATGTCTCATAATGACAAAGTGAAAAAAGTTTTGCCAATTTATTTTTTTAAATAAAAGAAATACCTTATTTACATAAGTATTCAGACCCTTTGCTGTGAGACTCTGAAATTGAGCTCAGGTGCATCTTGTTTCCACTGATCATCCTGGAGATGTTTCTACAACTTGGAGTCCATCTGTGGTAATTTCAATTGATTAGACATGATTTGGAAAGGCACACACCTGTCTATATAAGGTCCCACAGTTGACAATGCATGTCAGAGCAAAAACCAAGCCATGGGGTCAAAGGAATTGTCCGTAGAGCTCCAAGACAGGATTGTGTCGAGGCACAGATCTGGGGAAAGGTATCAAAAAAATATCTGCAGCATTAAAGGTCCCCAAGAACACAGTGGTTTCCATCATTCTTAAATGGAAGAAGTTTGGAACCACTAGACTCTTCCTAGAGTTGGCCGCCCGGTCAAACTGAGTAATCGGGGGAGAAGGGCCTTGGTCTGGGAGGTGACCAAGAACCCGATGGGACAAGTCTCTGAATGTCCTTGAGTGGCCCAGCCAGAGCCCGGACTTGAATCCGATCGAACATCTCTGGAGAGACCTGAAGACCTGTGCAGCGACGCTCCCCATCCAACCTGACAGCTTGAGGAGAATGGGAGAAACTTCTCAAATACAGGTGTGCCAAGCTTGTAGTGTCATACCCAAGAAGACTCGAGGCTGTATCGCTGTCAAAGGTGCTTCTACAAAGTACTAAGTAAAGGGTCTGAATACTTACATAAATGTGATTTCAGTGATTCAGTGATTTCAGTGATTTCCTTTAATTATAAATTGGCTAAATTGGCTAAAAAATAGTTTTTGCTTTGTCATTATGGGGTATTGAGTGTAGATTGATGAGAAAAACTATTTGATCAATTTTAGAATAAGGCTGTAACATAACAACATTTGGAAAAAGTGAAGGGGTCTGAATACTTTCTGAATGCACTGCATCCATGGCATGGTATGGTTTTCAATGATTCACAAGAATATCAGTCAGTGTATGGTGACATGGACTTTGTGTCACAAATGGCACCCGTTTCACTATATAGTGCACTACTTTTGACCAGAGGCCTTTAGGTCCTGGTCAAAATGTGTGCACTATAAAGGGAATAGGGAATGTGTCAAACATGGTGTAGGGAAGGATGATCAGACCGTACCTGCAGATCTCCAGGGGAGGGACTTCTCAGACGAGCTGAAAGACAAAAAGAGAGAGAAGGTCTTAAGATACATGGACAAATAAGAGACAGAAAGTGAATGTTCTCAACAGGACACTTGTTTAAATTCATATAGAAGATATCCAGCAGACATCCGCTTACAAATGGGCCTATTTTACTTGTGCTTGAGATAAAGGTGTGCCTGAAATAGGCCTCTGGCCCAAAGTAGTGCACTATATAAGGTGCCATTTGGGATGCACACCAACAAATCACAATAAACATGAAATTGAAAGAACATTGTCAGTTCAGATGCAACCAGAGAATTCATAGACCAGACCAAATAGAAAGAAACAGAGGTAGTTGTGGCCAGTGCAGCATATGCCAACATACAAATAACATGGCTACAACCAAACATTTAAATACGATTCAAAATGGCTGTTTCTCCTCTCTAGGTGATCTTTACTGCCACGACAGACAACGAGGAGGATCATCCTTTTCCCTGAGGTCGTGTCGGTTATTTTTCATCCTCGCCGGTCTTTGAGAAACACACTTTGCGAATAAACGGAAAAAGGTCAGGCTTGGCCATCCATCCTGATGGGGGTCTGAGGCTCTGAAGCTGAAGACAAGCTGCTAGCTCTGCTACTAAAGTAAATAGAAAAAAAACAATTGATATCTGAGCAAAAATGCCAATGCCCCACCGATAATAAAACAGACTGAAATCAGGACACGTGTACACACACGCGGACAGACGGACGCGCGCACATACGGATGGATGCACACATACACGGATCTGCCTGTTCTGAGTTACTACTGCGTGCTGAGCATACGCAACAATGACATGGATGCGTGTGGATATTTCCTCAGCAATAAAGGGGCAGTTGTCTCCCAAGAATAAGGAGGTATAAAGCTTGGTGGCCTGACAGCGAGTCCATGTTAAAACACATTACGGCCCTCAGACAAATACCGAGGCTACGCCCCAAATGGCACCCTATTCCCTATACAGTGCACTACTATTATTCCCTGGTCAAAAGCAGTGCACTACGTAGGGAGTAGGGTGCCATTTTGGACGTAAGCTGAGCATGCTGGTACTGCAGAGCCAAGTGGACCCATAGGTGGAGAGTGTGATGGATGGTGGGGTCAGTGGTGGCTGGTCCTGCATCAGTGGAGAAGTGGGCAGGCAGATAGCTCAAACTGATGCCCCATCCCAATGATGGGCCTGGGAAAGTGCTGAGGCAGGAGAGGGTCAGGGCTTAACGGATGAGGCCACTTCTACTGAAGCCCATCAGAGAGCCACTCTGTTGTAGTGTCCCAAGTGGGCACCTTAACCTCTATGTAGTGCACTACATTTGGCCAGGGCGCAAAGTACATACAGTCGATCCTATTTGGCTCTGGACAAACGTTCTGCACTGTGTAGGGAGTAGGGTGCCATTTGGGACGCACACTCCGCCTGTAAGAGGCCATACAACTAGGCCCCAAGTTTCTCCGCTATAGTATACCTCAGCCACTTCAACATGATTATCTCAAAGCAGAGAGCAGCACTAAACTAAAGTGCACCAAGTCCAAACATGTAAAAGCTTTAACTAACAGCCACCTGGACCGGCCAGCTTCACTTAGAAAATGACATTTAAAACAGAGCAATTTTCAGGTCATTTCTAATAAATCTAGTCATCTAGAAGTCTTCTGTGAGCGCTGGACCTAAAAGCAGGGTTCCCACCCACATGCTTTCCAAGGAAATTTCTAGCGGGTCATTATTGCCATGCACCTGGGTCATTCCACCAATTCAGTGCCTTTTGAGATGTGCAACTTGGTGAGAAAAAAAAACCCACTTGATTTCACCTCATTTTAACATGGTCATAAAGATCACGTTCTTTCTCGTCAAGAGGTTGAATAGAAAAAGTGCTATTGTAAGATTCTATTAAGTGCCAAATAGAGTAACAGGGTTGACGATGTCATCTTAAATCAGCCATAAATCCCATTGTGACGGGGGAAATGGAAGCTTGTGGTGTGCAACAGGAAGGGGTAATTGAATGCCAAAACATTTCTAGCCTGTCTATGGGTATGATCCACAAAACACCAGAAAATGGCCCAAAAAGATTAGAACCAGCTCACCTGCTTTTACATGATGATTTGACTATTCGATGTTCAATGTTTCTTTAGATAATTTATTTATTTTTTTTTTTTACGAATAGTTTCACCTTATTAAAATGAGAGTTCAGTTCACGTAAAAGGGTTGACCTTAAAATGAGGGACAGGTTTTTTTTTTTTTACCTAAAAATGTGTTCACTAAATCACAGGAAATAAATATCAATCTTAAGAAATGACTTTGTTCAAGCAACAGAAATAAACAGGGCTTTACAATGATGGTGAAAACTGGAGGTAAAGTGGGTTAAAATCTTTCTGGAAGTCACAAAGGGTACATGGAGGGACATGTCAAAATGATGAATTCTGGCACTTTAACAAGCCTTTATTCATATTAAAAATGAGATTTATTGAATTCTCCACTAGGTCTATATTAAAGGGGACTTCATTGATTATAACAAAAATGGGACAGTGTGCAGATAAAAAAAAAAGTGATCATATTTCCACACTAGGAGGTCGAAATGACACTCTGAAATTGTGAAAATGACAATGCCCTTTTTGTGTAAGAGCTGTTTGGGAAAAAATCTGGAATTTCAGCCTGTTCAGGTGGGATGGAACTTTTTGCCCACATCATGACGTCACAATTAATCCTATTATAATAAACCAATGACTGTTCATCTGGGTAAGGGCGTGGGCTCTAGACCATCCTAATCAACCAATCGGGGCTGAGCACTGGCCAAAGAAGGCTCAAGAAATAAACTATTAAAATATATATTGGTTATTTTCATTAAATAAACACAGATTTATCAGACATACAGCGATGATTTAAAAATAAATTAGAAATGTAGAAATGACCAGGGATGTTCTCTTGATCAGTGTGTGAATTGGACTATTTGAGTACTTTTGAGTGGCAGGGAAAATGTATGGAAAATGTATGGAGTAAAAATAACATTGTCTTTTGGAATGTAGTGGAAAAAAGTAAAAGTAGTCAAAAATATGAATGGTAAAGAAAAGTACAGACACCCCCCCAAAAAATACTTAAGTAGTACTTTAAAGTGTTTTTACTTACAGTGGCAAGAAAAAGTATGTGAACCCTTTGGAAATAACTTGATTTCTGTATAAAAATGTGTCATAAAATTTGATCTGATCTTTATCTAGGTCACAACAATAGACAAACACAGTATGCTTAAACTAATAACAAACAATTATCCATTTTCATATCTTTATTGAACACACAGTGTAAACATTCACAGTACAGGGTGGGAAAAGTATGTGAACCCTTGGATTTAATAAACTAGTTGACCCTCCTTTGGGCATCAATAAACTCAACCAAATGTTTTCTGTAGTTGCGGATCGATCAGACCTGCACAATGGTCAGGAGGGATTTTGGAACATTCCTCTTTACAAAACTGTTTCAGTTCAGCAATATTCTTGGGATGTCTGGTGTGAACCGCTCTCGAGGTCATGCCATTCTGTTGTTGATTTACTTCTGTGTTTTGGGTCGTTGTCCTGTTGCATCACCCAACTTCTGATTGGCGGACAGATTAGCCTAACATTCTCCTGCAAAATGTCTTGATAGACTTGGGAATTCATTTTTCCGTTGATGATAGCAAGCTGTCCAGGCCCTGAGGAAGACAAAGCATCCCCAAACCATGACACTCCCTCCACCATACTTTACAGTTGGATGAGGTTTTGATGTTGGTGAGCTGTGCCTTCTCTTCTCCACACAGTGTTGTGTGTTCCTTCCAAACAACTCAACTGTCGTTTCATCTGTCCACAGAATATTTTGCTAGTAGCGCTGTGGAACATCCAGGTGCACTTTTGCAAACTTCCGATGTGCAGCAATGTTTTTTTCTTGTTTAGTGTTTTATGTATCGTAGACTCGTCAACAGAGATGTTAGCATATTCCAGAGATTGTAAATCTTTAGCTGACACTGTAGGATTCTTCTTAATCTCATTGAGCATTCTGCGCTGTGCTCTTGCAGTCATCTTTGAAGGACGGCCACTCCTAGGGAGAGTAGCGACAGTGCTGGACTTTCTCCATTTATAGACAATGTATCTTACCGTGTACTGATGAACATCAAGGCTTTTAGAGATACTTTTGTAACCCTTTCCAGCTTTATGCAAGTCAACTATTCTTAATCTTAGGTCTTCTGAGATGTATTTTGTTTGAGGCATGGTTCACATCAGGCAATGCTTCTTGTGAATAGCAAACTCATATTTGTGAGTGTTTTTTTATAGGGCAAGGCAGCTCTAACCAACATCTCCAATCTCGTCTCATTGATTGGACTCCTGGTTAGCTGACTCCTGACTCCAATTAGCTTTTGGAGAAGTCATTTGCCTAGGGGTTCATATACGTTTTCCAACCTACCGAGTGAATGTTTAAATGATGTATTCAATATCGACAAGGAAAACACAATAATGTGTGTGTTTTATTCATTTAAGCACACTATGTTTGTCTATTGTTGTGACTTAGATGAAGATCAGATCAAATTTGATCACCATTTTATGCAGAAACCCAGGTAAATCCAAAGGGTTCACACTTGTTCTTGCCACTGTAGGTACCTTACACCACTGGAATTAGGGGAGGGCGATCTACATGCCAACGAGGCGCAGGCAATTAAAAGAGGACGCTAGGAGAGGTGTGCTCCACTGAGCCATGGCAGATGAAGTACGTCCCAAATGCCACCCTACTTCCTTCCCTTCTTTTGACCAGGGCCCATAGGGGTGGACCATAAGGCTCTGGTCAAAAGTAGTGCCCTATATAAGGAATAGGGTACCCTTTGGGACATGGCCACAAACTCTTGCTTTCATCATAGCCAGTCTCACAGTCACAGCAGCCTGGGTTAGTGGAGGGAGACAGGCAGTAAACTGCTGATACTCACAAACATTACAACAACAAAAACATACCTGACAGCAAAACTTTAGCTCACAACCACATCAATCCGTTGGTAAGCTACAAAGGGGAAGTGTTTACACCTTCCATTCCAGTGGAGTGTGAAGTTGCCCATAGACGCTGATCTTGGGTCAGTTTTGCATTCCCCCCCACAAATGGTTAAGGAAAACACTCAAAAACAATATTTCTGTATTTGTATAATTAGTCCACCAAGAACCAGTGTCACTGGACACATAACGCAACATGCAGTTGCTAAATTATTTTGCATCATCATGATGATGTGGCCGGTGACACTTTGCTTCTTGAAAGTCCAAAATCTTGAAAACTTGACTGCTGGCATTTAAAACATTGGAGACCATATCAACAGTGGACTATGAAAAGCCAACTGACATTTACTCCTGGGGTGCTGACCTGTTGCACCCTCGACAACCACTGTTGTTATTATTATTATTTGACCCTGCTGGTCACCTATGAACATTTGAACATCTTGGCCATGTTCGGTTATGATCTCCACTCGGCACAGCCAACAGAGGACTGGCCACCCCTCATAGCCTGGTTCCTCTCTAGGTTTCTTCCTAGGCTCTGGCCTTTCTAGGGAGCCACCGTGCTTCTACACCTGCATTGCTTGCTGTTTGGGGTTTTAGGCTGGGTTTCTGTACAGCACTTTGAGATATCAGCTGATGTAAGAAGGGATTTATAAATACATTTGATTTGGACTATTGAAAAACATACCAAAACATAGTTGAGTGGATTTCTCCTTCAAATGGAGACATTGGGATTTTGACTACTTCCCCAGAGTCAGATGAACTAGTGGATACCATTTTAATGTCTCCGCGTGCAGTTTGAAGGAAGTTGCTGACTAGCGCAATTGCTAACTATCATTTGCGCAATGACTGGAAGTCTGCAGTATATCAGATACCATAGACTTCTACAAGTTAATCTGACTGGGGAAGTAGATATCCAGAAGTATCCCTTTAACTTTAGTATTGGGGGAGGGGAAGCTGATCCTAGATCTGTACCTCAGGGACATTTCACTCCGGAGCTTCCATTCCCCCAGTGGGAGGTCTCAACCCAACCAGAAAGTTTACCCCTGATGCCTGTATTTTTCCCTCATCGATCTACACACAATACCCCATAATGGCAAAGCGAAAAAAGTTTTTTAACCGATGGTGACTGACAGAACTCGAGAGTTCCTCTGTGGAGATACAAGAGCCTTCCAGAAGGACAACCATCTCTGCAGCTCTCCACCAATCAGGCTTTTACGGTAGAGTGGCCAGACGGAAGCCACTCCTCAGTAAAAAAAGGCACGTGACAGCCCGCTTGGAGTATGCCAAAAGGCACCTAAAGGACTAAAGGACCATGAAAAGCAAGATTCTCTGGTCTGATGAAACCAAGATTGAACTCTTTGGCCTGAATGCTAAGTGTCACATCTGGAAGAATCCCTAGGGTGAAGCGTGGCGTTGGCAGCATCATGCCGTGGGGATGTTTTTCAGATGCAGGGACTGGGAGACTAGTCAGTATTGAGGGTAAGATGAACGGAGCAAAGTACAGAGCTCTCAAATGCATTAAGGAAAAAAATTCCACAAATGATCCTGTTAATTTAAATTTATTCCAGGTGACTACCTCATGAAGCTGGTTGAGTGAATGCCAAAAGTGTGCAAAGCTGTCATCAAGGCAAAGGGTGGCTACTTAGAAGAATCTCAAATATATTTTGATTTGTTTAACACTTTTTTGGGTACTACATGATTCCATGTGTGTCATTTCATAATTTTGATGTCTTCACTATTATTCTACAATGTAGAAAATAGTAAAAAAAAAAAAGAAAGAAAAAAACCTGTAATGAGTAGGTGTCCAAACTTCTGACTGGTACTGTACGTAAATTGGATATGCTTTTAAAAAAATATTTATATAGATTAGCACAAATTTCGTTATGGCATTTTGTGTGGATTGATAAGGGACAAAAACAATTGAATCCATCTTAGAATAAGGCTGTAATGTAATATATATACTTTTTTTAAAGTCAATGTCTCTTAAAACTTCCCGAATGCACTGTATGAAGAAGTACTCTAGTACTGGAGGTGTTATGGGATGTAATGAGCCCCAACAGAACACTTTAGCATGGTGTCACCTCTATTGTTGGGCCGGACGGGCTACTGAGCTAAGTGCTGACTTTAAGTCTCGGGTAGTCTGTTCCATTCAGACACAAATCGCCCCGGGATTGCCACCTCGTTCCTTCTTCACAGGCTGTTAAAAAAGGTGTGAAAATTACTGTGCATGTTTTCTTTACAGGCCTGTGGAGGTCTGTATTGATCCCACAGTGGGACACCAATGACTCTTCCCCCCCCCCCCCAGACTGATTGTGATGGCTCTATTCTGGACGCTGCTTCACTACAGACCAGGGAGTAAGTAGGGAGAATTACATCACAGGACAGCCCTGCTCAGTCAGGGAGTGTTTCAAAGCCCTCCTCAGTCAATAATACAGGAAGCTTTACCCAGATTGTACAGTCAGTACAGACCAGGGAGCGTTCAACAGCCCTGCTCAGTCAGGGAGTGTTTCAAAGCCCTCCTCAGTCAATAATACAGGAAGCTTTACCCAGATTGTACAGTCAGTACAGACCAGGGAGCGTTCAACAGCACTGCTCAGTCAGGGAGTGTTTCAAAGCCCTCCTCAGTCAATAATACAGGAAGCTTTACCCAGATTGTACAGTCAGTACAGACCAGGGAGCGTTCAACAGCCCTGCTCAGTTAGTAAAGGGTGCATTTCACAGCTCTCCAAGTCAACACAGTGCAGGCAGCATCACACATGTGCAACTCACTGGCCACAATGACCTGCCCAAAGCTGATTACTCTGGCTAGGGTCACCAAAAAAGGCCACAACCTCTCCCAACTGGCCATGGCCATCACATGATTGTATACCTTGTATACAATGAAATTCAAAGGCTCAAAATAACCCTGTAAAACCACTCACTGTTGTGATGAAGAGCTAAGCCAATATCACTTGTGAGTGCTGAGATTACAACCAGAGGAAATTACCCCTATCCTGTAGGGAGAAAATGGTGCTGGTACCTTGGTAATTAACTATCTAAAAATATGATTAATATCATGGCTAGATCCACTCTCACTGAGGATGAGAGTGGATCTAGCTTGTGGAGGAAATGGCAGTAAATAGCCTGGTTGACACCATTTCCCCTGTAGACAGCCTTTGTATGGAGAGACTTTGGAGAGTCTCCCTCTCAGTCCAGGCTGATCTTCAGCTCCTCTTTGCAGCAGCTCTGGGAGCTCTGTAATGGACACTCACACATGGAGAGCTGCCGTTGGCCTGCTGGAGCCATGCAGGTAGTCTGGGGCCTTGTCCCAAATGGCACCCTATTCCCCATGTAGTGCGCTACTTTTGACCAGCTCAGGAAAGTAGTGCACTACATAGGGTGCCATTTGGACGTAGCTGAGGTCTGCGGCGAGGAGATGCTTCCTATGAGGGCCCCAGGGTTATTAAATCCCAGAAAGAGCTTTCATGATTTAGGTTACACTCTACTTTCAAGAGCTGGAGGCTGGAGCACTATACCCACATAGAACTATACTGGTAAGGCAAATGAGTTCTAACAGGCAAGCCACAAAGAGACATAGCACTAGAAAGTAGAGACCTCATGTCCTCTACACCAGCGGTTCCCAAACTTTTTATAGTCCCGTACCCCTTCAAAACATTCAACCTCCAGCTGTGTACCCCCTCTAGCACCAGGGTCAGCGCACTCTCAAACGTTGTTTTTGCCATCATTGTAAGCCTGCCACACACACACACACACTAATTAAACATAAGAACGAGTGTGAGTTTGTCACAACCCGGCTCGTGGGAAGCGACAGACCAGGGCACAAATAATAATAAATCATTTTACTCTTTATTTAACCATCTTACATATAAAACCTTATTTGTTCATCGAAAATTGTGAATAACTCACCACAGGTTAATGAGAAGGGCACATAACTCCGCAATGTTGAGTTGTATTGGAGAGTCTCAGTCTTAAATCATTTTCCACACACAGTCTGTGCCTGTATTTAGTTGTTTTCATGCTAGTGAGGGCCGAGAATCCACTCTCACATAGGTACGTGGTTGCAAGGCTTAGGATACTCTGAGCGCAGCCAAATCCAGAAATTCTGTCGTGGCTTCTGATTAAAATAAAATTTTCACAGAACCGCTTCATGCAATTTCGGATGCGGCTCTCTTGTTCAGATATCGGTAAGTGGACTGGAGGCAAGGCATGAAAGGGATAACGAATCCAGTTGTTTGTGTCATCCGTTTCGGGAAAGTAAAAGCGTAATTGTGCTTCCTCAGGTGCTTCGCTATATCACATTTGACATTGTCCGTAAGCTTCAGTTAATTTGCACACAATCATGTAAATCATAGCCTCAATTTTGTCCCGCACATCACCCAGATAGGCCAGTCATGTGAGAAACTCGTCATCATGCAAGCGGTCAGACAAGTGAAAATTATGGTCAGTAAAGAGCATTTTTAAGCTCGTCTATCAATTTTTTTTAAAAACGCGCCAATACTTTGCCCCTTGATAACCAGCGCACTTCTGTATGTTGTAAAATCGTTACATAGTCGCTGCCCACATCATTGCATAGTGAAGAAAACACACGAGAGTTCAAGGGCTGCTTTAACAAAGTTAACCATTTTCACTGTAGTGTCCAAAACATCTTTCAAGCTGTCAGGCATTCTCTTGGCAGCAAGAGCTTCTCGCTGGATGCTGCAGTGTACCCAAGTGGCGTCGGGAGCAACTGCTTGCGCGCGCATTACCTCTCCCTGTCATGGCTTTTGCGCCATCAGTACAGATACCAACATGAGCAGCAGCTACGTTTGGCTACATACGGAACATTAGTGGAATTCCCGCGAGAGCGTAACAGTTCATGTGATTGAATGTTAATTATTTGACTGGGCTACCTGTATCTGACATTGTGTTGTTATTTTGTTGAACATTAGATGGTTTCATTTATTTTTGGCAGTGCAACATTGCTAATCAGGCGAGAGAAAAACCTCACCCAAATGTATAATAGCCCCGTTGGAAAATAGAAAACGGATTGTTTGAAAATCTGAAGGAAAAACAAAAAGTATATTTTTTTGTTTTACGTGAATCACATTTTTA
Organism: Oncorhynchus mykiss; assembly: GCF_057628025.1. Lineage (NCBI taxonomy): Eukaryota > Metazoa > Chordata > Actinopteri > Salmoniformes > Salmonidae > Oncorhynchus > Oncorhynchus mykiss. The sequence continues at coordinate 59,096,520 of NC_143024.1, read as the reverse complement.
TTTGGCGTACCCCTTGAAGGCATTGTGCGTACCCCAGTTTGGGAATACCTGCTCTACACAATACGTTGTATACACTGGGTGTGTCCGAAATGGCACCATAGTCCCTATAAAGTGCACTACTTTTGACCAGAGCTCTATGGGACCTGGTCAAAATTCGAGCATAAACATGAGTAATATGGGACATAATTCCAGACGCAGCCAAATATCCCACATAATTCAACATGTTGTTGGCCATTCCTCTAAAACCAGACCAAAACGGGTCACATCAGCACAATGGAGAACTGATTTAAAGCAGACATTAAAAACCATCAGAAACCACCAGTATTAATAAGTGCCACTAACATGTGTTCATTAAGCAATTTCCCTAACATGCCACAGTCCATTAACCTCCTCTTATTTCCCTTGCTGCATTTCACCATTAACATTCCTACTCAACACCACATCAGGTGCTATGATCCCCCCAAAATTAATCAGTGTGATCCAATGCTGCATAGCTGGAGCACTTGAAACCAAATAATATTCTACCTCTTCAAATAGCATCTTAAGACACCACCCCCCCCCCCCCCTCAAATATGCAACTGACTTTCCCTACTAGCACTGACATTGTTTGAGGAAAAATGCAATTACTTCGACTGTGATGTGGTCTTAACTAGCTATCTTTAGATGAATGCACTTACTGTAAATCGCTTTAGATAAAAGCATCTACTATATTACTAAATTGTAAAATGTAGGCTAAATACAGGACGAGTCCCAAATGGCACCCAATTTCCAATGTAGTGCACTACTTTCCACCAGAGCTTGTCAAAAGCAGTGAATAGGGTGACATTTGGGACTCGGGCTAAAAGTAAGCATGCAGGAGATTTAGCCAGACATAGGAAAAGCGCTGCAATTTGAAGGTAACGTTGACTATTGTAAATAAATGAAGCCTCCTGTGGACAGATGTGTCTGGTGGCCAGTGAGGCATGAGGAGGAACAGCACAGAGCATAATCTTAACTGACGTGTGGGGAATACAAGGACCAAAATGGCACCCTCTTCCCTTACATGCCGACCACACCGCTTGAGTTGCAAAATACATTTACACATACATGTTATTCAATCATTGCACCAACACTGCTCACGATCGTCGGTGTAGCCAGACGCTAAAATAGAACTTGACGCTTGACGCGCTGCAAGTCCTGCCTCTCCCATCACATTGGCTTTTAGGAGCATATACCCAATATACGTGGGTGATTGAAAGATCCGGTCCAGTTGGTGGTGGTAATGCACCTTAAAGTTGGTTGCCAACCACCATATAAAGTCAAGAAGAAGAAGCCTGAAGGAGGAGAGATTACTAGAAACTAACTTGGTTTACCCTTTGACCTGTGGATTAATTGTCAGTAGAGAGGACCTTGTGCATTTCAAGTCAAATAACAACCCAATGATCATATCCCAGGACAAATTAGCTAGCAACAGCAACATAGCTAGCTAAATTGGCATGAATGTTTCATGCTTTTCGACCTGTCCCCAAATTGGTTATGATATTTCAACCTGCATGTCATGATCATGTCTGGTGTGGGTGGACAAAAATCAACATGCGTGTTGGCGCGAGCGGTCTAGTCAGCATGTTAAGGCATCAGCATGCTTCAGTTCAGCTGGAGCTTAGCAGAATTCAGCTAGCCAAAACGAACGAGTGCACTCGCATACTCCCATAAAAGACCGCTTGAGAAACTAGAAAAAAGCAGGAATAGTACTTTTTGAGACGCTGTTTGCACTTCCTCAAAATAGTCAGAATTACTCTAAAATAACTCAAGAAATCTGTCAATAATTAACGTTTTTGCAGAGGAGGTCTTAGTCGTGCAATTGTACATCTAACTAACATGCTGACCAGGCTGCAAGTGCGCAAGTCTATTTTGTCCACCCCACACCAGACGCAATTTGAAATATCAAAAATAAAACTATGAACCAATTATATTAACTTGGGGACATGTCGAAAAACAAACATAGAGGGAAATTTAGATAGCTAGCTTGCTGTTGCTAACTAATTTGTCCTGGGATATAAACATTGAGTTGTTATTTTAACTGAAATGCACAAGGCCCTCTTGAGGACCGGCAATGCTGCAGAATTGTTTTGGAACCTTTTCCCCGATCTGTTCCGACACAATCCTGTCTCGGATCACTACGGACAATTCCTTTCACCTCATGGCTTGGTTTTTGCTCTGACATGCAGTGTCAACTGTGGGACCTTATGTAGACAGGTGTGTGCCTTTCCAAATCATGTCCAATCAACATAATTAACCACAGGTGGACTCCAATGAAGTTGTAGAAACATCAAGGATGATCAATTGAAACAGGATGCACCTGAGCTCAATTTCGAGTCTCACAGCAAAGGGTCTGAATACTTATGTAAATAAGGTTTCTGTTTTTTATTTTTATAAATTTGATAACATTTCTAGAAACCTGTTTTCTCTTTGTCATTATGGGTTATTGTGTGTAGATTGATGAGGAAAAAACATAATTGAATCAATTTTAGAATAAGGCTGTAATGTAACAGAATGTATATATATATATCTTTAAATAATACCATCTGTGAGAACTAACAAAAAACAAAAAAACATGCCCATTGATTTTGTTCTGTTTGAGCAGAGGAACCCGGGCACTAGCAATGGCAAAATGCATGGAATTGCAGGAAATTAGCTTTAAAACTGTCAATTTGTCTCTCAGCTGCATGCCAAACTATGTAGAATTGCACAACATTTGCTTCAAAACTGAAACATTTTCTCTACGATGCCAAGATAAATAGTACATTAGCTATAAAGGTAAGAGTTCACACTTCCTCTTCCAATGAACTGTGGAAAGGTCAAAAGAATGAAACTGTCTACCAAATGTATTAATAAGTTTTTGCTAACATATAGTATGATGGGAGTCCCTGGGTCGTGGGTTTGCCTGGTCGGGGGTTACTGGGCAAGAAAAGTTTGAAAATCCCTGGCCTATGCAAGTATGCAACGCAATAAGCTACACAAAATGCTTGGCGTGCTTACCTAGCAAAAATACACAAACGTGTGCGGTGGCCGCAATTTGTAACCCGATACAAGTACGCAGGACGGCCATTTCATTACACTGCCACTGTATTCTCTTGCCAAGAGGCTATACTACGGAGTACGCCAACTGCTGTGACTGAGGAAGAAGCCATGTGCCAAGCTATGACGAGCATATTACACTACACTACACTGCGTGTGTGTGTGTTCTCATCACCTGTCGCTAGCAGCGCCTGGCGACTCGGCCCCGAGTCTGCATCTTTCCAGCTGATTGGCCACAATCTGTCTCTCTACCTCCAGCTCCCTGGTCAGCCTCTCAAACTGGAGCTCCTGCAGAAAGACACAAGGACAAGACACATTAACACAAGGTCGGAGATGCTATGCCTTATACAAGGTCTCCCTTGTAAAACTGGTTTTACTGGTACTTCCTTGTAAAAAAAAAAAAATGTTTTAAATTTTAAAAAAGACATGGGTGCTTCTCCACTGATGATGATGTTGATGATGAAGATGATGACAAGAAGGAATGAAGAACAGACATAGATGTACAAAAACAAGCACAATCACACGCCAATAACGTGGGGGAAATGATATGCCTTGGAAAACAAACAAACCATTTGAACCACACACACGCATGATAATGTACAGCCCACACACAGAGATAGAAGCACCACTTTAGCCTGGGCAAAAATACTGTTATTCTGCCTTGCTTCTACTAGCTGCTCCTCAGGGAGCAATGCAGGAATCAGCATCTGACTCTTGTAATTATCTAACCCCAGCGAGGCTGCGTGTCTAGGACTCTGCCTGGGCTCTCTCTCCTCGTCTCTCAGCCGGGCTTCAAGCACTGCAGCATGTCATACGAAGAGACTCAAAAAACGCATTCATGTATACATACACATGTATAAACACACATGCACACACACACACACACACACACACACACACTACACTTTTAGACCTACATGTACACACACAAACTAGACCTACATACATCCCACACAGCCATTTCCCACTCACCTTAATTGCGTGTGTGGCTGAGGAGGCGGTAATCTAGCTAGCTTAGCTCACTCTTTCTTCAGCCCAGCTGTAAGTCCATTCCATGAAGCATCACCCAGCCACACAGTCACAGCACTCCACTCCTCAAGAGGTAGTCACAGCACTCCTCAAGAGGAAATTGGACAAGGTCTCTGTGGCTTCAGGGTGCCCACTTTTCACGCCTCCTCTCCACCACTTCTGTAGGTGCTCCGAGAACGTCTCCTGACTGGAGACTCATTTGGCTCAGAAGAGTGCTAGCCAATGCTCCCCCCTCCCTCCCGTCCTCCCTCCCCTGCCTTGACTTGTCCCCTCCTCTCCTCGCTGCTCTCCTCTGGCTCTGTAATGGTCATGTGCAGCCTGTGCCTGCTGCAGAGAGGGTTACAGAGATGGGACCACTGCTCAACCCTGCTCCACCACACAGAGAGGGAGAGACGAACAACACTGCAGTTTCCTCAGGAAGTAGGAACATCCACAGTGTGGCTCTAGCGCGCGCGCACACACACACACACAAACAATCTTAAACAGGGACAGAAACAGAGAGCGCCATGTGTATATTTCCTGACAGGAAAACACACAGATATACTTTAAAGGAAATGATCAATCCTTCATGGCAGCAGCTTTAGAGATGTATAGAATATGCGAGAGGAAAACGTATTTTCTGGTCAAGAATCAGGTCTATGATGACAAATAAAAACAGACTAAATCTAGTTATCAAGTCAAGCTTACTCAGAGTCTAGTTATTATAGACCGTCTCTGAGGAAGATCATAACATCTCAAGGTCTTGGAGACAATGATATCTTTTTCGTGACATCTGGCAAAATACGTCCTGGGGTGATGTTGTAACTGCTCATCTTTTAAATAAAGCTCAAACACTGCACTGCACAGGGTAATCTAACAGCACTAGTGTACTCTGTGTGTGTGTGACGCCAACACCTTGTGCTTATCCTCATGCTCTCTCGGCACTGTACCACATTACACATGATATTAAATCTGAGCGCACAGATCACTGGTATGTGCATGTCTCCGCACATACCACTTTCATAATGGTCTCCTGAAAAAGCATGTGTGCAGTTCGACTGGCTACGCTGTCCGATCACTGGTGCTGGAGCAACTGTTTAGACTAGAGAAGGAGAGAGAGAGAGAGAGGGGGACTTTATGCCCCCCCCAAAAAAACTAACAAATATACTTTACAGCTCACTGGAGGCTAGGGGAGTTCTGGTAATCTGTTGACATGAGAGGAAAATAGGCCACCAGGACCCAAGAGTTCATACCGCGGAGTTCATACCGCGGAGTTCATACCACGTGTTGTGTATAAGAAAGAACATTTGATGAAACTCACAGGGGTGCTTCTTGTAGGCAAAACAGAGAAAAGATTCAAAGAAACCATTTCACAGCCAGTTGGCAGGACAGTGTGGAACCCCTGGGCCAGAGCCTGAGAAATAGGGTTCCCTAGCGGTTAAAAGAGTTGGGTCAGTAACCGAAAAGGTCGCTGGTTTGAATCCCAGAGCAGACTTCAATGTGCCCTTGAGCAAGGCACTTACAGGAGCAATTAGGGTTAAGTCGCTCTGGATAAGCGCATCTGCTAAATCAGGGGTTCCCACATTTTTTCACTCAGGCCCATCTTCCAGTATTAGGGAACATCCCGCATCCCCCCCCATCCATCTATTTCTATGGGTACAAGCACCTATCATGACAAACTGTTCACCCCAGTCTCGTTGGTGGAGAAAACATTGTAGGTTTGAAGCTTATTTCCTGCAATTCTATACCATTTTGCCATGTTTAATTATAGTCACGTGATATTTGAACATTAAACTCTATGGGCAAAAAAAAACCTGACTGACATGACAAGAGGAACTGGTGATGCACTACCCAATTTTGAAATTGCACTTTGTGCAGTCGACTATTACAACTTTCAACAGTGAAAGCCAGACTGAGTTCCTTAACAGTTTGGGAACCACTACACTAAATTACTAAAATGTAAAAGATGTAAAAAAAAAAAAAAACTAAAAAAACAACCTAGATACAGCAAGGTAAATTCGTGTTGTGTTTTCTGCTGAGCAATGAAGCAGGTCTGAATGGAATCAAGATTGTGTTTATGATGAAACATGGCCGAAAGGGGCATCTGCTGCTGCCATAAGGCGCTAAGAGCTTGATAACCACGACTATCGGACCAGCTCCAAGCCTGTCCTGCCCACGCTCTGTGCCCCATCCCTGCCTCCACTGCGGCTGCTTGCATGTATGGAGGAGATCCAGTGCTTCCTGTATGGAAGCAGAGCAAACGACCCTCTGCCTCTCCAGGTCTTTCCTGCCTGAGTCGAGTACTACAGTGCCTTCGAGAACGTATTCACACCCCTCAACTTTTTGTTGTGTTACAGCCGGAATTTAAAATCAACGAAATGGATAGTGTCACTGGCACACACACACACACAGTCAAAGTTGAATTATGTTTAGAAATGTTTCCAAATTAATAAAAAATGAAAAGCTGAAATGTCTTGAGTCAATAAGTATTCAACCCCTTTGTTATGGCAAGTGTAAATAAGTTCAAGAGAGTTTAATGCTTCACAAAATAACCTATTGGTAGATGGCAAATTTTTTTAAATAAAAGATCTTGCAAATATGGTAAAATCCAGGTGTGCAAAGCTCTTAGAGACTTACCCAGAAAGACTCTCAGCTGTCATCGCTGCCAAAGAAGATTCTAACATGTATTGATTCAAGAGGTTGAATACTTACAGTTGAAGTCGGAAGATTACATACACCGTGGCCAAATTAATGTAAACTCAGTTTTTCACAATTCCTGACATTTACTCCTAGTAAAAATTCCCTGTCTTAGGTCAGTTAGGATCACCACTTTTATTCTAATAATGTGAACATGTCTAATAGTAGAGAGAATTATTTATTTCAGCTTTTATTTCTTTCATCACATTCCTAGTGGGTCAGAAGTCTACACACACTCAATTAGTATTTGGAAGCATTGCCTTTAAATTGTTTAACTTGGGTCAAACATTTCAGGTAGCCTTCCACAAGCAGTTGGGTGAATTTTGGCCCATTTCTCCTGACAGAGCAGGTGTAACGGAGTCAGGTTTGTAGGCCTCCTTGATCGCACATGCTTTTTCAGTTCTGCCCACAAATTGTCTATGGGATTGAGGTCAGGGCTTTGGGATGGCTACTCCAATACATTGACTTTGTTGTCCTTTTGCCACAACTTTGGAAGTATGCTTGGGGTCATTGTCCATTTGGAAGATCCATTTGCGACCAAGCTTTAACTTCCTGACTGAGATCTTGAGATATTGCTTCAATATATCCACATAATTAACCTGACTCATGATGCCATCAATTTTGTGAAGTGCACCAGTCCCTCCTACAGCAAAGCACCCCCACAACATGATGCTGCCACCCCCGTGCTTCATGGTTGGGATGTTGTTACTCTGCTTGCAAACCTCCCCCTTTTTCCTCCAAACATAACGATGGTCATTATGGCCAGACAGTTCCATTATTGTTTCATCAGACCAGAGGATATTTCTCCAAAAAGTATGATCTTTGTCCATGTGCAGTTGCAAACCGTAGTCTGGCTTTTTTTAATGGCGGTTTTGGAGTAGTGGCTTCTTCCTTGCTGAGCGGACTTTCAGGTTATGTCGTTATAGGTCTTGTTTTACTGTGGATATAGATACTTTTGTACCCGTTTCCTCCAGCATCTTCACAAGGTCTTTTGCTGCTGTTCTGGGATTGATTTGCACTTTTCGCACCAAAGCACGTTCATCTCTAGGAGAGAGCGTGTCTCCTTCCTGAACGGTATGATGGCTGCGTGGTCCCATGGTGTTTATACTTGCATACTATGTTTGTACAGATAAATGTGGTACCTTCAGGCGTTTGGAAATTGCTCCCAAGGACGAACCAGACTTGTTGATGTCTACAATTTTTTTTTCTGAGGTCTTGCCTGATTTCTTTTGACATTCCCATGATGTCAAGCAAAGGGGCACTGAGTTTGAAGGTAGGCTTTGAAATACATCCACAGGTACACCTCCAATAGGCTAATTGCCATAATTTGAGTCTATCAGAAGCATCTAAAGCCATGACATCATTTTCTGGAATTTTCCAAGCTGTTTAAAGTCACAGTCAAGTTAATGTATGTAAACTTCTGACCCACTGGAATTGTGATACAGTGAATAATAAGTTAAATAATCTGTCTGTAAACAATGGTTGGAATAATGACTTGTGTCATGCACAAAGTAGATGAACTAACCGACTTGCCAAAACTATAGTTTGTCAACAATAAATTTGTAAATTTGTAAATGAGTTAATGACTCCAACCTAAGTGTAGGTAAACTTCCGACGTCAGCTGTATCCGATCAAGATATCATTTTTATTTTTTACAAATGTTCAAATTTGTCTTCCACTTTGATATTACAGAATATTTTGCAAAGATCGTTGAAAAAAAATAAATTATAATTAAATCCATTTTAAATTCCACTTTGTAAGACAACGAAATGTGGAAAAAGTAATGGGGTGTGAATACGTTCTGAAGGCACTAAGTAACTGGCCCTCTCCCACCCTGCAGACAAAGACTCAAGGGTCGCCAGCCCATCAGTCCCTCACTGCATCTACTCGGCGGCCATAACTATTACTGCAACGTGATACTCAACATCAATCTCCTCATCTTTTTAATATTGGATGTATTTATTGTACATTCCCAACACCAATTTCCACAGGAGCGGTTGTTATGAACAGTATGAAGCCCGTGACAAATATGGATCAAATACATTCATACTTAGCATCTCATAACATGGGCACCCATCTATTGAAACAAGGGCAAAGACTACACGGCCTAAATAGAAGCGTATACTACTGGCCTTAAATAGAATGGCTCTAGCTAAGGTCTCCATGTATAAATTCATTGTGTTTGCCGAGCATGGCTCAGTCAGCCGCGGAATGGGACACATCTATTCAGCTTAATGATGCGACGCGTCAGGACAACGGCTGCGGTAATGACCATTAAACAAGGCCTGTGCTTATTTATCCCCTGTGGCGAGGAGCAGAAGCGGCGGGGGCCCTCTGCCTGCCCCCCCCCTCCCCCCCCCTCCCCGTCGGTCTGTGCCAGGCTTAGTGGAGAGAGGGTTGGAGACAATGGAGACCGGCCGTCCCATAACAACATGCCGCTTTGCTCAGGCTCCGCTCAGCTCCATTCATTGTTTGGCATGACAATGAGTGTCAGTCCACGAACCTGACGGCCCAGTACAAACAGACGACACTCCGCCACGCCCCAGGTCGCACGATCCTCGCGGAAGCTTTATGGACAGTGACAAAACGGGAGCTCGAAGCGCCAAGCCTGCCCTCTGCTCAGTCGGTCCTGCAGCCTCGGCCCGGCCCAGCCTCAGCCCCTCACTCGCCACCACCTACAGGTCTACACTTGACATGATAAGGTGCTATTTCAGGATGCAGACTATTTTTGTATTCATTTAGCCTTTATTTATCCAGGAAGTCCCATTGAGAGGTCCCTTTATAGTACCCTGCTTTTAACTCTAAAGTGTCATTTTCTCAGCTGAAAATGACATAGAACAAGTAGGAAGTGAAAGAGTCAAGTGGTATCAGTCACTTTCAAAACCACAATAAGCATTACAAAAGACTGTGGCATTGTAACTTCATACCAGAAAGGAAGACTGTGCCTGGCCTATAGGGCCGAAGACCGTGGTCACAACAATGCAACGCAGGTTTAACTGTGTCGGTGTATTTTTAGTAGCAGAGTCCTCCTGTATATAGATTTCTAGGGCTCTGATTAGAAGCTGCTGATCATTTCCACTCCAACGGGCTCTCCTCTTCTCCCCGGGCCTGATTGAACGTAATGGCTCAATCAGGCCCAGAGGGCTGGTTTGAGTGACGCTGGCTTGGCCCGCCTTGGGCCTGCGGAAGTCAGAGTTGACGGCCATTGGAGAGCTCTCTGTCGGCCCTCAAACATCAGCTCTGACATACTAATCGCGCACTTATGCCGAGATATAAATATCTCAGTGAGTGCATGCAAATATGAACCCATAAGGGGATAGTCTAGCTCCAGTGTTCTACAGGCCAGATCCACACTGTCTGATCCAACAGCACCAAGAAACTTCCTCACGCCTCTCCACTCTGTTGTGAGGCTTTGTTAACCTGTTAATTCCACTCTCCTTACACACACACATATATATTTATTTATTTATTTTACACTTAATTGAGACAGTAGGAGAGACTGAGAAGGGAGGACGTAGGGTTTCACAACGGTGTCTGGTGGAGAGAAACATGTGGTTAGTGTTGGGAGCAAGGCGACTGGCTCTGCACAGTTTTGTGGGCCTTTGTGAAGTGTGAATATGCACATGTCTCTGTATTCCTGGCTGCACAATGAATTACCCAAATGGGACAATAAAGTTCGAATTGGATCGCATTGGGGAGGCCCAATGAGAGGCAAAGCCAGCGGTGGCATGTCCCACTCCTAGACTTGTCCTCATTGTCTGCTCTACTGTAGAACAGAGACAGGAAATGACAACATATGGCATGTGTCAGCATATTCCCCCATCTTCTCCCCAAGTGACCGCAATTTTACCGTCCCCGAGCAGCAAAGGATTTCAACATATTTTACGCAGCACTTTAAAGCATGTCTAATGCTTTTTTAGCATTCTAGGTAGTGTGACGGAAAGCATAGAGTGTTACTGATTTTTCGCGAGTTCTTTCGCCAGGTCTGACCTGCCACGTAGTAGCAGCAGTTCTAACCCTACTGTACTTCACACTTTTCAACCCAAATTGTAGTTCTATTCTTCTAATCGGGGCAATCAAACGTCTTCATAAAATGGCCTTTGTTGGAGTTTCTAAAGCCAAGCTGACGATCATGCGGAGAGCAACTGCTCCGAGAACAGCAGCAACAATACGCATCGTCAACATGTTGACAGAAGTAAACAAACACCAAATCTGCTACAGCACAGCGGGGTGTTGTTTATAGGCATCTTCTACAACAATCAAGATGATGCAATACAAAAGGACGACCATTGGCATATTGTAGCAATACTGCAGGCATTAGGTACACCTGTGAAGTGGAGCTACAGTATACTTTGGAAGACTACCAGTAGACTTAGTAAATTAATAGTAAACCTTTTAGTGTAAGAATAAGGGCAGTCCCTTTTTTCAACATACCTCCTACCTGACTTTAGTGAAGGAGAGAGCAGTGCAGTACTGCACTCAACTACCCCCCCCCCCCGACACAACAGTGAGTTATATCACAGCAATCTGTGCCTCAGAGGACGTCCAAATCCCTCTATTAATTAAAACTAGAGAACTTATCTGACTTTTCATTTCTCACTTCCCTGTGCAGCCGAGTCTCTATGTGATGGTGCACAGGCCTGGCAGCACTCAGAAAGAGGAGTGGGTCCCAAATTGCACCCTAGCCCCTTTATAGTTTGCACTACTTTTGACACAGGGCGCTGGTCAAAAAGTAGTGCACTATACATGGAATAGGGTCCCATTTGGTGTGCAAACTGGGCTCTGATCTGATCCAGGCACTGCGAAAAGAGGGCACAGACGTTCGTCATCCAAATGGGCTGCAGGTTAATTTTAAGTTACTAAGGCAGATGGATTTTTCCTTTACCAGGGGTTGAGAGAAATCCTCTGGAAACATATTTGTTCATTAAGTGGCAATGGGGCTTGACAGCCCTGCTCCCTAGCAGCAGCAGCATGTGGCTGCTAACGTATTCTGATGAGGCCTACGACATAGCTGAATTGGGGGGGGGGGGGGGGGGAGAAAGAGAGAGGGAAAGAGAGAGAAATAGAAAGAGAGAGAAACAGCAGAGGTGAAAGAAGTGCTGGAGGAGTGGAGGAAAAGCAGCAGGCTAGGGAGACTGGTCCTGAAGAGAGACAGACAGACCTGGAGGAACCATGCAGCGTAATTACTCACTGGAAATCACTGCTACACAAAGTCACCTTGGGAAAAACAGAAGTGCGAGGAACAAGGTACAGGTTTGCTGTCACAGACATTTGCAAGAAATAAGCATAAACACAAAAAGAGAATGAGAAAAGCAAAGCACCGAACAAGAGAACCAATTTAAAGTCCCCTTTAAAAACATACCTTAAAAAAGGCCATACCTTAATCTACAAATCTCAACAATATGAAGAATTCAATTAAATGTTCTTCGTCGCTTTATGTTCCATGCGTAGTATTTTCATGTGTAGAGAACAAATCCCGCTTCTGACGTTGTGCCAACAAAGCTCTCCGATGCCAGTCTATGTAAAGCATCCCACCGGGCATAGACATAAATTCAACGTCTAGGCCACCTTGGTTCATTGAAATGACGTGAAAATAACGTTGGTTCAACCAGTGTTTGCCCCAGTGGGATGGCATTCAAGGTCTCCACTAAAACTGTACATATGCTCCACGGTGCTCGAGCATCTCACATAGATTACCAATGAAGAGGCCGCATTAGCAGCAAGCTGGCTCGGTGGATTCCGCAGACACTTGGACCAGACTCTGAAACCCAGCCTGTGTCCTAAACGGCACCATATTCCCTACATAGTGCACTAACTGTGACCAGGTCAAAAGTAGTGCCCTACGTAGGGAAGGCTAACCGTCCTCCATAAAGGGACAGTTGGTGGGGATTACTACTCTCTGACCGTTCCAGAAGGCGAAAGGTCTGTGAAACCACAACAAATAAAAAGCTGTGTCACAAAAAGCTAGCTGATGGCAGGGAGGCAACAGAGACGAGCTCGACAAGACACTCTACCCCTGTGGTTTCACTTACGAGTCTAGTGTTCGCCGAACTTCATTAGCCGAGTATTAATATCCATACAGCCAGGCATTAAGCTTAGAAACTCCTAATTAATTTCCCCATATTGTAAACCTGTCACGTGTGTAGTTTGACAAACAATGTGGCGCCGCTAGATTGGAGATGAAACATGGCTGTCTGTGTGATGGATAAGAAGACGGACGAAGAGGAAGGACATTTCTCCTTCTGCGTTGTGCTGCATCTTGGGCTGGATCATTACAATGCAGACGTGACAGCCAGCGTCTGGAACAAAGGCCTGCTGAGAGAGAGAAGAGACGAGAAGAGTCTTTGTCCCAATTGGTACTCTATTCCCTACATAATAACATGTCCTTATTATTACGTGGGTGCTTATATTTGCCCTATTTCAATTGAATTGGAAATGTTTTTTTTTTGTTGCATATCCCAAATTCACAGGTCACAGCCAGGGTATTCCTTACACAGTGCACTATACAGAGAGGCAGAGTAAACCCAGTCTGCATCTAAAAGAGGATGCCTCTAATCTTACTTTGTATCTTAACAATGGCTGGAGGGTGGGGGGGGGGGGGGGGGGGTGGAAGGCAAGATTGGACCACAGAGAGGATTTGGACCGTTTTATAGCATTTCTTCTCCAAAAAACACAATATTCTCTATATACTGTAGATAATGTTTTGGAAACTACATTCCAGAAGACAACTTTTACATCCCAAATCGCACCATATTCCCTATATAGTGCACTACTTCTGACCAGGGCGCCGTTTGTGACTCAAACAATATTCCCAAAGCTCACTCCCCCTCCCTGAGCCTGATGGTAGTTGTGTACTTCTGCCTGGCTGGTTGCAACTGGCTCCAACACAAAAGCTGCTGCTCTTCTGATTTGCTGCTCCTGTGGATGATGCCTTCTGCAGCTGAATGAAAGCAACACACAAGGCAATCTGTGTGTCTTTTAGAACCAAACAAAGATACAAAACACCGCCGAAGAAGGGCAATCATACCTCCCACTGCCAATCATCTGGGCCTCACAAACATAAGTTTCCTCTGGGAGATCGATAGCTAGGTCTTTTCCAAGTCGTGGCTCCAGGCACAATCTCAACGAGGAGAGTTATCTAGAAACGTTAGATCCTGTCTGCTACTGGGAGGTGGACAAAGAGATAGAGTCTGCCGACCTGCAGCGTTAGTTCAGCCTACCTCAGTGCTAGTTGGTGGGAGAGTCAGAGCCTTGTGCTGCTGAGAGATGGGGTACCTCAGAGAGCTGCTAGAGCTCATGTGTAATCCACCCCGGCGTGGCATAGGCAAGGTGCAGTAGATAGTAAAAAAATACAGAATATACATGTGGTATGAGTAATGTAAGATATGTAAACATTATTCAAACGTGACATTATTTGAAGTGGCATTGTTTAAAGTGACTAGTGACCCATTTATTAAATGCAAAATTGTCCAGTGACAACTTTTTATGAAGTGTTCAGCAGTCTAATGGCTTGGGGGTAGAAGCTGTTGAGGAGCCTTTTGGGCCTAGACTTGGTGCTCAGGTACCGCTTGCCATTTGGTAGCAGATAAAACAGTCTATAACTTGGGTGACTGGATTCTGACAATTTTATGGGCTTTCCTCTGACACCACCTATTATATAAGTCCTGGATGGCAGGAAGCTGGCCCCAGTGATGTACTGGGCCGTTCGCACTACCCTCTGTAGCGCCTTACGGTCAGATGCCAAGCAGTTGCCATACTAGGCAGTGATGCGACCGGTCAGGATGCTCTCGATGGTGCAGCTGTAGAACCTTTTGATGATCTGGGGACACATGGCAAATCGTTTCAGTCTCCTGAGGGGGAAAAGGTTTTGTCGTGCCCTCTTCACGACCGTCTTGGTGTGCTTGGACCATGTTAGTTTGTTGGTGATGTGGACACCAAGGAACTTGAAGCTCTCAACCTGCTCCACTACAGCCCCGTCGATGTTAATGGGGGCTTGTTCCGCCTGCCTTTTCCTGTAGTCCACGATCATCTCCTTTGTCTTGCTCACATTGAGGGAGAGGTTGTTGTCCTGGCACCACACTGCCAGTTCTCTGACCACCTCCTTATGGGCCGTCTTATCATTATCGGTGACACTGTTGTGTCGTCAGCAAATTTAAATGGTGGTGTTGGAGTTGTGTTTGGTCACGCAGTCGTGGGTGAACAGGGAATACAGGAGGGGACTAAGTACACACCCCTGAGGGGCCCCAGTGTTAAGGATCAGCATGGCAGACGTGTTGTTACCTACTCTTACCACCCAGGGGCGGCCCGTCAGAAAGTCCAGGATCCAGTTGAACGCTGAGTTGTAGTCAATGAACAGCATTCTCACATAGGTGTTCCTTTTGTCCAGGTGAGAAAGGGCTGTGTGGAGTGCGATTGAGATTGAGTCATCTGTGGATCTGTTGGGGCATTATGCAAATTGTAGTGGGTCTAGGGTGTCCGGGAGGATGCTGTTGATGTGAGCCATGACCAGCCTTTCAAAGCACTTCATGGCTACCGATGCAAGTGCCACGCGGCGGTAATCATTTAGGCAGGTTACCTTTGCTTCCTTGGGCACAGGGACTATAGTGGTCTGCTTGAAACATGTAGGTATTACAGACTCGGTCAGGGAGAGGTTGAAAATGTCAGTGAAGACACTTGACAGTTGGTCCGCGCATGCTTGGAGTACACGTCCTGGTAATCCGTGCATGCTTCAGTGTTGCTTGCCTCGAAGGGAGCATAAAAAAGCAAGCCCTGCCACATCCGACGAGCATCTGAGCCGGTGTAGTAGGATTCAATCTAAATCCTGTATTGACGCTTTGCTTGTTTGATGGTTCGTCTGAGGGCAAAGCTGGATTTCTTATAAGATCCACATTAGTCTCCCGCTACTTGAAAGCGGCAGCTCTAGCCTTTAGGGCTGCTCCCTCTGCTGTTTCCTGAAGTCCACGATCATCTTCTTTGTTTTGTTGACATTGAGTGAGGTTGTTTTCCTGACACCACACTCCGAGTGCTCCTCCCTGTAGGCTGTCTCGTCGTTGTTTGTGATCAAGTCTACTACTGTTGTGTCGTCTGCAAACTTGATGATTGAGTTGGAGGCGTACATGGCCACACAGTTGTGGGTGAACAGGGAGTACAGGAGAGGGCTGAGAGCACACACCCTTGTGGGGCCCCAGTGTTGACGGTCAGTGAAGTGGAGATGTTGCTCCCTACCTTTAACACCTGGGGGCGGCCCGTCAGAAAGTCCAGGACCCAGTTGCACAGGGATGGGTTGAGACCCAGGGCCTCCAGCTTGATGATGAGCTTGGAGGGTACTATGGTGTTGAATGCCAAGCTGTAGTCAATGAACAGCATTCAGCACTCTCCATCCCCTTCTCTATTATCTTATTTTTAAATATGCATTGTTGAGAAGGGCCCGCAAATAAGCATTCCACTGTTAGTCTACACCGGTTGTCGACGAAGTACGTGACAAATACAATTTGATTTCGTTTAATCCTCTCCAGTCTCATATGAGAATTGCGAAGAGATGTGCTTCCATTTTTTCTGACTATAATTGAGGCGGGAATGCTGATGCTTCCAGATTTCTCCTGTGTCACAGCAGCAACAGCAGCAGGGAGGAAAGAGGAGATAAGACCCAGAGCTGGCGAGCTAGTGGAGAAAATCAGCAATCGATTCTAATTAGAGGCCTTTGTTCACCTCCAGAGGCGGAACCGCGTCTGCCAGCAGTGCAGTTTTAACCTTTCGTCTGTTTTTCACCAGCAGCAGATGTAGAAAGACAAATCCTGCCTTTTAGTCAATTGCCAACTTATTATATTTCTTTAACTTCTCCAGCTCCTAGTAAGAAAAGTCCTGACAGAGATCACTTGGAGCATTTTACCAGAATAAAGAATGGAGGAAGCAGCGCTTTGTGATCTCAAGAGGGCAATTTGTCAGCCTGCTTTTCAATGCTTAAGACGCAATGAAATTGAGCACACACAGCAAGGTCACCCCCCTGAGAAGTGTTTTACTACAACACATATCAGTTGCTGAGGAAAGGCCGTGTCTGTCTGGTCGGTCTGTCTGTCTGTGTTCGTGTGTGAGGCTGAGCCAGACATAAGCAGGGTCATAACAAGTGTGCCCTGGTCAGCCAGAGAAAGCAATTGAGCAGACAGATTCTTCATGTGTAATGGACTCTAACAAAGCAAAGTAGGAACATTCCATGGCTGTGTTTTCTAAGAGGCGATGAGTTGGGAAATCATGTGTGCCATGGCTGAGAGGCCCATTCTGCCAGTCTCAGTGGTGCCGTTAGGCATGCCTGGGCACATTACAACTGTTCACCAGGGGCACTCTGCCCAAGGACTGCAAGGCCGAGAGAGCAGCATCGAAAACACATGAGACCAGGGTTGTATTCACTAGGCACCAAATGGAAGGAAACGGACTGAAAACATGGAAAAGATTTATATGAACTTGTCCAATAAGAAACAAATGTTCCTTTGTAATTTTAAAATGGTGTGCGCTAATGAATAACCCAGACCAGTTCTGCCATTTCCACCATGTGAGTGAAACATCCATGGTGGACAGAAGTGAAATCTTCCACTCACAATCACCGAAGGGAGAAAGCTCTTATCCTCTTATCACAGTAAACACATCCAACATCCCCGAAGAGTAATGCCACTGGACCTGGACATAGGGAAGGATTGAGGGATGGAGGGAAGGGGAAGGGGGTTCTTGGTTTCCTTATTTAATAAACAAAGAGCTTAAGCCCAGCTCCTGATTGTCTAAACCCCCCGAGTCACAGGCTGTATCCCAAATGGCACCATTTTCCCTTTATAGTGCACGACGCTCTGTTCAAAAGTAGGATACTATAAAGGGAATAGGGTGCCATTTGGGACGCAAACACAGAGTGTGATTAGCGGTTTCAGTCGAGTTGACCTGAGGGAAGAAGCTCTGTGTGAAATGGACAAGAGCTCTCCTGCCAGCTGTTATGTAACCACTGTTGACCACAGTTAGCAGGCTAGCAGCCACGGACACAGTTCAGATTCACAACCCCATCAGAAGGTTGCGTGTGATCCGATAGCGATCAATGGGTGTGCATCAGAGTTGGGATTTGTAGTTGGACTGATGGAGTATTAACACCGGCTAATATTTCCTGTGTGTGAAGTGGTGTTGTCAGCGAACCATAGTGGGTAGCCTGCTTCCCGAATGGCACCCCATTCCCAATATGGGGTGCCATTCGGGATATGGGAATTGACTTTTTCCACATTGTTACATTCCAAAATGGATTAAAATCTTTATCAATCCACACACACACACGACAAAGAAAAAAACACGTTTAGACATTTCTGCAAATGTATTAAAAATGTAAAACTGAAATATCACAATTACGCAAGTATTCAGACCCTTTACTCAGTACTTTGTTGAAGCACAAGTCCAGGATCTGGCTAGGCCACTCTAGGACATTCAGAGACTTGTCCCGAAGCCACTCCTGCGTTGTCTTGCCCATGTGCTTAGGGTCGTTGTCCTGTTGGAAGGTGAACCGTCGCCCCAGTCTGAGGTCCTGAGCACTCTGGAGCAGGTTTTCATCAAGGATCTCCCTGTACATTGCTCCGTTCATCTTTCCCTCGATCCTGACTAGTCTCCCAGTCCCTGCCGCTGAAAGACATCCCCACAGTATGATGCTGCCAACGCCATGCTTCACCGTAGGAATGGAGCCAGGTTTTCTTCAGATGTGACACTTGGCATTCTCGAGCTTAGGCCCCACACAGTCTTCTTAATTTACATCAACAGGAAGCGCTCTCATCCATTTATATGCAGATGAAACCGTCTTATACTCAGCTGGCCCCTCCCCAGATTTTAAGTTAAAAACGCTCTACAACAAAGCTTTGTTGGTGTCAAACAAGCTTTCTCTTCCCTTAATCTTGTTCTGAACACCTCCAAAACAAAGGTCATGTGGTTTGGTAAGAAGAATGCCCTTCGCCCCACATGTGTGATTACTACCTCTGAGGGTTTAGAGCTTGAGGTAGTCACCTCATACAGGTACTTGGGAGTATGGCTAGACAGGAACACTGTCCTTCTCTCAGCACATATCAATGCTGCAGTCTAAAGTTAAATCTAGACTAGGTTTCCTCTATTGTAATGGCTCCTCTTTCACCCCAGCTGCCAAACTAACCCAGATTCAGATTACCATCCTACCCATGCTAGATTACGGAGATGTAAATTTATAGATGGCCAGGTAAGGGTGCTCTCGAGCGGCAGGATGTTCTTTACCATTCGGCCATCAGATTTGCCTACAATGCTCTTTAGAAGATGCATCACTGCACTCTATACTCCTCTGTAAACTAGTCATCTCTGTACACCCGTCGCAAGACCCACTGGTTGATGCTTATTTATAAAACCCTCTTAGGCCTCACTCCACTTTATCTGAGATGTATACTGCAGCCCTAATCCTCCACATGCAATACCTGTTCTGCCAGTCACATTCTGTTAAAGTTCCCCAAAGCACACACATCCCTGGGTCGCTCCTCTTTTCAGTTCGCTGCAGCTAGCGACTGGAACAAGCTGCAAAAAAAAACCTCTTCATTCAAAAAGACTCAATCATGGACACTCTTACTGACAGTTGTGGCTGCTTTGTGTGATGTATTGTTGTCTCTACCTTCTTGCCTTCATGCTGTTGTCTGTGCCCAATAATGTTTTGTGCTGCTACCATGTTACGTTACTACCATGTTGTTGTCATGTGGTGTTGCTGCCATGCTGTGTTGTCATGTGTTGTCGTCTTAGGTCTCTCTTTATGTAGTGTTGTCTCTCTTGTCATGATGTGTGCCCCGCCCCCGCAGGAGGCCTTTTGCCTTTCGGTAGGCCGTCATTGTAAATCATAAACCTTTGGCAAACTCCAAGTGGGGTGTCATGTGCCTTTTACTGAGGAGTGGCTTCCGTTTGGCAACTTCACCATAAAAGGCATGACTGGTAGAGTGCTGCAGAGATGGTTGTCCTTCTGGAAGGTTCTCCCATTTCCACAGAGGAACTGAAGCTCTGTCAGGGTGCTCATCGGGTTCTTGGTCACCTCCATGACCAAGGCCCTTCTCCCCCGATTGCTCAATTTGGCCAGGCAGCCAGCTCTAGGAAGAGTCTTGGTGGTTCCAGACTTCTTCCATTTAAGAATGATGGAGGCCACTGTGTTCTTGGGGACCTACAATGCTGGAGACATATTTTGGTACCCTTCCCCAGATCTGTGCCTCGACAGAATCCTGTCTTGGAGCTCTACGGACAATTCCTTCGACCTCATGGCTTGGTTTTTGCTCTGACATGCACTGTCAACTGTGGGACCTTATATTGACAGGTATGCACCTTTCCAAATCATGTCCAATCAATAAAAATTTACCACAGGTGGACTCGAATCAAGTTGTAGAAACATGTCAAGGATAATCAACGGAAACAGAATGCACCTGAGCTCAAATTCAAGATCTCATAGCCAAGGGTCTGAATACTTAAGTAAATAAGGTACCCGTTTTTTTTTTTTTTTTTTAATACATTCCCAAAAAACTGCTTTCGCTTTATCATTATTGGGTATTGTGTGTAGATTGATATGTAAAACAATATATATATATATATATATATATATATATATATATATATATATTGAATCAATTTTAGAATGAAGCTGTTACGTAACAAAATGTGGAAAAAGTGAAGGGGTCTGAATTCTTTCTGAATGCACTGTAGCTAGTGCACTACTGATGTGATAGCTGGGTTTTAATTCAAGACATAACCGTACTGCTCCTGTAGCCACTACAGAGAGATGAGCCCATTAACGTCTGACCTCTAACCTCACCACACACAACCTCCACATAGAAAGTCTGCTGGAACACACTCCACTCTATTTCGTTTGTTGCGAAGGAAAACGGGAGACTTCGTGACATTTCAAGGGTCAAGTCAATAATCCGACGCGTCGGGCTGTGAGAAGCAGCCAGCCATACGGCTCACATTCTGGTTTCCGGTGAGCTGTCAGAGAGGCACTAGCGACGTAGTCAGGCGCACCGCCGAACGTGCCTTCCACTCTCTGCCCCCCGTCAACAGGCAGCCGCTATCCTGCATGGAGCCGAGGAGCGAGCATGACTAAGATGTGTGTGTACATTAGGATCCAGAGGATGAAATGCGAGCAGACACATTTTGGAGGCCTCCTTGGCTAGTTATCACCCTCCCCTGGGAGACCCCACAGGAAGCATGCAGGGGCACAGCGTGATCAATGGAGAGCTCGTTAGTGGACCGGCCTTCCTCTCAAAGTCATTATTACGGGACGGGAGGGAGAGGGGACATTAGAATGCATGCTCAGCTCAACTGTCTCCTCGTCTCCTGTGAATGGCACCACACCACTCAGTATTCAGTGAGGGACACTCTACTGGGGCACGGTCTGCATCCCAAATGGCACCTCATTCCCCATGTAGTGCACTACTTTTGACCAGGACCCATAGACCAGGACTAATGGAAGACTAGCGGCTAGGCTGGGCCCCAACAGGACCTAGTTAGTAGAGGGGACTACCCTATGTCCCTTTGTCCCCCCCCCCCTCCCTCCATCCAAATCAGACAGTCGTTTCCCCAGCAGCTTCGAATAGGCCCAGTTGTAAACGACTAGGCTACATTACAACTTGAAGAATTCCTCTCTGGTTGTTGACTTGGTTACACCCTGTGTCTCCAAGGCCAGGCCAGGATGCGGTGATTAAATCATAAACTAGGCTGCTCCGGAGGAGTCTGGATGAAAGCAGACAGCAACTTCCTCCTCTTTTCCTGCTTTTCATTATTGCAGGGGATTATTCTAGCCTTCAGCCATGTACAACACCCCCTAGTAGAGGGCTACGCGGAGTCAGCCAACGTTCCCCATACACATCACGAGTAGGAGTACCTTTCTCTTCGCACTCACACATTTTCCATTTACTAACTTAAAAATGGTAGCCTAAGCTTTCGCTTTGAGGAAAAGGCCCACATTCCCCTGTCCGGGTTCACTGTGTCTAACTAAAAACACAGAGTGAGCGCAGATGAATGCAGAGTTTCATTGCATATAATGACTGTGTTATTGTCTTAAGCCCACAATGCCACACTCCGGTGCTTATTACATATTCACAGGGATAACATTAGCAATAATGTGGCAGAGAAGGCATTCAAAGACTCGGGCTCTCTCATTATTGCTGAATTCACACAAAAGGGGAAGTTGACTGGCTGAGTAACATTCTTTGGCTTCCCACCAGTCTCCAGTTCCACTCCACTCTAGATGGAACCCCTTCAGCTAAACACATTCTTTGCACAATGATAAATATGAGAGAGAAAGAGAGCGTGTAAAGTTAATTTGAAAAACTTGTTGTAAGGAGAGAAAAACCCTCAAGTCTGAGTGAGAGGAGTGTGAAAGAGCGGAGTAAAAAGAGTAGGCTGTGATAAGCTGAAGCGGTGGCTGTGATAAGCTGAAGCGGTGGCTGTGATAAGCTGAAGCGGTGGCTGTGATAAGCTGAAGCGGTGGCTGTGATAAGCTGAAGCGGTGGCTGTGATAAGCTGAAGCGGTGGCTGTGATAAGCTGAAGCGGTGGCTGTGATAAGCTGAAGCGGTGGCTGTGATAAGCTGAAGCGGTGGCTGTGATAAGCTGAAGCGGTGGCTGTGATAAACTGAAGCGGTGGCTGTGATAAACTGAAGCGGTGGCTGTGATAAGCTGAAGTGGTGGCTGTGATAAGCTGAAGTGGTGGCTGAAAGAGGTGAAATGGTGGCTGTGAAAGATGAAATTAACAAATTAACAGCGAACGCAACCAAAGAAATCTTGACCAGCCTGTCCTTGTTTGGGCATTGGGCAGAGTGGGGTGAAGTAGTACCGGGAGAAGTTTAAAAAAAAGAGAGGGAGGGGGGGGGGGGATTTCTAGCGTATGGACCAGGTAAATAACTACCATCCCAGCAAAGACTGTGACATCCATGAGGAACCTAGCTTCCTCCCAACTTCACCGCTCGTCAACTAGTCTCTCCAACTACCTTTAAAAACTCTGTCAGGACGGATCAACTTACTCTCCCCAATCCCAAACAAGAATTACTTTAAAAAGGCATGTCTCACCCCTCTCTTTCTCACTCTCTCTCCCGACTTACTGCCTGCCTGTCCTGACTAACGCCAAGGAGGAGCGGCAGAACAGGGGAAGGAAGTGACATCGACAGGTGCTCTCCAATGGAACCCGCCTTTCTGTTGACTTGGGTAAACAATGGGAGTGTGGAGCGCTGCCATGGACGGAGCGAGAGACGGAGCGAGGGGTGTGAGTCAGAGCGTGTCCTTATACAGATGGCTCATCGCTCGGGTCGCACTACATGGATCTCTCGATTGTGAACGCACTGCACGGGCTGGGCACAACTTAGTCACCATTTCCAGCCTACCGTCAGCTAGGACTACCTGTCAAAAAGTCAGAGCATTCTTAGCCATTTTTCGCTGTGTCCCCAAAAAGTAAATACAGCCTCTCGTCGCAAAGAAAGTCAGGTGAAAAATGTCAAATGTAAAAACCACAACCTCTTGAGAAGGCATTTTCTACAGTAAATCGGGGGGCAGCCCTTCAGTAGCTTAATGAGATAGTAACAGTGTGGTTGTGTAAGAGTGCAGAGATAAAGTACAGCATGTCCATCTTCTCGAGCCGCGACACAGAGGGTTGTGTACCTGCTATTTGGCAGGGAATGATACGGGTGTGACAAAAAAAAAGAAGGTATTTGGGCAGTGAAACAGTACGACAGGGTGCTATGGAGCTTCCAGTACCTGCTCTTTGACGGAGGCCAGGATGTTGTTGGCGGTGCTGTCGGCCTCCATGTTCCGGTCGGGGAGTTGGGCTCCCTCTCTGACGGTCAGCAGAAGCCCCTCCTCCGTCGCTGGGCTCTGCTCAGGAGCTGGCATTCCTCCTGCAGACAGACAGACACTTTGGTCACCCAATAAACTCCTCTGATACATACATGTGTTAAGCTTGTGTACACATGACCCAACCAATGGCATCCCCACACCATAGGCACAGTAGACAGAGACAATAATACACACAAGCTTGTACAGATCCCACGATATATTCCCTCTCTCTCTCCCGCTCAAAAACAGAAGACTAATACACACCTACCCATGCCAGCTGGAGCAATCCACAGACAGTCAGCGACACTGAGTCAATTCCGTATGGCCCTGAGGCAATAAACAACTTCAGTGACGACTGTATACAGACTCGTAAAAAAACACACGAAATCTTTAAGTCCAAAAAGGAAACGTGACTTTCACCCAATTCCAAGAAAACACACAAATCCTACCGCGTACCTCGGGAACAGAGTAAAATGCACGTCAGCAGGCGTACGGAGGAGATACTTTGTTCTTCTTCCCTTGCTCCTGGGCGTCAGGAGTGAACGTGTAAAAGTAGTTATGGCCCGATGACAGGCCAAGCGCCAGAGGACTGCATGGGGAGGCAGTTTCTGATCCATTTTTATGTGAAGGAGCCTGTTTAAGCACCTGAGCCGTAGCCGGGCTGAGGGCTCTCAGGGCTGCCGCATTGATGTCAGGCTGAGATAAGACAACAGGCTGAGGTATAATGAGGGGGTGCCATTGGGGAAACAGGGATGTCACAAGGACTTTTACTGCTTCTTCAATCCTCCACTGCTGCTGTCATCTGGTCTGAATGCTACAGTCGATCCAGTCCCTCGACAGAACGGGAGCATATTGGAGGTATGGAACCCAAATTACACCCTATTCCCTATATAGTGCAATGCATAGTAAAGTGCCCTATGCTGAAGTGCTCCACGGGCTCTGATCAAAAGTAGTATACTAAATAGGGAATAGGGTGTCATTTCGGATGCTGATAGCGTCTGAGGTAATGGTAGGTCTATTTAATTATTTCTTTGGATTGTGTGCAAATTGTTTTTATTTTTTATTGCTCGGTATTACTACACTGTTGGAGCTAGACACACAAGCCTTTCACTGCACCTGCGATAAGATCTGTAAATCCGTGTACGCAACCAATAAAACTTTGATTTGATTGTGAGTCCATCTCAAATCTCCTCGACGCAAAATCGCAGTCTGGATATTGGCTACTGGGGAGAGTCATTAAACCGTGTCCTTATTTACACCGCCAAGAGCTCCAACCCTCCCAGCATAACTCAATAAGACCTCCATGGAACTGTCTCTTTTTATATGCCTTATTCATTATGGCAGTCAGCTGGTGATTGGTGGATTTGTTCTGCTGGCATATTATGCCAACAATGCCATGCATTATTGAGGCGATGGAGTACAGTACAGCACTGGATGTGCATACACACCACAACCCCTGTACAGGAATCATTTAACGCAGGCTGCCAGCCAAGCCAACAGAACGCACACCATTGGGCTGTTTACAGTAGACATAGGCTCTGATGGGGAAACTCCTGTCCGGGGAAAACTAGCCAGTCTGGGAGGTCCCCGAGATAGTCGGACGATATCTGAACCCGTGGTGTTCTGGGTATTTCAAGGTCGAAGCAGATCGGATCACATGTGCGTTATTGGGTGGCAGACTGTGGATATTATTATTATTGCAAGCATGCTGGTAGCAGGGTCATAGGCTTTACACCTCACAATACATACATATACTTTGTAATGTAGCAGGGAGGAACAAAAATGGGTTTTCCTAGTTGTTATACAGTGGTACTATTTGGCCTTAAGGAGTCTCTTGCCTTTAGTTCCCATAACATTGAGCAGAGACAGGAATCTAGAGCATCACAGTTCCAAACTGAGTGTGCTCTTCCTTGCCAAGTAAAGATGGTTACAAAAACAAGCGAAAAAAACAAAAAGGTAGTCAGGGCTCACTAAGTTTCTGTTGATACCCTTTATTTACACAGTACTCCGAAACGATTCAAAAGAACGCCATTCAGCAGGCATATCTCAGTCATTGAGAAAAACAAGTCTGCTTTTGTCACAAAGTATGGAATGGCCTCTTCATGGAACCCCCTGGACAGTATGACATTATAGTATTACCTTTTTTTACAGACAACATGTAACATAACTCTTCTACACACAGATATTCAGACTGATACACGCAGGAAGACAGAAGTGATGCAACAAGATACGTCATGACACATTTTCTTCTGCAGAAAAATCGAAGTTGGAAAACTTCCCACTAACCAGAGTGAAGAAAACACACACTCAGAAAACCAATACGCTTCCACAAAACAAATCTACAACCGCCTAAAGAAAAAAAGGAAAATTGTATATTAGCTTACTGAAATCCCCCCATCCTACCTGGGACAGGACTACTTAACCCCTCTCAGCTCAGGGTTCTCCATAACTAAGATCAGTCGCCAGAGTGTGTTAGACATACCACAACTCTGCAGCACACTACTACCTCCACCACCACCTGGATGTTAGAGCAGCGCTGCTGCCCCGGCAAGTTCTTCAGGATCACCTCCGTTGTTTTCCTTCAAAACGAGAGGCGGGGGAAAAAAAGGAAAATATGAACTGGAGGCTTGTGAAAAGCTCCCATGCATCAGGTCTCTGTAGGGTTGTTTGGCATCTGGTAGTTTCAAAGTAAAGCTAGAGGCTGCCTGCCAAGTAACCAAGATGCAAAGGGAGTCAAAGGCAATCAGCGCTGCTTTAAAGACCGTAATTAGGATAATGCCTCCAGGACACTACCAGGACTTCACAGGATCCAGGTTAAGTCACTCAGAACAAAAAGATGGGCCCATGTCATTATGAACCTGGTCCTTTCCTCTGGTTATGCCCAAGACAAACACGGTCAATAAGACAGACAGACAGACTACTAGAACTTTCAGTGGGACTTGAGTGTCAATATTTAGGGAGGATTATTGCACCTTGTGTGAGAGTGAAAACACACCATCACAACATTAAATCTGTCTGGAGTAAGGAGCTCTCTCTAGATGACATCCCCCCCCCCCATTGCACAAGCAGAAAACACACCATCACAACATTAAATCTGTCTGGAGTAAGGAGCTTTCCCTAGATGACATCCCCCCCATTTCACAAGCAGAAAACACAGGCACACACACAGAGACAACTAACCCATATTCAGGTTATCGATTTCTTCTGGCCATAACACTGGACTAATCTGACCTCTCCCTGCCATCTACTGGGCACAGGATATAAACTAGAGCTGGAAGTACACGCAAGGGTCAAGGAATCAGCAAAACAACGAGCATCTGTAAAACGTTATTAACAAGCTACCAACTGGCTGCTCGGCTAAGCAGCCTTGACAAGACAAATCCAAATCCTATTTCCAAATAATTAAAATCCACGGCATCTCCAGCTCTGCCAAGAAACCGCTTCGCATATGACCCCACCCGGACTCCCGCCAACGCCAACCAGGTCACATGGTCTAGTAGTCCAGTCAGTGACCTCATATTCCAGTTACTCTTCCAAGCAATCGAGCAGCAGAATTGTGTCTGTGTACCGCAGCAGGGAACGGTCAATGTGGTGGGCAGGGGTTCAAATGAAAAAAGGTTGAAAAGTAGTCTAGCAGATCAGTGGAGAAGATGTAAATGGTCTAGACTAGGGTTTAATATTTTCCCAGGATTTTACAAAATGTTCCATACCATGAATAAAATCCCTTTTCTGCCGGGTAACCCGGTATTTCCTGCCAAAACCGGAAGTATGATTCAAAAGCATATACAGCGCAACTGGAAAGTCGGGACCTCTTGAATTTTTCCACAGTTACGATACAGCCTTATTCTAAAATTAAAATGTTTTTTCCCCCTCAAACTACACACAATAGCCAACACTGAAAAACAGGTTTTTAGAATTTGGCAAATTTATTCAAACTAAAAAACAGAAATATGTTGTTGACATAAGTATTCAGACCCTTGGCTATGAGACTTGAAATTCAGCTCAGGTGCATCGTGTTTCCCTTGATCATCCTTGGAGACCACCTGTGGTTAATTATGTTGACTGGACATGATTTGGAAAGGCACACCTGTCTATATAAAAAAGGTCCCACAGTTGACAGTGCATGTCAAAGCAAATACCAAGCCATGAGGTCTAATGAATTGTCAGTAGAGCTCCAAGAAAGGATTGTGTTGAGGCACAGATCTGGGAAATGGTAACAAAAACGGTCTGCAGCATTGAAGGTCAGTGGCCTCCAACATTCTTCAATGGAAGAAGTTTGGAACCACCAAGACTCTTCCTCTAGAGCTAGCCGCCCGTACAAATTGAGCAATCAAAGGAGAACGACCTTGGTCAGGGAGGTGACCAAGAACCCGACGGTTTCACTGACAGAGCTCCTCTGTGGAGATGGGAGAACCTTCCAGAAGGACAACCATCTCTACAGCACTCCACCAATCAGGCCTTAATGGTAGAGTGGCTAGACAGAAGCCACTCCTCAGTAAAAGACACATGACAACCCTTTTGGAGTTTGCCAAAAGGCAATTGAAGGACTTTCAGACTATGAGGAACGAGATTCTCTGGTCTGATGAAACTAAGATTGAACTCTGCCCTGAATTCCAATTGACATGCCTGGAGGAAACCTGGCACCATCCCTACGGCGAAGCACAGTGGTGGCAGCATCATGCTGTGGGAAAGTTTTTCAGTGGCAGCTACTGTGAGACTAGTCAGGATTGAGGGAAAGATGAACATAGCAATGTACAGAGAGATCCTTGATGAAAACCTGCTCCAGAGCACTCAGGACCTCAGACTGGGGCAAAGATTCACCTTCCAACAGGACAATGACCCTAACCACACAGCCAAGACAACGCAGGAGTGGCTTCGGGACAAATCTCTGAATGTCCTAGAGTGGCTCAGCTAGAGCCCAGACTTGAACCCGATTGAACATCTCTGGATAGCACTGAAAATAGCTGTGTGGCACTCCCCATCCAACTTGACAGAGCTTGAGAGGATCTGCAGAGAAGAGTGGGAGAAACTCCACAAATACAGGTGTGCCAAGCTTGTAGCATCATATTAAAGAAGACATGGCTGTAATCGCTGCCAAAGGTGCTTCAACAAAGTACAGAGTAAAGGGACTGAATACTTATGTAAATGTGCAATACATTTTTTTTATTTAAAAAAAAGTCCCTGTTCTGATAGTCCCCAGAGTCTGCAACACCACTAAGCAAGGTGCAAGCAAGCAGCATTATGAAGACCAAGGAGCTCTCAAAACAGGTCAGGGACAAAGTTGTGGAGAAGTTCAGGGTTGGATTATTTAAAAAATATCAGAAACTTTGAACATTCCACAGAGCACCATTAAATCCATTATTTAAAAAAGGGAACGAATATTGCACCACAACAAACCTGCCAAGAGAGGGCCGCCCACCAAAACTCATGGACATGGCAAAGAGGGCATTAATCAGAAAGGCATCAAAGAGACCAAAGATAACCCTGAAGGAGCTGCAAAGCACCACAGCGGAGATTGGAGTATCTATCCATAGGACCACTTTAAGCTGTACACTTCACCGAGCTGGGTTTTACGGAAGTGTGGCCAGAAAAAAGACATTATTTAAAAAAAAATAAAGCAAAACATATTTGGTGTTTACCAAAAGGCATGTGGGAGACTCCTTAAACATATGGAAGAAGGTACTCTGGTCAGATTAGACTAAAATGTATCTGTTTGGCCATGGAAGGAAAGGCCAAGGAAAACGCTATGTCTGGTGCAAACCCAAAACCACTCATCACCCCAGTGAAGCATAGTGGTGGCAACATCATGCTGTGGAGATGTTTTTCCATAGGCAGGGACTGGGAAACTGGGCAGAATTGAGAGAATGATGGATGGCGCTAAATACAGGGAAATCCTTGAGGGAAACCTGTTTCAGACTTTTAGACTGAGAAGGAGGTTCACCTTCCAGCAGGACAACGACCCTAAGTATACTGCTAAAGCAACACTCGAGTGGTTTAAGGAGAAACATTTAAATATCTTGGAATGGCCTAGTCAAAGCCCAGAACTCAATCCAATTGAGAATCTGCGGTATGACTTAAGGTTTGCTGTACACCAGCAGAACCCATCCAACTTGGAGCTGGAGCAGTTTTGCCTTGAGGAATGGGCAAAAATCCCAGTGGCTAGATGTGCCAAGCTTATAGAGACATACCCCAAGATACTTGCAGCTTTAATTGCTGCAAATGGTGGCTCTACAAAGTATTGACTTTGAGGGGGTGAATAGTTATGCACGTTCAAGTTCCGTTTTTGTCTTATTTCTTGTTTGTTTCACCCCTAAATTGTTTTGCGTATTCAAAATGGTAGGCATGTTGTGTAAATCAAATGATACAACCTAGAATTAAAATATATTTTTTTGGGGGGGGGGGGTTGTTGTAAGGCAACAAAATAGGAAAAATGCCAAGGGGGTGAATATTCTCACAAGCCACTGTAGGCCTGTGTGGATTTGGATTTGATTAGAACATTCAAGGCTGATGCAACCTGAGCCCGATTAAATACATTTAAATGAGCCCTATCCAATACATACGCTATATAGGCAACTGCACAACAGAAAAACATAAAAAGTACATAGATGTAGCTATGCTCTCTTGGGTAAAGTTATGGGGGAAAAAAAGAGTGAACTGTATTACTGTACTTTATTGGATTATACGGACTGGAATTACGAGCCTCGTTCATAAAACAAGGAGAGAACATGCGATTCTGGTGCAGCACATGCAGCCTAAAGTTAAAAGAATAGGCTAGTGAATTTGGTTTACATTTATCATAATATTTCCCCTAATGTTATTAGCTTAACTCCTCTTTCTCTAGTGTTACTTCAGTCCTTCCTCGCTTTCAACAGTTAAATGAAGTAAAATGTCATTGTCCTTGTCTTCATCATTTTAATGACATGCTTGAATAATATAGGACTATAACGTGATGCAGAAGGCTTTCACTTCTTCTCATGAGGATTGAATGGTTATGGGTCTGAATAAGGAACAGCTATAGGCTTCTTTCAAACCACCCGCGAGCTCATTTGGCTGCCGTATTTAACATTCATCAAACAAGAGCTTGGGTCCCTCTTCGAATAGTCTATTGGTATAAGAAATATTTCAACCATTATGTCCAGCAAGCTATTCTAGATTTTCCTGCATGGGAGTAGAAGAGATAAGGAGTATTTTTTTTTTTTAGGAGAGGACATCGGAACACAGGTGTGTGCGCGTATTGCGCAAGAGAGAGAAGCTATAAGTTAAAAGCTTATTAGGCATAACCCATCATGAATTAGCTAAATATAAAGGCTAATACTGCATTGAAAGTATTACCTGAAAGAGTTAGGCTAAGACACACACACACAAACATCAATATTGAAGAAGATCATCTATTTTGGATGCAATTTGAATGAAATTGATGGAGAGAAAGGCTGCGAGACTGCTTTAAATACGTGCCCGAGCGAACAATGATGTAGGAGTGTTGTAAATCTCTGCAGCTGCAATAAATAACAACTTTACAATTTAAAAAAAGGTGACCCCCGAAAGCCAGATGGAAATGTGTCAATTAAACGTGCATCCGTTCCTTATATCACATTAGCATAGGCTATGCTGCAGCAAATTACAGTACACTTGCCACAAAATAAAATAAAATAAGAAGTTACCATGAGATGAAAGGCCTACATACTGAGATGGGCTGTCGGTCCCCACCTTAAGCGTTGATGATTCATCAATGCAGTGACCAGAACGAAAGCCGTAGAGAATCCAGATTTACATCATTTAACTGTTCCATTTCCCGTCATGCTATTCATATAAATAATTTATTATAATTTACCGCTTTTACAGTTATTTATCCTGGGAAAAGGGAGTGGTTTTGGGCGGTAAATCTCAGTAACCGGGTTCCCGCCCTTCAACCCCGGTCTAGACATCAATGGGTGACTTTCAAATCCTCTGCATGATAGTTTATCTGGCTGCAGAAGCCTCTTTAAAAAAGAGATTCTCCGGTGCTTTTGTAGACTTTTTAGTCAGTAGTTCTGAAAGTAGCACTCACGAGCCAAAGGTGATCCCCTAAAATTGCGTACTACGTCACATATGTGCATATATGTGCACCACATTGCTCGCTCTCGGCTGTGTGTGCATCTTGCTGTCACTCAAATGGTGAAGGGATGAAGCTCATTGTGACTCAAACGGTTAGGGCACTGGCCTACGTGGGGGAAATGAAAGGAAAATAGCACAGCAGTTTACAGAAAAACTGTAAATCTCCTTACAGATTATGCAGGTATGAACTACACGGACACATCTGGGCCAAAGCGGGAGGTTTCAAATTCTTAGTAGTGGCCAAAGTCCAGAACATGTCTTTAAAAAGGCACAATGGGGCCTCCCGGCTGGCACAGTGGTTAAGGGCGCTGTACTGCAGCACCAGCTGTGCCACCAGAGACTCTAGGTTCGCGCCCAGGCTCTGTCGTAACCGGCCGCGACCGGGAGGTCCGTGGGGCGACGCACAATTGGCCTAGCGTCGTCCGGGTTAAGGAGGGTTTGGCCGGTAGGGATATCCTTGTCTCATCGCGCACCAGCGACTACTATGGCGGGCCGGGCGCAGTGCGCGTGAACCAAGGTTGCCAGGTGCACAGTGTTTCCTCCGACACATTGGTGCGGCTGGCTTCCGGGTTGGATGCACGCTGTGTTAAGAAGCAGTGCGGCTTGGTTGGGTTGTGTATCGGAGGACGCATGACTTTCAACCTCCGTCTCTTCCAAGCCCTACAAGGAGTTGTAGCGATGAGACAAGATAGCTACTAAACAATTGGATACCACGAAATTGGAGAGAGAAAAAAAAAAGGCACAATGAAGATATTTTGATATCAATATCAAATAATTTCTGGGTAACAATTACAACTTTACTGAAATAGATTTACATTTAAAAAAAAAATGACAAACTGCTATTTAGCAATAAACTATTTCTCGAGCAAGACTTTTGCTAGGACTGTTTTAAACCGTTAGTTCTCTCAGCTGTTGTACAATATGATATAAAACACAGGAAAATCAAGTTGGACTGCACCTTCAAAAGAAGTCCACAGTAGAGACTAATTACTTCATCACATTTCAGTTTCTCATGACAACTGACCTGTGGCCCCTGCCATGCACGGCATCTTCCCCAGGGAGCAGAGAAAAGAAAATCGAACAGATTGTCAGACAGACACATTCCTTCATCTCCCATTTCCCCATCTACAAAGAGTAGACAACCCTTCTGGTCATGAGACTGAACGTAATGTGGCTTAGGGTAATAATACCCATTATAGCATCAGTCAACACGAGGGAAGAGAAGAACTGTGGAGAAGAAGGCTTCATAAGGCTGATTGACACCCAAATTAACCAAGTCACAAGTGTTGAACAAAAAAAAAACGTGGAAGGGAAAACCAGAGCTCAGATATAATTACACATTAGCCTGAACTTCAGAGGCAGGCAGTCTCAGCAGAGTAGCAGTTCAGATGCCCATTGCTCGGTCTTCAAACATAAAGCCTGGGAAATCAAACTTCTCAAATAGAGATGTGAGCGGACTCGAGCTAGCTACTCGCAGAATTTGGAATGAAAGCCTACCACAATGTGGTCAAAGTAAGGGGAGCACTACGAAATTAGGTAAGGGATTTTTACTTTTACCACATTTGAGATATACACAATTATTCATTTGATCATTGGACCAGCAACCCTCGTACAGGTCTACCTACGCCACATGGCAAAAACTAAAGCTGATCGTACAATATGCAGAAGGCCTAATAAATGGGTTATACTGGTCCAAGTATAACATTCCATTAAAAAACTCTTGGCCCCCCAATCATTGGTTCCTCTGGACTTCTTAAGCCGGCATGAGGGTGGAAAACAAAAGGGCATAATTAACTCCACTAGAATACTACTGATCGATGCCTTGGCCATGTGCAATAAAGAGCTCGTAGGGAACCAGACTTCCATTACACAGCACAAAGTAGCCATGGCAATGTCCCTAAACACCTACAATGCTTAATTGCCTCGTTCAAATACCATATTGACTTCGCTAAATAAAAAGGTGATATGCGGTCTCTGGCTGCCTTTTCAGACCTCACTAAGTGTGGTCGATACCATATTTCAGCGCTGATAAACAAACCCCCCAAAAAAATAACAGACATGAATTGTAATTCTACGGCGGGCCAAAAAAAAACATCAAGAACGCAACATATTTCTTACCAAGTAGTAAAAGCCCCAGCCCAAACTATTAGAGACAAAGCAGATATGCTTAGACTGCTGACTATAGTCAAAACTAAACTACAGTAGCTGATGTAATTTGGTTTTAAAGCATGTGTTATACACAAACAAGTTAAAGGGAGCCTCACATACTTCACAACATGGCCTAGGCCCTAGAGCACCCACACACACAACCCCTGCAGAAACAATTTCTTGTCACACAATTTTGTTCTCCAAGTACAATGACATGAATTCTACTGAGATTAACCTCACTTCAAAGATTCGAGAGGGCAAAAAAAGAGGCATTGTATGTACACACACACACCTCCTTTTGCCCATCTCTTGAAATATATACATATACAGTTGAAGTTGGAAGTTTACATACACTTAGGTTGGAGTCATTAAAACTAGTTCACATACAATTAGGTTGGAGTCATTAAAACTAGTTCACATACACTTAGGTTGGAGTCATTAAAACTAGTTCACATACACTTAGGTTGGAGTCATTAAAACTAGTTCACATACACTTAGGTTGGAGTCATTAAAACTCGTTTTTCAACCACTCCACACAGTTCTTGTTAACAAACTATAGTTTTGGCAAGTCGGTTAGGACGTCTACTTTGAGCATGACACAAGCCAATTATCCAACAATTGTTTACAGACAGATTATTTAACTGTATCACAATTCCAGTGGGTCAGACGTTTACATACATTAACTTGACTGCGCCTTTTAAAAGCTTGGAAAATGAAAATGATGTCATGGCTTTAGATTCTTCTGATAGGCTAATTGACATAATTTGAGTCAATTGGAGGTGTACCTGTGGATGTATTTCAATGCCTACCTTCAAACTCAATGCTTCTTTGCTTGACATCAATGGAAAATCAAAAGAAAATCAGCCAAGACCTCAAAAATAATTGTAGACCTCCACAAGTCTGGTTCATCCTTCCAAATGCCTGAAGGTACCACATTCGTCTGTACAAACAATAGTATGCAAATATAAGCACCATGGCACCACGCAGCCATCATACCGCTCAGGAAGGAGATGCGTTCTGTCTCCTAGAGATGAACGCACTTTGGTGTGAAAAGTGCAAATCAATCCCAGAACAGCAGCAAAGGACCTTGTGAAGATGCTGGAGGAAACAGGTGAAGATGCTGGAGGAAACAGGTACACAAGGTATCTACATCCACAGTAAAACAAGTCCTATAAATCGCCATAGCCTGAAAGGCCGCTCAGCAAGGAAGAAGCCACTGCTCCAAAACCACCATTAAAAAAGCCAGACTACGGATTGCAACTGGGGACGAAGATCCTACTTTTGGAGAAATGTCCAAAATGAAACAAAAATATAACTATTTGATCATAATGACCATCGTTATGTTTGGAGGGGAAAGTGAGAGGCTTCCAAGCCGAAGAACACCATCCCAACCGTGAAGCTCGGGGGTAGCAGCATCATGTTGTGGGGGTGCTTTGCTGCAAAAGGGACTGGTGCACTTCACAAAATAGATGGCATCATGAGGCTGGAAAATTACGTGGATATATTGAAGCAACATCTCAAGACATCAGTCAGGAAGTTAAAGCTTGGTCGCAAATGGGTCTTCCAAATGGACAATGACCCCAAGCATTTTTCCAAAGTTCTGACAAAATGGCTTAAGGACAACAAAGTCAAGGTATTAGAGTGGCCATTCAAAGCCCTGACCTCAATCCCATAAAAAAATGTGTGGGCAGAAGTGAAAAAACATGTGCGAGCAAGGAGGCCTACAAACCTGACGCCGTTACACCAGCTCTGTCAGGAGGAATGGGCCAAAATTCACCCAACGTATTGTGGGAAGCTTGTGGAAGGCTACCCAAAACGTTTGAACCAAGTTAAACAATTTAAAGGCAATGCTACCAAATACTAATTGAGTGTATGTAAACTTCTGACCCACTGGGAATGTGATGAAAGAAATAAAAGCTGAAATAAATCACTCTACTATTATTCTGACATTTCACATTCTGAAAATAAAGCGGTGATCCTAAGACAGAGAATTTTTACTAGGAATAAATGTCAGGAATTGTGAAAAACTGATTTTAAATGTATTTGGCTGTGGTGTATGTATGTATGAATTCAACTGTGTGTGTGTGTGAGACTCACACTCACACCAAAAGTTGACACCTACTCATTCAAGGGTTTCATTATTTTGACCATGTTCTACATTGTAGAATAATAGTGAAGACATCAAAACTATGAAATAACACATATGGAATCATGTAGTAACAAAAAAATAATAAAGTGTTAAACAAAATATATATTGTATTCTTCAAAGTAGCCACCCTTTGCCTTGATTGACAGCTTTGCACACTCTTGGCATTCTCTCAACCAGCTGTGTGAAATCAGGCCTTCATGGTCAAATTGCTGCAAAGAAACCACTACTAAAAGGACACCAACATAAGAGACTTGCTTTGGCCAAGAAACAAGAGCAATGAATATTATACAGTGAAAATCTGTCCTTTGGTCTGATGAGTCCAAATTTGAGATTTTTCCTTCCAACCGCTGTGTCTTTGTGAGACTCATAGTAGGTGAACGGATAATCTCTGCATCTGTGGTTCCCACTGTGAAGCATGGAGGTAGTGGTGTGATGGTGCTTTGCTGGAGATGCTGATTTATTTAGAATTCGAGCCACACTTAACCAGCATGGCTACCACAGCATTCTGCAGCAATACGCCATCTCATCTGGTTTGCATGTAGTAGGACTATCATTTGTTTTTCAACAGGACAATGACCCAAAAACACACCTCCAGGCTGTGTACGGGCTATTTGACCAAGGAGAGTGATGGAGTGCTGCATCAGATGATCTGGTCTCCACAATCACCCAACCTCAACCCAGATGGTTTGGGATGAGTTGGACCGAAGAGTGAAGGAAAAGAAGCCAACAAGTGCTCAGCATTACTCCTTCAAGACTGCTGTTAACGCATTCCAGGTGAAGCTGGTGGAGAGAATGCCAAGAGTGTGCAAAGCTGTCATCAAGGCAAAGGGTGGCTACTTTGAAGAATCTCAAATATAAAACACTTTTTTAGTTACTACATGATTCCATGTGTGTTATTTCTCAGTTTTGATCTCATCACTATTATTCTACAATGTAGAAAATATGAAAGAAAAACCCTTGAATGAGAAGGTGTCCAAACTTGTCACTGGTACTGTATACATGATGCCTTCCTTGACAGCAGAACACAAAAGGCTATTAGATCCCTAAACATTTTACTTTCTGAAAGGGCTCAAAAGCTGAAAGTGCTTTACTCTGTAACACACCCCAAAAGCTGGAGGAATGTATCCTAGTCCATGCTGGAGATGTTATATATATATATATATATATATAACACACACACACACACACTAATACTGGGTGGATCAGGGTGTATACACTATATAACCCAGAAGTAGATCGAAAACCTACCTATTCACGTGGTGATATGGTATTAAAAGGCAGAGATTAGCTGTGTGGATAGACCGAGACCTCGAGTCAAGTGTCCTCCGACTCAATAGGATGACTGGAGAGGGATTTGAAATGAGGGAGGAATGTTATAGATGTTCTGCCCGCCTCGGATGTCCTTGAATCATATCCTACAAAATGTAGGAACATCTAAAATCACTCCAGGCTAATCTGAGCGTGTGTGAACAGGGCATGGCTCAAGGTAAACCAGGAATAAAAGGCAAGAAACACAGTCACACCAGGGCAGTTCATACAACTTATAACCCAGATAGACCTCTTCCAATGAAATGCATTAAACCAAAGCGACTCACCAGTGCAAGTGGACAAGAGGGAGATTACTTCATGTGTAATAATTGAAAATCGGTCTACATCGTGCAACCAGAAGACTATGAGCGGTCACTCTTTGAGGAACTTCCTCCTGTTCTGTTCATTCACCCTGCTTGCATCCCAAATGGCACCTTATTAAAAGAAAAACCCTTGAATGAGTAGGTGTGTCCAAACGTGTGACTGGTACTGTATACATGACGTCTTATTTGACAGCGGAACGCGACAGGCTATTAGAACCCTAAACATTTTACTTGGCAGCCACAAGCCTCGCTGAGAGACAGATCCAAATGTTTAAAAAATCAGCTGTTCAAAACAGGTCATCAATAACGTGTCGTGACAGCGCGGGGCTGGGGGCATAAATTACGCTCCGATTGAATGTAAATGACGCCCAAAGGATTGACAACTTAAAAAGGGGGACTGGAGCATCAAATAGAGTCTGCTGCACACCCTCCAGAATCAAGGCCTATACATTGGCTCTGTGGGTTGATGTAATCTCTGAAGTGAAATGTTGGTCACACACGGACAAAACACAGAAGTCAACTTAGGATTCTCCCTGGAAGAGCTGAATACAAGATGAATGCTCCAATTTTCTCCATGAGAGTGAACACGACAGGCTCATTTGCTAAAGCAAATACAGCAGCAAAACAAAGCCAGAACAGAAATAACACTCAAGCCGCCGCAGCGGTTCATAAAGAAGGGAAATTAAATGGTGATCAGAGCCGCGGTGAAAGTTATTCATTCTTTCAGCCGGAAAGGCGGAAATAAATTCAGTTTAATCAATGTTCCATTCTGCCTCACATACATAGGTGGTGATTTATTTCTCCCATTTCAGGTGGTTATCAAATTTTAATGTGAACATTGTAAGTGTGCAGGATTTTATGGAAAGGACCCGTGAGAAATTCCAAGATGATCGAAATGACTGGAATCAAATCGGATGTAAAAGGTGCATTAACATAACAATTGGCCTACTATTGGCAGTGATCTGGCTCCCACAATGCATCCTGCCTGGAGTGAATTACCGAGCGTGCACCGCACATCGGCTGCTTCCCCCGTTTTAGACCGATTACAGCAGCTGATGAACTGCCTTCACGGTCCTCTGACAAATGATCAAATCACACCACTGGGAAGAACAGCATTAGCTTATCTGGTTGTCTATTCATCAATAGGGCATCCTTGTAGGCTCATTAAAGCGGATGGGAAGTTAAGGGGGATGACAGCAGCAACAATTAGACACACACACCCCTCTGTGGGATATTCCTGTCACTTTACTGTGCGTGTACTCACGCAAGAACACATGCAATTGTAGAATGTTGTGAGTGTATAGTGGGGGAATTAATATGATCACAGTGAAGTATCAACATCACTTCACCCTTGTTTATCTGCTATGCTGCATCACTGGTATTGACAGGGCCAGCATCCGGCAGCCATCCAGCCGTGGGCAGAGTGCCCAGTAGGGCTGTGTCAGGTTCCCTCTACAACGCCATGAGAAAATGCCATGTGGTATAAAGGCAAAGCCGTGCCG
Organism: Oncorhynchus mykiss; assembly: GCF_057628025.1. Classification (NCBI taxonomy): domain Eukaryota; kingdom Metazoa; phylum Chordata; class Actinopteri; order Salmoniformes; family Salmonidae; genus Oncorhynchus; species Oncorhynchus mykiss. Next base: position 59,057,403 of record NC_143024.1, on the reverse strand, counting down.
CCCCCGCCAGCCGTCCCTCACAACTCCCGTCCTCCGGTTTCCTGGTCTATGAGCTCGCTGTCTTGCCGTCATGTTCCCTCCGAGTCAACGTCCACGTGGAAATGTGTCACACGTCACAGGTTCGTGTCCCAAAATGGCACTCTATTGCCTGGGAACAAAAATATAAAATACGCAACATTCAACCATTTCAAAGATTTGACTGAGTTACACAGTTCAGAAAAGGAAATTCAGTAATTTGAAATAAATTCGTTAGGTCCTAATCTATGGATTTCACATGCCTGGGAATACAGATATGCATCCGTTGGTCACAGAAACCTTTAAAAACAAATGTAGGGGTGTGGATCAGAAAACACGTCAGTATCAGGTGTGACCACCATTTGCCTCATGGACGTCACACAATTTGAGCGAAAGACGCATATACATTTTATTTTATCTGATTACTATAAGTAGTGTACAATGTAGGGAATATGGTATATGGGATGCCGATTCAGGCTTCCGTTTGAGCTTGGAAACAGGAGGCACGGGATCGCTTAAGTTTCCCTTTGACACAGAATTCTATCAATGGTGATAGCACAAGTATAAATTCCATTGGCATCAACAACAAAAAAAGGAGCTATAAACTGCAATGGGAGTGAGAGGTAACCAGCTGAACACATTGTTATAAATATTAAGTCACAGATGGAACTGCCAACTACAATCCAGAGGAATTGGGATTCCTTATTCCAAATGTGTAATAGCAAAAACCGCTCAACTCCCTTACTATGCCACTTCAAAGCAATTCCTCAAATAATATTAAATAGCGCTGTTACTGTAGTAATTACAGTATTACACATGTATAAAGATTAAAGGAGCTTGTGTAAAGTAGTGGTCGGCAACAGGCGTTTTGTTTTTGTTGTAGCCCAAAATCACCAGGAAGTAAGCTTAAAAAGTAGTTTAATTTAGGAAATCTGTTGCCAAGTATTCCCACATATTAAGAAAATTGACATATGTGATTGTGACTCAATGTTATCAAGGTACGAAATTATTTCCCAAATACAATCCATTTTTGGGCTTAGTTGTGGTCAATTTGCAGGGTACAAATGATTATAATTGTTTTCCGGCCATTCGCTTGGACAAAACCGGCCCGCGGCTAAATCTAGCTGCCTACCACTGGTGCAAAGCAACTTCATCTAAAAGTGTAAAACTGACTAATAAAATTTGATTTGAAAACTACTTCAAAATGTAAAAAGTGCTACCGTCATTATATTGTATTTACTTTGCCACCATGGCCTTTTGCCTTTACCTCCCTTATCTCACCTCATTTGCTCACATCGTATATAGACTTGTTTATACTGTATTATTGACTGTATGTTTGTTTTACTCCATGTGTAACTCTGTGTCGTTGTATGTGTCGAACTGCTTTGCTTTATCTTGGCCAGGTCGCAATTGTAAATGAGAACTTGTTCTCAACTTGCCTACCTGGTTAAATAAAGGTGAAATAAAAATAAATAAATAAAATTAATGCACACACACACACACACACACACACACACACACACACACACAGCATTTAGTCATTGATATGGAAAAGGATCAAACCACCATAAAAATGGGAGAGAAGTTGACACTATGGAAGAAAGGCATATAAACCCCATTCCAAAAACCAATGGGAGGAGATTATTGGGTAAGAAACAGGGCATCAACCTATTCCTTAGTAGGAACTACCAGCGGTATATGCTCAAAGATAGGGTTTATGCAGAAAGAGTCAAACTGGATCTGTCGACATCTCCCGTGAAGGCTGATTTGCATTAACTCTGCCTATTAAAATACTCACCTCTTTAGAGAGTGGCGAGCAGGGGGTCACTGAGAACCATGCTGCCGTCCATTCAAATGAGGGGGTTGTTACTGTTAACTGCATGAAAAGCATGTTAATAACAGCCTTGGTATTGGGGATGGAGTACATTTCTCGTGAAAATAAATAATAATTCCGTCTGAGGCGAGTCAATCGTTGAGGGCCAGATAGCTTAACAGCTCATTAACACTTCAAAATAAAAAGCCCCCCCACCCCCCCACCTTATCACTCCTGTCTGCAGATGTCCTTGACCTGTAGTGTGGGAGGTGAGATGGCCTCATGGCCTCCACACACAGTGTTCAGTCTACGGGCTGTTTCAAAATCGGGACGTTGCACTCTGTTGTCTGCCTAGACAAAAACACCCGTCTTCTACTGTCCTGAACTTCAACACAGCCACAAAAACAGACCTGGCTGTAAAAGCACTATTCCCCTATTTTAGAACGCTTAACATTCACAATTGTTATATCTCAGCTCCTTGGAAATCTTCTGCAATACTACAGTGTGCTGAGCAATAGATTAAGTCATAGCAAGTGTGGGAAAAAAAGTGAAGCACCTTTCACCTTTGAAATCAAACTAAAATCAGTTTCTCATTTTATTCTAAGGTCTCGTTTCATTTGTCACATTTGCCTTCCCTCCTTTGGCTTTGGTGCAAACAAACGTCCTGTCACATTGAATCTGTGAAGTAACTGCCCCGCGGTGTATCGTTGACCTTAAACAGCAAGCTACAAAGCTGAGCACCAACGTCTCAGAGAATCCTGCACAATAAAAGCCAATGTATCATTGTGTGTTACACAAGTAAACTTCTCTTTCAAATCACTCATTCACTCTAGCAGAACCCTTAGCTGGAACAGCTCAACTATTTCTGTGAGTCAAGTCTTCAAGGACAGGCAAAACTGCATGAGATAAAAATTATATATATATATAAATAAAAGGCCAAGTACATATTTACTTTCCAACCAATGGATGGGGCATACAATACAATGTAGAGATTGTCACAGTATTTGCATGCATTTACCTGCACAAGGGGTGTATGAGGTTAGCTAAGCTGATGTGTTCCAACTCAATGTATTCCATTTAGACTCTTCCTTGGGGGCTTAGCATACACAAATAAAACTTAAAACAAAATGCAGTATGCACCTGGGGCGCTAACATGCATTGAGCCATGTAGAGAAAGGGAAATGAGCATGAGGAAAATGGCAACAACAAAAAGTTCAATCACCTTCGGCGGCCCTTTTAAAAACAATGCTTTGGTGGGGCCAGTGAGCTAAATACCACGCTCTACTATCTTAAAATGTGTCTATGAACCTTTTGACCCAGCTAATGGCACTTTTAAAACATGAACTCTTTGAAACACAAGATGGCTTATAAAGCAAAGCCACAGGAATGGGGATATAGAGCACTGGGAGGAGTGGGAGAGAGCTGGGTTGAGGGATCTATGACAAGGGCTTTTAATTGAAACATAAATCACACCCAACAGGTTAGTAAAATAAATTCCCCCTTAGTTGTAATCTCAGTTATGATTCATGTAGTGCAAGCATGACTTTACTGCTCTGAGGTAGAAATGTGTGCTTTTATCAAAGGCATTGGACTGCAATGCAATGTCTGGAGGGAGCAATAGCCCTAAGTGCAGTGTCATCACGTTCATCATGCTACAGCTCGTGATGCTCCGCTTTCAAAAAAAATCACTGTTCAAGTATTATCAATGTACTGCATTTCATGAATACCAACCATTTCTGAAGGTCAAACTAGCTCGTCATATCAACAACTGTGAGGAAGGTATGAGCAGCTGGGAGTTTTAAAAAAAAGGCCCAATGCAGCTGTTTTCATATCAATATTAAATCATTTATGGGTAACAATTTAGTACCTTAGTAATAGCTTTCCATTAAATATTGTCAAAGAGAAACAAAAATAGCTTCCTTTTTTTGCAACAAAAACAATTCCCAAGCAAAATTTTTGCAATGACTTCTGGGAGAGGCTTGGGTGGGAAGGGGAAAACTAAATGAACCGTTATTAGCAGACAGGTTTGGAACATATTGGTCTATTAAGAACCAGTGCTAGCAAAAAACATGATTTTCCTGTGTTTTTTATATATATTTCCACACTACGAGGTTGGAATAATACTGTGAAAGTGGTTAAATTATGATATGCCCTTTTAGTGTAAGTAGTGTTTAGTGAAATTTCAGCCTGTTTGGTGGGGTGGAGTTTTGGACTGCCTGGTGACAGAAAGAAAGTGCCAAACTGCTCTGCCAATAACAGCTAGTTCAGTTTTCTCCTCCTCTCTCAGACCACACAGACAGTCCTAGCAAAATTATTGTTTGAGTAATTGCCATTTTACTAAGAAACAATTTGTTTTGACCATTTTTTTAATTTAAAACAAGCACAGTATGGTACTTAATTGCTACCCAGAAATGATTTGATATTGAGATATAAATGGCTGCATTGGACCTTTAACTTATCTACCACCAGGTGATGTCACCAGGCAAGCTGAAATTCCACACATGCAAAACCTGCTGATTAGAAGTTCCTGTGTAGATTGTAATTTCAACCAGCAACTATCAGGAAATAACCCTAAGGGGAAAAAAAATCTGTTTATCAGCGGTTGTACAATAGGATACAAAACACATGAGAATAATACAGTATGCATTTAGATTGCACTGGCCCTTTAAATACATGATCCAAATAGAGAGGTTTTGGCAAAGCAGTTGAAGTGAAACGGGCTGATATGAGGCCCTTCTCGCCAGTGACATATTCAATAGTAAAACTGGTGGAAAATCTGCCCTTTTAATGGGTTGACTGCCTGACATTATACAGTATATAGCTGTTAGCGTAGTGGCCAATGGCCATAATAGAGTTGTCAACTTTCTCTGACATTACACAGAGGGAGTAAATTGCGGGTTATTCTGGGAATGTTCTCTGCTTCTAGGATCATGTCAGAACTTTGTCCTGGAAAGGGAAAACCTGAAGAGAAGAATGTGCAGTGGAAATGTCTAATTTGTCAATGCTCAAGACTGAAAATTCATCAGCTCTGATCTGGTCACTTCATCAAGACCGTGAGCCACGTGTCTTTATCAAGACCGTGAGCCACGTGTCTTTATCAAGTTAAAAAGCTTCTGATGGGAGTATTTTAGCTCAACATGAACACTAGATCTTAAAACCAACCGCTGTAAAAAATAAAAATATAAAAAATAAAGTACATAATAGCATCTGATGAAATGCCAATATAAATGTCATGTACTGGAACTGTTTCAAATGGCTCAACCCCTTTCACTGAAGTTAATTATCAAACATACAGCACTTTGAAATTGCTTGACATTTAACAAGTGAATCTTCTCATTTGCTTTTGGAATGGCCATGACGGAAGCAGGTGAGGCGTAGGGATCCTGCAGGTTGGCTTCTGTATTAAGGTTGGCTTATACACCGTTGCAGTTTTAGACTTGGAGCCTCCGCAGCCTGCATAAGCCTCTGACATCAGCCCACATGGATTGAGGAGAATATATAGGTTCCTGACATAGGGGAGATGCCATCACCTCAAACCTAGCCTCGTCGAGAACCAGGCTTCACTTTTTTTATTTATTTTTTTTATTTCACCTTTATTTAACCAGGTAGGCTAGTTGAGAACAAGTTCTCATTTGCAACTGCGACCTGGCCAAGATAAGGCATAGCAGTGTGAACAGACAACACAGAGTTACACATGGAGTAAACAATTAACAAGTCAATAACACAGTAGAAAAAAGGGGAGTCTATATATACATTGTGTGCAAAAGGCATGAGAAGGTAGGCAAATAATTACAATTATGCAGATTAACACTGGAGTGATAAATGATCAGATGGTTATGTACAGGTAGAGATATTGGTGTGCAAAAGAGCAGAAAAATAAATAAAAACAGTATGGGGATGAGGTAGGTGAAAATGGGTGGGCTATTTACCAATAGACTATGTACAGCTGCAGCGATCGGTTAGCTGCTCAGATAGCAGATGTTTGAAGTTGGTGAGGGAGATAAAAGTCTCCAACTTCAGCGATTTTTGCAATTCGTTCCAGTCACAGGCAGCAGAGAACTGGAACGAAAGGCGGCCAAATTAGGTGTTGGCTTTAGGGATGATCAGTGAGATACACCTGCTGGAGCGCGTGCTACGGATGGGTGTTGCCATCGTAACCAGTGAACTGAGATAAGTTCCATGCAGAAATCAGTTAATGAGGGGTGGGAACCTGGTGTAAATCAGTGATGCCCTCGCAACAAGTCCACCAATCAAATGCCTTGCTAACCAGATTAGTACCATACGAGTAAGAGTGCGTGAGGACTAAACATTTCAACAAAACAAGCACTGGTGACAGAACATTTAACGTTTGCAGCAGGCTGGTTTACACTACATTTCTCTGTTATTTAGAGATGAGCTGAAGCTTCAGAAAGAGGGGAGAAACAGTTTACAATGCTGGGCATATCAATATTTTTTAAATGTTGATTTTTCTGGCGTGATATTTGGCTGTGCAGGCTAGCATGAAAGACAAGAAGTAGCTAGCCACAATGGATGGTCGTTTTGAGAAAAGTCAGCTAACCTTGTAAGCTACAAGATAGTTACATTTCTCTCACGATTATAAAGCCAACAAAATGTTAATAAAAACATTATGTATTCGGTCTTATGTAGCAAAATGTAAAAAATTAACTAAAATCCCAATAGACAGAGTAACGTTAGCAAGCCAGCCATCTAACTCCAGCTGACCAGCTAACAGCAAGCTTTAACTAGCAATACAAACGGATTAGTTAACGTTCGCTAGCTATGACAAACAGGTTCGATCTTAGATTCTTACCCGTATACATGGATGAAAGCTTCACGGCAGACTGATTCATTTTCAGAGTCAGAGAGAGAGTCAGCATGGCACGATCGCCCTCCAGAAAGTAGTCCATCACACCAAACTCATCTCTCGGCATGTCCAGCCCACTCATTATCTTAGCCAATCATGGCTAGCAGGAAGGCTGCTGACTTTTTCTGTGGCTGAACCAACTAGACTTTTATTCGTATTTACAGACGGCATACAACTTTGATATTAAGGCACAGGAAAGTTCACGTTGGAGAAGGCATTTCTTTGAACTTGTTTTTTTATGTTCAAAACGGCTCTCCTGTGAAGTCGTGACTTCAAATCAAAATAAAATGTTAGTCACATGCGCCGAATACAACAGGTGTAGTAGACCTTAGTGAAATGCTTACTTATGAGCCCCGAACCAATGATAGAGATAAGAAATAAAAGTAACAAGTAATTAAAGAGCAGCAGTAAATTAACAATAGCGAGACAATATACACAGGGGTACCAGTACAGAGTCAATGTGAGGGGGCACCGGTTAGATGAGGTAATATCTACAGTGACTATGCATAGACCATAACAGAGAATAGCAGCGGTGTAAAAGAGGGGGAGAGTGGGGCAATGCAAATAGTCTGGGTAGCCATTTGACTAGATGTTCAGGAGTCTTATGGCTTGGGGGTATAAGCTATTTAGAAGCCTCTTGGACCTAGACTTGACACTAGGTCCACTCCGCTACTGCTTGCCGTGCTGTAGCAGAGAGAACAGTCTATTACTAGGGTGGCTGGAGTCTTTGGCAATTTTAGGGCCTTCCTCTGACACCGCCTGGTATAGAGGTCCTGGATGGCAGGAAGCTTGGCCCCAGTGATGTGCGTACGGCCCAGTACAACCCTCTGTAGTGACTTGCGATCGGAGGCCGAGCAGTTGCCATACCAGCCAGTGATACAACCAGGATGCTCTCGATGGTGCAGCTGTAGAACCTTTTGATGATCCGAGGACCCATGCCAAATCTTTTCAGTCTCCTGAGGAGGAATAGGATTTGTTGTGCCCTCTTCACGACTGTCTTGATGTGCTTGGACCATGTTAGTTTGTTGGTGATGTGGACACCAAGGAACTTGAAGCTCTCAACCTATTCCACTACAGCCCCGTCAATGAGAATGGGGGCGTGCTCGGTCCTCTTTTTCCTGTAGTCCACAATCATCTCCTTTGTCTTGCGACATACGCCTAGTTTCCTAAATCGGGTCACATGTTATTGACCGAAAAGAGTAAAGGTCAATAATATGTATCTAGCGCATCCAGGGCCAGTGATAGAGCAACGATCAGACCTCGAAGCCAGTTCCACTGCTTCCCCCCCACATTGTTCCCCTCTAATCAGGGACCAATTTAGATCTGGGACAGCAGGTGGATGCAATTGTCAGGAAGAACAGAAAACCAGCAGGCTCTGGACAGGCTCAGGGTAACCCCTGGACTATCTACTAGGGGAACTCATATGTTAACTGTAACGCTAATCTTCCGTAACCTAATTGTCATCTCCTTATTTTCTTACTGTACCTAAATTACAAGGGTTGGATTTGCACTAAACACTTTTATACAAAGTACCAGTCAAAATGACACCTACTCATTCAAGGGTTTTTCTTTATTTTGACTATTTTCTACATTGTAGAGTAATAGTGAAGACATCAAAACTATGAAATAACATATGGAATCATGTGTTAAGCAAATCAAAATATTTTATATTTGAGATTCTTGAAAGTAGCCACCCTTTGCCAAAAGTGTGCAAAGCGGTCATCAAGGCTCTCACAACCAGCTTCATGAGGAATGCTTTTCCAACATTCTTGAAGGAGTTCCCACATATGCTGAGGGTTTGTTGGCTGCTTTTCCTTCACTCCGCAGGCCAACTCATCCCAAACCATCTCAATTGAATTGAGGTCGGGTGATTGTCGAGGCCAGGTCATCTGATGAAGAGTGAAGAAACGTTCAAAGTTATTGAAATGTTCCGTATTGACTGACCTTCATGTTTCAAAGTAATGATGGGCTGTCATTTCTCTGCTTATTTGAGCTGTTCTTGCCATAATATTGACTTGGTCTTTTACCAAACAGGGCTATCTTCTGTATACCACCACTACCTTGTCACAGCTGATTGGCTCAAACGCATTAAGGAAAGAAATTCCACAAATTAATCTGAAATGCATTCCAGGTGACTACCTCATGAAGCTGGTTGCGAGAATGCCAAGCTTGTGCAAAGCTGTCAAGGCAAATAATGGCTACTCTGAAGAATTTAAAATATATTTTGATTGGTTTAACAGGTTATTTTTTTTCTACATGATTCCATAGGTGTTATTTCATAGTTTGTGTCTTCATTATTATTCTACAACGTAGAAAATAGCACACATAACAAAAAAACCCTTGACTGAGTAGGTGTGTCCAAACTTCTGACTGGTACTCTATATCAGCACATAAAAGGAAGGTACAAAATGTGTTATATAGTTAGCCCCATACATTGCCTACTGGTATCATTTTAACTTGAGAACATATAGCTCAACATGTAAACAATGTGTGACTTTAGCTATTCTCTGCTTCAGATGACAGATGCCCAGAAGGCCAGTAATCCCACCATACACGCATTGGCGATGCATGCCATTTGATAAACTACCAAATGGATTAAGATAGCTGATATACTGAGTGGCCTATTAATTAGGGCCGATTTCAATTTTTCATAACAAATCGGTAATCGGCATTTTTGGGCACCGATTATGGCCGATTACATCGCACTCCACGAGGAGACTGCGTGGCAGGCTGACCACCTGTTATAAGAGTGCAGCAAGGAGCCGAGGTAAGGTGCTGGTTAACGCATTAAACTTATCTTTATAAAAAACTAACAATCACTAGTTAACTACACACGGTTGATGATATTACTAGTTTATCTAGGACAAAACCACTGGCCATTTTGGACACCGCTGAATGTGTATTACTTACGGCGATTTGACATTAGGATTAACAATTGTCCATTCATCACACGGAGTCATGCCAGGTTATGTTAAGTCATCCAATGCTCACTGACTGCTGCGGAATTCTCTGGAGGCCTTGTTTGTTAGGCAAATGTGCTCAGCGGGGAGACGGCCTGTCCCCTTCAGGCTTCTGCCTCTCGTAACAAGAGAGCGGGCACCCCGGAGTTGTACAGTAACAAGCACTTTGTCTTTGAAATATTCAACAATATGCCATCCTGCTCTTCCCCGTCGAGGTAAAACTGCAGGTAGGATTAGGAGCTAGAAGAAAATACTCTTCTAGCGAGTTAGCCACATCTGGAGCAACTCACACTGAAATTAAAACGGCTCTTTCCCATTCAGTGCTATCCACTCCACATAGCACAAGGCTGGAGAGTGGAGAGCCGCTGGTCATTCATTCTCAGTGTGCCAGGACTATGGAGGGCTATTTCACTGGACAAAAATCCACTGTGTGCCTAATCTCTCAAAGCGCTGACATGCTTTGTGTTCATTATCTTCAGCCGCCCAGGATCCAACCAAAGCATGAAATCTGGAAACCTTTCAGGAATTTATCTATATATCCAGTAAGATCAGCAGAGCGGCAGGCAGCCCGCACAGGCCTCACCAAATCATTTCACTATACCACAAACCGAACAGCCTATAGTAGGAGAACTGAATGCACACTGCATGTGGAACATAATCCTTTAATTACCTGGATTTTCATATACAGTTCAACTCATGAATGTTAGCATTAAATTCGATAGGGCACTAGCCTAGATGTGGCAATATGCCTGGTATTTATTAAAATACTCCAGTTTAGGGAGGTCAGCGGTTCAGACTTTCATGTGTGGGTGTTGGTTTGCCTCTTCTCGCTCTGTTGACAAGGTCACCGGTTAAAATATGTCCCGCTCGTCTATTCCCAGAAAAGTCAGTCTCCCATGTGACAAAAACACAGATCGATATTACAGGCTCAACGTGGAATTTATACAACTTGTGGTCGTCCTCAAGAACTCTGCAATCACATGAGTGCTACAGCACTTAACCAAATAATGGCCTCTTCCTGGTGCACACTTGCATTAAAAGGGTAACTGCACCCAAAAATCCAAACTTCTTCAATTTTTCCCAGACCTCAAATTGTCTTGTGAAGTGGTTTAACATTGTTGTGGAAAAACAACAATTGGTTGTTCTAAGTCCACAACAATGTTAATTGAGAGTGAAAACCTGGGAAAAAAAAAAAAAAAAAGAGAAAACAGAATTCGGGAAATTTTTCAAAACTGTTTTTATAGGGCCCAAGATTTGTAGCAGAGTGAGCTTAGCTTTGCCGTGCCTGTCTGAGCAGCATTAGAGAATTACTTATCAAGAAGGGGCGTCTAAGAGCAACTGAACTACTCATCTGACTGATGTCAGTTCCTGTTAAACAGAATCTGACATGAGCATGGGTTCAAAATAATTGCACCAAAACAGGCAGCGAGTTCCAAAGGCTCCACTTTTGGCCAGGGCCCATAAGGCTCTGGACAAAAGTTGTGTACTAAGGGAATTGGGGTGCCATTTAAGAGAGAACTTGGCTGTGTTTGTGCAGACTCAGACTAGAACAGCAGCATTTGTTCCCAACATCATGCAAGCAAAGCAGCCTTCATCTACAGCCAAAAGCTCTGACAACAACATAGGAGTACAGTGCATTAATTGATTGCATCTATACCCAGATAAGGAGCAGAGTGAGGAGGCAGAAACTCTCATGGGGTCAGACTATTCAAACAAACCTTGTTGTTGTTGTTAAACCCACAAGACTCCAATAAGACATTTGCGATTGTCTCCCATCGTGCCACAAAGGAGCGAAAACCACACACACACACACAAAACTCCTCACAATTTATGCACTGCAAGAGCAAAATCACATTGTCCATAGCAGAACACTTGCACAAAACGTTTTTACCTGGAGCCTTTGCCGCAATACCTCATGAGAAAGCTTCATGTTTTGAGATTAAGTGAATTCCTTCAATAGATGTCAGCTGTTGGGACTGTGGCTTGGGTAATGTGAGTCACGAGGAGCATTGCATCGTGCATCTGACTGCAAGAGCACACTGACTCAGAGTACAGTTGCACAATTGTGACCTCAAATATCACCTCCACCACCTGGTCAGCTACTGTACAGTTTAGGGCTAGGTATGTCCAGAGCTAGCCTCTATGGGCAAATAGACCCACGTTTGGAGACTAGAGATGTTCCTGATATTTAGGTTGCTGATGATATTATAGTATGCTACATCAATGCCATGTTCAATTCTATCATCATTGACACCAATAGATGACCAGGCAAACATACATAACACTTTTCAACAGAGGAGGAGACATGGAGAAGGATTGGAAGAGGACCACAGTGAGAAACAATTCTTTAGAATAACCAAAGGGTTATTTTAAACACACTGCTGCACACCAAAGAGTGCAGAGGTCACAAACTGGACCTAAAGTGATTTGATAAATGGCAGAACTGAACAAATAACTATTTCATACAGCTGTCCATCAAATCTCCATAACAATTCGCCCAGACACAAAAACCTATGCAGTGTTTCAGCTGCCCATGACAACCAAGGAAATTCCTTTTTGATGCCTTCATGTACATGTTGTGAGATGTAAGAATATGTTCTAATCATATACAAGTGTCCAGAGGCAGTTGTACTGGTCTCAGTCACATATCTATTTCTGCATAGTGCATACGTCCTTGTAAAGGTCTTCCAATGCCAGTGTGTAAGGATATACCGGTCTTGTGAATGACAAAGTGTGATGATGGCACAGCAGGCTACTCCTATACGGGTTGAGTTATTTGAAATATCAACATCAGTGATATTGATAATGAAAGCATTTTCCCTCTAAACGTTGTGGGCTGCCGCCTTCTCTCATTCCTATGGAGCATTTAGTTCAGATATTTGTGAACACTGCTATTGGTTCATTTTAAATAAACGAAATGAAAAGAAAACGTGGAGACTTCAAAGGAGCTCGAGTAGGCTCGCTTGGCATCGCAATTGTAGGGAACAGTTTTCCTGCTATCTATCCTGAGTAGGACAGTGATTCCACCGAGACATCTAAGCAATAGTGCGCGCTTGGGAAAAGAAAACGGCACACTAAAATCTTGCCTTGTTCCTTACACTTTAATAGGCTACTGACGCTAAATAACCGTTCACACGGCCTTCAGACTGACACGACTTTACTTTTCTGTCGAGTTGCCGAGTATCAATCTGCTCAAACGTGTTTTTCCTTGATTTGCATGAATCCAGAAAACGGCGATGGGACACGTGAAGTAGTCGAGCTGATTTTTCTTCTTCTTTATACTAGCTGATATTAAAACACGAAACTGTTAACCGAGCGACAAAAATAATAAACACCAGCATTGTCAATCCCAAATACATTGTATCAATATTAGATCGGTCTACAACTATTAGGCTTATAACTTAAATTAAGCGACATTTAAGGGACCGGGAGTCACTCTCTAGCGTGACCAAAAAAAAAGATCGTTTTGGTTCGAAATTGGTGCAGAACTGTACAACATTTTAATCTGGCTACGTCATTTGAGAATGGAAAAAATAAGCATCAACGCCAATGGAAAATATAGTGACTGTTTGACCAGGTTAGGGCATTGAATACAGTCGTGAGTTTAAATCTAAATAAACGTGAGAAAATTAAGAAGGGAAGAGCATGAATCTCCGCCCCTAATCCTCGCATTCCTCAGATTCCCACACACTAAACTCACCTGCCTATTAATTTTCTCCCGGTGCATTTCGACCTCAGAGTCATAAATCTTACAAAAAGTAACACTTCATGTAACGTCCACAAGATACAATAATGGACAAATCAAAAGTTTCGGCTGCAATGTATCAAGGGGCACACTCAATACCCAGTGAATGACCCTCAGAGGTGTGCGTGGTAGTGAATCAGTCACAAGAGAAATATTAGTTTTCATTATGGTCCTTGCTTGCTATGTATAGGCTATGGCAAAAGCAGGAAATAAACAACACATGCTGCACTGTTTGTATAGTAAAAAAAAAAGAGGACTTAAATAGTAGCTTGTCTAGCGCAGACCATTTAGCCTGCAGATGTTTTCATTTTTACAGATTTTCTCCATGCTTTCAGAATAAATGAAAACGAGCCTGTACCTTAAGGAGTATTATTGTGATCGCTGTGTTTTGGCGTGGATCCACATTGGAACATGTAACTTAATCAGCATGGAAGTAGCACCTCTACAAGTCCGCTCCTAGTCCCATGCAATGTAACTCGCCTCCATAGTCAAGAACAAGATCCCTTCTTCCCTCTCCGCTTCCACGCCAAAGGAATACGAGTATGCATGACGTCACCTAGGCTGTAGGTTTGCAGCTTCAGTATTCATTGGGTCTAGTTTGTAAAAGAGGGCGTTTCACTGGAGACTCGCTTTGTTGAATAGACCAATGGTAAGGGGAAAACAGTTTCCTTGGTTACACATTTTGTTAAGCAGGATACCATAATCATTTAGTAAATTGTTCCCCATTATCAGTCACTTTCTGCACCTTTATCAGTGGTGGCTAGTGGGAGGAGCTATAGGAGGACGGGCTCATTGTAATGGTTCGAATGGAATACAAGGAACTGTATCAAACACAACAAACATATGGAAACCACTTGCTTGACTCATATGGAAACCACTTGATTACAATGAGCCTGTCCTCCTATAGCTACTCCCACCAGCCTCCACTGACCTTTATGTAGGGTAGTCTGTTTTGAGTCATATCCTCCCAAGGTTACGCATTAATTGATTCATACAGTAGCCTATACGGCGGCCTAAAACGTGAATTTATCTTGTAAAGGATATTGCCTAAGCCATTCCTTTGGCTGCTGGGGGAAGAACGGCACATACACTACTGTTCAAAAGTTTGGGTTACTTAGAAATGTCCTTGTTTTTGAAAGAAAAGCACATTTTTGGTCCATTAAAATAACATAAAATTGATCAGAAATACAGTGTGGACATTGTTAATGTTGTAAATGACTATTGTAGCTGGAAACGGCAGATTTTTAATGGAATACCTACATAGGCGTACAGAGACCCATTATCAGCAACCATCACTCCTGTGTTCCAATGGCACAGTGTGTTAGCTATTCCAAGTTTATAATTTTAAAAGGCTAATTGATCATTAGAAAACCCTTTTGCAATTACGTTAGCACGGCTGAAAACTGTTGTGCTGATTAAAGAAGCAATAAAACTGACCTTCTTTAGACTAGTTGAGTATGTGGAGCATCAGCATTTTGGAGGTTCGATTACAGGCTCAAAATGGCCAGAAACAAAGGACACTCTTCTGAAACTCGTCAGTCTATTCTTGTTCTGAGAAATGAAGGCTATTCCATGAGAGAAATTGCCAAGAAACTGAAGATCTGGTACAACGCTGTGTACTACTCCCTTCACAGAACAGCACAAACTGGCTCTAACCAGAATATAAAGAGGAATGGGAGGCCCCGGTGCACAACTGAGCAAGAGGACAAGAACATTAGAGTGTCTAGTTTGAGAAACAGACGCCTCACAAGTCCTCAACTGGCAGCTTCATTAAATATTACCCACAATACACCAGTCTCAACATCAACAGTGAAGAGTCGACGCCGTGATGCTGGCCTTCTAGGCAGAGTTGCAAAGAAAAAGCCATATCTCAGACTGGCCAATTAAAATAAATATTAAGATGGGCAAAAGAACACATGGAAACTATGTGTTTGATGTATTTGATACCATAACACTGATTCCACTACACTACAGCCATTACCACGATCTCATCCTCCCCATATGGTGCCACCATCCTCCTGTGCTCCATACAGAAAAGCAAGTAATCTGCAGATGAGTCGTTTTCAGCAGCGCCAAGCACTGTCAGAGCCACCTATGTGAAGCTAACCACAATAACGATTAGTCACAATAGTGGCGTTTGCGGTTTGCCTTCAAAATAAAAGTCCCGTATTGAAACTGATGCAAACGGATACAAATAGTGTAAAAATGCCATTTTTGGACTATATAATGCTTAAAAAGTTAGCAAAGTTGTTATAATTTTTTTTTATTAAACTACAATTAGTTCATTTGGCAAAATAGGACAAATCAGTTGAAATTGCACTGTGGATGTATTAGACTTCATAATTTCCATACTACTATGAATATTGAACATTCAAATTGCAATGTATATTCTTACATAGGGATCTTTGGTCCGTAAAATGGGGTATCAGCCTAATAATTAACACCCAGAACCGGCGCCAGGATAAAATTACATAGGGGGCTGTTTAAATTGGCGGGAAGGCTACAGATTTCACACCAATCACCGCTGCGCTGTATCAGCACAAAGGACAACGCCCTATACACACCAAAGCAATGACATTTTCATAATGAACACAAGCAACAAGTTAGATAGGGTAATTAACATATTACATACAAACAGCCTATGTGAATGCAGCCGTACACACAGCTGTCTTACCAAAATAATGCAAACTCAATGCTGAAAGTAATAGCCTAGTTTTTCATGCATGCAAACAAAAATATTGAATAGCAGTTTGGCTTAGAATACCGACACTGTTACTGCAAATTAATTAATGCGAACAGAACAAAACAGCCGTACCAGTGGAGGTGCCTCAGAAGAGTAAGGGGAGGACCATCCTCACTGAATTTCACATAAATAAAAATAGTAAAACATTTAAAAGGTTATCCTTTTTAAATCTTTACTAAATATATTTACATCACCAAATAATTGGTTAAAATCACATTGTTTTGCAATGAGGTCTACTGTAGCCTTAACAGCACTCTGTAGAGAGCACCATGGTGTAGTCGGAGGACAGCTAGCTTCCATCCTCCTCTGGGTACAATGGCTTCAATTCAAAACCTAGGAGGATCATGTTTCTCACCCCCTTCCATAGACGTACACAGTAATTATGGCAACTTCTGGAGGATGTCCTCCAACCTATCAGAGCTCTTACAGCATGAACTGAGATTTTGTCCACCCAATCAAAGGATCAGATAATTAAAATAGTACTGAAAGCATAAGCTACAGCAAACTAGCACTGCTGTGCATAAAATATTGTGAGTAGTTGACTCAAAGAACGAGAAAGAATAGTTGAATAAATTAAATGCTTAAAAAATGAAGGAGAAGCAAGAGAGCTATATTTTGTCTTTTTTTTCACTTTCACTTACTGAGCTAGCAAATGTAGCTAGCTAGCTAATTTACCCTACTCAAACACCCAGCTCAAACAAAGGGATGCTTTGTCAGCTAGCTGGCTTTGACTATGCAACACAACACTGGAACTCTTCCAATTCAAGGTAAGCTTTTGGTTTTACAAATTCATTGCCACCGGGGCCCGCCAGTGTAACTGCTAAACTGCTTATTTAACTTTTACTGACTGTACACTGTACCGTTACTGCGTGATTGTAACGGGTTTACTAACATGATAGTTCTATATGTTGACTATGACGTTACTTTAGCAAAAATGGTGACAACGATGTGGGCTGTGTGTAGGGGTTATGATATGGTTTGGCTTGGAAAGTTTTTTTTGGCTGGTCACATACAGCTGATGTGTTGTATATTGGAGTCCACAAGCGAAGTGAAAAGGTGAGAGGAGGAAAGTGCATAAACGCGAGAAGGAATACAACGTGGAGAACTCCCGAGTGGCGCCGTGGTCTAAGGCACTGCATCACAGTGCTAGCTGTGCCACTAGAGATCCTGGTTGGGGCAGCGCACAATTGTCCCAGCATTGTCTGGGTTAGGGGGAGGGTTTGGCCGGCAGGGATGTCCTTGTCCCATTGCACTCTAGTGACTCCTGTGGTGGGCCGGGTGCATATACGCTGACACGGTCGCCAGGTGTACAACGTTTCCTCTGACACATTGGTGTGGCTGGCTTCTGGGTTAAGCGGGCATTGTGTCAAGAAGCAGTGCTGCTTGGTTGGGTCGTGTTTCGGAGGATGCACGGCTCTCGACCTTTGCCTCTCCCGAGTCGATACGGGAGTTGCAGCGATGAGACAAGACTGTAGCTACCAATTGGATACCACGAAATTGGGGAGAAAAGGGGGTAAAAGTAAAAAAAGATATATATATTTTCTTTTATAAAGGACTACAACGTGACTGGTATGAATGTGAGCTGTGTTTATGTGTGATCAGGGGTGTATTCATTCCGCCGATTCTGTTGTAAAACGTTTTTTAAACAGAAGCCAACACGAACGAAACGGGGATAAACATACCTGGATTTCTCCAAAAGAAACTCTCGTTTGGGACTGTTAGACTAATGATTACACCGTAGATCATCAAGATGCAGGCAAGAGTTTTCAAGGCGATATTGAATGTGTGACTGTCTTTCCATGTGTCACTGTTTGTCACCTAAAAAAAAATGTCTCAACCTGTGTGCACCTTCCTTGTAAACTTTCATTCACAAATTTGAAGTCGGAAGTTTACATACACCTTAGCCAACTACATTTCAACTCAGTTTTTCACAATTCCTGACATTTAATCCAAGTAGAAATTCCCTATTTTAGGTCACTTAGGATCACCACTTTATTTTAAGAATGTGAAATGTCAGAATAATAGTAGAGAGAATGATTTATTTCAACTCTTATTTCTTTCATCGCATTCCTAGTGGGTCAGAAGTTTACATACACTCAATTAGTATTTGGTAGCGTTGCCTTTAAATTGTTTAACTTGGGTCAAACGTGTCGGGTAGCCTTCCACACGCTTCCCACAATAAGTTGGGTTAATTTTGGCCCATTTGTCCTGACAGAGCTGGTGTAACTGAGTCAGGTTTGTAGGCCTCCTTGCTAGCACGCGCTTTTTCAGTTCTGCCCACAAATGTTCAATTGGATTGAGTTCAGAGCTTTGTGATGGCAACTCCAATACCTTGACTTTCTTGTCCTTGTCATTTTTCCACAACTTTGAAAGTATACTTGGGGTCATTGTCCATTTGGAAGACCCATTTGCAACCAAGCTTTAACTTCCTGACTTGAGATGTTGCTTCAACATATCCACATAATTTTCCATCCTCCTGATGTCATCTATTTTGTGAAGTGCACCAGTATCCGAGTTGTGCATATTGTTCACCAGCGTATCTGCCCTCTCATTGGCTAGAATGGTCACACCTGATCTCGCCTCTTCTTCTCCCACCTGCCTTCCATCCTTGAGATCATACCTTAACCTTTAATTCTCCTAACCTGCTGAGCAAGTTCTCCTAACCTGCTACGAGTCACTTCGAATTGTAGCTGAATACCAAAGATTGTGGATAAATGAAGACAGTTCACTCAGGCTGTTTTACAGTACGTTACAAAAAAGAATAATAGTTACCGGAATACTTAACTGGGGGTGTCTCCTATAGACACCAATGCAATAGCAGCTGGATCTGGTCTACTTACTTAGTTCATTGACTTTCACTGAACCAGAATTATTTTTTTTTTAAACAGTGAGTGGGGTGTCTCACTTCCTCGTTTGTCTCTGTGTAAAGTTCCACTTAGTCAAAACGGGAAACTCTTTTCACACCACTTTGATACCATAACTTATGCAGCAGTTTAGGAGAATTAACACAGCAGGTTAAGAGACTGAGGTTAAGGTTAGGAAAAGGGTTAGGGTTAGAAAAAAATGCTCTCCTAACCTGCTACAAAAATATCTTTAAATCGAATTGGCTTGCTAACGATTCTGGTCACCTGTGTACCTATACACCACTTGATCGGTGACCTACAGTGGCAAGAAAAAGTATGTGAACCCTTTGGTACCCCTGGATTTCTGCATAAATTGGTCATAAAATTGTATCTGAACTTCATCTAGGTCACAACAATAGACAAACACAGTCTGCTTAAACTAATAACACAACCAATTATGCGTTTTCATGTCTTTATTGAACACACCGTGTAAACATTCACAGTGCAGGATGGGAAAAGTATGTGAACCCTTGGATTTAATAACTGGTCGACCCTCCTTTGGCAGTAATAACCTCAACCAAACGTTTTCTGTAGTTGCGGATTAGACCTGCACAATGATCAGGAGGAATTTTGGACCATTCCTCTCTATAAAACTGTTTCAGTTTAGCAACATTATTGGGGTGTCTGGTATGAACTGCTCTCTTGAGGTCATGCCACAGCATCTCAATCAGGTTGAGGTCAGGACTCTGACTGGGCCACTCCAGAAGATGTATTGATTTACTTTTGTGTTTTGGGACATTGTCCTGTTGCATCACCCAACTTCTGTTGAGCTTCAATTGGCGGACAGATAGCCTAACATTCTCCTGCAAAATGTCTTGATAAACTTGGGAATTCATTTTTACGTCAATGATAGCAAGCTGTCCAGGCCCTGAAGCAGCAAAGCAGCCCCAAACCATGATGCTCCCTCCACCATACTTTACAGTTGGGATGAGATTTTGATGTTGGTGAGCTGTGCCTTTTTTTCTCCACACATAGTGTTGTGTGTTCCTTCCAAACAACTTAACTGTAGTTTAATCTGTCCACAGAATATTTTGCCAGTAGCGCTGTGGAACATCCAGGTGCACTTTTGTAAACTTTTTCTGAGATTTATTTTGTTTGAGCATGGTTCACATCAGGCAATGCTTCTTGTGAATAGCAAATTCAAATTTTGTGAGTGTTTTTTATAGGGCAAGGCAGCACTAACCAACATCTCCAATCTCGTCTCATTGATTGGAATCCAGGTTAGCTGACTCCTGGCTCCAATTAGCTTTTGGAGAAGTCATTAGCCTAGGGGTTCACATACTTTTTCCAACCTATGTTTAAATTATGTATTCAATATAGACAAGAAAAATACAATAATTTGTGTGTTATTAGTTTAAGCACAATATGTTGGTCTATTGTTGTGACTTAGATGAAGATCAGATCAAGTTCGATGAACAATTTATGCAGAAATCGAGGTAGTTCCACGGGGTTCACATACTTTTTCTTGCCACTGTATAAGAAAAGATTGTGTATTATATGACTGCTCTAACAATGGAAATAGGCCTACATGTCCTCAAAGATGGAAGGCAGGCGGGACGAGGCAATACCAGGTGGACCATTCTAGCTAGTGCGAGGGCAGATACACGTGAACAACATGCACGACTCCAATATAACGTGTGTTGCCACGTGTGTCCAAGTTGCCACGTGTGTCCAATTATATCAGTCCAATTATATCAGTGCATTCGCAATAACAACCTAACCCTTACAAATCTTCTATTAGATCGAATAATCCTCACGTAGCAAATTAGCAATTACATTTTCTGTTGACCAAATTCAACACTCTCATTGATCTCCATATAAAAATGCCTTACTTAAAAAAAAAAAAAAATACTTTAAATTTAATTTGATGTCAGCCTCCACTTATCAGTTTTGCTTACGTTATGATAGGGATAATTTACCATAATGAAGTACACCAGAATTATTATATTACAAGTCATTTACATGATGAATTCGAAAAGTATTTAGGAGGATATTCCACATTAGATTAACCCAAGTGACATTCTAGCACGTCTGTTTACAGTTCCACACTCTGTTTACAGTGTACCATCTGCTGTTAACTTTCATGCACAGACACTTTG
Organism: Oncorhynchus mykiss; assembly: GCF_057628025.1. NCBI lineage: Eukaryota > Metazoa > Chordata > Actinopteri > Salmoniformes > Salmonidae > Oncorhynchus > Oncorhynchus mykiss. Next base: position 59,036,261 of record NC_143024.1, on the reverse strand, counting down.
AAGGCCTGGGCCCAGTTCTTCTAACGTTGTCTGAATTTCGCCTATCGGATAGGATGAAATGCACAGAAATAGAACGAATAGAACGAGAGTCCCCATTCAAGACCGCGGTTCATCCATTCTATATGTTCTATTTCTATGCATTTAATCCTATCCGATAGGCGAAATCCAGACAGATTGCTTTTGAAAAACTGGGCCCTGATGAGAATTCAGAGGTTATTTCCTATAACCTCTTAGACCCTGAATGTTGAATAGGCTGTTTTGGGAGAAATTGAGTGATAGCGGTTTTTCCCCATTAAGTTCTTGAATGTAAATGTTAATCCTTATAGAATAGGCCTAAACTGATTTAAGCAACAGCAGGAAGGTGATGAGGTGGTGTGGTGACCTTTCTGTCAAACTTTAACGAACCTTCCTATTTACTTATTCATTTTTTCCTCCTGACTGATTTTACTTGACAAAATGATGTGCGATCACAGTGCTGCAGTAATACATAACGTACTACTACAGTGTTGTCACAAGATGAATAACGATGTTACTACCACATGGGTATACGGGGTAAATGAATGTAAAGTGCTACCTCAAATTCCTTGTTTGAATCACACGTACAATTGATAAACAGACGAGAAGCTATGAGTGGAAGAGACCTACATGGCTTTACAACCAGCAGCCGATCAAAACATTTAGGTAAGACAGCTCAGCTCCAATCTGAACCAATGCTGACTGCTCTTTCCTCAAGACTCTGCCAGGACCTTTATGTCTGCGTTGTCAGTAGCAGCAGCATGGCTTGTGTTTATTCACCTGTCTCATGGAGTCCCAGCTGAATGAGGTCAGGACCAGCCTGTCTGACATGGCCAGACAGTTGATGGGTGACAGATCTGTTGACATCATGAGAAGGTGAAAGACTGAACAGTGCATGTATGCCTCTGCATGATATCTGCAACATCATTTACATCTGAGACCATATTTACATGGAGTTGGTGTTCTTTCTCAAATGAACAACCATGGGCTCTTTCTGAATCATATTTCAGTTTTACGGTGCTAGAAACCTTCATTCAGAGTTTAAAGATCATGGGCATTAACGAACACACACACACACACACACACACACATACACACACACACACACACACACACACACACACACACACACACACACACACACACACACACACACACACACACACACACACACGATCTCCAATGATACGGAGGAGCGGATTTACTATAAAACAGCAGACCATTACTTAACCTACTGTAAATGGGCTCTCCAAAAAAATATACGATTTAAGAAGAATATCAACATCAAATTTGAATATTCATGAGTCTGCAGGAGGATCAACCACAAAGCTGTTTGAAGTTCCCAATCTTTTTGCATCCTAGCACTGTGAGAAGTTAACCCTAGGGGGCATGAGGATTATGCTTGTAGACCTGCAGTGTTTTAATTGGTAAACTGTGGCAGCAGCTTTTGTTGTTGTTGTTGTGTCTCATTACGGTTGCCCATGGCTCCTTCCAATTCAGCTCTCTGCGTGGACCAGATAAGGCAACCAGTGTTTTCATACGACCGCCACGCTGAAAGGCAGGCTTTCTGTTGTGGATTTCCCAGTGGTGGTAGAGGGGAGTCACCGCAGGATGTGATCAGATGATTGACTTTCCAGTAAGAGAGTGGGAGTGTCCTGGATACTAAGGCCTTACATCTTTGAAGGAGAGATCCTGACAAGATCCCTAGGTCAACACATGGTAAAGGGAGAATTCACAGCCTACTTTTAACGGCTGGGGTTTTGAGCAGGGTAATCGAGAGCTGTGGTTTGCCTGTGCTTGTAGGTGTGTGGTTTAATCTCATGTCACCTAAACGTTTTCTTTGTAGTTTCACATGTTTTGCAGCATGTTAACATCAAACATCATTTTCCCCCTTACAGTCTTTGTCACGTCCTGACCATAAAGAGTCCTTATTTTCTATGGTAGAGTAGGTCAGGATGACTGGGGGGTTAGTCTAGTTTATTATTTCTATGTGGGGTTCTAGGTTTGTTTTTCTATGTTGGTGTTTGTGTATGATTCCCAATTAGAGGCAGCTGGTAATCGTTGTCTCTAATTGGGGGATCATATTTAAGCAGCTGTTTTTCTCACTTGTGTTTATAGGATATTGTTTAGAGTTATTGCACGTAGCATCACTGTAGTCACGGTTCATTGTTAGTGTGTTGTTTATTTGTTTTTGTCTTCTCTAAGTTTCACTTTCTAATAAATAATGTGGAACTCAACATCCGCTGTGTCTTGGTCCGTTTCTACAAACGAATGTGACAGTCTTAGAAAAAAGGTTTCTTCGGCTGTCCCCATAGGAGAACCTTTTTTGGTTCCAGGTAGAACCCTCTGTAGAAAGGGTTGCACATGGACCCAAAAAGATTCTACCTGGAACCAAAAAGGGTTATTCAAATGGTTCTCCTATGGGGACAGCCGAAGAGCCCTTTAAGTTTCTAGATTTGTATTTATTTATTTTTTCACAATTTTTCCCTAAGACTGTACACATGGAACAAAACTAAGGGCACATTCACTGCGGTAGAGGACAGTATAAAGGGCTGCACCGAGAGAGCATTTTCATAATGGAAAAGGCAAATAAATGACAGGAGATTAAGATACTCACCCCCTCCTTCTGTTCCCACCAGAAACACGCCTTATGCATGTTCCCCCTGAATATTTTAATTTACCAATGTGTTTTCCTTTCAAGTGGCGATAATGTTTCACATGAATTCCTGCAGATTATGAGCCTTTCAAAGTAAATATTTCAAAGGCAAAACCCCACACACACTGAATGAACGTCTGAATAAAGACCATTTTCCCCATGATGCATAACAAGGAAAAAATTGACCAATCTCTCATTCTGTATTGCTCAGTAAGCTAGGAACATAGAGCACTAAGGAGAGTACTCCTTTTTGGCCATGTTTATACCATGTATTACTCATAGACCCGAGTCCCAAATGGCACCCTATCCCCTACATAAGTGCACTACTTTTACCCATAGGTCCTGGTCAAAAGAACATAAAGTGAATTTAGGCTGTGACGTTTGGGATGCGGACGCAATCTTCCATGATTGCCGTCTATGCCTTGGTCATGATTGGTCATAATGAGATCAGCGATTACAAGCTAATGCTACCATAATGTGATCATGTTATCATAAACTTGTGAGAGGATTTATAATGGCCACAGTGTGTGGAACACAGTAGCTGTTGGCTGATTTAAGAGCTGTCGTTCAGGTGAGGAGGGCTCTCCATGCAGCCAAGGAGACCAAAAAGAGCTCCCTGCTGAGGCAGCCCAGACAGGTGTGGAGCAGAGAGAACAGCAGACTAGCCAATGCAGGATAAGAAACTCCTCCCAGCACACATTACCAGGAACCACTACACCATATACTGTATTGTAGTCTGTAGCCTACTACCCACCCTACTCATCCACATTCAGTTCTGGCAAGCACTGCTCGAAACTAAAATAAGCCCAGTAAAATGAGAGATGGGTGATTTGAAATGGCTTTCTGTGACCAAAGAAGACAGAGAAAGAAAGAGAAAGAAAGAAAGAAAGAAAGAAAGAAAGAAAGAAAGAGGGAATGGGTAGCTCAGTGGAGGGTGCTAGCTAGCTAGCTTCTGTGGCGTTGTAAAATGAACTCTCCCTGGTATGATGATGAGGCAGAAGCAGAGGAAGCGCTGGGCTGCCGCGGCCCGCTGGTGTCATGCGCTGGTGTCATGCGTTGTGAAGTGAGAAGGGCAGAGCTAGCTCTGGGGTGTAGGCTGTTCTCGGGGTAATGACTGTGTCGGTGCAATCCAAGGTTAATGGTGTACACAAGCGTGGGTTTCTGTAATGAGCCTTCTCTGAAGACAGACACACAGATTGACCGACCGCACCACGGCAACCACACATAGCCACTGAATTCATTAGCGTGAAGGTGATATAAGAGAAGGGAGAAAAAGTTTGTTTCTATAGTTACAATCCCATTATATTTTAGCTGGGACTAATGGATGAGCATGTTCGGCACACTGTGAAGATGCGTCCCAAATGGCAACCTTTTCCCTATGGGCCCTGGTCAAAAGTAGTGCACTACATAGGGAATAGGTTGCCATTTGAGAAGCAGTCTGTGTTCAGTAGTGCTTGGTACAGTGTGCTGTATGCTTAATGGAATTCCCTTTGCTCTCCTTCCATGCAGCAGGGAAAAGGCTGAAGCTGAGCTGAAAGGATGTCTGGGAGCAAATGGTCTGGCCAGTAGAACAGACATGGGCATCCGCTCTGAGCTACTGGACCACAGTACCCCTCTCAGTTCTGAGTGTGTAGATACTGTTCCAGTCCCTATTGAGTGAGACAATACCATACTGTGTGTGTATGTGTGTGTGTGTGTGTGTGTGTGTGTGTGTGTGTGTGTGTGTGTGTCTGTGCACAAACTCATGTCTATGTGTGTGGGTGTCTCATTAGAGCTGTTTCTGGAGAGTGAGCGGGAGGCGTTCAGGTGTACCACGGTGGAGCCCATCTGGCAGCTGACGGAGGACTTGCAGTACAGACTGAGTGAAGTCCAACACCAGCAACACCACCAGCCTCCTCAGCCGGCAGACTGAGACCAGGTACTCCAGCAGGTAGGTAACGACACGGGCGCGTCCCAAACGGCACCCTATTCCCCGTGTAGTGCACTACATTTGACCAGGGCTCTGGGGATAGGGTGCCATTTGGGATGTGTCCCATGACCTGAGAGAGGAGTGCTGTGCCCACTGTTTCAGAAAGCTGCAGAGGAACTTACTTTCCTCCATATGAAAGTGGAGCCCTTGACTTTGTTTGTGAAAACTGTGGTTCTGTTTTTTAATTCCAGACAATATACTGCAATGAATCCTAAGGCATTCAATCTCTACAGTTACCAAAATAATAGACCGTACTTTGCAGATCCTACCTAGATCCTACCAAAAGTCCTTTGGTTGCCCACAATAGAGCATTCATTCCCCATGAATCTGATGTTTGTCAGAACTCCTCGCTACGTAAGTCACCTCTCTTTAATTAATTCTCCTTTTGACTCCTGGAGGCTTTTTCATTCTCAGGGAGCGAATGGTGGGATTAAGAGCAGGCAGGAGAAGGGATGTCTTTGAAAGTGGGCCATATAGGGGGATGAATCCACTGCCAGCCATTTTGTCTGCTTGCCTGCCTGCCCCTGTGTGAGTGAGTCAGTCTCTGGCGTACCTCCATCCCCCACTCATCTTCTCTTTCATCCAGCCCCTGCTGCCCCCCCACTCAGTCCTGCCCACCTGAGAGCCTCACCATAATGGAGCTACTGCCTCCTCTCCTCTCTCTAGCCGCCTGCATGCTTCTTGTACTAAGTGACCTACCATTCTAGATACCATTCCCTTAAAACTATTAATTACGATTCCATACTTGTTTGTGCATCAGAGGAATTTGTTTGGAGGGAAGGTTTGAGAAGTTTTGTCAGGCTTTAAAACAGGGTGCTATTTGGGAGGCAATCTGTGAGTCCCTAATGGCCTGTCTGAGACGTACTGCACTGCATTACGGCTTTAGAAGGTGAGGAAAATGTCCTCACCAACACTCTCTTCTATACATTTACAGTGGCTTGCAAAAGTATTCACCCCTTGGCATTATTCCTATTTTGTTGCCTTAAAACCTTGAATGGGCAGTTTGTATAATTTGATTTACACAACATGCCTACCCCTTTGAAGATGCAAAATATGTTTTATTATGAAACAAACAAGAAATAAGACCAAAAAAATGACAACTTGAGCGTGCATAACTATTCACTCCCTCAAAGTCAATACTTTGTAGAGCCACCTTTTGCAGCAATTACAGCTGCAAGTCTCTTGGGTATGTCTCTATAAGCTTGGCACATCTAGCCACTGGGATTTTTGCCCATTCCTCAAGGCAAAACTGCTCCAGCTCCTTCAAGTTGGATGGGTTCCGTTGGTGTACAGCAAACTTTAAGTCATACCACAGTGTCACGCCCTGGCCTTAGTATTCTGTGTTTTCTTTATTATTGTCGTTAGGCCAGGGTGTGACATGGGTATTATGTGTATTATGTGTTTGTCTTGATGCACAAACAAGTATGGAATCATAATTAATAGTTTTAAGGGAATGGTATCTAGAATGGTAGGTCACTTAGTACAAGAAGCATGCAGGCGGCTAGAGAGAGGAGAGGAGGCAGGGTTTTTGTAGATTGATGGGGTTGTGTTCAGTGTAGTATTCTAGGTAAGTCTATGGTTGCCTAGAGTGGTACTCAATCAGAGGCAGGTGTTTATCGTTGTCTCTGATTGGGAACCATATTTAGGCAGCCATATTCTTTTGGTATTTTGTGGGTGATTGTTTCCTGTCTCTGTGTTTTGTACCAGTTAGGACTGTTTCAGTTTTCCACAGTTTCTTATTTTGTATATTGTTCATGTTGTCACCTTTATTAAAGATGTTCAACCAAAACCACGCTGCATTTTGGTCCTCCTCTCTTTCCCAGGAAGAAAGCCGTAACACACAGATTCTCAATTGGATTGAGGTCTGGGCTTTGACTTGGCCATTCCAAGATATTTAAATGTTTCCCCTTAAACCACTCAAGTGTTGCTTTAGCAGTATGCTTAGGGTCATTGTCCTGCTGGAAGGTGAACCTCTGTCCCAGTCTCACATTTCTGGAAGACTGGAACAGGTTTCCCTCAAGAATTTCCCTGTATTTAGCGCCATCCATCATTCTTTCAATTCTGACCAGTTTCCCAGTCCCTGCCGATGGGGGGAAAAAAAATCCCCACCTCGATGCTTGGTGTTCTCAGGTCGATGAGAGGTGTTTAGGTTTGCGCCAGACATAGTGCTTTCCTTGATGGCCAAAAAGCTCAATTTTAGTCTCATCTTACCAGAGTACCTTCTTTCATGTGTTTGGGGAGTCACCCACACGCCTTTTGGCAAACACCAAACATGTTTGCTTATTTTATTCTGGACACTCTTCCATAAAGCCCAACTCTGTGAAGTGTACGGCTTAAAGTGGTCCTATGGACAGATACTCCAATCTCTGTTGTGGAGCTTTGCAGCTCCTTCAGGGTTATCTTTGGTCTCTTTGTTGCCTCTCTGATTAATGCCCTCTTTCCCTGGTCTGTGAGTTTTGGTGGGCGGCCCTCTCTTGGCAGGTTTGTTGTGGTGCCATATTCTTTCCATTTTTAATAATGGATTTAATGATGCTCCTTGGGATGTTTAAAGTTTCAGATATTTTTTTATTACCCAAACCTGATATGTACTTCTCCACAATGTTGTCCCTGACCTGTTTGGAGAGCTCCTTGGTCATCATAGTGCCACTTGCTTGGTGGTGCCCCTTGCTTAGTGCTGTTGCAGGCTCTGGGGCCTTTCAGAACAGGTGTATATATCCTGAGATCATGTGACAGATCGTGTGACACTTAGAGTGCACACAGGTGGACTTTATTTAACTAATTATGTGACTTCTGAAGGTAATTGTTTGCACCAGATCTTATTTGGGGGCTTCAAAGCAAAATATGTGAATACATATGTACGTACCACTTTTCTGTTTTTTATATAGTAGACTTTTTTGAATCAAGTTATTTTTTTCATTTCACTTCACCAATTTGGACTATTTTATGTCCATTGCATGAAATCCAAATAAAAATGCATTTAAATTACAGATTGTAATGCATCAAAATAGGAAAAACGCCAGGGGGGTGAATACTTTTGCAAGGCACTGTAGGTTGAATGGTTAAGCCTTCATTTCCTCACTTTTCCTGTATGTTTTTACTGAGAACGTGTAGCAGGAAGGACAATCTAATTGTTATATTTGTGATCTAGTATGTACAGTTTCACAATAGACTGCTTCCTGAGTTTCCTCCCTCTGAGTGGCATCAAAAATCGAACCTGTTAGAAACAGAAAGAGGGATTGACTACCGATAACATGCCGTCAGTGAATTGCTATGATTATAGGATTCACTCTATTTGTCCACTAAGTAGAAAATTAAGAAAAACTACAGGGGGAAGGGAAATATTCAATTTCTGTGGGTTCTGTACTCCAACAGAGACATACATTTCCATTTCCTCTCACTAAATGTAATCAGATACAGAGCTCTCTATACCATGATGGATATCAGAGAAGGATGCAGACTGTTAATTCTCGGATGTAGAGGAGGGAAGAGAACTGAATGAGTAATTCCTTGAAACTGAGTTTGTGTTCAACAATTCATTATGTTAGAGCCTGTTGAGGTCTGTAACGTCTGAAGATATTCAAGACACACTCACAGGTCAACTTTGTGAAGGACCAGCAGGAAGACATCATTGAAAAAAACAATAGCAAAGTGTATCTGGCCATAGAGGAAAACACCTTGTTTCTGGGAGTGGAGGTACGTAAGGTCACTCACCATTAGGGTTGCATAGTTCTATCTCTCACCATGCTGTTTGATTGTGTTGCCACTGAGTCTTTTATGTCTTTCAAAAGGCATAACCACATAATCCTTCCAGGACTGTCCCACCAAAATTGCCGACTGTCTGGCTGAGGTAGACCAGGTTCCAGAGGAGGTTTTGTATTCAGAGTGCCCCTACCCTGATCTGACAGCCTCCTTAATCCAGAGTTCTAATCCTTGTCTGAGATGTACCAGTCCAGACTGCAAAGTATACAGAACTGCCTGGACTGGATAGGTAAAAGCACTGACTGATCACAACTACGGTGGTCTTTGCTTGAAGGCTGTAGCTCCTCTTGAGCGGATACAGTGGGTGACGGGGTGATTGAGAGTCCACCATTTTGAATTGATATCTTGCTCAAAATGAATCAAAGCAAAGCTCTGGTTTTTATGCAGAGAGATCCTGCCGTATGACAAGACAATAGAGTGTGGATGTTGATAGAAGATGAGAGAGTCAGCTTGGTGCATAGAGCATATGTAGACTCTAGAGAATAGCATATCGGGTGATTTCTCTCCCCCTACAGCATGCAATGTGTGTAGAGCATATAAGTGCATGATTTTACTCTCCTCAGGGAGGCGGGCCATTGAACAAGTTGAGTCTAACACACCGAGGGGTTGATTACTAATCTACTAATACCTTGATATTAATTTCCATTGTGGCTAAACACAGCTACACACACACACACCCACCCACACACACACACACAAAATAAAGTCTCAGATCTTCATCACACAGACAGATGTTCTTTGGTGAAAATGTAATGTTGCCAGGAATGAGACATTAAGAGTGGTTGTCTTTGTACAGAAGTTCTCAGCACGTCTTTTGTTGTGTCTGCAGCGGGTATCCAGACATGTTTCTCTCTGCTCTCTGTCCAACCTGTTCCAGGTTCTGTAGTTGGTTGGCAGATGACCATCTGCGCTTCCAGATGACCTGCACAACCACAGAGCCCTGTACATGGACATGCTGCCATGACTGTTCTCCCACAGGTTCAGACAGGAGCTGGTCATTGTACACCAGTAACCACTCTTGATTTTCTATTGATGCGTCCCAAATGGCACCCTTTGGGCCCTGGTCAAAAGTATACTCTATATACACTGAGTGTACAAAACATTAAGAACCTGCTCTTTCCATGACATAGACTGACCAGGTGAATCCAGGTGAAAGCTATGATCCCTTATTGATGTCACCTGTTATATCCATCTCAATCAGTGTAGATGAAGGGGAGGAGACAGGTTAAAGAAGCATATTTAAGCCTCGAGACAATTGAGACATGTGTTGTGTATGTGTGCCATTCAGAGGGTGAATGGGCAAGACAAAAGATTGAAGTGCCTTTGAACAGGGTATGGTAGTAGGTGCCAGGCGTACCGATTTGTGTCAAAAACTGCAACGCTACTGGGTTTTTCACGCTCAACAGTGTGTATCAAGATACTTATTTTCCACCATAATTTGCTAATAAGTTCATAAAAAATCCTAAAATGTGATTTTCTGGATTTTTATTTTTTTTTTGTCTGTCATAGTTGAAGTGTACCTATGATGAAAATTACAGGCCTCTCATCTTTTTAAGTGGGAGAACTTGCACAATTGTTGGCTGACTAAATACTTTTTTGCCCCACTGTACCCTGAGGCTGCATTTATTGTAACTGGGGATTTTAACAAAGCTAATCTGAAAACAAGGCTCCCTAAATTTTATCAGCATATCGAATGCACAACCAGGGCTAGCAGCATTCTGGATCATTGCTTCTCTAACTTCCGCGACACATACCAAACCCTCCCTCGCCCTCCTTTCGGCAAATCTGACCACGACTCCAGTTTGTTGCTCCCAGCCTATAGACAGAAACTAAAACAGGAAACGCCAGTTTTCAGGTCTTTTCAACGCTGGTCTAACCAATCGGATTCCACGCTTCAAGATTGCTTCGATCACGTGGACTGGGATATGTTCCGGATAGCCTCAGACAACAACATTGATGTATACACTGATTCGGTGAGCGAGTTTATTAGCAAGTGCATCGGTGATGTTGTACACATGGTGACTATTAAAACCTTCCTCAACCAGAAACCGTGGATTGATGGCAGCATTTGTGCAAAACTGAAAGTGCAAACCACTGCTTTTAATCATGGCAAGGCGACCGAAAACATTACCGAATACAAACAGTGTAGCTATTCCCTCCGCAAGGCAATCAAACAAGCAAAGCGTCAGTATAGAGAAAGTAGAGTCGTAATTCAACGGCTCAGACACAAGACGTATGTGGCAGGGGCAACAGTCAATCACGGATTACAAAAAGACAACCAGCCTCGTCGCGGACACCGACGTCTTGCTCCCAGACATACTAAACAACTTATTTTCTCGCTTTGAGGACAATACAGAACCTGTGGGCTCTCCTTCACCGCGAACAACGTGAGTAAAACATTTCAACGTGTTAACCCTCGCAAGGCTGCCGGCCCATACGGCATCCCTAGCCGCGTCCTCAGAGCATGCACAGACCAGCTGGCTGACATATTCAATCAAACCCTATCCCAGTCTGCTGTTCCTGTTCCCAAGAAAGCTAAAGTAACTGAGCTAAATTACTATCGCCCCGTAACACTCACTTCCATTATCATGAAGTGCTTTGAGAAACTAGCCAAGGGTCATATCACCTCCACCCTACCTGACACCCTAGACCCACTCCAATTTGCTTACCGCCCCAATAGGTCCACTGACGACGCAATCGCAACCTAACCCATCTGGCCAAGAGGAATACCTATGTATGTTCATCGACTACAGCTCATCATTCAACACCATAGTACCCTCCAAACTCACAATTGAGCTGGAGACCCTGGTTCTCGACCTCACCCTGCACAACTGGGTCCTGGACTTTCTGACAGGCCGCCCCCAGTTGGTGAGGGTAGGAAACAACATTTCCACCCCGCTGATCCTCAACATTGGGGCCCCACAAGGGTGCGTTCTCAGCCCTCTCCTGTACTCCCTGTTCAACCATGACCGTGTGGCCATGCACGCCTCCAACTCAATCATCAAGTTTGCAGAAGACACTACAGTGGTAGGCTTGATTACCAACAACGACGAGACGGCCTACAGGGAGGAGGCGAGGGCCCTCGGAGTGTGGTGTCAGGAAAATAACTTCACACTCAACGTCAACAAAACAAAGGAGATGATCGTGGACTTCAGGAAACAGCAGAGGGAGCACCCCCCTATCCATATCGACGGGACAGTAGTGGAGAAAGTGGAAAGTTTAAGTTCCTCTGCGTACACATAACAGACAAACTGAAATGGTCCACCCACACAGACATCGTGGTGAAGAAGGTTGAACAGCGCCTCTTCAACCTCAGGAGGCTGAAGAAATTTGGCTTATCACCGAAAACACTCACAAACTTTTACTGATGCACAATGAAGAGCATCCTGTCGGGCTGTATCACCGCCAGGTACGGCAACTGCTCCGCCCACAACCGTAAGGCCCTCCAGAGGGTAGTGAGGTCTGCACAACGCATCACCAGGGGCAAACTACCTGCCCTCCAGGACACCTACAGCACCCGATGTCACAGGAAGGCCAAAAAGATCATCAAAGACAACAACCACCCGAGCCACTGCCTGTTCACCCTGCTATCATCCAGAAGGCGAGGTCAATACAGGTGCATCAAAGCTGGGACCGAGAGACTGAAAAACAGCTTCTATCTCAAGGCCATCAGACTGTTGAACAGCCATCACTAACATTGGGTGGCTGCTGCCAAAATACTGACTCAAAGCTCTAGCTGCTTTAATAATAAAAAATTGGATGTAATAAATGTATCACTGTCACGCCCTGGTCTTAGTATTTTGTGTTTTCTTTATTATTTTGGTTAGGCCAGGGTGTGACATGGGTTTAATTATGTGGTGTGTTTTGTCTTGTTTTTTTTGTAGGTATTGGGATTGTGGTATAGTGGGGTTATCTAGAAAAGTCTATGGTTGCCTGAAGTGGTTCTCAATCAAAGGCAGGTGTTTATCGTTGTCTCTGATTGGGAACCATATTTAGGCAGCCATATTCTTTGAGTGTTTCGTGGGTGATTGTTCCTGTCTCTGTGTTTGTTTGCACCAGAGAGGCTGTTTAGGTTTTCACGTTACGTTTTGTTCGTTCATATGTAGTTTCTTTATTAAAGAACCATGAATCTAAATAACCAAACTGCATTTTGGTCCGATCCCTGCTACACCTCCTCTTCAGAGGAGGAGGAGAAAGAAAACCGTAACAATCACTAGTAATTTTAAACAATGCCACTTCATATAATGTTTACATACCCTACATTACTCATCTCATATGTATATACTGCATTCTATACCATCTACTGCATCTTGCCTATGCCGCACGGCCATCGCTCATCCATATACAGTGGGGCAAGAAAGTATTTAGTCAGCCACCAATTGTGCAAGTTCTCCCACTTAAAAAGATGAGAGAGTCCTGTGATTTTCATCATAGGTACACTTCAACTATGACAGACAAAATGAGAAAAAAAATCCAGAAAATCACATTGTAGGATTTTTAATTAATTAATTTACAAACTATGGTGGAAAATAAGTATTTGGTCAATAACAAAAGTTTATCTCAATACTTTGTTATATACCCTTTGTTGGCAATGACAGAGGTCAAATGTTTTCTGTAAGTCTTCACAAGGTTTTCACACACTGTTGCTGGTATTTTGGCCCAATCCTCCATGCAGATCTCCTCTAGAGCAGTGATGTTTTGGGGCTGTTGCTGGGCAACACAGACTTTCAACTTCCTCCAAAGATTTTCTATGAGGTTGAGATCTGGAGACTGGCTAGGCCACTCCAGGACCTTGAAATGCTTCTTACGAAGCCACTCCTTCATTGCCCGGGCGGTGTGTTTGAGATCATTGTCATGCTGAAAGACCCAGCCACGTTTCATCTTCAATGCCCTTGCTGATGGAAGGAGATTTTCACTCAAAATCTCACGATACATGGCCCCATTCATTCTTTCCTCTACACGGATCAGTCATCCTGGTCCCTTTGCAGAAAAACAGCCCCAAAGCATGCTGTTTCCACCCCCATGCTTCACAGTAGGTATGGTGTTCTTTGGATGCAACTCAGCATTCTTTGTCCTCCAAACACGACGAGTTAAGTTTTTACCAAAAAGTTTTATTTTGGTTTCATCTGACCATATGACATTCTCCCAATCTTCTTCTGGATCGTCCAAATGCTCTCTAGCAAACTTCAGACGGGCCTGGACATGTACTGGCTTAAGCAGGGGGACACGTCTGGCACTGCAGGATTTGAGTCCCTGGCGGCGTAGTGTGTTACTGATGGTAGGCTTTGTTACTTTGGCCCCAGCTCTCTGCAGGTCGTTCACTAGGTCCCCCGTGTGGTTCTGTGATTTATGCTCACCGTTCTTGTGATCATTTTGACCCCACGGGGTGAGATCTTGCGTGGAGCCCCAGATCGAGGGAGATTATCAGTGGTCTTGTATGTCTTCCATTTCCTAATAATTGCTCCCACAGTTGATTTCTTCAAACCAAGCTGCTTACCTATTGCAGATTCAGTCTTCCCAGCCTGGTGCAGGTCTACAATTTTGTTTCTGTTGTCCTTTGACAGCTCTTTGGTCTTGGCCATAGTGAAGTTTGGAGTGTGACTGTTTGAGGTTGTGGACAGGTGTCTTTTATACTGATAACAAGTTCAAACAGGTGCCATTAATACAGGTAACGAGTGGAGAACAGAGGAGCCTCGTAAAGAAGAAGTTACAGGTCTGTGAGAGCCAGAAATCTTGCTTGTTTGTAGGTGACCAAATACTTATTTTCCACCATATTTTGCAAATAAATTCATTAAAAATCCTACAATGTGATTTTCTGGATTTTGTTTTCTCATTTTGTCTGTCATAGTTGAAGTGTACCTATGATAAAACAATTACAGGCCTCTCTCATCTTTTTAAGTGGGAGAACTTGCACAATGGTGGCTGACTAAATACTTTTTTGACGCACTGTATTTATATGTACAGTACATATTCCTCTTCATTCCTTTACACGTGTGTGCATAAGGTAGTTGTTGTGAAATTGTCAGATTACTTGTTAGATATTACTGCACTGTCGGAACTAGAAGTACAAGCATTTCGCTACACTCGCAATAACTGCTAACCATGTGTATGTGACCAATACAATTTGATTTGATTTGAATAGGGTGCCACTTAGGACGCAGTCCAGCAAAGTGATTTGTCATCACACCCCTTTACATGCACACATACCAAGGGCACACCCAGTGCACACAGCACATTGAAAAAAACCTCACCCACCTCATAAGGAAACTCTGGCTGGTATTCAATCAAATGCAATCAAATCAAATGCAATCAAAATCCACTATCTACAATTCACTGAATATCGACCTCTTTCGGCCTATCTACACACATCCTCTTCCAGAGCTCTAAGACGCTCTGTCTCTACTCTCCATCTCCCTGGTCAGTGAATTATGTGCTTGGTAGGCTGCAGGATGCGCCGTGTCACCCTATTTGGACACATCTCAGCCCTCCCTCACACTATTGCCTCCGCTCCCCCGTCTCCATGACAACCGCCAGGGAGCTCCTCTCCTCTCCCTCCTCTCCCAGACCTGTCCTCATATCTGTTCCAGCTGGATGCTACACTTAGGGCCACATTCAGCCTCAAGTGGCTGTGATGAGATAGATCTAGCCCTTTCCTCCTGCGCTCTCCCTTTCTCATCTTCCAACTCGACACAAACAGAGCCAGAGTCAATGGAGCGCAGACTGCGCCGAGTACGGCTATTAGTCACAATTAGGTTGGCTCAATTCTTATTGGTAATCAGTCCCTTGAGCAAAATTGCAAACCTCATTGTTGTGAAGTTTGGTACGAAAAAGGCAGTCTTCTTTCCTCAAGCAATGTTTGCGTTGCCAAACTCTCACTTTGATCTCAAATTGATGTCCCATAGTGAAACGTATTCCTCAAAGTTGAAAATGAAAAACAAGATCAACAGACAGTATATCTCAGTTATTTCAACATAGCTTTATTCTCGAAATACACAGACCATGAAGGGTAGAAACATGCTTTTACTCTCACAATACACACAAACAGTGAATGGTACAAACAGTTGTATTCACATAACACACAGTGATAATAGAAATGTCTGTTCCTCATACTCCATTAGACACAAAATGAATCACGTCCATTTTTTACTGCATCGCAGCTGTGTTGTTGCCACATTTTCCCTGTGTGTTTGTTATTGGAAAACATAATTCCCTGAGCTCATCCATAGACATATGTGGTCATTGTAAATTGTGAACATGAGGATTAGAGAAGTCATATAACCAAAACTACTTACTACTTAGCTTTTGGCTACAGTTCGCTAGTTGAAAATCAGAGTGGAAGATGGTTGTCATTGTACCAGGGTTAACAGGGCTTTGTTCAACCACTCTCCCATTCTGTCTGCATTAATTACTTTTGGGGAGTTTTTGGGGGGGATGATTGTAAGCTAATTGTCCATCATCTGCAGTTCATTCACAATTTGAGGAGAGGTAAGGGAGTGTTGTTTGATCAAACCAGAGCAGTAGGAGATCAATGGAACAGTCAAAGAGGATGTTCTGTCCCAACAGCCCCAGCTTTAATATTATTACCTGTTTTGTACCGTTTTGTTTCCTCTGTAGCAACACTTTATCGGAGGTGTGGTTGTTCTATCAAATACGTTTCAACCTTGGACCTGGTTTTGCACTTTCTTCTGAATTAATTGGCTATCTGGACACTTAGACAGTGCACTTATGTTCAATTCTAACAATCACTTCTACCTTTGACCTCTATTCAAGTTGCACTTTCCGGCCACTGTCCCTGTCCCCGCCAATGGACACGCAGAGGCACTTTGATATCAGAGCCGTCATGCCCATAATGAATCATGTTGTTGTTGCTGTTACTCTGTTAATACTACTGGCCACCTAGCAATTTTATGAAGTAGGCTTTAGCTAGCCCAGATTGGTTCCCAGTCTCCCGACCTCATAACGAGATACAAAGAAGCCATTTCGGGATATCAATCATGTTAGAGGAGCTAGCTTGTCTAACTATCTTAGCTGACATGCCTGCTGGAAAGGTTGGTAGACTCGAGAAAAATCGAGAAAAAGCTAAATGTACTGAATAAGACTCACATTCCTTTCAGTCTTTCAACCAGATTTTACTCAGTGCTCAGAGTTCTGATTGACTAAAACGTTTATACCTGGAAGATCCTATTCAATGTGTCTGTAGCAAAGCGAGGAAATCTGTTGGTATCAGACAGATTAGTGGTTTGGTTCATCAGGCTTGCTTCCTAACTCTATACTGTAGTTTAATTTACCCGTAACTCATTTACTGTAATATTGTCTGGGCCAGTACATATGCCTCCTACCTACTCAAATGACTCATCATACAAAATACATTTACAAGACTAGCCACCTAATTATCTGGCTCCATCTGCACCTTCGTTTAAGAAACTCAATATCTTGTCTATTTACGACGTTAATGTACACTAATTATGTACTTTCATCTACAAATAGTCATACCTCCCAGACAGTTTATCTCAACCCTTCAATGGATTCTTCCAGGTTCATTCTGAAATCCATCTATATAACACAAGACACTGTAATACTCTTCACCCTCCCCACTGCTACACCTCACATAGTCAATTCTCTGTCAGATACAGAGGTACCATACTCTGGAATTCTTATCTTCACATGGTCAAATCACCATCATCCCTCAATGACTTCAAGAGAAGACTGGGGGTCAGCCTGATGAACCAAACTACCCAATAATCCCTTCCGTGTAGCCTAACTCTCTCTCTCTCTCCTCTCTCTCACACACACACACACACACACACACATTTTTTCTTGTATACAGAGTATGTCATGTACAGTTAAATTATAATGAATATGTTTTGTTTAACTGATTGAACAAACTTTTTTTTTTTTACACAGATTTGTGGTGTGGTTTTTATAAACCCTTTTGGGTTTCCAACCTCACCTGCACACCGTTTTTACCTGTTTTTTTTATTTAAAAAAAATCTGTACTGTTTTGTCTTTCAATTATTTTCTTTGGTGCGAATAAATAAAACCTAAAAACCCACAAAAGGATACAGACAGCTCAAAATGTATGCCTAGATACGCAGAAAAATACACAGGGGTTCTGATGCTTCTAGCCTTGATTTGCAAATTTGAAAACATATCTACAAGTATTTAACTTTTTAATGTGTATAGTATTGCTTACTAGGTGTGGTCCAATGAATTCTGTAAACACCCCCTCTTCAAATCAGGGTTGGCTGGAAAATGTTGTTCAAAAGAGGACATTGTATTGTCATATCTTTGTACTCCTCGACGAAGGCCATGCAGCCGAAGGCCATGTTTCCATTTAACATTTGAATGAGATATATGAAGAGTGCCTTGGTTCTCCTCTCTTTTTATTTACCCCTTTTACCAAAGAGCACCTTCTGTCTACAAAAACATACTATTCTGTACCTTAGAAGCGGTTCCCTTCCTCCTTTGATTTCTCTAAGCATAATGATTACTGCAGGAAAAAGCTGTTTCACTTGTTTGAAAAATGCTAAATTCTCCAACTTCCAGAGCGGGAGCCCAGGCATCCTCACATACTTTGTGCCCCTCAGATTTTTGGGATGCATGACCCCCACTGATTGATATGCAAATATAGTAGGTGTTTTTAAATCCATTGTCATATGATGATTATCAGGGACGGGCAACTCCAGTCCTCTGGGAACTGATTGGTTTCACACTTTTTCCCCCAGCAAACACACCTGACTCCAATAATCAAATAATTATGATCTTCAGTTTAAAATGCTATTCTTTTAATCAGCTGTGTTCGCTAGGGACAGGGGGAAAGTGACTTCACTCCAGCCCCCGAGGACTGGAGTTGCCCATCCCTGGATCAGAGGGATGCTAAGGTTTGCCGTCCATTTGACAGAGTGCACTATGCCCCCTGGTGGAACTGGCTGGTGAATGTTTCCATTTCGAATGGTCATGGTTTCTTTTGTCGTATGTCACATGCGAATGAAAAGTGAGAAGCAAATTGTCTGCTATTAAAATTCAATGGAGCTACCCCATGATGTTCCTTGGCATTTACGGAATTAATTTAGATTCTTTAATGGATCTGCCTTTCCATCATATTTTTTTTCAATTTGATTTATTTAACCTTTATTTAACCAGGAAGGGCTCATTGAGATTAAAATCTATTTTTCAAGAGCGCCCTGGCCAAGATAGGCAGCACCAAGTCATTACAAATAAATTACAGACAGACAAACCGTTTTCTTTCCAATATGGTACGACTGCTCAGCCCTCGCAGTGATGGCTGGGGCTCTGCACGGATTTGTCAGTCAGCAGCTGAACTAATACCGCTGCACAGATTTAAGAATCAAATCACATCAAATCAAATGTATTTATATAGCCCTTCTTACATCAGCTGATATCTCAAAGTGCTGTACAGAAACTCAGCCTAAAACCCCAAACAGCAAGCAATGCAGGTGTAGAAGCACGGTTCCTTACAGAACATGAGCACACGCACACACACACATGCACACACACACACGGATGCACATGCACACAAATGAACACATAGGAACGCATATGCAGTGCATTCGGAAAGTATTCAGACCCCTTGACTTTTTCCATATTTTGTTACGTTACAGGCTTATTCGAAAATGTATTCAATTGTTTTTTTCCTCATCAATCAACACACAATACCCCATGATGACAAAAACAGGTTTTTAGATATTTTTTGCAAATATATTAATTTTTTGTTGTTGTTGAAATATCACATTTATGTAAGTATTCAGACCATTTCCTCAGTAAAATGTTGAAGCACCTTTGGCAGCGATTACAGCATTGAGTCTTCTTCGGTATGATGCTACAAGCTTGGCACACCTACAGTGGGGAGAACAAGTATTTGATACACTGCCGATTTTGCAGGTTTTCCTACTTACAAAGCATGTAGACGTCCGTCAGAAAATCACACTGTATGATTTTTAAGTAATTCATTTGCATTTTATTGCATGACATAAGTATTTGATCACCTACCAACCAGTAAGAATTCCGGCTCTCACAGACCTGTTAGTTTTTCTTTAAGAAGCCCTCCTGCTCTCCACTCATTACCTGTATTAACAGCAACCGGTTTGAACTCGTTACCTGTATAAAAGACACCTGTCCACACACTCAATCAAACAGACTCCAACCTCTCCACAATGGCAAAGACCAGACAGCTGTGTAAGGACATCAGGGATAAAATTGTAGACCTGCACCAGGCTGAGATGGGCTAATAGGACAATAGGCAAGCAGCTTGGTGAGAAGGCAACACCTGTTGGCACAATTATTTGAAAATGGAAGAAGTTCAAGATGACGGTCAATCACCCTCGGTCTGGGGCTCCATGCAAGATCTCACCTCATGGGGCATCAATGATCATGAGGAAGGTGAGGGATCAGCCCAGAACTACACGGCAGGACCTGGTCAATGACCTGAAGAGAGCTGGGACCACAGTCTCAAAGAAAACCATTAGTAACACACTACGCCGTCATGGATTAAAATCCTGCAGCGCACGCAAGGTCCCCCTGCTCAAGCCAGCGCATGTCCAGGCCCATCTGAAGTTTGCCAATGACCATCTGGATGAGGAATGGGAGAATGTCATGTGTTCTGATGAGACAAAAATAGAGCCTCCAAACACTCGCCGTGTTTGGAGGAAGAAGAAGGATGAGTACAACCCCAAGAACACCATCCCAACCATGAAGCATGGAGGTGGAAACATCATTCTTTGGGGATGCTTTTCTGCAAAGGGGACAGGACGACTGCACCGCATTGAGGGGAGGATGGATGGGGCCATGTATCGCGAGATCTTGGCCAACAACCTCCTTCCCTCAGTAAGAACATTGAAGATTGGTCGTGGCTGGGTCTTCCAGCATGACAATGACCCAAAACACACAGCCAGGGCAACTAAGGAGTGGCTCCGTAAGAAGCATCGCATGGTCCTGGAGTGGCCTAGCCAGTCTCCAGACCTGAACCCAATAGAAAATCTTTGGAGGGAGCTGAAAGTCCGTATTATTGAAGGATGTGTAGAAGGTCTGTATGGAGGAGTGGGCCAAAATCCCTGCTGCAGTGTGTGCAAACCTGGTCAAGAACTACAGGAAACGTATGATCTCTGTAATTGCAAACAAAGGTTTCTGTACCAAATATTAAGTTCTGTCATGCAGTAAAATGCTAATTAATTACTTAAAAATCATACAATGTGATTTTCTGGATTTTTGTTTTAGATTCCGTCTCTCACAGTTGAAGTGTACCTATGATAAAAATTACAGACCTCTACATGCTTTGTAAGTAGGAAAACCTGCAAAATCGGCAGTGTATCAAATACTTGTTCTCCCCACTGTATATACATTTGGTGAGTTTCTCCCATTCTTCTCTGCAGATCCTCTCAAGCTCTGTCAGGTTGAATGGGGAGCGTCGCTGCACAGCTATTTCCAGGTCTCTCCAGAGATGTTCGATCGGGTTCAAGTGAGGGCTCTGGCTGGGCCACTGAAGGACATTCAAAGGCTTGTCCTGAAGCCACTCCTGCGTTGTCTTGGCTGTGTGCTTAGGATTGTTGTCCTGTTGGAAGGTGAACCTTCACCTCAGTCTGAGGTCCTGAGTGCTATGGAGCAGGTTTTCATCAAGGATCCTGACTAGTCTCCCAGTCCCTGCTGCTGAAAAACATCCCCACAGCATGATGCTGCCACCACCATGCTTCACCGTAGGGATGGTGCCATGTTTCCTCCAGACGTGATGCTTGGTATTCAGGCCAAAGAGTTCAGTCTTGGTTTCATCAGACCAGAGAATCTTGTTTCTTATGGTCTGAGAGTTCGTTAGGTGCCTTTTGGCATACTCCAAGAGGGCTGTCATGTGCCTTTTACTGAGGAGTGGCTTCCGTCTGGCCACTCTACCATAACAATCTGATTGGTGGAGTGCTGCAGAGATGTTGTCCTTCTGGAAGGTTCTCCCATCTCCACAGAGGAACTCTGGAGCTCTGAGTGACCATCAGGTTCTTGGTCACCTCCCTGACCAATGCCCTTCACCCCCGACTGCTCAGTTTGGCTGTGCGGCCAACTCTAGAAAGAGTCTTGGTGGTTCCAAACTTCATCCATTTAAGAATGATGAAGGCCACTGTGTTCTTGGGGATCTCCAGCGCTTCAACACTTTCCCAGATCTGTGCCTCGACACAGTCCTGTCTCTACGGACAATTCCTTCAACCTTATGGCTTGGTTTTTGCTCTGACATGCACTGTCAACTGTGGGACCTGATGTATACAGGTGTGTGTCTTTCCAAATCATGTCCAATCAAGTCATAGAAACATCTCAAGGATGATCATTGGAAACAGGATGCACCTGAGCTTCATTTTGAGTCTCATAGCAAAGGGTCTGCATACTTATGTCCATATAGTATTTCTATCTTTTTATTTGTAATACATTTGTAAACAATTCTAAAAACCTGTTTTCTCTTTGTCATTATGTGGTATTGTGTGTAGATTGATGAGGGAAAAAATGTCTTTAATCAATTTTAGAATAAGGCTGTAACGTAACAAAATGTGGAACAAGTCAAGGATTCTGAATACTTTCTGAACACACTGTGAAACACACACCCACAAATTCCAAAAGAGCAAGGCAGAAGGACATGGAGAGAGAGAGGGAGAGAGAAGGAAAAGGATGATGGATCATCTTGAAGTTATAAAGTTGTGCATTTAATAACCAGGATGTGCTCGGCTGCCTCTGGCGCGGCGCCGTATGTTACATTGGCAGATCTGTCAGCTCACTCACTTTCAATGAAACCAGTCAGCCGCATAATGCCTTCACACCGGCAGTTAGCCACTATTAGAACATAGATTAATACCATTCCCTCCGTTCCGATAAGGTAGCCAAGTGAAGCTGCCTCTGTGTGATCGCTGACACAATAATAAATAGCTACAGACACCCCTCATGGAAAACCCTAGAGGTTTCCTCCGGGACATTTTACCATAAAAGGGAAAAGTCAATTTTACACCACGTACAGTTGAAGTCGGAAGTTTACATACACTTAGGTTGGAGTCATTAAAACTCGTTTTTCAACCACTCCATGAATATCTTCTTAACAAACTATCGTTTTGGCAAGTCAGTTAGAACATCTACTTTGTGCATGACACAAGCAATTTTTCCAACAATTGTTTACAGACAGATTATTTCACTTATAATTCACTGTATCACAATTCCAGTGGGTCAGAAGTTTACATACAATAAGTTGACTTTCGACCTTGAAACAGCTTGGAAATTCCAGAAAATGATGACATGGCTTTAGAGGTGTACATGTGGATGTATTTCAAGGCCTACCTTCAAACTCAGTGCCTATTTGCTTGACATCATGGAAGATCAAACGAAATCAGACCAAAATAATTGTACACCTCCACAAGTCTGGTTCATCCTTGGGAGTAATTTCCAAATGCCTGAAGGTACCACGTTCATCTGTTCAAACAATAGTACGCAAGTATAAACACCATGGGACCACGCAGCCATCATACCACTCAGGAAGGAGACGCGTTCTGTCTCCTAGAGGTGAACATACTTTGGTGCAAAAAGTGCAAATCAATCCCAGAACAACAGCAAAGGACCTTGTGAAGATGCTGGAGGAAACAGGTACAAAAGTATCTATATCCACAGTAAAACGAGTCCTATATTGACATAAGCTTGTGGAAGTTTGACCCAAGTTAAACAATTTAAAGGCAATGCTACCAAATACTAATTGAGTCTATATAAACTTCTGACCCACTGGGAATGTGACGAAAGAAATAAAAGCTGAAATAAATCACTCTCTACTATTATTCTGACATTTCACATTCTGAAAATAAAGTGGTGATTCTAACTGACCTAAGACAGAGACGTTTTACAAGGATTAAATGTCAGGAATTGTGAAAAACTGAGTTGAAATGCATTTGGCTGTGGTGTATGTAAACTTCTGACTTCAGCTGTACACTACATGACCAAAGGTATGTGGACACCTGCTTGACGAACATCTCACTCTAGAGTTGGTCCCCCTGTTACTCCTATAACAGCCTCCACCCTTCTGGGAAGGATTTCCACTAGATGTTGGAACATTGCTGTAGGGACTTGCTTCCATTCAGCCACAAGAGCATTAGTGAGATCTGGCACTGATGTTGGGCGATTAGCCCTGGCTCGCAGTCGGTGTTCCAATTCATCCCAAAGGTGTTCGTTGGGGTTGAGGTCAGGGCTCTGTGACGGCCACTCAAGTTCTTCCACACCGATCTCGTGTGGAAGAACTTTCTGAACTTTCTGAATGGACCTCGCTTTGTGCACAGTGGCATTGTCATGCTGAAACACAAAAAGACCATCCCTAAACTGTGGCCATAAAGTTGGAAGCACAGAATTGTCTAGAATGTCATTGTATACTGTTGCGTTAAGATTTCCCTTCACTGGAAATAAGGGGCCTAGCCCGAACCATAAAACATCCCCAGACCATTATTCATCCTCCACCAAACTTTACAGTTGACACTATGCATTGGGTCAGGTAAGCGTTCTCCTGGCATCCGCCAAACCCAGATTTGTCTGTCGGACTGCCAGATGGTGAAGTGTGTGATTTCTCACTTCAGAGAACGTGTTTCCACTGCTCCAGAGTCCAATGGCGGCAAGTTTTACACCAGTCCAGCCGACGCTTGGCATTGCGTATGGTGATCTTAGGCTTGTGTGATGGCTGATTGGCCATGGAAAGCCATTTCATTAAGCTCCCGACTAAGAGTTTTTGTTCTGATGTTGCTTTCAGAGGCAGTTTGGAACTCAGTAGTGAGTATTGCAACCGAGGAGAGACAATTTATACACGCTACTCGCTTCAGCACTCGGCGGACTGACTTGTTGGAAAGGTGGCATCCTATGATGGTGCCAAATTGAAAGACACTGAGCTCTTCAGTCCACATACTTTTGTATATATAGCGCATCTAAAGCCAATATCAAGACCTGGTTGTTACTCCGTAATCTCTGTATATCTGCTTTAGCACGTTAGTCTAATCGAATGTATGAATACAGGCTTACATGTTGCTATGCTGCATATATGCTATATACAGTATGTTGTTAGATATTATATGTCACTACGACCAACTTGTGACAGCACTGTTGTGACAGGCTATATCGCTACATAAACCTAGCAAAAGGTCCCTGTCGCAAAAGTAGTTTCTAACCTCAAGAGCCTTTTCCTGGTTAAATAAAGGTTTAGAAAACTAGACTCCTGTTCTAGTTGCAATTACATCTCCATGGCTGTCTTGTTGCAGACGGAACCCGAGCCGAGCTTTGACTGGCAACGCTTCACCCCGACCCAGCTGCGTGCGGAGGCCCAGAGCTGGCAGCAGGCCCGAAAAGCCCTGGTGATGGAGGTGGCCAGGCAGGCCCACCAGGAGGAGCTGGCCCACCACACAGACCGCCAGCACCAGCAGGACATCTTCTCCCGACTCAGAGAAAGGGTAGAGGTATATGAAGCACACTGAAATGGCATCCTATTCTCTGTATAGTGCTCTATTTTGACCAGAGCCCGTGGCAAAAGTAGTGCACTATGTAGGGAATATGGTGCCATTTGGGATCTATCCAATCAACAAGGCAGGTCCTACAGGCCCTAGTTTTTTTGCACCTTGACTACTGTCCAGTCATGTGGTCAGGGGCACAAATTGGCTCAGAACAGGGCAGTACGTCTGGCCCTTAAATGTACACAGAGAGCTAACATTAATAACATGCACGTCAATCTCTCATGACTCAAAGTAGAGGAGAGATTGACTACATCACTACTTTTTTTTGAGTACTGACATGCTGAATGCACCCATTCATACCCCACAAGACATGCCACCAGAGGTCGCAGATACAGGATTGTGTCAAGGCACAGATCTGGGGAAGGACACCCAAAACAATTCTGCAGCATTGATGGTCCCCATCATTCTTAAACGGAAAAGAAGTTTGGACACACAGAGACTCTTCCTAGAGCTGGCCGCCCGGCCAAACGGAGTAATCGGGGGAGGGCCTTGGTCAGGGATGTGAACAAGAACCTGATGGTCACTCTGACAGAGCTCCAGAGTTCCTTTGTGGAGATGGGAGAATCTTCCAGAAGGACAACCATCTCTGCAGCACTCCACCAATCAGGCCTTTATGGTAGAGTGGCCAGACAGAAGCCACGCCTCAGTAAAAGGCACATAACAGCCTGCTTGGAATTTGCCAAAAGGCACCTAACGGACTCAAGACCATGAGAAACAAGATTCTCTGGTCTGATGAAACCAAGATTGAACTTTTTGGCCTGAATGCCAAGTGTCACGTCTGGAGGAAGCATGGTGGTGGCAGCATAATGCTGTGGGGATGTTTTTCAGCGGCAGGGTCTGGGAGACTAGTCAGGGTCGAGCGAAAGATGAACGGAGCAAAGTACAGAGAGATTCTTGATGAAAACCTGCTCCAGAGTGCTCAAGACCTCAGACTGGGGCGAAGGTTCACCTTCCAACAGGACAACGACCCTAAGCACACAGCCAAGACAACGCAGGAGTTGCTTCAGGACAAGTCTTTGAATGTCCTTCAGTGGCCCAGCCAGACTCCGGACTTGAACCCGATCAAACATCTCTGGAAAGACCTGAAAATAGCTGTGCAGTGACGCTCTTCATCCAACCTGACAGAGCTTGAGAGGATCTGCAGAGAAGAATGGGAGAAACTCCCCAAATACAGGTGTGCCAAGCTTGTAGCGTCATACCCAAGAAGACTCGAGGCTGTAATCACTGCCAAAGGTGCTTCAACAAAGTACTGAGTAAAGGGTCTGAATACTTATGTAAATGTGATATTTCAGCTTTTTAATTTGAATAACTTTGCAAAAAATTCAAAAAAACCTGTTTTTGGTTTATCATTATGGGCTGTTGTGTGTAGATTGATAAGGGGAAAAAAAACAATTTGATACATTTTAGGATAAGGCTGTAACATAACAAAATGTGGAAAAAGTCTGAATACTTTCCAAATGCACTGAAGAGCCATGGCTACATGAAACTCTGCTCCACATCAGGTAACTGATGCCAGCAGTAGAATCTGATTTTAAAAACGGGTACAAATACACCTTATGGAATAGCAGGGACTGTGAAGAGACACACACACAGACACACGCATACACACACACACGATAACACACGCACTCCACACACACGTACACATGGGATTTTGTATTGCAGATATGTGGTAGCAGAGTAGTGGACTGAGGGCATGAAATGTAATGTGATGTAATATTTTTTATTGTATATAACTGCCTTAATGTTGCTGGACCCCAGGAAGAGTAGCTGCTGGCTTGGCAATGGGGATCCTTAATAAATACAAAAGCACGCTCTGTCTGACTGTGCAGAAGGTCTCCACTAAGGAGGCAGCTCACTGACACTCACTTCCTGTTGCCAGCTAGCTTCTCACGCTCGGTTTGAGCTGCCACTGGGGATGGGCTGTGAATGCTAACAAGCTAATAAGGACAGCCTTGTCTTGCTGACATGATGTAACTGTCTTGGGTATGTTTGGTTCGCTCAACAAGCAAGTTGCGTACATGGAAAAACTCCCCCACTGTTGCTGAAGTGGCATCACAATTAGGTTTCCGTGTCAATGATGAACAACTTCTGTTTGTTTCTGTAGCCGTTGGTAGCATGCTTGCTATGAGGGCTTGGAGGTTTAAGTCGTATTGAAGCTGATTGGATAACAACGCTCTAAGACTTGTACTAACTCCTAATGACCTGGTGTAACTGGCCATAGTACACACGTGGACACGTGGCTTCCCACGCACTGTTGTCATGTACATGTTGACGATAACATCACTTGGCCTGCCCTATCTATGGCCCACAATCTGTGCCATACAGTAGATACATCAAAATACATACACTAGACGGACACATCAGTGCCTCACCAACACCTTGTGGTAAAAGTGATCAAATCATATCTGTGGCCCAGATAGAGAGAAAAAAAGCATAGGCCCATGACCTATAGATGGCTCCCTCGGTGCACAATGCACAGACTGTAATAGAGGGAATTCATGCATTTTGTGCGATGATTCAAACGCATTGCCAACTTAATCAGAGTCTTTACCAACCTTACCTTATATGAATCCTGTTATAGTCATACTGTATATTTCTGTGCTGGAGTGGAGTTGGAGCAGAGATGGAAGTCTCCTTCCAGCCAAATCTCTCCTGGGTTCTCAGAGCCTTTATCATCCTGACACAGTGACACGAACGGAGCACAAGATGGATTCCCCTTGCCATTCTGTCAGCCTTCTTACAAATGCTTTGTTTCTGCAGCCTTTATCTCTGTTTCCAGGAGCCTTGCTAAATGAACAATGATTTACACATTCATCAGGATGAAATCCACTTTTGCAATTTCATTATCTTACACTGAACAAACATAGAAATGCAACATGTAAAGTGTTGGTCTCATGTTTCATGAGCTGAAATGAAAGATCCCAGAAATGTTCATATGCACAAAAAGCGTATTTCTCTGAAATGTTGTGCACAAATTTGTTTACATCCCTGTTATTAAGCATTTCTCATTTTCCAAGATAATCCATTCACCTGACAGATGTGGCATATCAAGAAGCTGATTAAGCAGCATGATCATTACACAGGTGCATCTTATGCTGGGGACAATAAAAGGCCACTCTAAATTGTGCAGTTTTGTCACACAACTCAATGCCACAGAGGTCTCAATTTTCGAGGGATTGTGCAATTGGCATGCTGACTGCAGGAATGTTCACCAAAGCTGTTGCCAGAGAATGTAATGTTCATTTCTCTACCATAAGTCGCAACCAACATTGTTTTAGAGAATTTGGCAGTATGTCCAACTGGTCTCCCAACCGCAGACCATGTGTGGGCGAGCGGTTTGCTGATGTCAACGTTGAGAACAGAGTGCCCCATGGTGGAGGTGGGTTATGGTATGAGCAGCTATAAGCTACGGTCAACAAACACAATGGCATTTTATAAATGGCAGTTTGAATGCGCAGAGATACCATGACGAGATCCTGAGACCCGTTGTCATGCCATTAATCTGCCGCCATCACCTCATGTTTCAGCATGATAATGCACGGCCCCATGTCACAATGATCTGTACATAATTCCTGGAAGCTGAAAATAGTCACCAGACATGTCACCCATTGAGCATGTTTGGGATGCTCTGGAAGGACGTGTACGACAGAGTGTTCCAGTTCCCAACAATATCCAGCAACTTCGCACAGCCATTAAAGAGGAGTGGGACAACATTCCACAGGCCACAATCAACAGTCTGAACAGCTGTGTGCGAAGGAGATGTCTCACACTGCATGAGGCAAATGGTGGTCACACCAGATGCTGACTGGTTTTCTGATCAACGCTGCTACATTTTTTAAAGTATTTGTGGCCAACAGATGCATATCTGTATTCCCAGTCATGTGAAATCCATGGATGAGGGCCTCATGCATTTATTTCAATTGACGGATTTCCTTATAAGAACTGTAATTCAGTAAAATCGTATAAATTGTTGCATGTTGCTTTTATATATTTTTTCAGTATATTTCATTACCTGCTATTGTAAAGCATTGGTAATGTATGATTTAAATTGGTTTATCAAACATTTTATGCATAATTCAAACATTGTTGTAATTATTTCATCATTTGAGGGGACATGTTGAAAAAGTCTCAGTATGATTCCCTACCCCTATCACACTTCAAGCCTCCCCATGATCCTCTCTGTGATTCACTGAAATCATGGAGCCTGAGGTGAGGCCTGGTGGTGCTGGAAGCAGCCTGGTGGTGGTGCTGGAAGAGGCCTGAGGGTGGTGCTGGAAGAGGCCAGGTGGTGGGGCTGGAAGAGGCCAGGTGGTGGGGCTGGAAGAAGCCAGGTGGTGGGGCTGGAAGCAGTCTGGTGGTGGTGCTGGAAGAGGCCAGGTGGTGGGGCTGGAAGAGGCCTGGTGATGTGACAGGTTAAAGGAAATATTCATAGCCTGTTATACATTAAAAAGTATTAGTAAGTTCATAGTATGTGAGGATCTTAAAACATCTAAGGTTAAAAAGATCATGCATTCAGTATTAGTTGATAGAGATTGAAAACATTCATAATTGTGTTAAAGTTCAAATCCGTCAAGCGTACAAAGGGTACGAATTGTGAGAGTAATGTGTAAACATTATATTGATTACTTTATTTTGTGGTGCCTAAAAGTATTAATCTGTGATCTACGAAATGCTCTTAATCTATGAGCCGGAGATCGATTGCTCTGGTCTCCACCCATATTCCTGGGGAAATCGCGGTCTTTTCTCATTGAGCTAAAAGTTGAATTGAGAAAACAACACCGTATCACTCTCATGATTATTTCTCCCCTGTTTTCAGGGGCGTAACAGTGATGGGGCTGGAAGAGGCCTGGTGGTGGGGCTGGAAGAGGCCTGGTGGTGGTGCTGGAGGAGGCCTGGTGGTGGGGCTGGAAGAGGCCTGGTGGTGGGGCTGGAAGAGGCCTGGTGGTGGGGCTGGAAGCAGCCTGGTGGTGGTGCGGGAAGAGGCCTGGTGGTGGGGCTGGAAGAGGCCTGGTGATGGGGCTGGAAGCAGCCTGGTGGTGGTGCTGGAAGAGGCCTGGTGGTAGGGCTGGAAGAGGCCTGGTTGTGGTGCTGTAAGAGGCCTGATGGTGGTGTTGGAAGATGCCTGGTGGTGGTGCTGGAAGAGGCCTGGTGGTGGGGCTGGAGGAAGCCTGGTGGTGGTGATGGAGCTAGAGGAAGCCTGGTGGTGGTGATGATGGAGCTGGAGGAAGCCTGGTGGTGGTGTTGGAGAAGACCTGCTGCTGGCATCATTGGGAGCTGGGCTGTGTGCATAATGCTGTGTGTTGTAGACTGATGACCCACTGAGCAGCTCTCCTGTGGGTTATTATAGTGTGCAGTGGAAGGAGCTCCAGAATAAATGTTTCTGGGCCAAATTGACCCCTGCAGCTCTGAAGGACAACTCTTCCCCCTGGCCAGGCTAGTGTAATGTGCAATACCAAGCCCTGGTGTGTTAGCCTAGCTACCAGAGGCACCATGCCCCCTCAGATTTGTCCTGTTTTAAAAAATAAATAGTAGTATTTTCTTCTCTGTAATATTACTACCCACCTAGACATTTTATGAAGTTTGGCTTTAGCTAGCCCAGATAGGTTCCCAGTCTCCCAACCTCATAATTACATACCAAGAAGCCATTTCAGGCTATTAATCAGGTTAGAGTAGCTAGCTTGTCTAACAATCTGAGCTGGCATGCCTGCTGACAAGGTTGGTAGACTTTAGAGAAGCAAGCAATAACTAAATGCAAGGCTTTAAAATGCGAACAATTTGGCCGCATATGCGACAAAATATTTTGCTGTGCAACCAGGAGTTTTATTTTGGGAGCACTGTGTGACTATGAAACAAATATCCCGGACAATAATTGTTGTAATAATAAGGCTTTGAGTGCCCTAAAGAAACAAGTGAATGCAGATTCATTAGCGTCATTGTTGCGTCATTACTACAACGAGAACGTCTTTCTTCCAGCTCAACCAGGTCAGAACATCTGACCCATATTAAGGGCGCAACATTTTTATCTTCCTATAGTGGATTGCCAAGACCACATTTTTCATAAACCATGTCGTGGGCCAATCTAAAACTACTCGCGTGTTGACATTGTTATCTATTTGTTAGCTAACAAACAACCTGGTAATTTGACCAGTATGGTCAAACATGTGGGGGCACAGAAATAACAGAAAAGGTGCTTCTTGCATGTCGCATTATCCCAAAACTTGACCTTTTTAAAGAGACAGTGTACAATTTTAAGTGTAATGCATCTCAAAAGGAAAATTGTGCTTTTACACAATATAGCAAATGTATATTCCACAAATTACTTTTTAATTTCAGTGACAAGTATTCATATTCACATTTTAGCTTTTATAACAAACAAATGTATTTGCAGTGTTACATATTCGTTTCTAGGCAAAAGGTGTAGCTCAAAAGTAGCTAGAATTCTTATAGGCCCAATATAACCTGTATCTCAATCAATTAAATACATCTTATTTTCTGGTGCTTCTAAATTTCACCAGTGCTACAAATTAAAATGTTTCATTTAGAACCCTGACTAAATGTTCTGAATAAGACTCACATTCCTTTCCATCTTTTACCCAGATTTTTGCAGAAAAGCAAAGAAGAATATTTTGAACCAGTAATCAGGAGGATACAGACAGCTCAAGAGGTGTTCTTAGATATGCAGACAAATACATTTTATTTATTTATTTATTTTTTTACATAGAATTAAGCATAATGATTATGGCTCTAGATTGAAGGAAAAATATATTTCAGATTTATTTAAATGGCCATATTAAGCCATATTAATTCAATGGTTGTGAAGATGGGGAGATGTCTGTCCCAGTATCTGTCCCAATACAGCAGTATTGATTTTTTTTTCAACTGACACGTTTTTTTTAGTTTTTTTTAAAAATTTTACCTCTTTTTCTCCCCAATTTCGTGGTATCCAATTGTAGCTTGTCTTATCGCTACAACTCCCGTACGGGCTCGGTTGAAGGTCCTCCGATGCACAACCCAACCAAGCTGCAATGCTTCTTAACACAGCGCGCATCCAACCCGGAAGCCAGCCGCACCAATGCGCCGGAGGAAACACCGTGCACCTGGCCACCTTGGTTAGCGCACACTGCGCCCAGCCCGCCACAGGAGTCGCTGGTGCGCGATGAGACAAGGACACCCCTACCGACCAAGCCCTCCCTAACCCGGGCGACACAAGGCCAATTGTGCGTCACCCCACGGACCTCCCGGTCGCGGCCGGTTACGACAGAGCCTGGGCGCGAACCCAGGGACTCTGATGGCACAGCTGGCGCTGCAGTACAGCGCCCTTAACCACTGCGCCACCCGGGAGGCCCTAACTGACACATTTTTATGACAAAAATAAACAATACCATATACTGAGCTAGGCAGTAGCAGGCACTGCAAGAAGCCCCTCGAGTGACGCGGTGCCTACTGCGACTGGTCGAAATTTCACAACGTAATTGACCGCTCATGTCCCTTGACCCCTCGGCCACCCCTACAGCACCGGTTAGATGTCAATGTCATGACTCAGAAAAACGTCTGTTACTCAGTCAGAATCTACAGCATAACACAGAGCAAATATGGATATTGTGAACTTATTCCGAAACAGTGGCGAAAAAAGCGAGCAGGTTGAGGCAGCAGTGAATGAGGTGGAGAGATTGAAAATTGAAAAACTAAAAAGACACACCAGACAAGACACAGAGACAGCAACAGAAAGAAGAGTAGATGATGGAAAGAGACACCAGACAAGCCACAGAGAAAGCATCAGAATAATAGAATATGATGGAGAGAGACACCAGACAAGACATAGAGACAGCAACAGAATAATAAAATATGATGGAGAGAGACACCAGACAAGACATAGAGACAGCAACAGAAGGATAAAATATGATGGAGAGCGACACTAGAAGAAATGAACAGGCCATATCAGAAGAGGATAGACAAAAGAGGCAGTAACAAACAAGAACCTGAGACAGCAACAAGAGAGACTGACTGCATCACTTCTTTTTTTATATAAGAAACTATGTGTTGAAAATTCTAAATTGTTTGCATAGTCAACTTATACACAGCACTGATACACACACTTACTACACCAGGCATGACACCAGGGTTCTCTTCACAGTCCCAAGATCCAGAACAAATTTAAGGAAACGTACACTATTATATAGAGCCATGATTTGATTGCATGGAACTCCCTTCCATCTCAGATTGCTCAAGTGAAAAGTTTTGGTCATAAACAGATACAGCAACACCTCACCACACAACGCCTCTCCTCTATTTGACCAGGGGCCAGAACAATGTACTCTGATAAAAAATATACATAATCAAGTCAGTGAACACAAAGTCTGCTATTACATTGTATGTGTAACGGATGTGAAACGGCTAGCTTAGTTAGCGTGGGCGCTAAATAGCGTTTCAATCAGTGACGTCACTTGCTCTGAGACCTTGAAGTAGTAGTTCCCGCGGCTGTTGTGGAGCGATGGGTAACGATGCTTCGAGGGTGACTGTTGATGTGTGCAGAGGCGCCCGGGTATGGGCGAGGGGACTGTTTAAAGTAATACTGTTACATATAAAATAGCATTTGATTACATTATTTCAATTTCAGCTAGCAACTCCACCTTTCTTGGAAATGGCCTAGTCTAGTTCTCCATTCCATATTCGTCTCGTAGAAATGTGCCAAATCATTCTCCATGTACCAACATGGGTGAATTTCAAATCAAGATGACGTAGCATCAATAAACCCACAGCTGTACAACCTGTAATGTCATAGAAAAACATCTGTAGATAAAAATGTATTTCATCTCTGTCCAGACGTACAGTAACAGACTTGATTTTCCCCACTCCCATGCAAGTTTATTCAGCCTAGTTTCCCCTGATCCATGCAGCCATCGGTGCTGCCTGATCCAGGGGAGCCATGCACCCCAAAAATCTGAGGGGGTATCTGGTATTTTATTAGGATCCCAATTAGCTGTTGCAATTAGCAGCAGCTAGTCTTCCTGGGCTCTACACAAAACATGAAATAATACAGAACATTAACAGACAAGCAGAGCTCAAGGACAGAACTATATGCATGTAAAACGTCACACATAGCCTATATATCAGTACATACACAAAATATCTTGGTCAAACACTACCACATGTAAGGACATTGCCATGGTCAGGCTACTTGAACCCAAATACCCTTGTTTACGTTCTTCATTTACTCCTCCACAGCTGTCTCCCGTTTAGATATTTGATTAACTAGTATGCTTAGCACATCAACAAATAAACCAAATAGATTATGCATTGCGTTGGAAATCAATCCTGTACACCAGATGCTGAAAAAGAGAGAAAGAGGGAGGTTTTATAGGCAAGAGGGGGGGAAGAGCTCATGTTTTAGTCCGTGCTATCTGTAGTACTTGGCAGTAGCGACAACACTGTTATAAATTAACTTGTGTTCAGGCAGGTGTTCTGTGTTGAAAGCCTAATGGACTGGTGTTTCGAGAGGCTTAAGTGGGTATTGGGTAAGACTGTGTGTGGGCCACACAAGGTACTTGAGCTGCCATTTCCCAATAATTAAATACTCATCTGGGTCAAATTGATCTCCCACAGGACATATCATCCTGAAACCAAAGGCCTAGTGCACTGTACCTTTGAAGTCACATGACATAACAGTGTATAATATCCTTTCCCCCTGACACATCCAGACTGGCACCCTATTCCTTATATAGTGCAATTATTTTAACCAGGGCTCTGGTCAAAGGTAGTAACTGTGTAGGGAAAAGGGTGCCATTTGGGACTCACATTCTATTTCTCCATAGAAATTACCACAATGATGGCCAGAAGTGTAGTATTGCATGGCGAGATCTACAGTGGTTCCATACAGTGCCACACTCAATCTTCATATCCACTTCACCATCACTGTTTCTTATTGTAAAATGAAGTGTACAAATTGATTCTGTGAATATCTTGGCTGACCACTCATTGGATAGTCTGTCACTGAGTAAAGTGAAATGGGAACCTATCACCCCCCCACCACCACTAGCAATTTTCAGAGGCAGAGCCATGTTAGAATTTGGTTTAGGGAAGGCAGGGTTTGCAGATGTAAAAAGCAGCTATGCTTTTATCATTCTGACATTTCTAGATTTAGTCATCATTTTTTAAGGCTGCCATGTTTGTACTTGGCAGCAAGGCACAGAAAGTAAGATTTTAGTGATGATTGTGAGTAATGAGCATATTAGTCCTCTTGTGTTCTCAAAGATTCATTTTCATCCAACCCTAAACAAACAAGACATATCCAATCAGTTCAAATGTTTTCAGTGTTTTCTCTGGAGCTTGGGGAAGATGAAGTAAGATTAGTTTAAGATCTCATTTCGCTATAATGGGCACTACACTGTGCTGTTTGGTTCTTCATACGTACACAGTCATATTCAGTAGAGGACATGATAAACAATAAGACTGGCTAAAAGGCTAACTTGACAGAATGAAGCATGCACACACGATGCATGCACACACGATGCATGCACACACGATGCATGCACACACACACGTGCAGGGGCACACATACAGATTTTTTTTAATCAAAAAGGGGCTTTGGAGGTGGGCGTGAAGGGGCTGTGACAGGAGGTGTGGCAATGGGTGCAATCGGCCTGTTTGCGCGGCTGGATTTTAGCTCACATTTTAGAGACCCCATCTCTGTGGTGTAGAGAAATTATTATATTTTCATGCTAATTTCCTACAATTCTACACATTTCTCCATGTAGCTGCGAGAAATGTTGCTGTTTTAAAGCAAATTTCCTGCAATGCTATGGATTTTGTCATGGCTAATGTTGTGTTGTTTTGCTCAAACATAATAACAAAATCTGTAAGACTTTATTTGGATAGTCCATCTGTAGATGCTCTGCAGACTTCCAGTAACATTTCAATTAACTATCTGCAATAGCCCTAAACCTAACTATAGCCCTAACCTTAACCCATATCCTAACCCTAAACTTAACCCTTACCCTAACCGTAGCCCTAACCTTAACCCTTACCCTAACCCTTATTATAAACCTACCCTAACTGTA
This sequence comes from Oncorhynchus mykiss, assembly GCF_057628025.1. NCBI lineage: Eukaryota > Metazoa > Chordata > Actinopteri > Salmoniformes > Salmonidae > Oncorhynchus > Oncorhynchus mykiss. Next base: position 59,000,291 of record NC_143024.1, on the reverse strand, counting down.
ACCTTAGCAAGCAGTTGCTTATCAACAGATGTTTTTTTTAATAGTATGAACATCTTTAGAGCATGTACAGATGGACAATTCGGACAATCCAAAAAAAGTGTGATAATTGTTAGTTCTCAAAAATATATATTTTTTTACACTGTTTGGACTTACGCACCCTGAAAAAACGCTTAGGCGGCCCGCCCAAGGATTTCAATGGCAGAAAACACACGCACACACACGCACGCACGCACGCACGCACGCACACACACACACACACACACACACACACACACACACACACACACACACACACACACACACCAGTTTTTTTTGCCTCCCTCACATTTCTCCACATTCCCAGCATCAAGCACCCAGCTATCCTATCTAGGCCAGAGCAGAGTTTGATTGATGGTGCAATATGTGTGCTAGTTATCAAGGGTTTTAAAAACCTACATTTCCTCTGGTGGGTTTTTTCACCTCCATTGGTTACTTAACAAAGTCTGTGTCCTAAGTGGCACTCTATTACCTCTGTAGGCTCTGGTCAAAAGTAGTGCACTGTGTAGCGAATTGGGTGCCACTGGAGACAGAGAATGTATCTGTGAGAGTAGACTCTCAGGTTGAGAAATAGTACACACAAAATAGGTATTGATCAAACAGGACTTTTTAATCACAATACGCTGATTGTCTGTGCGTTTGTGTGTTTGTAAGTATTGTTTTGATGTATGGAAGATATTAGAGTTTCCGTGTTTTCGTACAGTATGTTCGTATCGTCAGTAGACTTTGCATGGCTATTTCGACTCAGATATCATATTCAAAATACGTAATATACTGTACGTTGACACAGAGCGCTGACATCCATGCACTCTGGCTTTTACAGTACCTTACAGTCATGTGAAGCAATCCTTGAGAATCTAAGTCTTTGTCTAACTCAGTCATTAATAACAAGCCCTGCGACAGACTTTCCAGGGTGTGTACCAGTGCATCAAGCTGCTTCACGCTAGAGAAACAGGAAATAGGCTCCTATCCTGACTTTTCTGGCTCCGAAAAAGCTTACTTTACTTCAACGCACCTTGGCATGGATTCTACAAGTGTCTGGAACTCTAAGAGTTTCATATACGGTGCATTCGGAAAGTATTCAGACCCCTTGACTTTTTCCACATTTTGGTACGTTACAGCCGTACATTTTTTTATTGATTACATTGAATTGTTTCCTCATCAATATACACACACAATACCTCATAATGACAAAGGGAAAACAGTTTTTTTGACATTTGTACAAAAAAACAAACAGAAATACCTTATTTACATAAGTATTCAGGCTCTTTGCTATGAGACTCCAAAATTGAGCTCAGGTGCATCCTGTTTCCATTGATCTTCCTAGAGATGTTTCTACAACTTGATTGGAGTCCACCTGTGGTAAATTACATTGATTGGACATGATTTGGAAAGGCACACACCTGAATAAGCTCCATCAGTTGTCAGTGTATGTCAGAGCAAAAACCAAGCCATGAGGTTGAAGGAATTGTCCGTAGAGCACAGAGACTGGGGAAAGGTACCAAAAGGGTACCAAAAAATGTCTGCTGCATTGAAGGTCCCCAAGAACACAGTGGCTTCCATCATTCTTCAATGGAGGAAACTTGGAACCACCAAGACTCCGCCTGGCCAAACTGAGCAATTGAGGGAGAAGGCCCTTTGTCAGGGAGGTGATCAAGAACTCTATGAGCTCCAGAGTTCCTCTGTGGAGATGGGAGAACCTTCCATAAGGACAACCATCTCTACAGAACTCCACCAATCAGGCCTTTACGGTAGAATGGCTAGATGGAAGCCACTCCTCAGTAAAAGTCACATGACAGCCTGCTTGGAGTTTGCCAAAAGGCACCCAAAGGACTCAGACCATGAGAAACAAGATTCTCTGGTCTGATGAAACCAAGATTGGCCTGAATTCCAAGCCCTGTCCCGGTGATGTCACGGTGATGCATGGTGGTGGCAGCATCATGCTGTGGGAATGTTTTTCAGCAGCAGGGACTGAGAGATTAGTCAGGATCGAGGGAAAGATGAACAGAGCAAAGTACAGAGAGATCCTTTATGAAAACCTTCTCCAGAGCGCTTAGTACCTCAGACTGGGGCGAAGGTTCACCTTCCAACAGGACAACGACCCTGGGCAGACAGCCAAGACAATGCAGGAGTGGTTTAGGGACAAGTCTCTGAATATCCTTGAGTGGCCCAGCCAGAGCCCGGATCCAGATAGCTGTGCAGCGACACTCCCCATCCAACCTGACAGAGCTTGAGAGGATCAGCAGTGAAGAATGGGAGAAACCCCCCAAATACAGGTGTGCCAAGCTTGTACCCAAGAAGGCTCAAGGCTGGTTTTGCTGACAAAGGTGCTTCAACAAAGTACTGAGTAAAGGGTCTGAATACTTATCTAAATGTAATATTTCAGTTTTTGTAAAAAAAAAAATGTAAATACATTCGCAAAAATGTCAGTGAGACGCTAGCGTCCCAAGTGGCCAATCGCCTCGGGAAATGCAGTTTTTGCTTTGTCATTATAGGGTATTGTGTGTAGATTGATGAGGGAAAAACGATTTAATCCATTTTAGAATAAGGCTGTAACATAACAAAATGTGGAGGGGGGTCTGAGGGGTCTGAATACTTTCCCGAATGCACTGTAAGAGCTTTGTCCGGTACTCATGTATGGGAAGTGTTTGTTTTCCAGTCTGGGGTTGTCTGCTTCAGGCAGGGTCACTCCATGTTAGTGTCACGAACCGGGTCAAAGCCCGTAACAAAAGGGAGACAACGTGGAGATAAGGAGTAACAAAACATATATTTATTAAATAAAGTAAACTAAGTACAATACACAATGGTGTGTGTAATCAGTAATCAGTAGTGTAAGTGAGTGTTTGGCATGCATGAATGTGATAATGCAGGGTGTTGAACGGTGCCAAAGCAAACAACCAAAAACCACCAAGATACACAACAAAATCTATAAAGGTGTCTGCATGGAGAGAGTCTCCTCCATGAATGGGGAAGTGGTGATTTATCCTGGGACACACCGGGCCCAGGTGTTTCCCATGTAGCTGAATACCCTCCCAACTCCGCCCACCGGCATCCTAATAAGGAAACAAGAACAAAGAGAGAATATGGCAGACAGAGTGGGAGGGTCGTCACATTAGTGTTGTTACAATTACAGAGAACTCATCTAAGACGTAAGGGTGTCATGTAGAAATATTTCTAAACTCATTAGAGCTCAGTCTGGACGAGACGCCACCCACAGCACCTGCTGCTGCAATATCCACAGGCTGCTCATTAACATCAAATGTTAGGACTCACTCTCTCTCGCTCTCGCTAGATGAATTGCAAATGCTTACATTGTCAAAGCAAATGAAATAGATAATAAACAAAAGTGAAATAAAAAGGGCCTCTCGAGTGGCACAGTGGTCTAAGGCACTGCATCATAGTGCTAGCTGTGCCACTAGAGCTCCTGGGTTCGAGTCCAAGCTCTCTCACGGCCGTGAGACCCATGGGGTGGCGCACAATTGGCCCAGCATTGTTCGGGTCAGGGGAGGGTTTGGCCGGCAGGAATGTCCTTGTCCCATCTCATACTAGCGACTCCTGTGGCTGGTCGGGGGTAGTGCAAGCTGGTACGGTGTTTCCTCCGACACGTTGGTGTGGCTGGTTTCCGGGTTAAGCGGGCATTGTGTCAAGAAGCAGTGCGGCTTGGTTGGGTCGTGTTTCGGAGGACACACGGCTCTCAATCTTCGCCTCTCCCAAGTCCGTACGGGAGTTGCAGCGATGGGACAAGACTAACTACCAGTGGATACCACCAATTGGGGAGAAAAAGGGGTACATTTCAACTACAATTTTTAAAAATAATATACAGTGTTGTATAGTTCAAGCACAAAAGGGAAAATAAATGAATATTGGTTATAGTTACAATGGTGTTTGTTCTTCACTGGTTGCCCTTTTCTTGTGGCACCCGGTCACAATCTTGCTGCTGGGATGTCACACTGTGGTATTTCACCCAATTGATATGTGTCTCTAAATGGTCATACAGTTGGCAGGAGGTTAGAAAGCGCAGCTCAGTTTCCATCTTATTTTGTGGGCAGTGTGCACATAACCTGTCTTCTCTTGAGAGCCAGGTCTGCCTACGGCGGCCTCTCTCAATAGCAAGGCTATGCTCACTGAGTCTGTACATACTGTAGTCAAAGCTTTCCTTCATTTTGGGTCAGTTACAGTGGTCAGGTATTCTGCCATTGTGTACTCTCTGTTTATGGCCAAATAGCATTCTTTTTAGGTGGTTGTAGAATTTAACGGCTCTTTTCTGGATTTTGGATAATTTGTGGGTGTCGGCCTAATTCTGCTCTGAATGCATGGTGTTTCATGAGGATATTTTCATGAGGATATACACAGAGGATATTTTTGCAGAATTCTGCATGCAGTCTCAATTTGGTGTTTTCCCCATTTTGTGAGTTATTGGTTGGTGAGTGAACCCAAGACCTCACAACCATAAAGGGCAATGGGTTCTATAACTGATTCATTTATTTTTAGCCAGATTCTAATTGGTATGTAGACTTTTATGTTAATTTAGTTAGCTTAGAAGCCCCTTCTTGCTTTGTCCCTCAGATCTTTCACAGCTTTGTGGAAGTTACCTGTGGTGCTGATATTGAGGCCAAGGTACGTATCGTTTTTTGTGTGCAATGGTGTCTAGATGGAATTTGTATTTGTGGTACTGGCAACTGGATCTTTTTTGGAACGCCATTATTTTTGTCTCACTGAGATTTACTGTCAGGGCCCAGGTCAGACAGAATTTGTGCAGAAGATCTAGGTGCTGCTGTAGACCCTCATTGGTTGGGGACAGAAGCACCAGATCATCAGCAAACAGCAGACATTTGACTTAAGATTCTAGTAGAGTGAGGCCAGGTGCTGCAGATTGTTCTAGTGTCCTCACCAATTCGTTGATATATATGTTGAAGAGGGTGGGGCTCAAGCTGCATCCCTGTCTCACCCCACGGCCATGTGGTAATAAATGTGTATGTTTTTTGCCAATTTGAACCGTACACTTTTGTACATGGATTTCATCATGTCATATGTTTTTTCCCCCAACACCGCTTCCATCAATTTGTATAACAGACCCTCATGCCAAATTGTGATAAAAGCTTTTTTTTGTATCAATTAAAGTATGAGAAGACTTTCCCTTTGTTTTGTTTTGTTTGTGTGTCAATTAGTGTGTGCAGGGTGAAAACGTGGTCTGTCGTATGGTAATTTGGTTAAAAGCCAATTTGACATTTGCTTAGTACATTGCCTTCACTGAGGAAATGTATGAGTCTGCTGTTAATGGTAATGCAGAGTATTTTCCCAAGGTTGCTGTTGATGCATATCCCACGGTAGTTATTAGGGTCAAATTTGTCTACACTTTTGTGGATTGGGGTGATTAGCCCTTGGTTCCACATATTGGGGAAGATGCCAGAGCTGAGGATGATGTTCAAAAGTTTAAGTGTAGCCAATTAGAATTTGTGGTCTGTAAATTGTATCATTTAATTTAGGATACCATCAACAAATCAAATCAAATCAAATGTATTTATAAAGCCCTTCTTACATCAGCTGATATCTCAAAGTGCTGTACAGAAACCCAGCCTAAAACCCCAAACAGCAAGCAATGCAGGTGTAGAAGCACGGTGGCTAGGAAAAAACTCCCTAGAAAGGCCAGAACCTAGGAAGAAACCTAGAGAGGAACCAGGCTATGAGGGGTGGCCAGTCCTCTTCTGGCTGTGCCGGGCGGAGATTATAATAGAACATGGCCAAGATGTTCAAATGTTCATAGATGACCAGCAGGGTCAAATAATAATAATCACAGTGGTTGTCGAGGGTGCAACAGGTCAGCACCTCAGGAGTAAATGTCAGTTGCCTTTTTATAGCCAATCATTTAGAGCATCTCGACCGCTCCTGATGTCTCTAGAGAGTTGAAAACAGCAGGTCTGGGACAGGTAGCAGGTCTGGGACATCAATACCACAGGCCTTTTTGGGTTGGAGGGTTTGTATTTTGTCCTGTAGTTCATTCATTGTAATTGGAGAATCCAGTTGTTAATAGTTGATTTTAAGATTTGTATTTGATCATGTACATCCCTCAAACTCAACTCTGGACCTCAAAGCCAGTTCCACTGAATTTTTTTATTGTTCCCCTGTAGTCAGAGCTGAGCATGTTGAGCATCTAATACATACCCCTCTCTCTCTCTCTCTCTCTCTCTCTCTCTCACCACAACAAGGATGACTAGACACTATACTGACAGATTGAAGCCTGAGAGACAACCTCCCACAGGTCTGATCTACGGCCAGCCTGAGGTGCCTTAATGTGAACAAGGAACTCCATATATTTCCAACACTAAATCAGCGTCCCAAATGGCACCCTATTCTCATGGTGTACTATTCCATAAAGTGCAGTACTCAAAAGTACTGCACTATATGGAATAGGGTGCCATTTGAGGCCTCAATGTCATTTGATTAAGTCAGGGTTGGGCCTTTCCTCAAAGCTTTCCCCAAACAGACAGACAGCAGCCAGTTGTTGGTTCCTCTCAGGCAGGCAGGCTGATTGATTTGATGATATTACTGGTGCTAATGTGTGATAGACTGTGTTAATGCTTGGCTCTCTTTAGGGGGTTCCTAAGCTCTGTGTTGATGAATCTGTAAATCTGTCTGCCTGTTTGGAATGCAACATTTCACTGCACATCTTGCCACAGGGACCCCGATGCATAACCAACCTGTCACTCACTCCTCAACAACTGTGTTTGTGTGTGCGTGTATGTGTGTGTGTGTGTGTGTGTGTGTGCGAATGCGTGCGTACTCACACTTTCACAGAGACTGATTGCACATGTAGAGTGTGTGTTTTTTCCACGGGTCTGTTTGGGTGGATGGTACTGTATGTGTTGTGTGTGTGTGTGTCGCTGTGAGACCACGGTTATTGGCAGTATGTCGTTGATGAAATAAGTGTTGTGCAGGGTAGGGCATAAAGAGCTACAGGTAACTGCCAATATAACGGAAACACTTGAGTAAATGAGGGTTCTGGCAGCTCTGTTATGTCCCCTTCGAGGGCAAGGTAAACACCAATAAATACACAGGCATTCTGAGTGATCACCTTCATATTGTGAATCACTTCTATCTTGATGGGAGTGGTCTCTTCTAGGAGGGCAATGCCTCCCACCTGTCACCAGATCTCAACCCAATTGAACACTTATGGGAGATTCTGGAGTGGCGCCTGAGACAGCGTTTTCCACCACCGTCTACAAAACCCAAATGAAGGAATTTCTTGTGGAAGAATGGTGTCACATCCCTCCAATAGAGTTCCAGACACTTGTAGAATCCATGCCAAGGTGCATTGAAACTGTTCTGGTGGGTTGTGGTGGCCCAACGCCCCATTAATAAGACACTTTATGTTGGTGTTTCCTTTATTTTGGCAGTTACCTGTACATTAGGGAAAAGGGACAGTGTGGGAGCAGGATTTTCTGGGTCTCTGTACTGTCCTGAAGTATTCTAACACAGATGTGCTGTGGGTTGCTGTTTCAACACCTCTCTTTGTTTTCCATTCGTCACCAGACTCTGGGGCTGTTACCCAGCTGGGCATCTGGCAATGTGATTTGGTCAAGAGAGACAAATCACGTATTGGCACAAACCTACGGGCCTCTGTTGTTCTTTTCTGTGTGTGTGTGTGTGTGTGTGTGTGTGTGTGTGTGTGTGTGTGTGTGTGTGTGTGTGTGTGTGTGTGTGTGTGTGTGTGTGTGTGTGTGTGTGTGTGTGGCGAACGCTCGTGCTTGTTCTTTTGCGTGAGTGTCCGTGCGTGCTTGTCCAGCTGCAGCAATGGCGTGTCTATCAGAAGGTTGCCAGATTGGAGGCAGCTGTTGTTGCCAGGCAGCAGGAGGAAGAGGACAGACTGAGGAGGGAGCAGGAGACTTGGCCATGAGGTCACTGCAGAAAGAAAAATTCAAGACCCCTTACATCCGACCCTCTCCTTCCCTCCCCATACTATGTTTGAACTTGTTCTGTGCTCCTCAGATTATTTGACGGTCTATAATAACAGCTTAGTATCCATTCAATGTTAGTGCGGCCCAGGTTCATTTGAATGTTTTTAACTCCACGGATTATAATGTTGTCAGGGGGAAACAACCTATCTATGTTTGTTAGGCGAGGCGTGGGTCATGATGATTTCCATTAGCTTGATTCATTGTATATTCAGCTGAAGGAGGTAAAATGGTGTGTGTGAGAGTCAGCGTGTGTGTGTTTGTGCGTGCGTGTTGGAGTGTGTGTGGTCCCTGACCCGCATTGCCCCTGGCATCCCCTCCAGGGTGTGTAGTCCTGTTTGATTGCTCCCCTCTTGTGGGGCTTGCTACGGTAGCACGGAACAGCTGGGAGAATCTCTGATTAATGATGTCGTTTAGGCTGAAATGGATTACATACACTTCTCCACCATCATCTTGCAGACAATGAAATATTATCTAATTCATTTGATTTACTCTTATCTGATTTCGCAGTGTCACAATCAATAGTGTTTTCCTCGTGTTGACTCGCTGCGGGCATTGTAAACTTTTGAGTCGCTTTGTGTTGGGAATGTTTGTTTCTTTGCGTACCACAGGTTCACCCAAGATACAGAGGAACAGAGAAGAGAGAGGAGCTGGAGAGTAGAGGTCAGCAGAGACTGACAGAGCTGAGGAGACGCATGGCAGAGCAAGCTGAGGGCGATAAGGAAAGGTAAGCATGCATCAAGGGTCCTGACTGCAGCAGCAGCAGCGCAGCCTCAAGGACGCTAAAGGAGAGATCTCGACAGTTCACTCCATGGCTTTGGATGATGTTCTGTATGTTATTCTTGGTTTATGTTTAACAATGACTCATTTATGAACGTTTATATACAAGTCCATTCCCATTTGAGGGAAATATCCCATGCGTTTCACAAACCACTGGTATGATTCGATGTAGTGTTTTCTCTTCTGTTCGGTACAGCCTCCTCTTTATCCATTGTCCTTGCTAAGATTCTATCCTCCTTTTAAATGCCTGGCATTTAAACCGTGCGAGGAGAAAGAGAGAGATGTTGAGTTAGTCAGGACAGGTTGAGGAGGACAGAGGACATGGGGACTGAGGGGAAGTAAGATGTGAAGGGCAGCTCTCTGGCAGCTCGTAAAGCTCTCCCAGCCTGCAGGGCCGCTGTGCCACCACAGATAGGTGGTTTCTGTGCTGAGGCTGATGTCCTTGGCCACTTCTCTCCCTTCCCGCTCTCTGTCCCTTCTGCCCTCAGGGTTTAGTTGTGCGAGGAGGTGCTGCTGCAGCGCAAGGAGCAGAGGGAGGCGCGGGAGCTCGAACGCCTGGAAGAGAAGAGACAGTCGTCTGGGGGCCCTGAGAAATTAGGTACGTCGCTTATCAGGACTTATTCCCATTAGCTGCCCTGATTGGATCTGCCATGTAAAATGCTATGCCGGGGAAGATTTGTGGAAGGTTTTGACCCACTGTTGGTTTTGAGGCATCACTGCCACTTACTGGTGGGATGGAGAAATACAAGGAAATTACTAGGCAAACATCATATGGATTTTTTGAAGTGTTTTTCCCACCCTCCACAGTGTCAAGGTGGGAGAAACGGCAGAGTCAGACCCAGAGAGGATGATGGGAGATACGGAGGTGTTTAACCTCTAGGGTACGTGGGACGCTAACGTCCCACCTGACCAACATCCAGTGAAATTGCAGGGCGCCAAATTCAAACAACAGAAATCTCATAATTAAAATTCCTCAAACATGCATGTATTATACAACATTTTAAATAAAAACTTGTTGTTAATCCCACCACGGTGTCCGATTTCAAAAAGGCTTTACGACAAAAGCATACCATGCGATTATGTTAGGTCTGCACCTAGACACAAAAAAATACATTTTCCAGCCAAAGAGAGGAGTCACAAAAAGCAGAAATAGAGATCAAATGAATCACTAACCTTTGATGATCTTCATCAGATGGCACTCATAGGACTTCATGTTACACAATACATGTATGTTTTGTTCGATAAAGTTCATATTTATATCCAAAAACCTCTGTTTACATTGGAGCGTTGTTATGTTTTGCCTCCAAAACATCCAGTGAAAGTGCAGAGAGCTACGTCAATTTACAGAAATACTCATCAGAAATGTTGATGAAAATACAACTGTTATGCATGGAATGAAAGATATACTTCTCCTTAACAAACAAAAAATACATAGTTCTCAATCCATCTTTAGGTTTTTATTAGCGAGCTGGACACAGTGAAGAAACTGTATGAATGTAGGTCCATTATCCTTCTACGTGAGGGTCGGCGCTGGAGACAAGAAGCAGGTACAGGGACAGCGCATTTAGTGAAACAGGACAGGACCAGCGTCTGGACAGGGGAAAAATAACGGCATCTATGCTGACACATGGAATAACGTGAGGAGCAGACAGATAACGAGGGGGTAATCAACAAGGTAATGGAGTCGAGGTGAGTCCAATATTGCGCAGTGGAGCGTAATGATGGTGACAGGTGTGTGTAACCAAGGGCAGCTCCCCCCCTCTCTGGCAGTTAGACGTGTGACATTCTACACAGTTTCGATTTGGTTGTAGTTTTTCTAAATTATGGAGTCCCCCTTTCCTGTGATTGTTTTTAATTAAAATGGTCAAAAATATATATTTTAAATTAATTCTTAGCAAAGAGCAATTTCTTAAGTTAGAATTTTGCTAACTCTCTTTTTGTCACCATGGAAGACCAAAACTCTCTCCCACTAAAACACGCTGAAATTTCAGGCGGCCTTTTCAAACTGCTCTTACACTAAAAGGGCATTATCATCATTTACACAATTCCACAGTATTATTCCAACCTCATAGTGTGGAAATATACACTTAGTGTACAAAACATTAGGAATACCTGCTGACCAGGTGAAAGCTATGATCCCTTATTGATTGCACCTGTTAAATCCACTTTAATCAGTGTAGATGAAGGGGAGAAGAGCCTTGAGACATTGATTGTGGATGTGTGCCATTCAGAGGGTGAATGGGCAAGGCAAAAGTGCCTTTGAACCGGGTATGATATTAGATGCCAGGCACACCGGTTTGAGTGTGTCAAGAACTACAGTTCTGCTCGGTTTTTCATGTTTAACAGTTTCCCATGTGTATCAAGAATGGTCCACCCCCAAAAGGACCCAAAGGACATCCAGCCAACTTGACACTACTGTGGGAAGCATTGGAGTCAACATGGGTCAGCATCAATGATGAATTGATGAATTGAAGCTGTTCTGGGTGCAAAAAAGGGTGCAACTCAATATTAGGAAGGTGTTCCTAATTTTTTGTACATTTCAGTTCATATAAAACACAGAAAATCACATTTTTGACTCCACTAGGCCTTTAAACATTTTGTACTATTACATTTTTTTTGCTCCAAACTCCGACCCCCCAGTTGGCCGGATGCGGGCCATATGTTTGACACCGTTGCTTTAAGCGTTTGGTTTTCTCCACTAGTTCCAAAGTTTGTTAACATGTGTCAATGTACTATTTTGTGTTTACTGCTTTTCTGACTCACTCACTGACACGAAACCCAGAAAATCATTCACAACAATGTTTAACCTGGCTCAACCAAACCTTACCCTCGTGCAGTCACACGTTCAAGTGGCTTCCCATCAAGGCCGGTGGGTGAATCAACATACAGTCTGTCTGTCTGGTACATTGTGTCATGACTCCACTGTGCAGGAGAGCACACTGGTCTACCTGCAGCCTATTGTGTAATCAGGCCAGTGACTGTCAGATCATCTCCTCCCAATTGAAATTTGTGATCAACGAACAACTGACCTTGGTTTGAGGCAGGTGAGGAAAACACAGACACGTTTGACTAGAATACCAAAATATCCGAAAGAAAATGACGGACAAGGGTGTAACAGTATCGTCCTCTTATTTTTTTTAAATGGCACCGGTATTTCCAGTGTACTGCACTTCTTTTGACCAGAGCCCTATTACTACTCTATTCCCTCTGTTGCTTTCCATATGGGGTCTAATCGAAGAGTAAGGGTTGAACAGGCCCTGCGGGTAGAAGGACTCCACAACACACTGTATGCCAAGGAGGTTCTCTCTGTACTCCAGCCACCCAGACCACCTCGACGGGACACTGACTCCACGGGATTCAAGTCTTCCACAAAGAGTGTTTAGCCCTAATTCAATCAAAACCGCTAACCAGTTGTCCAGGAACAAGTAATAATATAAATAGCATTTTCCCAGGACAGTGAGAGAGCATATTTGCATATGATATGAAGTTGAATAGCTTTTTACGCAACTTGGAAACCTGGTTGCAGGTACAGGTCATATAGATAAGTGATTTTTGTCCACAGTTGTCAGTATTTCTTCTTTGGGCTATTTCTGTGTCAATTCAGACTATGTTGGCTCAACTTTGAACATATTCCTTGCACTAATCCTCATATGCCTCCCTCTGCTATTCATCAACATCTGATACTTCATTGAACACAGAATTTCTGTGTTTTATGCCACTGTGACTTTAGATAAAACTTGCCTGTCATCACGACAAACCTTTCATGTATGTTTAGCTGTATATATTTGCTCATTTGACTGTGTAACATCCATGGGTATTGTAACAATATGCCGATTGTACTACGTGTCAGTGCAGGCTGGTCTAGGCCGCAATTCTGTAGTGTCTCATCTCCATTTCGAAGTTAGTCCTTTCTTACTAACCCATGCGGAATAAGAGGATGTGGACCCATATCAGCCAGGCCTGAAATGAATTTATTCATGATTTTAAAATGTCAGGTACAATGAAGTCAGATGTATTTCCATTTCTAAATATATCCCAGCTACACCAGTGCCTAACTCCTGCATGAGTCATTTGATTCAATTACAGTCAGAGTGCTTCTTTGTTTAAATATTTGATTCATTTTAAGTCACGGGACTTAATGTCATCCAGAAGTAACACAGACAAACGATTTCATCTACACAGTCAAAGTACTCAAGTCACACAATATATAATACCATACAAATATACACAAATACCACACAATTGCATAAGAGCCCACTCTTTGAGCTTCGTTTGCAAAATGTATTTTCATGTACTCTTACAACTCCGTTTAAATAATATCTGATCACATATCAACTTGTCTATATACATATATCCACATATCAGTTGGGACTGTAGCTATATACACTCCAAGGGCAGCAGAGGTGATCGGAGGGAGCTTAGACGACGAGGCCCAGGCGTTTCTTGATGAAGTGGGCCACCAGAACCTGAGGTCTCTGTTGGTACTCCACCAGCACATCATGAGGGGTGGCGATCTGGTCCCCATCAAAACGGTTCAACAAAGTCACGCATACGACTGCAGCTGCGGAGAAAAAGGTGAAATCTGTTAGAAATATCAAAACAATGTAAAAAAAGACGTGTAAAAACAAAAGCCTTTTTGATTACAGGTTCTCTCTGTCAAAGTTAGTGGCATTCGAGACAGTGGGACTGTCATTTATTTGGAATAATACCTTTGATGCCACAGGCACGACACATGGCTGCGAAGACAGTGGACTCCATCTCAATATTCCTGACTCCCGTGTTAAAGGCTTTCCTCAGGTACTCCAACTTGTCCTCAGTGGAGAAGGAGCAGAGAGCTCCATCCAGCCGACCCTGACCTGGAGGACCACAACAGAAAACAGACTGGGTTAGACCAGAAGGCTAGTAGGCAAGATTGGGAATGTTCATCCTAAATTTAAAAAAAGAGGCAGTCTGCGATTCAAAATACAACAAAACTTGCAGACTGTAGCTTTAACTTAGGGCTTTTGTGTAGCAGAGTGGACAGAGGTGAGTTACGTGATGTGGTTACCTTCATAGAAGTCACTGGTGCACATGGTGTTGCCGATGATGGTGGGCACGTCCTCTAACTCGGAGGAGCACTGCAGCAGCTCCTTGGAGACGCCCACGTCCAGCTCTGTGCTCCTTGTGACCACCTTACCTAGAACCACCTGCTCAAACTGGGCGCGGAAGAAGCAGTCCACCGCCTTGTCTGTGACCACTACTGTTCCTGGTGCCAGACCTGTAAGGGTGACATGACTTTAGAGAGCTGTGGCACTCAACTAGATAAACATGTATTAAACGTGAATCAACATTTGAAAGAAGAACGGACAGTATGCTCTTACCGACTCCACCGGAGGTGCCAATGCGGAAGAGGATGAAGTCGATGCAGCGGGCATGATGCAGCAGTTTGATGAGCTCATGGAGCATGATGGAGATGGAAGGGATGCCCATACCATGCTGCAGAAACAGTGGGGTGAGGTTAACAATCTAAGGTTAACAGAACTGCAGGAAAGCAGTGCTCGGCAGGTGGGGTGGCGAAGGTCACTACGTCCTGGTGTTGTGAAACGCCGACTTGTCGTGCATGCTCTCCCTAACGAGTAGACTGTATCACGGGGACATCCAGACGGTTACCAAAATGGACAATTATTTGTCCACGAAGGCTGCTACCTTACTTGGAGGAAAACATTTGGCCACGTTAGCTTTTGCCGGCGACACCGTGCTACAGCTGCGTGCTACAGCCCCCACTGGGAACGCACTGGTTGTATCAACGTTGTTTCCACGCCATTTCAATTAAATTCCTTTGAACCAACGTGGAATAGACTTTCAATTCCGTTCTGGCACAAAAAATGACTGCTGTGCATCACCCAGATATGTACCATACAATGGTGGTGGTAGTAGAGGTGACTATTGTGGTAGAGGTGACTATTGTGGTAGAGGTGACTATTGTGGTAGAGGTGACTATTGTGGTAGAGGTTACTATTGTGGTAGAGGTGACTATTGTGGTAGAGATGACTATTGTGGTAGAGGTGACTATTGTGGTAGAGGTGACTATTGTGGTAGAGGTGACTATTGTGGTAGAGGTGACTATTGTGGTAGAGGTTACTATTGTGGTAGAAGTGACTATTGTAAAGCGCTTTGAGCACCCAGGTAGAACAGCGCTAAATCAATCCAATACACCATTATTAGAAGATACAGGAACACACCAAACTGGACAAACATCTGATAATAACAGAACACCATTCCAGGTGTCAGTCACTGGCTTACATAGAGAATCTTCACTTCCATGTCTTAGACAGGCTATCGAAAGTCAAGTCAGGTCTTCATCGCGTGCGAGGGAGATGCGTCCTTCGTGCGATACTTACACTGATAGAAAGTACGGGTCCCACTTTGTACATGGAGTAGCGGTCGGTTCCCTCACAGATGTCTGTGACGTCATCCATGTTTCCGGGCAAGGCCAGCTCCTGGTGAATGAACTGGGCAAAGGACTTCATCCGATTGGCACTGCCGCCGACGCACACAAACTTCACGGGGGAGACAGAGAGGCCGTTGTAATTCCTTCGTCTATGAGACTAGCTTCCATGAATCAGGTACTTGCGCCTATTTTGTCTGGGTAACTTTCACAAACCTTGATGTCTCCGAACATCTCTGGTAGGTTGTGGGTCTTGGTCCCCAGGTTGAAGTGATAGAGAATGTCCTCTTCCATTGTATCCAAATGGGGGTTCTTCACATGGATCTGGGGGTTCTTGAAAGGGACCTCGGGTCTGTAATATCATTGACACGAGAGAGCACATGACAATTGCATAACAGAAGGTGCTTTAGTGCAGGACAATAACCAGTACTATAATAAAACCTCAAAGTAAAATACATATACTCACTCGATATATTCAGAATGGTCATCGACAGTCCCTATACCGTTCAGTAAAATAGGTGACATAGTTGTTCGCTGTATCCTAAAATAAATATGAAGAAAACATTTACAATTGCTATCAACTGTTGAATTATGACACAATATGTTGTAAACACAATATTTGTAGCCACAATATTACTACAGCCACAAGTGCAAAACATACCTTTCAGGCCAGAAAAGTTATTCTGAATTCAAAGGGTAATATTCTCTGTTGTACTGTGTAGCAGTTCCTAAAAACTATTTTGCCCGTCTCTGCCTCTTGGGCTGATATAACTTTGACCTGTGACTTCTCTCAGGAGTGATTGGTTGGGGAGAGAAGGGTAGTGACTGTCTGGTCCAGTCATTGGTCTGGTCTCTCCCACTGAAACATGAAGTGATCTCAAACAAACACTAACTTTGACAGACAAACTTTCCAAATACTTGGCCCAGATCCAAAGTCATGACTCGAAAGAGTATATATCAATATATATAATTATTATTCTTTAAACCTATTCATTACTTCGGTGGTGAAAAATACTGTACAAGGGCCATGCAATTGAAATTGAGGGAAATGGTTAAAAAGCCAAGTCAATGTTCTGATTGCCAGGTGCATTCAACCATTCTCAAAACATTCAACCATTCTCAAAACATTTCACCATTCTCAAAACATTCAACCATTCTCAAAACACGATGAATGTTGTTACAGAAACAAAAATGGCTGTCCTGGCCAGTTTTCAAATACGAGCTAGACTGTTACGTAATTGTCACAGAATCCCGGGCATCTCATGACGTTCAGGTTCCAAACCAATTGGGTGTGCACAAATATTTGACTGTGTGTGTGTGTATCATCAAAACATATTACCTTAACCGGTTGTTTTAGATATGCCTCATAAAACATTAATTTTAAAATTTTAAATATAACCTTTTATTTAACTTAGGCAACTTGTTTAATCATTTACGGGGAGAAATATGTCCGATGATATTGAATATTCACTTTGTATCCTGTGTCCATTACATCGGTAGAACACAATTTCCACTATGACGACAGTGGAAAAGAGGAAGGAACAATTATGTAAGTAAATTCACAGAGATCTCAGGTTTCTGGAACAATCTAGCTACGAGTCACGCTTCAACTAATACATGTCTAGATACCATTTCAAATGGTAATGAGAGCTTCACTGAGCTTCATTAAGCACACAAAGAGAATGAGAACACATCCAATGCTTCCATGCACAACACATTTATTTTCTTTAAAACAAATCTTTATAGCAACCATAACGAGGCACACACACACACAAAAAGACATAACACTTCAGAACAGCAGGCATTTTTAGAGGAGCCCTTCTAAGCCATAGACACCTTTTAAAAGTAAACCATCATTCCCCAAACTACAACAGATGAACAAGAGCATAGCTCAGGCTAGTACATTAGCTGTTAGTGTTACAGTGAAAATGCAGTTCATTAGCAACTTCAGGCACAGAACAGAGTGGGTCTGTGAGCGCAATCTAACAGAATCAAGTTTTGCAGTTGTGTATACGTCTAGGGACAAGAATAAACATGTAGCATGACAAGAGTGCCTTAACTCTGACTTGAACCTAAACAAACTGCTTTTATCGATCTATGAGCGGTTGTGAACAGGCAAAACCTGGTGAAGGAACGTTGTGGAGGAGAACATTGAGTCGTGCGTCACTGCCTTTGCTCCTTTCTACTCCTTGGAACCTGCAGGAATACACACATTTTGATTTGCAGTCCCACCCCATGATCACGGATAACAATGCAAGTCACGATTTCCCCGACTGATTTATCAACAGGCATATCATCTTGTCTGAATGGAACACCCATTGACATTTTGCAACTCTACTTCGGTGTCCTTTGTATCAATTATGTAGATCTATACATGACTTATTGTAAAATAAATCTATACGACTTCATACACATTCAATATTTTATTAGTTAGTCTATGGGGCATGTGCTTCTGAGCAAGGAGCCAAATTGCCAACTGAATTCAAATGACCTTGAAGTTCCAACATCAACCCACTGTCACGAACAGCTACTTACTTGATGAATGCGTATTTGGTGCCCCTTTCTGGTCCTCTAAATAGCCAAAGCTCAAGAGCGTAGACATGTTGACAGGGGTCGAATTCTGAGATTTCTGAGATCTGCAAGACCAAAATGCAAGCATTTAAAAACACAGTGGGGGGACAAAATGGGGCCTAAATAAAAGGCGGAAAACAAAACACTGAGCTCTTGAACATTTAGAGCTAGTGGAGGGTTCAAAACCATAAAAAACGTGGGAGAATCTGCCAGCTGATGGTAATATTGATATGGTAAGGGGGGGGGGGGGGGGAGTACACTAACAGCAAACACTGAATATGGACCCTGAAAACACTTACCTCTAACTGAGATACAGTTGAACTAATAACGTTTTTTGTACCCTACAAAATGGGTCAACAATATCTTCACATTTTAAAATGTCCTTTAATTCATTATGGTTCTAATAATGTATTGACTGTGAAGCCGTAACCATCAGACATCTCTGTAGGCCTATGTTTAACAGATCAATGTCACAGGTCACTGACAGGTGGCAAATGTTTTAAAAAAAACAACAACATTTGCTCAATGACTTGCATTGTAGAGTAAAGACCACATTGGTAGCAAAAACAAAGTCAGGGGAGGTCATGTCATCACACTATTTGAAGCTAGCGATCTGTTTGTTGATGTATTGGTTCATATAGCTAACTGAGCTGAACGTTTGTGAGGACATCTGTACTCTTTCATCAGTATTATTTGCAGACAGGCAAGTCTGGCATTGGCCCATAGTGATAGAGGACCCATTTCTGCATGGACATTGCCATTTAGATCTTCCACCATGTTGAAGTAGTTAAATGGGTGGGGATTCCTATGGGCTGGGAGCGATCAGATAATGTTTAGAGCATTGTCTACTGGTGACTCATAACCCGCAGTCCCCTTTGTTTTATCCGTAGGGCGGTGATTCATAATCGCAGTCCTCTGAAGGGCGGGTAAGAGTCGGGTTGAATAAAGAGATGCATTAGAAATCCCTAAATATAGCCTCCCGGGTGGCGCAGTGGTTAAGGGCGCTGTACTGCAGCGCTAGCTGTGCCACCAGAGACCCTGGGTTCGCGCCCAGGCTCTGTCGTAACCGGCCGCGACCGGGAGGTCCGTGGGGCGGCACACAATTGGCCTAGCGTCGTCCGGGTTAGGGAGGGCTTGGCCAGTAGGGATATCCTTGTCTCATCGCGCACCAGTGACTCCTGTGGCGGGCCGGGCGCAGTGCGCATGAACCAAGGTACATTTCCTCCGACACACTCCGGCTGGCTTCCGGGTTGGATGCGCGCTGTGTTAAGAAGCATTGCGGCTTGGTTGGGTTGTGTATCGGAGGGAGGACGCATGACTTTCAACCTTCGTCTCTCCTGAGCCCGTACGGGAGTTGTAGCGATGAGTTACTAAAAATAATAATTGGATACCAAATTGGGGAGAAAAAGGGGTAAAATTCAAAACAAAACAACAACAATTTATTCTGCAATTGAGGTTTTTGTTTCATTCTTTTTCATCTGCCATTAAGCTTTAGCGCCTAACTGTACGCCCGCCACATACATCCCTGTTGGAGTTTAATTCAATAAGAAGAAAAAAAAAAGCAGCGAAACGGAGAGTTGAAAATAAAAAGAAGGGAGAAAGAAGGCCAGAAAAGCAACGTTTGGGAAAGATTTGGTGACGTGCTAAAAGAGGATGATAGTGCGAGGATGATAGTGCCGATTACGTTATGTGTGATGACTGTGATGGTTTAGACAATTTCGAGAGTCAAAAGACAGGTACTTCAAATATGGCACCTCAGGGGAAATTGTAGCCAGATGGGTTAAATGGAATTGTAACCTAACTGAAAACTGACTGTAGGTCTATAAGCTCTCACTTAGCCTAATATAATATTAACTCCTGCAGAATTGAGCACTTATTGCAGTAAAGTGATACACCAAATGTACATTTGGACTCTGGAACAGGAGTAGAGAAATATGATTTATTTCTTTCAGCATCTTGAAATAATGAATGCGCGGTTAGGGAACGACTGTAAAGGTGCCATCTTTGTCAGCGTCATAAAAGCTGATAGCATTCCAGCCACATAAAATATGCATCCGAGACAAACTTAAACCTTATCAGAAACATGTTGGGTTGTTTTCACTGCTTTTCATTTCAAAATGATGTCATTTGGACATTTTGCACGGAAAGTCTATCATTTTTTGTTGTTGTTGCTAATGCATTTTCTTCCAGTACCCAAACGTCTGATGCACGAGAGAAGCATAGATGAAAGGGGAACTTAACCGACGTCAACTAGATTGAATTCATTGATTTGTCACATTGATGTTATAAATCACATTGATGATATTATTTCAGGGTTTATTTCATCTCCTAGGGCAGTAATGACTGAAGAAAAGCTGCATGTGTCCAATCATAGGCAAGTTGAAAAGCAGAAACATATCAAAAAATAGTCTGGAAAAAAAGAAATTCGGTACCATGTCAAAAAAAATCGTTCCGTCGTCACTGACTGTAGATCACATTTTCTATCAGCCTATTTGCGGGTTAGGGTCCCAGATTTAGTCGGGCAGTTGCGGATGGGTTATTAGGAATTGCAGGTGGGTCCGGGTGAACAAACAGCTGACCCATGCATCACTATTGTCTACTTCTTCAAGTTGGTTTAATAATGGTTTGTAAATGTCATCGCCATCTGGTGCCACAGTAGATCAATGACAAGATTTGGTTCAGGTCGCCGGCACTGCAGCTATTAGCTTTGTGCTTTTTTCAAACACAAAAGAAAAACCGACTACTTCAAAATGGAGATGGCCTCAATGGCGCTGCCCGTGCTGTTACAGATGCCATAATGGGACAAATAGAAAGACGAGCCCTTTAACTAACTCTATTCCTTGGCCACATCACATCGGCCTTATCCATTATAACAAAGTATGGGGCAGGGGTTTTGGGCAGTGCTATATTGTATGAGAGCTAGGGAGGCCAGGTTCAAGACTACCACAACAAATATTGTCAGCACATTGAATCTGCAAGCTTCTGGAGAGACAAAGGTGCAATCTGGGATATTTGCGCCTGATTTTGGTCACCAACATGAATGATATGAGGCCAATACCTATTGATTCTTGAATGATGTCAAAAGAAAATTGTATAACATAACTTGCCTCATGAGCTTGTGAGTAAAACGGTCCCTTCATAACTCAAAATTGAATGTTGTTTTAAACCATTGTTTTTAAACAAATGCCTTTGTTAACAATATATGGCTTCAAACATTTTAAAAACTATATTGATGATACCATTGAAGTGCATCCAAAGCGGTCTGTAAATGTTAAAATAGTTACATTTCTTCAGCCCCATCAATTGGTAGCGGGGCTGCTGGGCTGAAACACAAATACACCAAGAGTGTAGCTTTAATTAACACTCATAAACTGTTGCGCTTGGTAAATTACCCTAGTTTTCACATTGCAATCTATGTTTCACATTTAATGCATAAAATGTTGCAATGTGGCAACATACCATTTCTCTTCATCCACTTGCTTCCATGAATGAAGAAATACAAACACCATTGAACTTGACAAAAGGGGGGGAGCTTACACTAGCCAATAAGGTCCTTTGGTGAAGTCACATGACATGCAACTCCTCTCCAGATCACATGCTAGTGGGAATAAGGAAACTCTGAAATGTCTGACTTGCTAACTGGTTGAACGCAGCACTTGTAGAACATCAACTTGTTAGCAAGTCGTAAATTTCAGTTTGAACTAGCCGCGAAGGCAGAAATAGTTAGCTGCTACTGAAATTCCCCACAAATTGTTATCATAAAACTGTGTGTACACATTTCCTTCAATAAAAAAATGGAAACTCAAACTTGGGTGATAAACATTAAATCAAAATTTCCAAGTATTTGTTCTTAGGAAACGGATCAAATGCATTTGTTGCCAAATGGAAACAAGTGGGAGGGCCCTGGAAGTCAAAGGTAAAAGACAGTGAAAATGGCATTTTTAAGTAATATTGGCATGAGTCATATGATTTTAACATATTTTTTGTAAAGATAAAATATGGCCAAACAATGTTTTTATAAACGCATGAATAATACAGTACAATACTGCTGTAATAAATGTACAATATCATTTGTAAAAATATGGCCAGTGAATTATTTTTTCAAGATAACAATTTGTTATGAATAAAAACAATAATTATAATTCAAATACCTAATTTATATTAGAAACCAACATTTATGATTTTTGTAGTTACCGTTGTCACACAGTGTTTCCATATCTAACATTTTTTTAATCAAATAGATTTAGTATTTGTATATTTAAGGCCATTTTATATACGAAAAACTAATCCAACATTTGTTTGCATAGTTCTTTCATAATGTGTGCAGTAATTGAGTACACTATTTTGGGGCGATATGCAGCTTAGAAGAGACTTACATTTTTAAAGTTAGAAACAAACTATGTTCATCCTGTATAGGCCTAAGAGCTGGCCCCTGTTCTATCAAAACCGGTAAGCAGCAACAAATTATATATTTTTCCCATATTACTTCAAACACTGTCACAATTATTTTTGAATGAACACAGAAATGCTGTTACCAGTTTCTCCTTTGCCAAAATAATCCATCCACCTGACAGGTGTGGCATATCAAGAAGCTGATTAAACAGCATAATCATTACACATGTGCACCTTGTACTGGGAATAATAAAAGGCCACTCTAAAATGTGCAGTTTTGTCATAACACAATGCCACACATCTCAAGTTTTGAAGGAGCGTGCAATTGGCATGCTGACTGCAGGAATGTCCACCAGAGCTGTTGCCAGAGAATTTAATGTTAATTTCTCTACCATAAGCCACCTCCAAAGTCATTTTAGAGAATTTGGCAGTACGTTTCTTCAACTGCGGGATCATCTGAGACCAGCCACCCAGACAGCTGATGAAACTGAGGAGCATTTCTGTCTGTCATAAAGCCCTTTTGTGGGGAAAACCCCATTCTGATTGGCTGAGCCTGGGTGGATAGTGGGTAGGCCTATGTGGGTAGGCCTATGCCCTACCAGGCCCACCCATGGTTGCACCCCTGCTCAGTCATGTGAAATCCATCAATTAGGGCCTAATGAATTTAGTTCAATTGACTGATTTCCTTATATGAACTGTAACTCATTAAAATCGTTTAAATTGTAGCGTTTATATTTTTGTACTATATATATATATATATATATGAATCTTTGAGCCTATAACAAAGAGTTGTAAAGGTACCCAAGCTGCCTGGAGCTGCACTCTGCTGTGCTGTGAATTAAAAAGTATAACATTGCCATCTTGTGGATATATGGTGTAAACATTTCAATGGGGTCACTCACGTTTTCTTGAAATTGCCTGCTGCATCTTCATTCTTTCCTGATGCTAAGGACAAGTTCTCCATCTGGCTGTTAGGAGAGATCTGACAGCAAAAACAAGAAGTGTCTTGAATAGTCATTTATCATCTGGAATCACGTCAGGATTGAACACGGGGGTGAAAGATGGATTGAACACAGGATGAAGCCCCCTATTTCAGTTGGCAACATCAGCTTCTATTGGACATACTATGTCACTTTCTTCTCTATCACTGCAACTGCAAGAGAGGAATCTGATAAATCTAGAATAATCCAAATATGGTAAACGCAAGTGACAATTTGATGCTAATCAAATACATTTCAGCAACAGATGGGGACATAGCCAAAGATAGTGGTTGGTTATAAGTTCACTAGATACGGTAGGTGTTGAGTCTGAGAACTCTATCCATTGTTAGCTAATATTTGTAATGAGCTAAAAACATGTAGCTTTTCATGATATTAGGCAGGTGATATCATGCTGTCAAAAGGGAAGTCAATGTCCAAAATAATCTAAACAGGTCTGTCTGCATACTGGACTTCGAAGACCTCAGAATAACTATTAACTCAATTTATCGTAGCACAATATGATATGAACGGGGAAGTATTGTTACATTTGCTGGGTAGAGCATCATCAGAAGTGAAATTGCAAGGATTTCTCCATTCACCTTCTCTTTGTCATCAAAGTCCCTTTCCCAAGTTGACTTATTATCACTCCCAAAGGGAGCATTAGTTGACATGTAGTTTTGAAAGCTCTCGGTTGGGCTGGAAGAAAGACAAATTTACAAATGTCAAATAACCCATTATACTAATAATAGCCTTAGCCTGTATAACTGGGCTGCATTCAGCAGGACTCAACAGTGTGCAATGTTTGATACGTCAGAGACGGCGGATGTTCTGAAGAACTAGTTGAAGGATGTTGTGATAACAGTGGCCCAGAGGCTGAATGTGCATACTGTGCTCTGCATGGGTTTTGTGATATCAAATGGTAACCACGCCCATATTGATCAGCCCACACTCCACCACACCCACCAAACGGGAGCAAACACACAAAGCCTGTTGAAGAACGGTGTGCACCGTTTGGGGGAAACGTGTCATTCAGTACAAACCGCCACGCAATGTAGCAAAACATTTAACAAACTGAACACACCCCTGTTTTACAACAGGGTACAACAACCATACAACCTCAAACAAATATGAAATTTGGATGATCAATGCACACAACCCATATTGGCCTGGCTAAGTAGCCATAAATTACTAACAAACTAACTTCACAAATAGATTATTTTTTAATCCAGAGTAACCGTCATTATTCTCATCTTAATTTGCCTTTTTGGCTGTACCTTGCTTGCTCTTGAGCTTTTGGAGATCCAGAGAACCAGTTTGGAGCTTTGTAAGATGATGCAGAATTAGGTTTGGTGTCCAAATTGGTCTCCTCGTGCCACAATAAACCTGTAAATGAATGAAAAGAACTTGGTTACCAATGTTGTACACTACAGTGGTTCCCAAACTGTGGGGTGTGCCCCAGGGATAAGCGGGGGGGGGGGGGGGGGGGCTTTTTTTAAAGGAAATCAATCTGGCAACTTACTCTTTAAAGTTGTAATAGTAAAATGCACAAGCCGCAAGTTTGAAATTGGGTAGCGCATCATCAGTTTTCCTCGTCATGTCAGTCATTGCATACCTTATGGACCTTTACTATTGCATCTTAGCCACATTATCACTGCTCATCCATATATTTTATACTTATATATTCTTACCCCATTCCTTTACTAGATTGGGTGTATCAGGTTTTGTTGTAGGATTTGTTAGATATTAGGTTTGGTTGTGGAATTGTTAGATATTAGGTTGTGTTGTGGAATTGTTAGATATTACCTGTTACAGATACTGCTGCACTGTCGGATCTAGAAGCATAAGCATTTCCCTACGCCCACAATAACATCTGGTAAGCATGTGTATGTGACCAATAAAATTTGATTTGGAGCCATTTATAACTTGTCTGAGATGAGTGATGTTCCCTAAGGCTGAAAGGGGGGCCTGCGTGGAAAAGTTTGGGAACCCCTGGTATACTTAAGCAATAACCCCTGGTTAAGCACAAGGGGGTTGTGGTATATGGCCAATATACCATGGCTAAGGGCTGTTCTTAACGCACGATGCAACGCAGAGTGCCTGGAAACAGCCCTTAGCCGTTGTATATTGGCCCTATACCACAACCCCCCCCCCCCCCCCCCCCGAGTTGCCTTATTGGCATTATAAACTGGTTACCAACGTAATTAGAGCAGTAAAAATATAAAAAAATTGTCATACCTGTGGTATACGATCTGATATACCATGGCTGTCAGCCAATCAGAATTCAGGGCTCAACCCACCCAGTTTATAATAAACAATAAAAAAATATTTTAAAGTGTCTCGCTAGGCCATCCTTACAAACTGGATGGGTGTGTCATTTTACCTAGCTGCACTTTTTTACAGTCTATGAGCTAGACAGATAGCTAGCTATAACTTACTTCATTTCCACAGATGAAAGGGGAGATAATAGTCTTTGTTATTTCTAGGTCAAACAGAATACCGTTTTTACCCCTCTGTCCTCCTTGTTTAGCCAGTTTAGTATAAGCAGAATCGGACTCATTAACTCCAGTACGGCGTCCTTTAGTCCTCTCCTCAGGACCATTGTTAGCATCGTCAGAGAGCCCAGGAATCTGGGAAGTCGGGGCAGCTTTTGTTGAATCATCATCACCATTGCCAACGCCTAAAACAAAAAACACACACAATTATAAAGGCTTTGCTTCAAGTTGTTGCTAGATCGTTAGCTACTTCAACTAGCTAGCACCTTCACCTGGTAACTTTACATCTTAGAGGCTTGTTAGAATAAGACGTGTAACGTTAGCTAGCTAGCCAAGAGTCAGAATCAGAGATATTAGCTAGGCCTTCACAGCTAACGGTAGTTAGCTACGTTAGCTAGCTAGTCAGCTTTGCACATTTGAAGACCAATTGTACTTGCCATGGTCGTTTTGTCGGCGATCTGTGTCAGTGTTCATGTCTACTGTTGTCTTTCTGTTGAAAAAAGAACGCAGTACATTGTCATCCTAGCGTACACTGCTGGTCAAATTGCTAGCTCGGTAAGGACGTTAGCTTAGCAATAAGGCGTTGCCAGCTAGCGTTAACAGCTAAACGTGTTCGTTTTAGTACATGGGTGTAAGTGTAGGTAGCTAGTAAGTTAATGTGAGGTTCAAGCATCATTGCAAAACATTACTTACATTACCAGCTATTCTGCGTTTGCAAATCTGGACACCGGCAAAAATAGTGCGGAGAAAACCCGAGTATGGATTTCGAGCTAACTTGCAGGGAGTGACAAAACAAACGTCTGACTGTGTCGAGAGTTTTGTTACTATGGAAACAGGGCTGTAGCGTTACTTTTTTAGGAATATGTTCAATAACCTTTTTTCGTTAATGGGTTTAAAAACAGAAATGATGCGAAATTCATTTGAATTAGAGCTGATATCTATATTTAGTTTTTGACTGTTTATTAAATAAATAAATAAAATATTTAAATTATGAATAATCCACCAAACCCTTTATCTGCTCCATAACCCACAATATAGTTGAACAAATTTGTTCAAAAAATATATATTTAAAAAATAAGAATATTTTATCTTCTGCTTTATTATTTGAATACCTTGTAGCTAGACCTCTATTATGCCTAGTCTTAAAACATTAAGCTAATTTTCCATGAATTGGCTTGCAATGCAGAAAATGAAGACAACATCTTTCCTCCCATCTCTATGGAAGCTCGTTCCGGCCACCAAAAAATAAAATTCTGACTACAAGTTATAAGATACTAAGTCATTATTATGAGATAGTATGTCCTAATTATGAGATATGTGAGTCATTTTTACGAGATAAGCAAGTCATATTTGTGAGATAGTATAGTCGTTATTATGAGAGTAATTCATTATTATGAGCTAGATAGTCATAACTATGAGATAGTAGGTCATTATTATGAGATATGTGAGTCATAATTATGAGATACTAAGTCATAATAAGGAGGTACTAAGTCATTTTGTTGATGTGAGTTGGTATCTGTTTGATGACATCTGGTTGACATCAGATTTAATTAAAGACATGCTCCGGAACTTTGGCGACTACTAAGTGTATTTTACACATCCCGCTTTGGGCTGGATGTGTCAATATGTAGTTCATACATGCATAATCTCTGAGCAGAATTACTGTTTTACCCCAATTAACCATGAAATCCCTAGTTTGAAAGCAACAGTTTTTCTGGAAGCTGTGCTGCGCTAGTCTGGGTACCAGTCCCTTTAGCTAATCCATTCCGTGTACTCCATGTCATGTGCCAAAGAGACTGGCCTTTCTGACATCTTCAAATATGAACATTATATCATTGATGTGCTCGAAGAGAACAGAGAATTTAAACCTGACTCAATCACAGCTATCCTCCAATCACAACAATTATGCAAATATTGGAACTCTATCACTTTTTTTTCTCCACAGAACATGTTGGTATCCGGTTGCTCAGCATCGTTTTTTGTTTGTCTAGATGAAACCAGTTTGTCAAAAGTTGCTTGATTTTAAGCCTCAAAATACACCTTGCCAAGCTAACAGCTAAATGTTTGTTTTTGACTATGTTATACATTTTCATTGTATTTTTTGATGCTCCACATGTTGTCATGGAAAAAATGAAAGTTTTTTCCATGACAACCATTGAGCAACTGCCGTAAATCCAGCGCATATTGAATGTTTTGATTGCTGAAAGGCCGGTCTTTTTGGCATTGACAAGGAGAGGCAAGTGGAATGTTAGCTAAAGAGAGAGACTGGTACTCAGACTAGTGCTGCGCCATTTTCCCTACAGTTTCATCCACTTCTAATCAAATCAAATCAAAGTTTATTTGTCACATGCTCCGAATACAACAGGTAGACCTTACAGTGAAATTATTACTTACAAGCCCTAACCAACAGTGCAATTTTTAAGTAAAAAATAGATATTAGGTAAGCAATAGATTAGTAAATAAATACAATTTAAAAAGTAAAATGACAGTGAAAATAACAGCAGTGAGGCTATATACAGGTGGTACCGATACAGAGTCAATGTGCCGGGGCACCGGTTAGTCTGGCTAATTGAGGTAATATGTACAGGTAGGTATAGTTAAAGTGACTATGCATAGATGATAAACAGAGAGTAGCAGCAGCGTAAAAGGAGGAGGGGGGGGGGGGGTACACACACAATGCAAATAATCCAGGTGGCCATTTGATTGTCTGTTCAGGAATCTAATGGCTTGCGGGTAAAAGCTGTTGAGGAGCCTTCTAGTTTGATGGTGATGTGGACACCAAGGAACTTGAAGCTCTCAACCTGCTCCACTACAGCCCCGTCGATGAGACTGGGGGCGCACTCAGTCCTCCTTTTCCTGTAGTCCACAATCATCTCCTTTGTCTTGATTACGTTGAGGGATAGGTTGTTATTCTGGCACCACCCGGCCAGGTCTCTGACCTCCTCCCTATAATCTGTCTCATCGTTGTCGGTGATCAGGCCTACCACTGTTGTGTCGTCTGCAAACTTAATTATGGTGTTGGCGTCGTGCCAGGCCATGCAGTCGTGGGTGAACAGGGAGTACAGGAGGGGACTGACCATGCACCCTTGAGGGGCTCCAATGTTGAGGATCAGTGTGGCAGATGTGCTGGTACCTACCCTCACCACCTGGGGGCGGCCTTTCAGGAAGTCCAGGATCCAGTTGCAGATGGAGGTGTTTAGTCCCAGGATCCTTAGCTTAGAGATGAGCTTTGAGGGCACTATGGTGTTGAACGCTGAGCTGTAGTCAATGAATAGCATTCTCACATAGGTGTTCCTTTTGTTCAGGTGGGAAAGGGCAGTGTGGAGTGCAATAGGGATTGCATCATCTGTGGATCTGTTTGGGCGGTATGCAAATTGGAATAGGTCTAGGGTTTCTGGGATAATGGTGTTAATGTGGGCCATTACCAGCCTTTCAAAGCACTTCATGGCTACGAACGTGAATGCTACGGGTCTGTAGTCATTTAGGCAGGTTACCTTAGTGCTCTTGGGCACAGGGACTATGGTGTTCTGCTTGACATGTGTTGGTATAAAGACTCAATCAGGGACATGTCAACATGTACATTCAGGGACATTCACAATGTCAGTGAAGAGACCTGCCAGTTGGTCAGCACATGCTCGGAGCACACGTGCTGGTAATCTGTCTGGCCCAGCACCCTTGTGAATGTTGACCTGTTTAAAGGTCTTACTCACGTTGGCTATGGAGAGCGTAATCACGCAGTTGTCTGGAACAGCTGTTGCTCTCATGCATGCCTCTGTGTTGCTTGCCTCAAAGCGAGCATAGAAGTGATTTTGCTTGTCTGGTAGGCTCTGGTAGGCTCGTGTCACTTTGTAGTCTGTAATAGTTTGCAGGCCCTGTCACATCCGACGAGCGTCGGAGCCAGTGTAGTACGATTCAATCTTAGTCCTGTATTGGCGCTTTGCCTGTTTAATGGTTCGTCGGAGGGCATAGCAGGTTTTCTTATAAGCTTCGGGTTAGAGTCCTGCATCTTGAAAGCGGTAGCTCTACCCTCTAGCTAAGTGCGAATGTTGCCTGTAATCCATGGCTTCTGTTTGGGGTATGTATGTACAGTCACTGTGGGGACAACGTCCTCGATGCACTTATTGATAAAGCCAGTGACTGATGTGGTGTACTCCTCAATGCCATCGGAAGAATCCCGGAACATATTCCAGTCTATGCTAGCAAAACAGTCCTGTAGATTAGCATCTGCTTCATCTGACTACTTTTTTATAGACCGAGTCACTGGTGCTTCCTGCTTAAATTTTTGCTTGTAAGCAGGAGTCAGGAGGATAGTATTATGGTCAGATTTGACAAATGGAAGGCGAGGGAGAGCATTGTACACCTCTCTGTGTGTGGAGTAAAGATGATATATAATTTTTTTCCCTCTGGTTGTGCATTTAACATGTTGATAGAACTGATTTAAGTTTCCCTGCATTAAAGTCCCCGGCCACTAGGAGCGTCGCCTCTGGGTGAGCGGTTTCCTGTTTGCTTATTTCCTTATACAGCTGACTCTTAGTCAGTGCCAGCATCTGTCTGTGGTGGTAAATAAACAGCCGCAAATTATTTTTATGAAAACTCTCTTGGCAAATAGTGTGGTCTACAGCTTATCATGAGATACACTACTTCAGGCGAGCCAAATCAAGAGACTTCCTTAGATTTCGTGCACCAGCTGTTGTTTACAAATATACACAGACCGCCCCCCCTCGTCTTATCGGAGTGTGCTGTTCTAGCCGGTGCAGGGTCAATCCTGCTGAATGTTCTCCATGTCATCATTCAGCCACGATTCGGTGAAACATAAGATATTACAGTTTTTGATGCCCCGTTGGTAGGATATTCGTGATCGTACCTCGTAACATCAGGCTGTGCTCAAAAAACAATGGCAGACGGAAGAGAGGGTGGTGCGGCAGCTGCCGCTTCTCCTACAGATGCTGTTATTTCATCTAAAACATCAGGTGTACGCCGACCCCAGCTAAGTAACTCATGCAAAGATTTAAAGTGCAATTATGTGTTTTATCTCCAGTACATTGCCATGATTGTCAGTTATGTAGCTGCTCTTCTGATAATCTCAGTGCGTCCTTGCTGCAATGACACAACCAATCTACTGCCGAATATCAACACCAAACACATTGGTTCACCGTTCCACGGGAGAGGACAGTACACAGCATACCATAATGTTCTGAATAATGGCCAAGTCTACCTCGCTCCCTATTCCACTGAACCGCTTAGGCGTAACAGACACAAGTCCAACATTTATCGGAAACTGTTAAACTACCTGTTCCTGCTCGCCGGGGATGTGCAACTCAATCCTGGGCCTAACATCACTGAGCCAATCTCAATCCTGGGCCTAACATCACCGAGCCAGCAACACTCACCGGAGTGGAAAGCAGTGGATGGCCTTGTCCATTGATCTTCGCCGCTGCAGAAGTGGGTGAGTGCTATGGTCCCATGGTTTCTCTCGACTCACCCGGCTCCAGGATGGAATTGGACTCTTCAAACATATCCAAGTCACTATATGCGATCCCTGACTCTGTTTCTGGTACGCAAGCTGTTTTAATTAGTTCCCCGCATCCAGTGCAAGCGGGAGGGATTGTTAATTGCACTATCGAACTGCCCCTAATCAAAATTAAATAAAAACACTGTCAGAAAACACAGAAAATGTAACTTTTTTCAATGTGCTAATCCCTCTCGAGTCCTCTGGGACCCACGAGCTAAGCCCAAGGGACGACTAGGGGGGCACTTGAACATTCGTAGTGTCATTCCAAAAAGTGATCAAATTCAACATCTACTCACAGACTCCAACCTTCACTTCCTCTGCCTTTCAGAGACGTGGCTCCATAACTCTCCATATGCTGCTTTGATTGTGCCTGGCTACAATGTTTTCAGGAGAGACAGGATTGAAGGAGGAGGAGGAGGTCTGATTTACATTAAAGAACATATCCGATGTCAACAAATTGGGTGGTCATGTGATAATGAACTAGAATGTATTGGCCTGAACGTTACACTGTCTCTCAAAATGTATTTTTCCCTTATTGAAATGAGTAGACCACCTTCCACCAAAAGTGTGTTTTTTGATCAGTTTAATAAAATGCTTAGGGAATGTGATTTTGGGAAAGAGGTTTTAACATTAATTATGAAGACAAGTCTTGTAGGAAAACCCTCAAACGGATCATTAATACCTTTGACCTTACACAGCTAGTTAAAGGGCCAACCAGGGTGACTTGTTGCTCTAAAATACAGATTGATCTGGTGTTCAGTAATAAACCAGAGAGAGTGACTAAATCATTCAATATGGTCACTGGGCTATCTGATCATAATCTGACACTTATAGCCAGAAAGCTTTCTAAGAGCAAGTTTAACCTCTCTACTGTTAGAAAGCCGGATCAACTAAGAATACCTAAGAGTGAATTAAATTATTTTCGAAAATGCAATTAAGGGAATTAACTGGAATGATCTCTTGTCCTATACAGACGTGGAAGCTGATAGTCAGGTTTTTCTATCCACATTCCAGACTACAATAAACGGCTTCCTAATGAAAATCCAAACCTGGCCAAAAGACAACTTTCCCTTGGCTAAATGGAGAAATCTGGAAATTGATGAAAGAACGAGATTATGCTCTAAAAACAGCCCTAAAATCCAAATTAGAGCGTGATAGATGTAGGTTAACCATGTTGAGAAATAAGGTGATGAAAGAAATCAGACAGGCCAAGGCAAACTTTTTTATTAACATAATTGGTGAAGCAAAGGGAAATCCTAAATTGATCTGGGAGAATCTAAAAATGTTAACAGGAAAAGACCATAAGTAACACTGCAAAAAGACTAGAAGTCATGATGAATAACAATCTAACACAGGATGCAGTCGAAATAGCAATAGCCTTCAATTCCTACTTTATTGACTCTGTCAGGGTACTGACACAGAACCCCTCCACTGGTTTCTTGGGCTCAGTGCTAGTAAATGATGCTCAACCTGTCTTCATCATAAGGGAGGTTTCTGAGTCTAAGGTGAACAGGGTGATAAGCTCACTAAAGAACTCTACAGCCAAAGATGTGTTTGGGCTGGACTCTACCTTTCTTAAAAACTACCAAGAGTCAGTCATTGGCCCGATTACTAAGGTCACCAACACATCTATTCGCCAGGGGGTGTTTCCAACGGTATGGAAGTCGGCCATAATAATGGCCATCTTTAAATCGGGTGACCCTGCTGACGTGAGTAACTACAGGCCCATTAGTATACTACCTGTGGTGTTGAAGGTTGTTGAAAGGTGTGTAGCAGAACAACTGATTGCCCACCTCAACAACAGCCCCTTCACATTACACTCCGTGCAGTTTGGCTTCAGAGCGAAACACTCCACAGAAACCGCCAACTGTTTTCTTCTGGAAAGTTTGACAAAGGGGGCGTTGTTGGGGCTGTGTTTCTGGACCTACGGAGGGCTCTTGATACTGTTAACCATGAGGTTCTCATCACAAAATTGTCCAAGTTCAACTTTTCCCCCGATGCCTTGAGATGGATGAAATCATACCTTGAAGGCAGAACTCAGTGTGTCAGAATGAGCAATGAGCTGTTGCCCATTCTTAGCTATGATGTGGGCGTGCCCCAAGGGTCAATACTGGGGCCCCTAATGTTCAGCCAGTACATTACTGATCTGCCTTCTGTCTGTACTGGGTCGGAAGTTCAAATGCATGCAGATGATTCAGTGATATATATGCATGCAAAGAGCAAACAACAAGCTGCACAAGAACTCACTACTGTAATGGTCCAGGTTACAAAGTGACTCAGTGGCTCATGTTTGCATCTCAATGTGAAAAAAACTGTCTGCATGTTCTTCAAAGAAGATAACTGATGCTACTGAGCCAGATGTCTGTGTGTCAGGAGAGAAGCTCCAGGTGGTATCTGATTTTAAGTAACTTGGCATCATACTTGATTCCAACCTCTTTTAAAAAGCAGGTGAAAAAGGTCATTAAAATAACCAAATTCAACCTAGCTAATTTCCGATTTATATGAAATTGTAGAGGTAGAAAAACTGTACTTCAAATCTGATACTCCCCCACTTAACATACTGCTTGACTAATTGGGCCCAAGCTTGCTTTACAACATTAAAACCCATTCAGTCTGTCTACAAACAGGCTCACAAAGTGCTTGAAAGGAAGCCCAATAGCCATCATCACTGTTACATCCTCAAAATGTCAGGTGCGTGAATGAGGACCCAAAAGCGAATTAACAAACAGAGTTTCTTTTAATGATAAACACACGTGGGCTCAGATGGACAGGTAGATTCCGACAGGACAGGACAAGGTTGCAGCAAACACGATGATAGTCTGGTTCAGGCATGAGACACACAAACAAGAATCCGACAAGGACAGGAACAAAAACAGAGAGAGATATAGAGGACTAATCAGAGGAAAAAAGGGAACAGGTGGGAAAAGGGGTGACGAGGTAGTTAGGAGGAGACAAGGAACAGCTGGGGGAAAGCGGGGGAGAAAAGGTAACCTAATACGACCAGCAGAGGGAGACAGGGTGAAAGGAAAGGACAGAAAGACACAACATGACAAT
The DNA here is from genome assembly GCF_057628025.1 of Oncorhynchus mykiss. Lineage (NCBI taxonomy): Eukaryota > Metazoa > Chordata > Actinopteri > Salmoniformes > Salmonidae > Oncorhynchus > Oncorhynchus mykiss. The sequence goes on along the minus strand of NC_143024.1, from coordinate 58,966,095 downwards.
ACATGACAGTACCCCCCCACTCACCGAGCGCCTCCTGGCGCACTCGAGGAGGAAACCTGGCGGCAACGGAGGAAATCCTCGATCAGCGCACGGTCCAGCACGTCCCGAGAGGGAACCCAACTCCTCTCCTCAGGACCGTACCCCTCCCAATCTACGAGGTACTGGTGACCACGGCCCCGAGGACGCATGTCCAAAATCCTGCGGACTCTGTAGATGGGTGCGCCCTCGACAAGGATGGGGGGGGGGGGGGGAAGACGAGCGGGGGCGCGAAGAACGGGCTTGATACAGGAGACATGGAAGACCGGGTGGACGCGACGAAGGTATCGCGGAAGAAGAAGTCGAACTGCGACAGGATTAATGACCCGAGAAATACGGAACGGACCAATGAACCGCGGGGTCAACTTGCGAGAAGCCGTCTTAAGGGGAAGGTTCTGAGTGGAGAGCCAAACTCTCTGACCGCGACAATATCTAGGACTCTTAGTTCTACGCTTATTAGCAGCCCTCACAGTCTGCGTCCTATAACGGCAAAGTGCAGACCTGACCCTCTTCCAGGTGCGCTCGCAACGTTGGACAAAAGCCTGAGCGGAGGGGACGCTGGACTCGGCGAACTGAGATGAGAACAGCGGAGGCTGGTACCCGAGGCTACTCTGAAAAGGAGATAGCCCGGTCGCAGACGAAGGAAGCGAGTTGTGGGCGTATTCTGCCCAGGGGAGCTGTTCTGACCAAGACGCAGGGTTGCGAAAAGAAAGACTGCGTAAGATGCGACCAATAGTCTGATTGGCCCGTTCTGCTTGACCGTTAGACTGGGGGTGAAAGCCGGAAGAGAGACTGACGGAAGCCCCAATCAAACGGCAAAACTCCCTCCAAAATTGAGACGTGAATTGCGGACCTCTGTCCGAAACGACGTCTGACGGAAGGCCATGAATTCTGAAAACATTCTCGATGATGATTTGTGCCGTCTCTTTAGCAGAAGGAAGCTTAGCAAGGGGAATAAAATGAGCCGCCTTAGAGAACCTGTCGACAACCGTAAGAATAACAGTCTTCCCCGCTGACGAAGGCAGTCCGGTGACAAAATCTAAGGCGATGTGAGACCACGGTCGAGAGGGAATGGGAAGCGGCCTGAGACGGCCGGCAGGAGGGGAGTTACCGGACTTAGTCTGCGCGCAGACCGAACAAGCAGCCACGAAGCGACGCGTGTCATGCTCCCGGGTGGGCCACCAAAAACGCTGGCGAATGGAAGCAAGCGTACCCCGAACGCCAGGATGGCCGGCTAACTTGGCAGAGTGAGCCCACTGAAGAACGGCCAGACGAGTAGGAACGGGAACGAAAAGAAGGTTCCTAGGACAAGCGCGCGGCGACGGAGTTTGAGTGAGTGCTTGCTTTACCTGCCTCTCAATTCCCCAGACAGTCAACCCGACAACACGCCCCTCAGGGAGAATCCCCTCGGGGTCAGTGGAGGCTACTGAAGAACTGAAGAGACGAGATAAAGCATCAGGCTTGGTGTTCTTAGAGCCCGGACGATAAGAAATCACGAACTCGAAACGAGCGAAAAACAGCGCCCAGCGCGCCTGACGCGCATTAAGTCGTTTGGCAGAACGGATGTACTCAAGGTTCCTATGGTCAGTCCAAACGACAAAAGGAACGGTCGCCCCCTCCAACCACTGTCGCCATTCGCCTAGGGCTAACCGGATGGCGAGCAGTTCGCGGTTTCCCACATCATAGTTACGTTCCGACGGCGACAGGCGATGAGAAAAATACGCGCATGGGTGGACCTTGTCGTCAGAGAGGGAGCGCTGAGAAAGAATGGCTCCCACGCCCACCTCTGACGCGTCAACCTCGACAACGAACTGTCTAGAGACGTCAGGTGTAACAAGGATAGGAGCGGATGTAAAACGATTCTTGAGGAGATCAAAAGCTCCCTGGGCGGAAACGGACCACTTAAAGCACGTCTTGACAGAAGTAAGGGCTGTGAGAGGAGCTGCCACCTGACCGAAATTACGGATGAAACGACGATAGAAGTTCGCGAAGCCGAGAAAGCGCTGCAGCTCGATGCGTGACTTAGGGGCGGGCCAATCAATGACAGCTTGGACCTTAGCGGGATCCATCTTAATGCCTTCAGCGGAAATAACAGAACCGAGAAATGTGACGGAGGAGGCATGAAAAGTGCACTTCTCAGCCTTCACAAAAAGACAATTCTCTAAAAGGCGCTGGAGGACACGTCGAACGTGCTGAACATGAATCTGGAGTGACGGTGAAAAAAATCAGGATATCGTCAAGGTAAACGAAAACAAAGATGTTCAGCATGTCTCTCAGGACATCATTGACTAATGCCTGAAAGACAGCTGGAGCGTTAGCGAGGCCGAAAGGAAGAACCCGGTATTCAAAGTGCCCTAACGGAGTGTTAAACGCCGTCTTCCACTCGTCCCCCTCCCTGATGCGCACGAGATGGTAAGCGTTACGAAGGTCCAACTTAGTGAAAAACCTGGCTCCCTGCAGGATCTCGAAGGCTGAAGACATAAGAGGAAGCGGATAACGATTCTTCACTGTTATGTCATTCAGCCCTCGATAATCTATGCAGGGGCGCAGAGACCCGTCCTTCTTCTTGACAAAAAAAACCCCCGCTCCGGCGGGAGAGGAGGAGGGGACTATGGTACCGGCGTCAAGAGCTACAGACAAATAATCCTCGAGAGCCTTACGTTCGGGAGCCGACAGAGAGTATAGTCTACCCCGGGGGGGAGTGGTTCCCGGAAGGAGATCAATACTACAATCATACGACCGGTGTGGAGGAAGAGAGGTGGCCCTGGACCGACTGAACACCGTGCGCAGATCGTGATATTCCTCCGGCACCCCTGTCAAATCACCAGGCTCCTCCTGTGAAGAAGAGACAGAGGAAACAGGAGGGATAGCAGACATTAAACATTTCACATGACAAGAGACGTTCCAGGAGAGGATAGAATTACTAGACCAATTAATGGAAGGATTATGACAAACTAGCCAGGGATGGCCCAAAACAACAGGTGTAAAAGGTGAACGAAAAATTTAAAAAGAAATGGTTTCGCTATGATTACCAGAAACAGTGAGGGTTAAAGGTAGCGTCTCACGCTGAATCCTGGGGAGAGGACTACCATCCAGGGCGAACAAGGCCGTGGACTCCCTTAACTGTCTGAGAGGAATGTCATGTTCCCGAGCCCAGGTCTCGTCCATAAAACAGCCCTCCGCCCCAGAGTCTATTAAGGCACTGCAGGAAGCTGACGAACCGGTCCAGCGTAGATGGACCGACAAGGTAGTGCAGGATCTTGAAGGAGAGACAGGAGTAGTAGCGCTCACCAGTAGCCCTCCGCTTACTGATGAGCTCTGGCTTTTACTGGACATGAAGTGACAAAATGACCAGCAGAACCGCAATAGAGACAGAGGCGGTTGGTGATTCTCCGTTCCCTCTCCTTAGTCGAGATGCGGATACCTCCCAGCTGCATAGGCTCAGCTCCCGAGCCGGCAGAGGAAGATGGTAGTGATGCGGAGAGGGGGGCAACGGAGAGCGCGAGCTCCTTTCCACGAGCTCGGTGACGAAGATCAACCCGTCGCTCAATGCGAATAGCGAGTTCAATCAAGGAATCCACGCTGGAAGGAACCTCCCGGGAGAGAATCTCATCCTTTACCTCTGCGCGGAGACCCTCCAGAAGACGAGCGAGCAAAGCCGGCTCGTTCCAGCCACTGGAGGCAGCAAGAGTGCGAAACTCAATAGAGTAGTCTGTTATGGATCGATTGCCTTGACATAGGGAAGACAGGGCCCTGGAAGCCTCCTCCCCAAAAACATATCGATCAAAAACCCGTATCATCTCCTCCTTAAAGTCCTGATACTGGTTAGTACACTCAGCCCTTGCCTCCCAGATTGCCGTGCCCCACTCACGAGCCCGTCCAGTAAGGAGAGATATGACGTAGGCGACACGAGCAGTGCTCCTGGCGTAAGTGTTGGGCTGGAGAGAAAACACAATGTCACACTGGGTGAGGAACGAGCGGCATTCAGTGGGCTCCCCAGAGTAACACGGCGGGTTATTGATTCTGGGCTCCGGAGATTCGAAAGCCCTGGAAGTGGCCGGTGGATCGAGGCGGAGATGGTGAACCTGTTCTGTGAGGTTGGAGACTTGGGTGGCCAGGGTCTCAACGGCATGTCGAGCAGCAGACAATTCCTGCTCGTGTCTGCCTAGCATCGCTCCCTGGATCTCGACGGCTGAGTGGAGAGGATCCGAAGTCGCTGGGTCCATTCTTGGTCGGATTCTTCTGTCAGGTGCGTGAATGAGGACCCAAAAGCGAATTAACAAACAGAGTTTATTTTAATGATAAACACACGTGGGCTCAGATGGACAGGTAGATTCCGACAGGACAGGACAAGGTTGCAGCAAACACGATGATAGTCTGGTTCAGGCATGAGACACACAAACAAGAATCCGACAAGGACAGGAAAAAAAACAGAGAGAGATATAGAGGACTAATCAGAGGAAAAAAGGGAACAGGTGGGAAAAGGGGTGACGAGGTAGTTAGGAGGAGACAAGGAACAGCTGGGGGAAAGCGGGGGAGAAAAGGTAACCTAATACGACCAGCAGAGGGAGACAGGGTGAAAGGAAAGGACAGAAAGACACAACATGACAATACATGACACAAAAAGCATGAGCTCATGAGTTGGGAAAATCTTGTGCAATACACCGACGCATGTCTTGTATTCAAGATTCTAAATGGCCTGGCTCCCCCTCCACTCAGTACTTTTGTTAAACAGAAAACCCAAACATATGGCAGCAGATCCACAAGTCTGAAATGGGAGGTGACATAGTGGTGTATAGTTCTCTTAAGGAAAAGCACCTTTAGTCAATCTGCTTTCTCTGTGAGCGCTTCCCATGTCTGGAATACACTGCCATCAGACACACATAACTGCACCACCTATCACACTTTCACAAAAACATGAAGACATGGCTAAAGGTCAATCAAATTTGTGAACATAAACCCTAGCTGTGTATTGCTGCTTTCCATGTTGTCTGTTGTCTGTAGCTTGTGAGGTGTGGAAACACTTTGTTGTTTTTATGGATTTTGACTTGTTGCTTGCTTGTCCTATGTTGCTCTGCGTGTGCTCACTGCTCATTGATTGTCTGTATTGTAATTGTTTTTAATAACCTGCCCAGGGACTGCGGTTGAAAATTAGCTGGTTGGATAACTTTTACCGGAACTTTTACTGAAACGTTGATTAATGTGCACTGTTCCTGTAAAAAAAAAAACTTAAACTCAAAGTCAATATTGATGGTAAGGGCAGATTTCCCACTCGCCATAGGCAGATTGTTACGAGGCACCCCGCCCTGTGTCCTCTATACCTGCGTCTCTTTCTCTTGCCAATGAAGAGGATTTCGGCCTTGTCGGGTGTCTGAAATACATCCTGTGTGTCCTGCTTGTTGAAGAAAAACATCTTTGTCTAATCCGAGGTGAGTGATCGCTGTCCTGATATCTAGAAGCTCTTTTCTGCTGTAAGATACGGTGGCAGAAACATTATGTACAAACTAAGTCACAAATAACGCGAACCCCCCCCCAAATAATAGCACAATTAGTTAGATACCCATAAAACGGCTGCCATTTCTTCAGGCGCCATCTCTTTTTTAAATCAGCACCCTAGCTGATTTGGAAAGGCACACACCTGTCTATATAAGGTCCCACAGATGACAATGCATGTCAGAGCAAAAACCAAGCCACGAGGTCAAAGGAATTGCCCGTAGAGCTCTGAGACAGGATTTTGTCAAGACACAGATCTGGGGAAGGGTACCAAAAAATGTCTGCAGCATTGAAGATCCCCAAGAACACAGTGAGAAACAGGATTCTCTGGTCTGATGAAACCAAGGTTGAACTCTTTGGCCTGATTGCGAAGCGCCAGGACTGGAGGAAACCTGGCACCATCCCCACGGTGAAGCATGGTGGTGGCAGCATCATGCTGTGGGGATGTTTTTCAGCAGCAGGGACTGGGAGACTAGTCAGGATTGAGGCAAAGATGAATGGAGCAAAATACAGAGACATCCTTGATGGAAACCTGCTCCAGAGCACTCAGCACCTCAGACCGGGATAAAAATTCTCCTTCCAACAGGACAATGAACCTAAGCACACAGCCAAGACAACGCAGGCGTGGCTTCAGGACAAGTCTCTGAATGTCCTTGAGTGGCCCAGCCAGAGCCCGGACTTGAACCCAATCAAATATCTTGAGAGGATCTGCAGAGAAGAATGGGAGAAACTCCCCAAATACAAGTGTGTTCAGCTTGTAGTGTCATACCAAGAAGACTCGAGGCTGTAATGACTGCCAAAGGTGCTTCAACAAAGTACTGAGTAAAGGGTCTGAATAATTATGTAAATGTGATATTTAAGTTTTAAAAAATAAATAAATTAGCAGACATTTTTGAAACCCTGTTTTTCTTTGTTATTATGGGGTATTGTGTGTAGATTGATGAGGAAAAAATGGTTTAATACATTTTGGAAGTAGGTTGTAACCTAACAAAATGTGGAAAAAGTCAAGAGGTCTGAACACTTTCTGAAGGCACTGTATATGTATCTATTGTAGTTCCTAGGATAAAATAATTAATCATGTGGAACAAATAAACACCATCAAATGATACCTTACAACTTACAATAATGAACACCTTGTGAAATCCAACCTGGCAATTATTTAAGATTTTAATACATAAAAGTTTATATTTTTCGTTACAGCTGTGTCATTAATACATTTTCACATATTTTTTTGCACACATGGCAATCATAGACTAAAATACTGAATTCTGTTGTGTAGAATATAGAGGAGGTGGTCGGAGGTTCCGCCTGTCACTTGTTCTCAACAGGCAGCCAATCTCAGAATGGAGACTTGAAGAGGGAGACTGCAAAGTCCAGGCACTGCTGCTCTCTTTGTTCTGAGTGTTTGCAGTGCTAGTGTTTTTAGGTAATCTGTGTATCTCACATATTATGTGCCCAGCATGATAGTGCAAGAAAACTTTTAATCAGAAGTTGGAGGGTGGAGTTGGAGGGTGGTTGGTAACGGATGACAGGTGGATCCCCATCTGGGTGTTGGGCAGAACACCTAGATCCTGGAGAACAGGAGCAGAGTTATAGGGAACGGGGTAGGAGACAGAGACGTAAACAAGCAAACAAGCAAACGCACAGGTTACACTTTACTGTGAGAAAATGTGATGGATTAGTGCAGTGTTATAAATGGGAGATATGTGCTTTTAAACTATTTTGGAAGGTATAGCCTACCTCAAACTGGTCCCCCTCCGACTCAGAGCACAGAGAATCGGACTGATCCGTACGCACTGGCTCTGGTGGGGCTTGGACAGTCAATGGAGGTAAATTGAAGAGGTATATTTTTATAAACTACCATTTCTTGCTTTCTCAAATGTCAACAAATGCTTAACATACTTTGTCTATTGGGCTTCACTGAAGTTTAGGGCATCAGGGCTTTCAATGGTCAACCATCCAACTGCTCCAACTGGAGAAGATTGTTGGCTTCCACCGAGGTAACCCTAGGAAGAGAAAAAATATCAGTGTTGGGGAATCTAAAACTAGCTTCAGGTTATTTTGTGTGCAAGTGCAAATAGTTATTATCTGAGATGTTTTATGTATTCACTTTAACAGATGGGGACCCCAGCTAGGAGCAAAAGAGCAGTGGGGTTTCCCAGGTCTCGCCTTCTAGCAGGTTAGACAGGGTACTGACCTTTAAGCAAAAAGTGACAAATTGAGACATTGCGTGCTCTCTGATATGACACTCATTGAAATCATAATAATTTCATATATGACAGAGATTGATAAACAATGAGATTGATAAACAAAAGCTTATTTCACTTGCCCAGCTGTCCACCCCCTTGACAATTCCCCATGAGAAGAAGCGTAGGTTGATTTTGGCAATCATGGTTAGCACGGCCTCCTTCTCCTCCTTAGTAAAAATCACCATCCTGTGTGGCTGGCCATTCTTCCCCCGTAGGTACGTGTGGTTGCCTAACAAGTTGGAATAGACGAGTTGTTGAAATACCCAAGTCTAAGTACATTTGCACTGCTATGGAACTTTTTGGTAAGGGGACACTATTTGGCATGACAGATGAGGGGGGGGGGGGGGGGGGGGGGGGGTAAGGGCACCTGGGCACGTGCCCTGCGTATTCGGCCGTTATTAATAAAAGTTTAGATAGCTGGCTAGACTAACTTAACAGTATAACAATTGTTAGCTGACATGGCTAATTGAGTGACTGTCAGTGACTGACATAAGAAGATAAAAACTGTTGATGCACAACAACCTTTCTAAATTGCACCTTGAGTATCTTACTATTCTAACTCACAACAGTAAATTGAGACCCCGACTGAGTTCCAAAAAAAGTATTATGCTCAGGTAAAACAATTTGGCAAATCTATATTTCCAAGTCATATTCTTGAAGATCAAGCGGTATTGCTTTAATTGGAATGACTAGAAATCTGACAGACTTTGGTTTTTAACGTAACGACATAGCCTATAGAAGCCTACATAACCAACCCATAAAGTAAAATGCAACATCCATTACAGGCGAGCTATGTAAACTCTAATATTGATTTGTCCTGCAATAGATGTCGTTCAATTGGTAATATTCATTTTGCCTTCTTCTAATGCCTCTTAAAGGGAAAGTCATCTAAAAGTAACTGAAAGTAATCCGATTACGTTACTGAGTTTGGGCATAAAAAAATGTTATGTTACTGATTACAATTTTGGAAGGGTAACTAATTACTGTAACAGACTACAACCTACCCAACCCTGCTTACTATCTCATAACCGGTAATCAGATGTATTTATTTTTGCTTGCAGGGATGAGCTTCCATACTGATCTAACTCGGTTGGATAGGACTAAGGTTGGTTTTATATTACGACTCCTTGTATTTTATAAAATAGCGTATTGCTTATTCAGGGATTTTTTTGTTCTTGAATGTAGGTGTCAACGATTAGAATTTGATGAACACTATCACATAGGCTATAATATTTTCCTAACATGCATGTTTTTCAAATCAGATGACTGAAAATGTATACATTTCAAATTCAAATATCATAGATGACCGCCTCCCCAGGTGGCTGGTGTGGAAATATGCGCAGAGGAAATGATGTGGTAATGGTCCTCTTATTACAGTGAGTTGCAGGCTACTTCCTCCTAGGATTTGCCGTAGCCTAGCTCTGCTACATGAAATATCCGCCTAGGGGTTATTACCGTTCGTAAATGGAGTGAAGAACACCAAAGCTTATGGAACTCTGGCGAAGTTACTGACCGCAATTTTGCGTTACTTTGGATTATGAACATTCGTTATATTGTAACATAGTATCGAAGCCGAAGTAGGGCAATGTCGGCTGAAACCGGAGTCTTGCATTTAAGAAACCAAACAAATAGGCTCTTGTCGGTGAATTTTCGGGATATAGCAGAATAGCCTGACTTGTGCAGTAAGCACATTAGGTTACGTCTGTGCGTCCTCAAATCACTTCATAAGTTTTACATGCAAGGTAAGTTGTTTTGGTTTGTTTATATATTTTATTAGGAATGTCTGGCTACCTGTAGGCTAGAGTCCTATGCGCAGCCTATACTTTGGACTTGCGGGGACCCTAAAGAGTACAAATGTAGCCCACTATCACAGTAGTTTTTTCGCTCAATAAGGCAGTGAGTGGCACATTCCTTCTCTCACAAGCTTTATGTCAACCAGATAAGGTTAATTTACCTATTTGAAATATTAGCCCTATTATTTAGGTCACTTTTTTTCAATCTGGAGAAACAGATTGTTTCTCCACTGTTGTGGAGGAAAACATTTGTGTTACTATTTACAGAAGCCTAGACAGGATCAACGTTACCACAAACACCAACTCAAACTCCCCTTGACTCAAGTATGTCAAGATATAGGCTATATTTGGGTATTTGTTTGGCGGCGATTTTTGATGCTCAGGGGTTCCAGTCACTCGTAGGCTCAAATGCGTCAAATTTTCTTTCACTTTGTTGGTGTGCCTTTTGTCATGTAGACTTTGTTGGGAGCATCACTCCTTGATCGTGTGTTTCCATCAAGCCCACGCTGGGCAATAAGCACCACAATGGTCCTGTAGCCAGAGTGGGGGAAGAACTATAAATATTTAACGAGATTGGGGCACACATTGAATACTCCCTGATAGTGTGCTGTCTGTGCACACAAAGTGAACTAACTAATTACTTTTGGCCTCACTTTGGCTACATTACATAATATGAACACTTTTTTTTTTATATAGCATGTACTTATTAAATATTTGTTCATTACGTTTTGCACGAGTATGTTTTAAGACAAACACTATCATAGAAATGAGGTGCAGAAAAAAAAGTGATCAAATGATCATGCGGCAAAGATTTGAAAGGCATTTCCTTGGCAAAGTAAGCAGACTGGTGCGTCTGAATCTGGTGCATATTTAATTTGAAAGGTATATGGATTTTTGTTTAACACTTACAGGTCATTGGTGTCATAATTTAGAGGTCCTGCTCTTCTCAATGAACTTCTCTCAGGTTATATACACACACAGTCAGTTATTGGCTGTGAATGTCAATCTTAATATTAGCAGTTGTCCCTTACTCCCTTCTAATTGATGAAACAAATCATCTCCTTACATCCCATGGGCATCAGTGTCTCTCTCTCCAGTGTGTCATAAAGTCTCCAAGGTTAGCCTCCATGCTAAAATGAGTCAAGAGGTCATGATGATGTGTAAATTCTCTGCTATCTGAGTCATCGGGTTACAGCTGCGACTACTATGTGAGATCATCGTAATGTGTCGAGGCAGGTATCGCCTAGAACCTTGAAAATAGTCTCTTTGAAGCTGATGATTGACTGCCCTACTGTTGCCATTGTCACACATGTGCACGATATGTGTATTGGCAGATGAATTTGGTCATGGAATAGACTTCTAGACAGCTTGGAATACACAAATGAGTGGTCGGTCACTGGTCATTTCTTTGGTTGGAATCAATATTGAAGGGAATCTATCTCAGTCTATGAAACAATGCTAGAAATGGTGCCTATAACTGATAGAAATGTATTTTGAGGAACGTTGTTAATAATAGTTTGTACCTACTAATGGAGCTGTGTGAGTGGTTGGTGAACTGGAGTGTCTCACTAAGGTTAGTTGATTCCTGGAGTCTGCTGATCGCGGTTAGATAGCGCGACGTCAGTCAGTCTGGACGGGGACAGGGCTCCCACTCTATTCAGTTGAGGTGAAAGGTCCGTCTGACTTGTTTGTGCCTGCTCACCCATAACGTCCTGATAAGCTCTCTTTCTCCAGTGTCCCTCCTGACAATGTAATCATTGTGCTTCGGGCCAATGACACTAGTGGATGTTGTGGAAATCTATTGTAGACAACTCAGAGCGTTTGCGCTCCTTTCTTCCATAAAGATGTCAAGTTAATTTCAAGTAGCGGTCAAAGCAATGGTATCTTGCGTATGTGATTCTGGATATGACCATGTTCCCTTTGACGCTCCTTGATGTTTTTTTCAAAACTGTATTTGACTTATGGAGTATTATCTGCGAATCTCTAAAGGCTATTTGATTCATGCACCATTCACCTACTGGGGTATTATAATGGCGTACAGCAACCCGAAATGCTCTATTCTGATGTTTTTGTTCGTCCATTTCAACGCCAAGTGTTCATGTTGGGTTAGTGGGTTCAACATAGTTTCTGATTCATCATACTGTAATGTCAATTGTTTTTAACAGACGGTTTCTAATTCTCTCCCATAGACACGATCAAAGTAATTATTCCCACATTACATGATATCCACTTCCATTGGAGCAGATAGTCTGGCCTTTCCTCAGCAGATCCGTTCCGCAGCTGTTCTTTCAGAGCACCACAAAGTGTATAATTTGCCCACTGAGGCCTGAACATTTCAGAAAGCAGAGGCGCGAGAGAGAAAGAAAGAGCGCGATGGAAAGAATAGTCCTCCGACAGCAATCATTTCTCTGTGCACAGTAATTTGGCTGTCAGAAACAGCTGGCAGTATGGGCTGAGACAATAGCAGAGCAGGGGGAGAAGAGAAGGGTTTGCCTTGCTCGGAGACAGAGCGAGGGAGCCCTGGTTGGCCTGTTGGAGGATCAGGTTACACACACGCTGTCATTAACAGCAGACTGTGCCATGCACAGAGATGCAGTGCTTCAAGTCTGAGCAGGAATCTGGGGCTGGCTCAGGCGTGGTGGTGTAAGTGCCTCCGTCTCAAACCAGCCTGGGAGTGAGAGAGAAGAGCTTGTGTGAGAGAGAGCGGAGGAAGAGCGAGGGAGGCGGGACTTGGCGGAGACTCCGACGACAGACGAGCGATCTCCTATAGTCGCGCTGTGACGCCGGCGCGTTTTTGGATTCCAACCCATTTTAAACATTGCGTTTGAGCTACAGACTGCTGGGTTGTTGCATTGGATTCGTTTATTTCTTCTGCATCCACTAATACCAACCATTAGTTAACGGGGGCTGAGCTAGAGCTGCGTTTTGCTCTCCGACGCTTACAAGCTACAAGAGAGTCGTCAGAAGGTAGGAAGTTCTACATAGAAGATCATATGAAATCCCAGGACATAGTGCCTTAGACTACTGCAATGTGCTCGCATAGTTGCTGTCAAACTCCACACAGTTGTCAGTGACAACTTGGATATTCATTTCTCACTGAGCAAACAATTTCTGTACTTACAGCATTCTTATAAATGCATTTTTTTTATCAGGTTTTTGCTTGGTGGACCTTTTTTTTGTTTTAATTGACATTTGTCAATAAAACTCACGAGTTCAACTGTTTTATTTCAAATAGTTTTGTTTTCCTCGTATCCCTGGTTGTCCTGAAAAGCAAATGGCAAAACAGTTAATTGCTAGGCTAAATATGAGGGCAGAGAAAGCCGATGAATGAAAGTAGTGAATTTGAGCTTTTTCACTGTGGGATTTCCTGAGACTGATAAGGTTTTAAGGACCCATCAGCTGTGAGGTTGGCACTCTTGACCTTATGTGGCACTCTGACATGCGAGTAAATTGTACTTTTAGTTTTCTGTCTGGATTAGAGTTGGACCTGGCAGTTGTGGATGGGGCTGCGGCGGAACACAGCATGTGTGTGGCATTGCTTGTCCCCCCCCCCCCCCCCCCGATTTCCCACTGCTTTTTAAGACGGTGTTATTTTTAGTCAAAATCCTTGAGCCTTTAATAATCATAAGCCCTGTGCAGCCACAACATATCAGGATGAGTGCAGCCTCGTCGTCTGGGGCCTAGCTGGCCCTGCAGCCTCGGCTTGATGCTAGACAGGAAGTCAGACAGCGGCTGTGCCCCAGACAGACTTTGGTCCTACGTGTGTGTGTGTGTGTGTGTCTGCTTCCAGGATCTCCTTTGGTGGCTCTCCAGTGGGTTATTGATTTCAAGTTCTATTCTCTCTGCAAATGTGAGTGAAAGGCAAATCGAGAGGAGACTGGAGTCTGCTGTCTACGCAGACTAAAGCAGACACCGATACGCAGTGTTCCTGGCCTCTCCCACTACCCCGAGACTGCACTGGAGACCATCTGCAATACACATTTTATGAGCTCTTCACTCGCTTCAGAGCTCTTATCGCTCAGCTGTTAGGGGGAAAGTTATGGCTCTCTTTGGTTCTTCTGCCTTTCCCCATTCCTGGGCTTTGAAGTAGATGTAGTTTACGAGTAGAATTAAACAATGATCAATCCCCTATTTTTAGCAGTGACCTCTGTTTGATTGATCCCTTGATTTGTGTGATTTGTAGATTCATTTGGTTTGTTGAATTATTCCCTCATTTAGACCATTTTAAGGATTCCCTTCTTTAACTCAAGTCTGTTTGGAAAGTTAAAATGAGCAGGGTTAGAGATGTGGGGCATGTACGGTTTTGTGTGATGTAATAAGCTGATGGTGAAGATCTACAAAGATGCCGTTTTTGGCATGCCGTGTCAATGCTCAAAACATTTAGAATTGATCTGCTAGGATTTGTTTATCTGCCAGCAGATACCCATAGACTTAGTCATTGTGCTAGTGCTAGTTAGCATTGGCTCGCTAAACTATCTCAAACTTACTTTCATACTGGACACAGATACATAAGAAATGGTATCCGTGAGTTCTTTTGACTCTGGGGAAGTAGATAAAGGGCCTCATTGCAAAAAATCCCGAAGTATCCCTTGAAGACTAACATTAGTGAAACCCTCGCTAATATCAAACATATGTGCGTCTGTGGTGTGTTGCAGTTCTTGGACTTCCTTTCCAATTTTGTGATGCTGTTATTTGTTCTCTCTCCATGGCTTCGTAAGGAAGCTAGTTAACACCTGAGGATTGAGGCAGAACAGGAGATTTCTACACATTTAGAAATAGCCCAAAATCTGTCGCCTATTACCTCTGTTCTCAAGGACATTATGTGAAACTTTTGTGTGCTCCTATGCTTCAAGATCAATGAGAGCAGATGGACTACAACGTCTTGTCGCCTATCCTCTGTAATTGAAGGAACAATTGAATGGGAGTTGGTCCCACTCCTACGAAGAATTCTCACTCAGGAATATAAAACAAACCCAGGTCATAATGCTTCTATTGACAGGAGGGTGTGACTGTGATGGTCCAGTAGTGCTGTGTGGGAAGCCTCAATCTGACAGGTAGACACGCAGGACTGGAGTGGGGGTGGTGTGTGTGTGTGTGTGTGTGTGGCCGGCTGGGGGGGGGGGGGGGCTGATCTTGTTAAGCCCACTCTCAATGGCAAAGTTCACTCTCTGCCACAGGACATCAATTCAATAGTAACGTATTGGAATTCTGTGCTTGGTGAGGTCGCCTATGATTCTTCTTCTCATTGCTACCGTACATTAAGGGCTTCGAGGGCAAAACTACAGTATCTCTGGATATTTGTCCGGGAGTCCAATATGACCAATCGGGTCTGACGGTGGAGAAGAGATGGAACAAGAGTCTGTGTGATACAAATCAAGGTGGTCTTGGAGAGCTGTGTCACTGCAGCACACTGAACTTCATCAGTGGGTCATTCAGAGGGAGAGTGTTTGTGCATTCCACTTCCTGCAAACATTGCTAAAGGTCATAGAGACGGTGTTTGAATTGGCCCTGCCGAGTGTTGTGATGGTGGTCCATACAGATAAATTTGCGGTGCCATGGTGACTGCTGCCGGTCGCAGTATACTCTGTCTATCAATATGCTGACTTCTTGTCTTGAATGTCTTCATCGTGGTGCTTGAATAATTGCCCTTGATATATCTCTGTAGCACAAAGCACATTTTTTTTGTTTTTTTTTGTTCAGGAATTCACTTGATGCTTGGGGTTTTAGTACATTTTTAGAGCTTCTGTGATTGTGCAATCGTACATTTTCCATTTCTTGCTTTCAAGTCTCACCTGTACAAAGTGTCAGCGGTTGAGGCTGAAAGCGACGGTTATGTTTCGTTCAGATCCTTTGCTGTATTCAATGGGATCAAACCCGCAGACATCTCCTCAATCCAATGTAATTTCAAAGTAAACAAGGTTGTTTTGACCATGTCATTTGTCCCTGCCAACATCTTTCATTCTACTCAGTGAGGAATTGATCATCTGAGACTAAGGAGAAACAAAATGGCCGTTCAAGTCTGACCATTTTCAGGAGGGTCTCTCTGGTCATTGTCGAAGCCAGAGTGATGGTAAAAAAAAAGTACTGCTGAAAGAAAATACATCTTTTGTCTCAGATTACAAGGGATACACACAGGGGCATGTGTATTATATCAGAAATGACCCTTTCCTGCACTGAACCCAAACCTGCTGCACTCACCTCTTACCAGGAAAGGAGTGTCAGTACTGTGAGTTTACAAGAAAAGGCCCATTTGCATTTGATGACATTCCTTACATTGTGAGAGAGTCTGCTGTTGAGTGAAGCCCTGGAGAGAAAAAGGAGAGAGAGAGAGAGCCCAGGCAGGGCTACGGCAGGGTCAGAATGGGCCACTGTGGGGTCCTGGGGGCCACGGAGAGCTGCCTGTGGGCTTTTAATCTCCCATTTGATGAGGCCCCTAGCAAGGGTGGAGGAGGATTTCCATAGCTTAATGAATGTTTTCTTCCAATGAGCAGATTTAGTGTGATTATGGCAACCTCCAGTTGTTAGCTGTCTTGCGTGCCGTAATTAATTAACGTAGCAGAGTTGTTTACGGCCCTGGAATTCTTTAGACTGTTTAGCTTTTACAGAGCTCTCTGTCCTCCTCTCTGTCTCCCTCTGGATTGTTCATGTTCTTTTGTTTGCATTTTTTTTATTGTAGGATGACACATTCTTGAAGTGTAATATCTCTAAATGGAAGTGCAAATGCTGCATGAATATGCAAGCCCCCCCCCCCCCCAAAAAAAAAAAACATCACACAAAACTGATGATTAATCATTGGATGAGTTAAACAGCAGTGCCTGGGTAAGACAGAAGTTGTCCTTGCTCTTGATTTTAAGCACTGCACTTAAACTTAAGTGGGGCATTTCACTGCTGTTCAATTGGAAGCAAGGCCATTTTCTTTGCCTTCCCATGCTCCTAGTACACTATAATAAAAAAAACACTAACATCTAATTTGTTGGTTGAAATTGGCACATTTTTTTCCAATTTGAATTGTTTTTTTAGTTTTGTATATGGCATATATGCAATCTGTTGTGCAGTTATGAGATACTCCTGTTTCTCATATAGCCTATAGTATTTATATTTGTCGTACGCCACACCTATCTTTAACTCTGACTATTCTCAGCTCTCTCTGTGGAGTTTCCAGACAGGTCTAGTGAACAACCGAATAAACACTGCAAATCTATGTCTGCTTTACTTTGTTTACTCTGATGCACTTGGCTGTTTGGCTGTGAGCAGCGATTGGTGGCATGTTTGATTCGATGTGCTGTGTGAGTCTGCTGTGTAAATGCAAGGTGAGCTCGCAGGGGGCTAGTTTGCCCCCAGCGCTGTCTGTGTCACACCCATATCTACCTCGGAGCGGGCCATCTGCGTGTTCCTGGTGTCACACTCCTCTCTGAGTGGGATGGGAACATGTGAGGGGAGGCATGGGCCCCGGAGCAGGCCAAGACTGGGTCAGCTGTGCCTTGCTCTGCCCAGCTCTCCCTGTGGATCCTCTGGGGCTATTTGTGCCATGGTAACTATGCCAGCGCCAGCTCAGACACAGATTCCACCTCCTGTCTCCCAGCTCGGCAGCCTGATGACTCAGCAGCTCCTGCAGGGCTCCCAGGCCCAAGCAACACACACACACACACACACTCTCTCAATCACTCACTCAATATACTGTTATACAATGCATCGCACCAATCGTTACCTGAGCATATCACAACCGACCAAACAAACATATGATGGAGTCATGATGGTTGGGTAAAAGGGATGAATCCAACTATCTGGTGTATGCATGTGACTTGACAGTCAACACCGAAATGTTAATCTTGATGCAAATGTAGGGTTTTGAAAAGGAGCAGGGACTTTGAATCGTTTGAGAGAGAAGGAAGACTGCATGAAACTTGCTTATTTTCTCGAGCTGCCTTGACCACAACTTGGCCACATTTTTGTTTGGTCCCACTTGGTCCTCAAAGACAACATCTCAGCAAAGCCTTTCCACTGCCAACACCCACCCCTTCCAATCCCCTGCTTATGTACTTTATAGGGCGCTCTGTATTTGATCTCCCCTCTTGTGTTTTTTATCCTTCCCTTGGTCGACTATTACAGTGATACTAGATTCTATCCCAAGATACAGAAAATGGCAGGCGGGGGGGGGGGGGGAGCAGCACACCCCTGTCAGGATGTCGGCTCTGTTAACTCATTGCAACTAAGAGACTGCCAGAGATTTCAATATGCAGGGACAGAGGGAGCACAAACACACAACTCACAAAAATGTACTACTCTTTCTGTTTTGCTCAATGTGTTCTGCAGATGTTGCTGGCCTCGTTTGTCTCCAGCTTGCGGTCTAATATCAGGAGGAGCACATCTTAATCCCTCAGCCAAACTACTGCATCAGATCTCTCTGACTCTGCCTTGCCGAACCCAACTTGTTAATCTATCACCCGGCATTGGTGCAAGCTCAAGATGGCGGTAGGGTTTTTGCCTTTGATATGGTTCAAAAGCTAGGCTATCCTCTCTCAAATTGGGTTGCGTTCTTGTCTTTGTGCGGAGGCAGACTGCAGACGGTGACATTTTTTGTAAAAGATACCAAATGAAACACCCCATTTTTAGTTAAAGGCTAGAGGCAGATTAAGTGGAAGTGGCTGAGATGCATCGGGCAGATAATTGAGGTGATATATTAAGTGCCTGGAGGGACACATCCTGAATCACGGTGTTGGGGAGATCTGTGTCATTTTATGCCATCCCTGTCTGCTTCTGCACCCATGGTTTTTGTTGCAAAAATCTGGTAGTTACCCAAAATCAGGGGGGAACACCATAGTGCCCACGAAGCTCATCACTAAGCTAAGGACTCTGGGACTAAACACCTTCCAACAACCTCTTCCTCAACGTGAGCAAGACTAAGGAGCTGATCGTGGACTATAGGAAAAGGCGGGCCGAACAGGCCCCCATTAACATCGACGGGGCTGTAGTGGAGCGGGTCGAGTGTTTCAAGTTCCTTGGTGTCCACATCAACAAACTATCATGGTCCAAACATACCAAGACAGTTGTGAAGAGGGTACGACAAAACCTTTTCCACCTCAGGAGACTGAAAAGATTTGGCATGTGTCCCCAGATCATCAAAAGGTTCTACATCTGCACCATCGAGATCATCCTGACCGGCTGCATCACCGCCTGGTATGGCAACTGCTTGGCATCTGACCGTAAGGCACTACAGAGGGTAGTGCGAACGGCCCAGTACATCACTGGGGCCAAGATTCCTGCCATCCAGGACCTGTATAATAGGTGGTGCCAGAGGAAAGCCCATACAATTGTCAGACTCCAGTCACCCAATATACTTTTCTCTGCTACCAAACGGCAAGCGGTACCGGATCGCCAAGACTAGGACCAAGAGGCTCCTCAACAGTTTCCACCCCTAAGCCATAAGACTGCTGAACCAATAATAAAATCGCCAGTGGCGATTTCCCACATCCCTTTTGTACACTGATGCTACTCGCTGTTTATTATCTATGCATAGTCACTTCACCCTCACCTACATATACAAATGACCTCAAATAACCTGTACCCCCGCACACTGACTCTGTACCGGCGCCCCCTGTATATAACCTCATTATTGTTCTTATTGTCTTACTTTTTTATTTTAGTCTACATGGTCAATATTTTTTTAACCAACAGTGCAGTTCAAGAGTAGTTAAGGGCTTGTAAATAGGCATTTCACGGTAAAGTCTACACCTGTTCTATTCTGTGAATGTGACAAAGTTTGATTTGAAGAAGGTGGATATCTAGATTCTTCCAACCTGGATTTTGGGACTCACCCCATTGTCCTCCCTTAAGGCTGATACAAGCTTAATTCCATTGATCTATGTGAGTGTGGGTAGAGTCTAATTTTTGGAGCACCCTTTGGCAGCATGATACCCTCGCTGGTCCGTGCTGCCTAGATTCCCATTCACAAGGGGGCGACAGCTGGCTTTTTTTGTTTGTCTTCTTATTTGTGGTGAAAGCAAGCAAAAGTCATCTGCCCTTGCTATATGCTGCCCATAGTAGCCAGCTTTAGTCTGACTAAAAATGTAGCAAACTAGCTAGCCTTTTATAGCTTCCCATGTCTCCATGTGAATAATCTGATGTATAGTTGCGTAAAATATGCCCTGGCAAATATGTGTATACTTACAACATTATCCCTAATTTTGGTATGCTACTTCAATGTATTCATTCCCATATCAGCTAAAAATAGAATATAATTTTTAGTCATGGAGGAGAAGAAAAAAAGAAGCACGACTACAGCTGTTTTTACAAAATAGCATAGAATCACATAGTAATCCCTTCTAAGCAAAATACCTTGTTGGAGGATTCTAATGTTGTCTGGATTATATTTGGTTATCAGTGCAAAATGGGATGCTTATTCAATGCCAAGCTAAATCAAGACCGCAATCTTGAAGTGATTTTTGAAGTTGATTAGCTTCCCACATCTCCGTGTGAAATAATCTGATTTTATAATTGGATAAATATTATACTTGCCGGTGTAACCTAGAACATTATCACAAATTGTAATGAGGCTTGAATGTATTGTATGTACTCACATACAGTGGGGCAAAAAAGTATTTAGTCAGCCACCAATTGTGCAAGTTCTCCCACTTAAAAATATGAGAGAGGCCTGTAATTTTCATCATAGGTATACTTCAACTATGACAGACAAAATGAGGAAAAAAATCCAGAAAATCACATTGTAGGATTTTTAATTAATTTATTTGCAAATTTATGGTGGAAAATAAGTATTTGGTCACCTACAAACAGGCAAGATTTCTGGCAATCTCCCTCGGTCTGGGGCTCCATGCAAGATCTCACCCCGTGGGGTCAAAATGATCACAAGAACGGTGAGCAAAAATCCCAGAACCACACGGGGGGACCTAGTGAATGACCTGCAGAGAGCTGGGACCAAAGTAACAAAGCCTACCATCAGTAACACACTACGCCGCCAGGGACTCAAATCCTGCAGTGCCAGACGTGTCCCCCTGCTTAAGCCAGTACATGTCCAGGCCCGTCTGAAGTTTGCTAGAGAGCATTTGGATGACCTAGAAGATGATTGGGAGAATGTCATATGGTCAGATGAAACCAAAATATAACTTTTTGGTAAAAACTCAACTCGTTGTGTTTGGAGGACAAAGAATGCTGAGTTGCATCCAAAGAACACCATACCTACTGTGACGCATGGGGGTGGAAACATCATGCTTTGGGCTGTTTTTCTGCAAAGGGACCAGGATGACTGATCTGTGTAATGGAAAGAATGAATGGGGCCATGTATCGTGAGATTTTGAGTGAAAACCTCCTTCCATCAGCAAGGGCATTGAAGATGAAACGTGGCTGGGTCTTTCAGCATGACAATGATCCCAAACACACCGCCCGGGCAACGAAGGAGTGGCTTCGTAAGAAGCATTTCAAGGTCCTGGAGTGGCCTAGCCAGTCTCCAGATCTCAACCCCATAGAAAATCTTTGGAGGGAGTTGAAAGTCTGTGTTGCCCAGCAACAGCCCCAAAACATCACTGCTCTAGAGGAGATCTGCATGGAGGAAT
This sequence comes from Oncorhynchus mykiss, assembly GCF_057628025.1. Taxonomy (NCBI): domain Eukaryota; kingdom Metazoa; phylum Chordata; class Actinopteri; order Salmoniformes; family Salmonidae; genus Oncorhynchus; species Oncorhynchus mykiss. The sequence goes on along the minus strand of NC_143024.1, from coordinate 58,944,957 downwards.
GGGCCAAAATACCAGCAACAGTGTGTGAAAACCTTGTGAAGACTTACAGAAAACGTTTGACCTCTGTCATTGCCAACGAAGGATATATATATATATATATATATATATATATATATATATATAACTATTGAGAAACTTTTGTTATTGACCAAATACTTACTTTCCACCATAATTTGCAAATAAATTCATAAAAAATCCTGTAATGTGATTTTCTGGAGAAAAAAAAATCTCATTTTGTCTGTCATAGTTGAAGTGTACCTATGATGAAAATTACAGGCCTCATCTTTTTAAGTGGGAGAACTTGCACAATTGGTGGCTGACTAAATACTTTTTTGCCCCACTGTATCAGCAAAAAAGGTCATGTTTTTGGCATAGGGGAAAAAGCACATGGCTCGCTTTTTTTATATTTTATATTTTATTTAAAATAGCCTGGAATCACTAGTTATTACTTCTAAACAAAATAATTTTATTTGGGGGGGGGGAATTAATAAAGCTACCATTTGGTTTATTGTCGCTGAGATAATATTTGGTTGCCAATGCAAAATAGACTACTTTGATGCATTCGGAAATTATTCAGACCCCTTGACTTTTCCCACATTTTTTTTTACAGCCTTATTCTAAAATGGATTAAATAGTGCCCCCCCTCCCTCAATCTCCACACAATACCCCATGATGACAAAGCAAAAACAGTTTTTTTTTGGTCAACATTTTTGCAGTATGATGCTGCCACCACCATGCTTCACCGTCGGGATGGTGCCAGGTTTTCTCCAGAGCGTCACATCGTGGTGGTTTCAATCTTCTTCAATTTAAGAATGATCCATCCTGGTCTTGGGGACCTTCAATGCTGCAGAAATGTTTTGGTACCCTTCCCCAGATCTGTGCCTCAACACAATCATGTCTCGGAGCTCTACGGACAATTCCTTCGACCTCATGGCTTGGTTTTTGCTCTGACATGCACTGTCATCTGTGGGACCTTATATAGACAGGTGTGTGCCTTTCCAAATTCTGTCCAATCAACTGAAATATACCACAGGTGGAATCCAAGTTGTATAAACATCTCAAGGATGATCAATGGAAACAGGATGCGCCTGAGCTCAATTTCAAGTCTCATTAGCAAAAGGTCTGAATATTTGAATAAGGTCTTTTTTTTATACATTTGCATAAATGTCAACCTGTTTTCTCTTTGTCATTATGGAGTATTGTGTGTGGATAAATAAAAGGTAATCTATTTTAGAATAAGGCTGTAACGTAACAAGATGTGGAAAAAGTCGAGGGGTCTGAATACTTTCCGAAGGCACTGTAGATCAGATCAAGGAACCAAGCGAGTTGGTGGTAACAAAAACCCGCTTCATTGCCTACACAACACTGCACCCACGGCTGTGCAAGGAATGATCAGGAACATTAACATTTTCATGTAGCACGGGAGTATGTAGGAGAGTAGTACAAGGAGCTGCCCCTTTTAGTGACAAAACAGTATGTGTCTGTACCCAGTGCTCATTTTTGGGTGGCACACTATTCACCTGCCCCCCTCCCTTTCCTTTTCAGTGCCCTCCCCTACCTGGTTGTCACTAGTTAACACAGTCAAAGTCATTATGGCTAAAGCCTGACCATTTATACCACTTTTCTTCTTAATCTGATTTCAAACCTAATCTTAACCTTAACCACGTTGCTAACCTCATGCCTAACCCTAACCTTACATTTTTTGTAGCCAATTTGGACTTTGTGGCTGCATTATCCCCCGGTCCCTCTGCCCTCTCGTTGCCCCCTGGCCATACTTGTGTGTCCCCTGGGTGCCCCCCCCCCCCCTCGGTCCTCTTACCCCCACGCTGCTCTGCACAGAGCCCATGATTATCTTTCAGTGGCAGCCTCTGTTTTGTGCTCTGATTTTAAAAAGGAGCAACATGTGGTCTGTGTGAGCCGGGCCATACAGACGCCGTTGGGGTAATGCTAACATTGCGTGCTTAATCATTTATGTCTGGGAGCCGGCACAAAGGCTTTGGGGGAAACACTGGGGTATTTATCAGCGGGCAGACACAAACACTGCCAAGATAACGGTCTGCCCTGGCTTAGTATGTCATGAACACGCTGCATGGGGAATAGGTGGCGGAATTGTAGGGAGTATTTTGGCCAACGGCAACAATCTTCAAGTCTTATCAATGTGGATTTGGTACAGGAATAGTTTGGAAAACATGCGTCCTCTTTATGGGGTGTGGATGTGTTGCTATGGAGTGGGGTGGGCTCTGTTTGAATCAGTCCGACAGGTCACAGCCGAAGTCAAACGGACGTAAATGTACATTTTATGTTGCTGTGCCTAAAGATACATGCAATATTGAATGGTTAGAGGCAGCCTCTTCATTTGGAATGTTTCTATTTGGGCTCCCTGCTGTGATCATCTCGTCCTCCTCCTCGTTCTCCTCCTGCGTCTGTCTGCTCCACTCGCTGCCAAGTAGGCTGTCTCTCTCTCCCAGTACAGCTCAGCCAATAGGAGAGCACTAGTCGCCCAATTGCTTGCCACTCAATGCCTTGTTGCCAGGACAACCGGAAGGCATGAGACCCACTTTACTTGAGCATTTTAAACTTGGTGTTGACTCTTTACTGAAAACAAGGAAAGGTCTTTTTTTTTTTCTCTCAGTAAAATTCCCCTCTGTCATGGTGCTCCTTTAGAAATAAATCCTTTACTTTCATATCTTTCTTTCTTTTTATCCTGTCACACCATTGGTGTGAATTCATTTCAGTGGACATAACAAAGGCATTTCTACAGAAGCTGCTAGTCAATTTATCTGTGTGATGCAAATAAATGTGTTTTGTCTTGTCAGGGAATCTTCTGAGTACATAGATTGTAAGCTATCCAGCAGGTCCACGTTTAGCGAACACACTATTCCAATGGAACTTCTACCCTGTCTTCCAGGTCTACAATGTTAGACGGCGACATGTTGTTCCTGGTCTTCACACTTCTGGTTTTACCCTCCTCCAGCGTGAAAGGTGAGTTAATAAAAATGTCTGTCAAGGGCATGATTTGGCTCTCATTCTGTCCCCGTGCCGCTCTCCCTCTCCCCACGCTGTCTTGCAGCATTTTTTAACAACTGCAGTGACAGGCTCTCAGACTGAGCTCTGGGAGAACTGAGGATTTCACACTGTCACTGTCTGGCTGGCTGGGGATACTTATTATTCTGCATCATCTACTTTAGTGTAGCAGCTAAATGATAACTCTCAAATCAAAGAGAGAAGAAAATGAGGAAGGTTGAATATACCAAAGCTCCTGCACTAAGATGACCACTATGACCATGATATTCACAATGCCGAGCAGCCACACAGTATACTGTATGCCATTTATCGATGGTTAAATGTGTTTTTCCTTTTCGGCTCTGTCCCATGTCTGACTGTGTTTCCTGTGCAGATGAGGGGAGTGTGCGCGACTACGAGTGTGCGTGCGATGGGCCGTCATGCGACGGAGGAGACCGGTGTTTTGGTCAGCAGTGCTTCTCGGCCCTCTCCGTCCAGAATGCCATTTCCGTCCAGCAGAAGGGATGCATTGTGGGCCGGAGTGAGGAGTCCATAAGTTGCGAAAGCCCCCCATCCCATAACCCGACGGTGGAGTGCTGCCATGGCGACCTTTGCAACATGAATGTCACAGTGGCAACACCAGCGAGAGGTGACACATTTATTCTCACGGGATTCATCACGCTCATGCTTTTATCCCGCCCTCAACGTAGGCTTAGCACTAGCAATGTGCTGACTCACAAACATTTCTACTACCGATACCGACCTACCTAAGCAGCACATCACCACTTTGCACATAGATCTAGCTAATGACACATTTTACATTCAGTGTGTTCATTTGTGTGAAGGCCATTTGGGGACCTAAGTGAATAAACAACAAAACTACCAGAAAATGTGTTATATTCTCTTCAATGATGGAGAATTACAAGCGTTCGTTGATTTCTCCGATCTCCTCCTTTTTTTTCTTTCTTTTTCTTTTTTTTAACAGATGAGGAAGTGATGCCTGCCTTGCAAGGCATTGAGTGTGTGTGTGAGGGGCGGTCGTGTGATGGCGGAGAGCGCTGTACGGGCCAGCAGTGTTTCTCCTCTGTCAAGATCAGTGACGGGTTTGTGGTTCACCAGAAGGGCTGCCTTCGGGATGACGACCAGGGGAGAGCCACCTGCGCCACCCCTCCTTCTCCCAGCCACATAGTCAAGTGTTGCCAGGGGCACCTGTGTAACCTGAACCTCACTGTGGAAGCACCAGCGAAAGGTAACCCACCACCCTGTTTTCACTGAAATCATTACTATGTACTTGAATTTTTCCATTATCTTGGCCTCACCGAAGCTTTCGCACTTTGTTTCATAATTTATTTAGATTTGATTAGTGGTACAGATATGCATTAAAGCAGCAATCAGCAGTTGAAACAATAACAGAGTACTCCCTGCCCCTTATCCCGGGTAAAAAGCTGTGGGATGGGGCACGAGAAATGTTACCACTCTCAAATTCATGGACAGCACTATAGGATGCAAGGACTGACAATCCATGGTATCATCATTATTATATTTTTGGAGGCTATAAAGTGTGTCTTTACATTTATTTGGTTTACACACAGGAAAGCTAATGTTTATATGGGGAATAACTTGCTCCTGGGTGAAGCTTGCCCTAAGTACAGATCCGCTTCCCCCATTCTTAACCATTAGTGGGGAAAATTCTAAACTGACCTAAGATCAGCGTCTAGGGGCAACTTCACCCTACTGTCTTCCTGTTACCTGTATAGAGGATAAAGTGAAGTCTGTCGGCGAGCATGAGTGTGTGTGCGAGGGGCGCTCGTGTGCCACCGGGCGGCGCTGTGTAGGCCAGCACTGCTTCTCCAGTCTGACGGTCAGCGACGGAGCCCTGGTCTCCCAGAAGGGCTGCTTCAAGGTGTACGAGCAGAGCAGGATGACCTGCAAGACGCCGCCCTCCCGCGACCAGATCGTGGAGTGCTGCCAGGGCCACCTGTGTAACCTGAATATCACCGTGGAGCTGCCTGTCATGGGTAAATAAATGCACTTGCGTCCCAAATGGAACCATATTCCCAGAGTAGTGCACTACATAGGGAATAGGGTGCCATTTGGGATCCGCAATCAATGGCTCACATTAATTTATATGCATCCCTATTCTAATGAGAGGTCTGCGTGATGCACATTTGCATTCAAACCAAGGTTATTCATGCCAGGAAAACGAAAACATTTCTGTGCCATATGCTCTCGGTGATCTGCTGTCTCTAATGGATTCGCTGACACGGTTCACAGGCAGGTGCTCAATTGATAAACCAGTGGTGACGAGGCGCTGTGATTTTCTTTGGGATATACTTTTCTTACCCATTCATTCATGATGCTCTACCAGTTTATCCTTATTGTCAGGCCAAGTGCAAACAGGACTCTAGGAATCCTCTTTTCCAATTAGGACTGTCTGTAACCGTCTATAAGGGTTAGTTCTGCCCGCGTTTAAGGTCCGAGGGAGGCTCATTCCATCCACTTGGCCATTCTCCAGCGAGGGCACCACGCCAGGGTGTGTGAAATTGTCTGCCTTAGCCGTTTGCTGCACGGCCATCTATTGGTTTGCTTTTCAGGGTCGGTGTGGCGGTTACACCCGGAGCACCTCTACAGCAGAGGAGGGGAGAGTCTCGAGAGAAGAGACGGACCTTTTGAATATTGTTTAGTCACGGTCTACTTCCTCCTCTGTCCTCTCTGAGATTGTCAGCGTGGTTTGACACAGAGCTCTGGGGCAAAGCAGAACAGAGGACACTGAGATGCGTCCCAATTGGCACCCTATTCCCTACGGCAGTGGTTCCCACATCCGGTCCACAAGTACACCCAACAGTATACATTTTATCCCCAGACAAACACACCACATTCAACTCAAGGGCTTGATGATTAGTTGACAAGTTGAGTCAGCTGTGCTTGTCTGGGGCCACAATAAAAATGTGTACTTTTAGGGGGGTTGGGAAACACTGCCCTACGTGGTGCACTCCTTTGGACCAGGACCCAAAGGTTAGTTTACTAGGGAATAGGGTGCCATATGAGACACAGGCGAAATACCATGTATAGCTGTGGTCACCCAACTCTGTTCTATGAACCTCAATGACTACTCTCCCACCCCCAGTAAAAAGAGTGTGTGTGTATCCACGTTAGATATTTCAGCAAAAAAAAGAAACGTCCCTTTTTCAGGACCCTGTCTTTCAAAGAGACCGATCATTCATTGTTAAGGGTTTTAACACTGTTTCCCATGCATGTTCAATGAACCATTTAACAATGAATGAACATGCACCTGTGGAACAGTCATTAAGACACTAACAGCTTACAGACAGTAGGAAATTAAGGTCAAAGTTATGAAAACATAGGACACTAAAGAGGCATTTCTACTGACTCTGAAAAACACCAAATGAAAGATGCCCAGGTTCCTGCTCATCTGTGTGAACGTGCCTTAGGCATGCTGCAAGGAGGCATGAGGACTGCAGATGTGGCCAGGGCAATAAATTGCAATGCCCGTACTGTGAGACGCCAAAGACAGTTGTACACGGAGACGGGACGGACAGCTGATCGTCCTCGCAGTGGCAGACCATGTGTAACAACACCAGGATTGGTACATCTGAACATCACACCTGCGGGATAGGTACAGGATGGCAACAACTGCCCGAGTTACACCAGGAACACGCAATCCCTCCATCAGTGCTCAGACTGTCCTCAATAGGCTGAGAGAGGCTGGACTGAGGGCATGAAGGCCTGTTGTCTGGTGAGGACCTGCCTTACTACATCACCAGCATCAACGTCGCATATGGGCACAAACCCACCGTTGCTGGACCAGACAAAACTGGCAAAAAGTGCTCTTCCCTGACGAGTCAATGTTTTGTCTCACCAGGGGTGATGATCGGATTCACGTTTATCATCGAAGGAATGAGCCTTACACTGAGGCCTGTACTCTGGAGCGGGATCGATTTGGATGCGGAGGGTCCATCATGGTTTGGGGCGGTGTGTCGCAGCATCATCGGAATGAGCTTGTTGTCATTGCAAGCAATCTCAAAGCTGTGCGTTACAGGGAAGCCATCCTCCTCCCTCATGTGGTACCCTTCCTGCAGTCTCATCCTGACATGACCCTCCAGCATGACAATGCCACCAGCCATACTGCTCGTTCTATGTGTGATTTCCTTTAAGACAGGAATGTCAGTGTTCTGCCATGGCCAGCGAAGAGCCCGGATCTCAATCCTATTGAGCATGTCTGGTGCCTGTTGGATCGGAGGGTGAGAGCTAGGGCCATTCCCCCCAGAAATGTCCGGGAACTTGCAGGTGGCTTGCTGGAAGAGTGGGGTAACATCTCACAGCAAGAACTGGCAAATCTGGTGCAGTTCATTAGGAGGAGATGCACTGCAGTACTTAATGCAGCTAGCTGGTGGTCACACCAAATACTGACTATTACTTTTGACCCCCCCCCCCCCCCTTTGTTCAGGGACACATTGTTCCATTTGTGTTAGTCACATGTCTGTGTAACTTGTTCAGTTTATGTCTCAGTTGTTGAATCTTATGTTCATACAAGTATTTACACATGTTAAGTTTGCTGAAAATCAACTCCGTTGACAGTGAGAGGACGTTTCATTTTTTGCATATACAGTTGAAGTCGGAAGTTTACGTACACTTAGGTTGGAGTCATTAAAACTAATTTTTTAACCGTTCCACAAATTTCTTGTAAACAAACTATAGTTTTGGTAAGACGTTTAGGACATCTACTTTGTGCATGACACAAGTCATTTTTCCAACAATTGTTTAGACAGATTATTTCGCTTATTCACTGTATCACAATTCCAGTGGGTCAGAAGTTTACATGCACTAAGTTGACTGTGCCTTTTTAAATAGCTTGGAAAATTCCAGAACATGATGTTATGGCTTTAGAAGCTTCTGATAGGCTAATTGACATCATCTGAGTCAATTGGAGGTACACCTGTGGATGTATTTCAAGGCCTACCTTCAAACTCAGTGCCTCTTTGCTTGGCATCATGGGAAAATCAAAGGAAATCAGCCAAGACCTCAGAAACAAAATTGTAGACCTCCACAAGTCTGGTTCATCCTTGGGAGCAATTTCCAAATGGCTGAAGGTAGCACATTCATCTGTACAAACAATAGTACCCAAGTATGAACAGCATGGGACCACGCAGCCATCATACCGCTCAGGAAGGAGACGCGTTCTGTCTCCTAGAGATGAACTTACTTCGGTGCGAAAAGTGCAAATCAATCCCAGAACAACAGCAAAGGACCTTGTGAAGATGCTGGAGGAAACGGGTACAAAAGTATCTATATCCACAGTAAAACGAGTCCTATATCGACATAACCTGAAAGGCCGCTCAGTAAGGAAGAAGCCACTGCTGCATAACCGCCAAACCGCTAGACTACGGTTTGCAACTGCACATGGGGACAAAGATTGTACTTTTTGGACAAATGTTCTCTGGTCTGATGGAGAAAAAAAAATAGAACTGTTTGGCCATAATACCCATCGTTATGTTTGGAGGAAAAAGGGGGAGGCTTGCAAGCCGAAGAATACCATCCCAACCGTAAAGCACGGGGGTGGTAGCATCATTTTGTGAGGGCGCTTTGCTGCAGGAGGGACTGGTGCACTTCACAAAATAGATTGCATCATGAGGCACGAAAATGATGTGGATATATTGAAGCAACATCTCAAGACATCAGTCAGGAAGTTAAAGCTTGGTCGCAAATGGGTCTTCCAAATGGACGATGACCCCAAGCACACTTCCAAAGTTGTGGCGAAATGTCTTAAGGACAACACAGTCAAGGTATTGGAGTAGCCATCACAAAGCCCTGACCTCAATCCTATAGAAAATGTGTGGGCAGAACTGAAAAAAACGTGTGCGTGCAAGGAGGCCTACAAACCTGACCCAGTTACACCAGCTCTGTCAGGAGGAATGGGCCAAAATTCACCCAACTTATTGTGGTAAGCTTGTGGAAGGCTACCTGAAATGTTTGACCCAGGTTAAACAATTTAAAGGCAATGCTACCATATACTAATTGAGGCTATGTAAACTTCTGATCCACTGGGAATGTGATGAAAGAAATGCGTCTCTTTACTATTATTCTGACATTTTACATTCCTAAAATAAAGTAGTAATTTTTACTTGGATTAAATGTCAGGAATTGTGAAAAACTGAGTGTAAATGTATTTGGCTAAGGTGTATGTAAACTTCCGACTTCAACTGTACACACACACACACACACACACACACACACACACACACACACACACACACACACATATATGTGGACACCACTTCCAATTAGTGGATTTGGCTAAATCAAATCTTCTGTAAACTAACAAATGCTTCTAAAAACATTAAACTAACAAGAGTGAGTTACCCTAATATATATTTTGTTGACAAGACCATCTTGACTTTTTTCCTCATTTTGTTACAAAGTGGGATTCAAATGGATGAAATTGTGACTATTGTATCAAATCAAGCACACAGCCATGACATCTACATAGACACACATTGGCACTATGACGGCCTTACGGGGAGCTCAGTGACTTTCAACATGGCACCGTCATAGGATTCCACCTTTCCAACAAGTCAGTTCGTAAAATTTCTGCAACGGTAGAATTGTCCCGGTCAACTAAGTGCTGTTATTGTGGGGTGGAAACGTCTCGGCGCAACAACGGCTCAATCGCTTGGTGGTAGGCCCCACAAGCTCACAGAACAGGACCGCCGAGTGCAGAAGCGGAGGCTATTTTAGCAGCAAATGGGGGACCAATTTCATATTAATGCCAATGATTTTGGAATGAGTTCTTCCACACCGATCTCAACAAACCATTTCTGTATGGACCTCACTTTGTGCATGGGAGCATTGCCATGCTGAAGCACGAAAGGGCCTTCCCCAAACTGTTGCCACAAAGTTCAGGACACAGAATCGTCTAGAATGTCATTGTATGCCCTAGCGTTAAGATCTCGAACCATGAAAAACATCCGCAGACCATTATTCTTCCTCCTCCAAACTTTACAGTTGGCACTATGCTTTGGGGCAGGTAGCATTCTCCTGGTATACCCTGATTCGTCAGTCAGACTGCCAGATGGTGAAGCATGATTCAGCACTTCAGAGAACATGTTTCCTCTGCTGTGGCGGTCACAAAATTCTGTGAGACGGTGATTTGTCAATCAAATGATTGACTCTTGATTAACAAACACATGTATTATCTCCTTGCTTCTCTTGGCCTCGATAAGCCACTGGCGCATAACTTTTTGTACTATTTTTCAGTAGAATCAAATGGCGTACTCGGAAGTTATCCTTATGTTAGGTCCTGATCTGGCTATGCCATATGGCTGTGGGCTTCACTTGTTTTTCTTAGAATTCTGTGGCATAATTTTATAGTATGAAGAATACAATTGAACAAAGCTGAATAAAATAAAGGATATTTTCTCCAAGATTTGAAGGAGTGCGTACGAGGCTATTTTGTTGAGCGGTTAACAAGTAAATCGGTACTCCTATATGCTTAATTTAGAGTTAATGTAACTTTAGTAGTTCTTAAAGCGTTGGGCTATATGTTTTGATTTTTAATAAATTGAAAGACGTGAGTTTGCACAGGCTGTACACACTTCATCAGTCTCTTATTCACAATTTGACAAGCACTTGATAATGCCTCAAATTTCCCGTTGACATCCCCTTTGTGTGGCTGTAATGCACGCCATTAATTAAGTCAATGACGTTGTGCCCTTGGGCTAAATATAATCATTATAATTCCCTTCTCCCTGAGTGCTGAGTGCTCCGAAGCACCTCTCACTCCTCTTCATCCATGTAATCGGGTCTTTCTCACAGGCTATAAGTGAAGATCGACACATCGGGGACATAACTGCGTGCGTCCTTATCCAATTCCCTGGTGCATATTGAAGATAATGGAAGAACTGTCCACATTTACTTTTTGTCAGCAACAATATGAGTAGGCCTAATGAACAGCAAAAGCACTCGCCTATGTCAATGTCCTTGCCCCCATATTACCAAAGTTGACTTATTCTGTGCAATAAATAAATATTCCAAACATAGTCTGGGACAGTTGTGGAATGCGATAGATCCCAAAGTAATACAAAATAAGTTTTACGTGATGAGGCTGACGCAACGTTTAGTTTAACATTTTCATAAACTGTGTAACGTACACGCTGGGAGTCGGAAAGCAAGTGCAGGTGGTGAGTTTAATAATGAACGGAACATCAAACAATATAACAAACACGAGCCATGCTGGTTAAGTGTGCCTTGAATTTGAAATAAATCACTGACAGTATCACCAGCAAAGCACCATCACACCACCACCTCCATGCTTCACAGTGGGAACCACACATGCAGAGATGATCTGTTCACCTACTATGCGTCTCACAAAGACACAGTGGTTGTAACTAAATATCTCAAATTTGGACTCATCAGACCAAAGGACAGATTTCCACCAAATGTCTGTCTGCTCGTGTTTCTTGGCCCAAACGAGTCTCTTCATCTTACTGGTGTCCGTTAGTAGTGGTTTCTTTGCAGCAATTTGACCATGAAGGCCTGATTTACGCAGTCTCCTCTGAACAGTTGATATTGAGATGTCTGTTACTTGAACTCTGAAGAATTTATTTGGGCTGCAATGTTTGAGGCTGGTAATTCTATTGAACTTAACCTCTGCATCAGAGGGAACTCTGGGTCTTCCTTTCCTGTGATGTTCCTTATGAGAACTAGTTTAATCACAGCGCTTAAAGGGTTTTTGCGTCTGCACTTGAAGAATCTTTCAAAGTTCTTGACATTTTCCAGATTGACTGAACTTCATGTCTTAAAGTAATGGACTGTCGTTTCTCTTTGCTTATTTGAGCTGTTCTTGCCATAATATGGACTTGGTCTTTTACCAAATAGGGCTATCCCCACCTACCTTGTCACAACACAACTGATTGGCTCAAACGCATTAACCTTTCTGATCTCCCCATCCCGGATCCGGGTTCGTGAATACAGACTCAAGCTCATTACCATAACGCAACGTTAACTATTCATGAAAATCGCAAATGAAATGAAATAAATATGCTAGCTCTCAAGCTTAGCCTTTTGTTAACAACACTGTCATCTCAGATTTTCAAAATATGCTTCTCAACCATTGCAAAACAAGCATTTGTGTAACAGTATTGATGGCTAACGTAGCATTTAGCATTAGCATTCAGCTGGCAACATTTACACAAAAAAACAGAAAAGCATTCAAAAAAATCATTTACCTTTGAAGAACTTCAGATGTTTTCAATGAGGAGACTCTCAGATAGCAAATGTTCAGTTTTTCCTGAAAGATTATTTGTTTAGGACAAATCGCTCCGTTTTCTGCGTCACGTTTAGCTATGAAAAAAACCCTGTATCCAGGATTGTGTAAATCTATCAGCAAGCTCATTAGCATAACACAACGTTAACTATTTATGAAAATCGCAAATGAAATGAAATAAATATGCCATCTCTCAAGCTTAGCCTTTTGTAAACAACACTGTCATCTCAGATTTTCAAAATATGCTTCTCAACCATAGGAAAACAATCATTTGTGTAAAAGTAGCTAGCTAGAGTTAGCATTTCGCGTTAGCATTTAGCGTTAGCATTAGCGTTACCATCCAGCACGCAACATTAACAAAAACATAAAAGCCTTCAAATAAAATCATTTACCTTTGAAGAACTTCTGATGTTTTCAATGAGGATACTCTCAGTTAGATAGCAGATGCTCAGTTTTTCCAAAAAGATTCCTTGTGTATTAGAAATAGCTCCGTTTTATACATCACATTTGGCTACCAAAAAAAATCCATAAATTCAGTCCTCAAAACGCAAACTTTTTTCCAAATTAACTCCATAATATCGACTGAAAACATGGCAAACGTTGTTTAGAATCAATCCTCAAGGTGTTTTTCACATATCTCTTCATTGATACATCGTTCTTGGAAACATGCTTTCTCTCCTGAATCCCAGGAGAAAATGCCTGCACCTGAAGATTACGCACAAATTTAGACAAAGGACACCGGGCGGACCTCTGGAAAATGTAGTCTCTTATGGCCAATCTTCCAATGATATGCCTACAAATACGTCACAATGCTGCTAAGACCTTGGGCGAACGACAGAAAGTGTAGGCTCATTCCTTGCGCAATCACAGCCATATAAGGAGAGAATGGAAAACAGAGCTTCAGAAATTCTGCTAATTCCTGGGTGATGCATCATCTTGGTTTCGCCTGTAGAATGAGTTCTGGGGCACTTACAGACAAAATCTTTGCAGATTCTGAAACTTCAGAGTGTTTTCTTTCCAAAACTGTCAAGAATATGCATAGTCGAGCATCTTTTCGTGACAAAATATCGCGCTTAAAACGGGAACGTTTTTTATCCAAAAATGAAATAGCGCCCCTAGAGCTCTAAGAGGTTAAGAAGGAAAGACATTCCACACATTTAACAAGGCACGTCTGTTAATTGAAATGCATTCCAGGTGACTACCTCATGAAGCTGGTTGAAAGAATGCTAATAGTGTGCAAAGTTGTCATCAAGGCAAAGGGTGGATACTTTGAAGAATCTCAAATGTAAAATATATTTAACACTTTTGTTTACTACATGATTCCATCCGTGGTATTTCATAGTTTTGATATCTTCACTATTATTCTACAATGTAGAAAATAGTAAAAATAAAGAGAAACCCAGGAATGAGCAGCTGTGTCCAAATGTTTTACTCTATGTACCTAGATGTTCAAATGAACTTAAACCCCTTTCTTCTCCTCGTAGCAGGCGACCTACCCAACTACAGCTTGACTACACTGGCCATCGTCATCGTGGCTCCGGTCATCGTGCTCATCGTCCTCTCAGGCATCGCCATCCTGGTGTTCAGACGGATCCACCAGAACCAGATGGAGAGGCTGACGGCCCGGGAGGCGGAGTACGGCACCATAGACGGACTCATAGCCTCCAACGTGGGGGATAGCACACTGGCGGTGAGTAGGACATGATCATACTGCACCATACCAGGGCCCATGTTATCAGAATTTCAGAGTAGGAGAGCTTTACAAGGATCAGGTCCTGCCTGTCCATAATGTAATTTCATTGTGATCTAAAAGTTAACTGATCCTCGATCAGCACTCTACTCTGAGAGGCTTTAGAAATATGGGCCAAGGTCTGGGATAGGCTGGGTGGGGAGCTGTGGTTTGTGGTTAGTCCACACAGTACAGCACTGAAAACATTTATGGACTCTCAAGCTATGTGATTATGTTGAGCATTTTTGTGTGCACTAGACTAGAGTGCGTGCTAGGTAGTCATGCACTCCATGGTCCTGGGTGTTCATGTAGTTGGCCTATATCAACTGTGCTGGGATTAATTTTCTGCCCTCTCAATTGGGAATGAAAGTATTTATTCTACCAATGTGATGGAAAATGGGCATCTTGTTTTACCAGAGAAAATGGAGTCTATCACGGATACACATGATTTCAACAAAATTGCTCGTTTTGTAGAATTTTTGCATACTGTCGTGAAAGAATGCTTTGAGCTCGCAACTGTAATCAGTGTTTGTTTTGATAAACTTTGTTTGAAAATCCCATGAATTTAATTAAAAACTTGAAGGAAAACACTAAACACGTCTAGTGTTTACAGCAAAGCGTGACAACTGACCAGTATCCCTGAAAACAGTGGGCTGGGGTGTGCTAGAGGAATTGCCGATTTTTGGATCTATTTCAAGCCATTTCCAAACCCATCACAGTACTTGGCAACGGAAACCCAAAATATGCTGCCGCAGAATGTTTGTTTCAGTGTAATTAAAAAGTGCTTGGCAGCACCCAGAGGAAAGTTATTAGGAGCAGTGGTGGCAGTCAAACATATAAACACATTTCCTTAAAACACATGCAGGTCTCCCTCTCCCTAGGCCCTGGGTGCCTAAGTCTGTTGTGATTATGATAATGCTGTGGCTGAATTTCCCCCCACTCCTCTCTCCCCTACCCCCTTCCACCGAACAGCCCAGATCTGCCCTCCCACCAAACAGGGATGTTAAACAACAACAAAATGATTTCTCATTTGGATTTACAGCTTCCATTTAGCATTCCTTTACCTGCTTTCACACAACGGTTGTTTTATGCATTAAGAATCTCTCTTAAATGTTTCCATTTTTGTCCTCTCTGCTTGTTAGTGTTTTTCTCAGCCAAATTTGGAGCTCAACACTGCTCCCTTGTGTCAGTCATGGTACCCTGCAGAAGCCTGGAGATAAGATGCACATTAAAGGCTTAGCAGCATTGTGCCTGTTTGGAGTCTAGGGCTGGGATTACATCACATCTATCAGCCCCCTCAGCTCACTAATCACCAGGGACTGCTGTTGTTTACCAAGCAGAGGACTCTCTGCTGCTGCTCCAGGGAGGCCAGACACACAGACAGACCCAACCAACCGGACCCTGAACTGCTTTTACCCCCAAGCCATAAGATTGCTTAATAGTTAACCAAATAGCTACCCAGACTATCTGCATTGACCCTTTTTGCAATAACTCTTTTGACTTATCACATACACTCCTGCTACTGTCTATTATCTATCCTGTTGCCTAGAAACGTTATCCCTACCTATATGTACATATCTACATCAATTACCTCGTACCCCTGCTTATTGACTCTACGCACACACACACGGCTATATATACAGTGCCTTGCGAAAGTATTCGGCCCCCTTGAACTTTGCGACCTTTTGCCACATTTCAGGCTTCAAACATAAAGATATAAAACTGTATTTTTTTGTGAAGAATCAACAACAAGTGGGACACAATCATGAAGTGGAACGACATTTATTGGATATTTCAAACTTTTTTAACAAATCAAAAACTGAAAAATTGGGCGTGCAAAATTATTCAGCCCCTTTACTTTCAGTGCAGCAAACTCTCTCCAGAAGTTCAGTGAGGATCTCTGAATGATCCAATGTTGACATAAATGACTAATGATGATAAATACAATCCACCTGTGTGTAATCAAGTCTCCGTATAAATGCACCTGCACTGTGATAGTCTCAGAGGTCCGTTAAAAGCGCAGAGAGCATCATGAAGAACAAGGAACACACCAGGCAGGTCCGAGATACTGTTGTGAAGAAGTTTAAAGCCGGATTTGGATACAAAAATATTTCCCAAGCTTTAAACATCCCAAGGAGCACTGTGCAAGCGATAATATGGAAATGGAAGGAGTATCAGACCACTGCAAATCTACCAAGACCTGGCCGTCCCTCTAAACTTTCCGCTCATACAAGGAGAAGACTGATCAGAGATGCAGCCAAGAGGCCCATGATCACTCTGGATGAACTGCAGAGATCTACAGCTGAGGTGGGAGACTCTGTCCATAGGACAACAATCAGTCGTATATTGCACAAATCTGGCCTTTATGGAAGAGTGGCAAGAAGAAAGCCATTTCTTAAAGATATCCATAAAAAGTGTCGTTTAAAGTTTGCCACAAGCCACCTGGGAGACACACCAAACATGTGGAAGAAGGTGCTCTGGTCAGATGAAACCAAAATTGAACTTTTTGGCAACAATGCAAAATGTTATGTTTGGCGTAAAAGCAACACAGCTGAACACACCATCCCCACTGTCAAACATGGTGGTGGCAGCATCATGGTTTGGGCCTGCTTTTCTTCAGCAGGGACAGGGAAGATGGTTAAAATTTGATGGGAAGATGGATGGAGCCAAATACAGGACCATTCTGGAAGAACCTGATGGAGTCTGCAAAAGACCTGAGACTGGGACCGAGATTTGTCTTCCAACAAGACAATGATCCAAAACATAAAGCAAAATCTACAATGGAATGGTTCAAAAATAAACATATCCAGGTGTTAGAATGGCCAAGTCAAAGTCCAGACCTGAATCCAATCGAGAATCTGTGGAAAGAACTGAAAACTGCTGTTCACAAATGCTCTCCATCCAACCTCACTGAGCTCGAGCTGTTTTGCAAGTAGGAATGGGAAAAAATTTCAGTCTCTCGATGTGCAAAACTGATAGAGACATACCCCAAGCGACTTACAGCTGTAATCGCAGCAAAAGGTGGCGCTACAAAGTATTAACTTAAGGGGGCTGAATAATTTTGCACGCCCAATTTTTCAGTTTTTGATTTGTTAAAAAAGTTTGAAATATCCAATAAATGTCGTTCCACTTCATGATTGTGTCCCACTTGTTGTTGATTCTTCACAAAAAAATACAGTTTTATATCTTTATGTTTGAAGCCTGAAATGTGGCAAAAGGTCGCAAAGTTCAAGGGGGCCGAATACTTTTGCAAGGCACTGTATATCTCTATCTATAGCCAAGTTATTGTTACCCATTGTGTATTTATTCTTTGTTATTATTATTTTTAAATCCTCTGAATTGTTTGGAAGGGCCGGGTAAGTAAGCATTTCACTGTTAGTCTACACCTGTTCTTTACGAAGCATGTGACAAATAAAATTTGATTTGACAGACCGACGTCTCTGCAGTGTGGCCACTAACCAGACAGAGAGACGGCAAGAGAGCCCTTGGAGTCTGAGCAGTATGAACAACTCCCACTCCAATCAGGCTCCAACGAATCCCAGATGCTCTGCTATGTCCGGGGCTGGGACAGCTTTTTCATCTCGGGACTACCGGCACCCTCTGGATGCTGTTCATTTATTGGCTGTCCCTCCCCTTCTCTCAGGATTTGCTGGATCATTCGTGCACGTCGGGAAGCGGCTCCGGACTCCCCTTCCTAGTTCAGAGAACCGTCGCTCGACAAATCACACTCAACGAATGTGTGGGTCAGTATCCAATACAGTCTGTTCTCTCTTTGTTCAGTAGCTGAGGTGTACGTTTAGGATCAGGGCATCCATTTTATGCATGGATGTGGTTTTTGCGTAAAATGCCCCTTTTAGGGGTGAAGCACCGTTGGGAACAGATTTGTTTTGCAAAACAGAGCCCGTGCTGTTCCCTGACCCTCAGAGTTTTTCTTAGTATAATTGTTTTGGAAGTGTTCTTAGTTTTCTTACAGCTCGGTCTGAAACCTGGCCAGATAGGCAAAGTAACTACCAACAAAAATATTTTTAAGAAACATGTTTGGTTTCGTGTCAAATGGGGATGTAGTTCATGCAAAAGGTCAAGTTGAGTAATATGACCAAAATAAAGGTACGGTGTTCCATTAACTAATGGTCTACAGTTTTGTGTAACACTGACTTTATAAAACCAATAACAATCTCTATGTACAGAGATTATCTGACTTTTGAGTTAGGAGGGGAACATTCCTGTTCTGTATTCCTGTCTTAGTTTGACAGGTTGATATTTTTCCACTGTATTTGATGAATGTCATTTGAGGCCAGATCTGTTTTCCCAAAGCATCTCAAAGTGCTGATCTGGGATCAGGTCTCCCCTGCCCGTATCATTTTAATAATGATGATCTAAAACTGATCCTAGGTCAGCACTTCTGCTCGAAAAACATTTCTTATGAAAGCAGGACTTGAGAATGTCTGCTGTTTTCTCATCTCTCCCCTGTTTCCCCCGCTATAGGTAAGGGGCGCTACGGTGAGGTTTGGCGAGGCCAGTGGCAGGGGGAGAGTGTGGCCGTGAAGATCTTCTCCTCCAGAGATGAGAAGTCCTGGTTCAGAGAGACTGAGATCTACAACACAGTGCTGCTGAGGCATGAGAACATCCTGGGTACGTACCTCCAGATACGCTCTGGGCGAAGCAACCCAGTCTGACAGGAGCTGGTCTATATTGGGCAAATCCAAACTCCCACTAAAGTGGAATGTTTTTTTTTTATTTTTTAACTTAGTCCTGCATTGGTGTCAATGGAAGACTAAGTAAACATTTGACCTGTGGGATGTCAAATCTGTCTGGCAATGTTTTTTATTTTAGTGAAATATCTGTCATATTGAATTTGAAGAAATACCTTTCCCAGCTTTTCCCTGGGTTCTAATGTGTGTGTGTGTCCTTGACTGCAGGCTTCATCGCTTCGGACATGACTTCCCGAAACTCGAGTACACAGCTGTGGCTAATCACCCACTTCCACGAGATGGGCTCCCTGTACGACTACCTGCAGCTGAGCACCCTAGACACAGCCAGCTGTCTGCGCATGGCTTTGTCCATCGCCAGCGGCCTGGCACACCTCCACGTGGAGATCTTCGGCACCCAGGGCAAGCCGGCCATCGCCCACCGAGACCTCAAAAGCAAAAACATACTCGTCAACAAGAACGGCCAGTGCTGCATCGCCGACCTGGGTAAGAGCATAGTGTTGTGGATATAAAGCATACTGTGTGCGTTCAGTCAAGATTTGTATTGGTTGTCAGAGGCGGCTGATGGGATGAGCTATAGAAGGACGGGCTCATTGTAATGGTTGGAATGGAATAAATGGAACGGTATCAAACATAGAAACCACATTTGACTCGTTCCATCTATTCCATTCCAGCTATTACAGTGAGCCTGTCCTCCTATAGCTCCTCCAACCAGCCTCCACTGGTTGTTGTTCATTTAGATGTTGTAAATTAATATAATGTGACTGTTTTCTGTTGTGGCCATATGATATATTGGTGGTAATAGGGCCTCCCGAGTGGGGCGGTGGTCTAAGGCACTGCCTCGCAGTGCTAGCTGTGCCACTAGAGATACTGGTTCGAGTTCAGGCTCTGTCACAGCCGGCCGCGACCATAGAGACTCATGAGGCGGCACACAATTGGCCCGGATTAGGGGAGTGCTTGGCCAGCCGGGATGTCCTTGTACCATCATGCTCTAGTGACTCTTGTTTCCTCCAACACATTGGTGTGGCTGACTTCCGGGCTAAGGGGGCATTGTGTCAAGAACCAGTGCGGTTTGGTTGGGTTGTGTTTCGGAGGACGCATGGCTCTCGACCTTCGCCTCTCCCAAGTCCGTACGGGAGTTGCAGCGATGGGACAAGACTGTAACTACCAATTGGATACCATGGAATTGGGGAGAAAAAGGGATAAAAATAACATTTAAACTGTCACCAAAGTTCTTGGGAGCTATCTAGCTTCATAGTTTGGATCACTTGACGCAGTTGCTGGGACTGCTTGTCTCTAGCCTAGCAGCTAGCTAGCTGCATATCAAGCAAGCAAGGTTTTCTTGAATGCAGCCCGTGACACAGTTAGCCATTTGTGGCTGGGACCACAGGTTGTCCCGGGTTTGTGGCTGTCTACATCCCTGCTGTTTTGTTATTTTCAATTTTCCCCGTGACCTGCCCTGTCTGGAACTGTGAGGAGATACAGCATAACCTCCGTTGCTTGCTACCATGACAAAGACCAAAGCCGGAACTATTTGGTATTTTATTAGGATCCCCATCAGCAGCTACTCTTCCTGGGGACACGCAAAACTTGAAACATAATACAGAATTACATAATACAGAACATCATTAGAACAGCTCAAGGACAGAACTACATACATCCATTTTTAAAAAGGCACACGTAGCCTACATATCAATGCATACACACAAACTATCTAGGTCAAATAGGGGAGAGGCGTTGTGCCATGAGGTGTTGCTTTATATGTTTTTTGAAACCAGGTTTGCTGTTTATTTGAGCAATATGAGATGGAAGCAAATTTCATGCAATAAGGGCTCTATACTTTATGTTTTCTTGAGTTTGTTCTGGATTTGGGGACTATGAAAAGACCCCTGGTGGCATGTCTGGTGGGATAAGTATGTGTGTGTGTCAGAGCTGTGTGTAAGTTGACTATGCAAACAATTTGGGATTTTCAACACATTAATATTTCTTATAAAAAGAAGCGATGCAGTCAGTCTCTCCTCAACTCTTAGCCAAGGGAGACATGTGTAGCATTTATAGCAGCCCTCTGATTACAATTAAGAACGAAACATGCCGCTCTGTTCTGGGCCAGCTGCAGCTTATCTAGGTATTTCCTTGCCGCACTGGACCACACGCCTGGACAATAATCAATATTAGACTAAACTAGAGCCTGCAGGACTTGCTTTTTGGAGTGTGGTGTCAAAAAAGCAGAGCATCTCTTTATTACGGCTAGACCTCTCCCCATCTGTGCAACCATTGAATCTATATGTTTTGACCATGACAGTTTACATTCTAAGGTAACGCCAAGTAATTTAGTCTCTTCAACTTGTTCAACAGCCACACCATTCATTACCAGATTCAGCTGAGGTCTGAGGTATTTGTACCAAATACAATGCTCTTAGTTTTAGAGCCACCCATTCCAAAACTGACTGCAACTCTTTGTTAAGGATTTCAGTGACTTCTTTAGCTGTGGTTGCTGATGCGTATATGGTTGAATCATCATCAGCATACATGGACACACATGCTTTGTTTTAATGCCAGTGGCAGGTCATTGGTAAAAATAGAAGAGGACCTAGAGAGGGCCTAGAGAGCTGCCCTGCGGTACACCACACTTTAAATGTTTGACATTAGAGAAGCTTCCATTAAAGAAAACCCTTAGTTCTATTAGATGGCTCTGAATCCACGATATGACAGAGGTTGAAAAGCTATAGCACTTAAGTTTTTTCAACAACCGGTTATGGTCAATAATATCAACGGCTGCACTGAAATCTAACAGTACAGCTCCCACAATCTTCTTATTATCGATTTCTCTCAACCAACCATCAGTCATTTGTGTCAGTGCAGTACATGTTGAGTGCCCTTCTCTATAAGCATGCTGAAAGTCTGTTGTTAATTTGTTTACAGAGAAGTAGTATTGTATTTGGTCAAACACATTTTTTTCCAACAGTTTGCTAAGAGCTGGCAGCATGCTTATAGGTCTGCTGTTAGAACCAGTAAAAGCTGCTTTACCACTCTTGGGTAGCGGAGTTACTTTGGCTTCCCTCCAGGCTTGAGGACAAAGACTTTCCTCTAGGCTCAGATTCAAAATATGAATGATAGGAGTGGTTATAGAGTCAGCCACCATCCTCAGTAGCTTTCCATCTAAGTTGTCAATGCCAGGAGGTTTGTCATTATTGATCGTTAACAATCATTTTCCCACCTCTCCCACACTAACTTTACAAAATTCAAACTTGCAATGCTTTTCTTTCATTATTTGTTTTTTATGCATGAATATAATTGCTCACTGTTTGTCGTGGGCATTTCCTGCCTAAGTTTGCCCACTTTGTCAATGAAATAATCATTTAAATAATTGGCAACATCAAATGGCTTTGTAATGAATAAGCCATCTGATTCGATGAAAGATGGAGTTGAATTTGTCTTTCTGCCCATAATTTAATTAGAACTACTCCCCAAAAAATGTTCCATTCTTTATATCATTGATCTTGGCTTCATAATAAAGTTTCTTCTTTTTGTTGAGTTTAGTCACATAATTTCTCAATCTGCAGTAAGTAAGGCAGTCGGATGTCCAGCCAGACTTATTAGCCACTCCTTTTGCCCCATCTCTTTCAACCATACAGTTTTTCAATTCTTCAATTCTATGGAGCTTTAACAGTTCTAACAGTCAGTTTCTTAACAGGTGCATGTTTATCAATAATTGGAAGAAGTAATTTCATAAATTCATAAAATGCAGCGTCTGGATGCTCCTCGTTAATCACATCAGACCAACAAATATTTTTAACATCATCCACATAAGAGTCACAGCAAAATATTTTGTATGATCTCTTATACACAATTTTAGGACCAGCTGTTGGATCTTTGGCTTTCCTGGATATAGCCACTATATTGGGATCACTGCATCCAATGGGTACAGATATACAAAGTTCTACAGCATTATTGAAAATGTGATCGATACACGTGGATGATCTTGTTCCTGTAGTGTTTGTAAACACTACAGTGTAGGTTGATTTAATAACCTGAACCAACTCATCTTCCGTCTTACATGCATTGACATGTAGACTACGTGTGCCTTTTTTAAACAAATGTATGTAGTTCTGTTCTTGAGCTGTTCTTGTCTATTGATGTTCTGTGATATGTCATTATGTTTTGTGTGGACCCCAGGAAGAGTAGCTGCTGCTTTTGCAACAGCTAATGGGGATCCTAATAAAATACCAAATACCAAACCACTCCAACCCTCTTCCCTCATCTACCCTGTTTTTTTTTTAGCATTAGAGGAAGAACGGAGCAGGAAGCTCTTTAAGCCTTAACCAAACATGCATTAAGGAGCACTCATGTCCCAAACTCAAAGTTCTCGGTGCCAATGATAAGTGAGTCATTTCAGGTAGCTCTGGCTACTCATGGAGACTACTGCTAAGATCACGACCGTCATCCCTTTTAAGTTGTTTATGAGCTGCATTCTGCTCACAAACAGGATGTTGACGAGTTGTTTTTGTTGTGATACGATCGTGGCGTAATTTGATATTGGATAAATATGGTTGTTTTTGACAACAGTTTTATTTTTTATTTTTTACAAATGCTATTCTAATCACGTCCACCAGAGGACTGTATACTGTGCTTCAGATATATTAAGTTAACAGGGACAATCATTTTGGTACATAGACACCATATTTTGAATCCTTTTAATGATAATAAAAATATTTTCTGGCCTAGGTCTTGCTGTGATGCATTTCCAAGACACAAACGAGCTAGACGTGGGCAACAACCCGAAAGTGGGCACGAAGCGCTACATGGCCCCAGAGGTCTTGGACGACTCCATCCAGATGGACTGCTTTGAGTCCTTCAAGAGAGTGGACATCTGGGCCTTTGGCCTGGTCCTGTGGGAGATTGCAAGGAGCACGGTCAGCAACGGTCAGTACAATACACATTGAATGGTTTCTTCTGTTCTCTCTCACTCCTTTAACATTGACCATCAAATCAAAGTTGATTTGTCATATGCATAGAATACAGTGTAGTGTACACAGTGCAATGAAACACTTACTTGCTAGCTCTCATCTAAAACAGTGCATCAACTATAACAAGTGTTCAGTAAAAATGTAGAATTAAAAACAAACATTTAGAATGTCATACATTTAGGGCTATTTTATAAAGCATGTTAAACATGCCTTGTAGTAGTTTGATCATACAGAGCTTCTGTAGGTATCTTTCTGTAAACTGCCTGTCTGCATATGCATGCTGTTCCTGGAATAGTCTCAAATGTCCCTGTCAGGGCATAATCAAAACCTATCATAATACAGTTGAAGTCGGAAGTTTACTTACACTTTCGCCAAATACATTTAAACTCAGTTTTTCACAATTCCCAACAGTTAACCCCTAGTAAAAAAATCCCTGTCTTAGGTCAGTTAGGATCACCTCTTTATTTCAAGAATGTGAAAGGTCAAAGTAATAGTGTAGAGTGATTTTATTTCAGCTTTTATTTCTTTGAGTGGGTCAGACGTTTACATACTCAATTAGTATTTGGTAGCATTGCCTTTAAATTGTTTAACTTGGGTCAAACATTTCAGGTAGCCTTCCACAGGCTTCCCACAATAAGTTGGGTGAATTTTGGCCCGTTCCTCCGAACAGAGCTGGTGTAACTGAGTCAGGTTTGTAGGCCTCCTTGCTCGCACACGCTGTTTCAGTTCCGCCAACACATTTCTATAGGAATGAGGTCAGCGCTTTGTGATGGCCACTCCAATACCTTGACTTTGTTGTCCTTAAGACATTTTGCCACAACTTTGGAAGTTATGTTGGGGTCATTGTCCATTTGGAAGACCCATTTGCGACCAAGCTTTAACTTCCTGACTGATGTCTTGAGATGTTGCTTCAATATATCCACATTTTTCTTTCCTCTTGGTGCCATCTATTTTGTGAAGTGCACCAGTCTCTCCTGCAGCAAAGCACTCCCACAACATGATGCTGCCACCCCCGTGCTTCACGGTTGGAATGGTGTTCTTCGGCTTGCAAGCTTCCCCCTTTTACCTCCAAACATAACTATGGTCATTATGGCCAAATAGTTCTATTTTGTTTCATCAGACCAGGGGACATTTCTCCAAAAAGTACGATCTGCACTTGCAAACCGTAGTCTGCCTTTTTTTATGGCGGTTTTGGAGCAGTGGTTTCTTCCTTGCTGAGCTGCCTTTCAGGTTATGTCGATATAGGACTCGTTTTACTGTGGATATAGATACTTTGTACCCGTTTCCTCCAGCATCTTCACAAGGTCCTTTGCTGTTGTTCTGGGATTGATTATCACTTTTCGCACTGAAGTACGTTCATCTCTAGGAGACAGAACGCGTCTCCTTCCTGAGTGGTATGACGACTCTGTGGTCCCACGGCGTTCATACTTGCATACTATTGTTTGCACAGATAAATGTGGTACCTTCAGGCGTTTGGAAATTGCTCCCAAGGATGAACCAGACTTGTGGAGGTGTACAATAATTTTTCTGAGGTCTTGGCTGATTTTCTTTTGATTTTCCCATGATGTCAAGCAAAGCATTGAGTTTGAAGGTAGGCCTTGAAATACATCAACAGGTACCTCCAATTGACTCAACTTATGTCAATTAGCATATCAGAAGCTTTTAAAGTCATGACATTTTCTGGAATTTTCCAAGCTGTTTAAAGGCACAGTCAACTTAGTGTATGTAAACTTCTGACCCACTGAAATTGTGATACAGTGAAATAATCTGTCTGTAAGCAATTATTGAAAAAATTACTTGTCATGCACAAAGTAGATGTCCTAACCGACTTGCCAAATCTATAGTTAACAAGAAATTTGTGGAATGGTTGAAAAACGAGTTTTAATGACTCCAACTTAAGTGTATGTAAACTTCCGACTTCAGCTGTATGTAGAACATAATGTCCAGCTGGATTTGAGAATTGATTCCTCCACTTTTAGAGGAAGTGTTTAGCAATCTTAATAGTAAGACCGCTGTATCACTTTGCTATGCATACAGCTGTATTGACCATTGGCAGAACAAGTCGAGGATTAAAGTCAACAGTCTCATTGAGGAAATGAGTGAATGTGACTTCAGAGGAGAAGTCTCCCCCGTGTCTGTGGTCTAGTCTGGGACTAGAGGCACTGGCATCTTATCTGAAATGGATCTTGCTTTCTCCACACAGTTAAATGACTTACTTTCACCATGGGTTTCCACCTAGTACATAAGTAGCAAGTGAGAACTATGCAAACAAAGTACCTTGTTAGCAATTTTATGTGCTATTTCTCGTTTTTTGTGACACTTAAAAAAAAAATGCTGTCAAATTAAGTAGGATGGAATACAGTATAAAAACCCCCATTCGGCAGATTTTATGGATATTTCTGTCATGTATTTTTCCTATTCTCTGTTACACTTGCATATTGCCCAATATTAAAATTCCCGTGCGGATTAATGTGAGATCTCATTGACATTTATATGTTGTGTATTCTCCAACACACTCCGCGTAGGCATTGTAGAGGACTACAAGCCTCCCTTCCATGACGCGGTGCCCAGCGACCCCAGCTTTGAAGACATGAAGAAGGTGGTGTGTGTGGACCAGCAGAGACCCAACATCCCCAACAGATGGTTCTCAGACCCAGTGAGTACAGAGACGAGACAAGCAGAGGTGGAGCGAGAACTAGCTAATATGTTTTGATAAAGAATATGAGCCTGTCCAAATCTCTCTCTTTATAAACAGTGCAGCATTCTGCACAATCTGCTAGGTTGTCCTTTCTCATCAGACGGTTACTTGTCTCTGTAAACAGCCTGTCAGCCGTCAACCGCATTTCCCAGCTCCATTGAAAACACAATATGGTCTGATTGGCAGTTAAAATCTTTTGTGCTCAGAATTCATTTTTGCTTAGAATTCTAGCTTTTTTATATTACTCAATCTGATATTTGTTCTTTTCGCTGCACCTGTGATAACATCTGCAATTCTGTGTACTGGACAAAAGCTTTTTTTTAATTTGATTTTAAGAATAATTGCTTTACCCTTTGCTTTGCGGAACTATACACTTTCACACTTGATATATTTTTTTTTTAAAGTGAACTTTAATGGATTTTTAACTCTGATTTCCTCTTGCTTTCCAGACTTTAACGTCCATCGCAAAACTTATGAAGGAGTGCTGGTACCAGAATCCATCCGCCAGATTAACGGCGCTACGCATCAAAAAGACTCTGACAAAAATCGACAACTCTCTGGACAAAATTAAAACGGACTGTTGAGCTTCTTCCTTGTTGGTGCGCAGGGAGAGGAGACCTAAAGGCCTTTAAAGACATCCAGCAGGCAGTTCGGTTCCCCTGGACAACACACAGGAGAAAATGGACCGGTTGAGCTCAGTGCTCTTAAAGTGGCACGTTTTGTATTTATTTTAAACACTTGGTGGGACAAATTTTGGCATCCAAAGATGGCTTACAGGGCATTTAAGACTGCCAATAGTCTTGGATATTAGGTGACTATCCCTTTTTAAGATATAGGAATATTGAACTAATAGTCACATTCTTCAAGGAAGAAACTGTTACCTGGGCATTTGAGTATTGTATATCGCTTTAGAGCTGCCGATTTTCTGAGAAATGTCTGAACGTATTTCATTTAGCAATATTGGCCGTGCTTTATTGCTGTTATTGCACTAGCGATCTTTGCATTCCTGGCTTGCACTGTCGCTGATGCATTTGGAGAAAAGAACAACTTGCCAAAAAAATGTTATGTTTTATAGTTCACACAAACTCCAGTAATCAGAATGAGGGGAGAGAAAAAAAGAGTTAAGTTCTACTTTGACTGCATCGCTCTTGCACTGCTGTTTACAATATTGTTAGAACAATTCTCTTGGTTTTTCATCCAACCGGTAACGTATTTAGCTAACACATTGTGCTGCAGACAGTTATAGCCACTCTTTGCTCCTTACTTTGGCGACGTCGTCTAACGTCTCCTGTCACAGAAACGTTTTATATCACCATACATTTCACATTTGTGTACCTGTTCTTTGTTTTGGTTGTTTCATCAGCTTAATTGAGACATGCTAAAAGAGCAAATAAAAATATTTACTAGATGACGCTGAACTCGATTCATACGGGAGCAGAAGTTATGCCTGTAAAGTTATATCGTCTTAATTTGTGCATTGTCAAAGTAATTGAAGTCAAACTTCAGCCTTTTTTTTTTACATTTTATATCAAGTAGTGATTTCTATGAATTAAATAGAGAAAAAAACGCAGATGCTCTCTGTCTCATCTGTCAGTTACAACATCAAATGAACCCTTTTCCCCCTCATCGAAACATATTCCCCACATTATTTGCCCACCGCGGAGCTCTGCACATCTACCTAAACTTGAACTTTTTTACATGCTGTGATAGGTTTGCAAAATTCTGGAAACCTTCCAAAATCCCCAGGTTTTTCCAGAAATGACAGTTGGAAGATTCCCAGAATTAAGGTCGGAATAAACATTAAATCTGGAATACTCCAACCAGGATTGCTGGAAATTCTGGGAAGTTTGTGAACGTTACCACGGTTTTGCAACTATGTCAGGATAAGCAAAGTATTAGGTGGTGAGTATTAGCATTGGTTGTTATGCAAATCCAGAGCGCATTTTAATTTCCTCAGCTTTGCATATTTTCCTTTGTCCTCCCAGACTAGACAGTTCCTTTGCCTTGGCATAGTGCAGCCCCTAAAGTCTTACTGACCTGCAGCAGAGACGTAAGCTGCTCACTGCACAAAGGAACTTTTCTTGTGTCCAGCTTGTCGACTACGAAACAAATCATGAAATGCAGCAAAGAATGGAGGGCATGTTAATCCATTTCCATATTAAACACAGCTCAATCTCGGTTGTAAAATGCAACAAATACATTTTCATTTGGGAAATGTCAGAGGGTATTCCTAAGGCCCTAATGACTAAATTGAACTGCTTAAATTGTGGCGCAGTTGCCCGAAGAGACACAAAAGGCAAGTCTAGAATGGGACAGTAAATGGTGTCACCTGCATTCATTTGTATTCCTGAATCGGCATGGGGCCGGTAAATAGCAAAGCAGTCCATATGTCTGTTGTCTGCCGGAACTGACTGTGGCACCCGAAAATGAGCATCTCCAAATTAGCATATGTTATAGACAACATCCTAGGCGATGTCCCAAATGGCACCCTGTTCCCTTTCTAGTGCACTACTTTTGACCGAGGCCAGTAGGGATCTGGTCAAAAGTAGAGCACTTTTTATACGGAGTAATGTGCCTTTCGGGACTCACACATGGTCAATATTAACTGGTCATTTTAACGGTCTCCTGACTGTGCTACTGTGAACTGATCCACAGATAGTAGTTTTGAAAACAAGGTCTCACTTTGCTGCTTTGTGTATACGGGCGGTTGTTCACTCACTATGCTTCCCATTTACATGCAAATGATAGCAAATAGCAGAAATTATTTTAGACTAATTCCCACTGCAAGACGACAGTAATGCATATTATTTGTGTGCTTGTTTTCCCTCCGCTTTTTAATTAAAACATTGAAGCAAAGTGTTGCCTCTAGTGGTGGGGATCATTCAACAGAGCTCAAGAGATCCTGAGGGCCTTGATTTCTTCATATTCATTTCTAGAGTTCATTTGTCCAACTTCGTCACTAAGCTGGCAAATCATTTTCTTTGAAGCAGTTGCTTTTTCAACTTCCTATGCAGCCTGCCACCCTGAAAAACACACACACACACACTCCTCTCTTTCTCTTTCCCTCTTGCTTTCTCTCTCTCGTTCTTTCAATCTTCTGAAGCTGTGCTATTCATCCAGGAACAGCATGTACTGTAGGTAGCCTTGGCCTTGAAGAATAGAGGGATCATGCGAGAATGAAAGCGAATAGAACCCCCGCGTTCAACGTGGCTTTGCTAATGGGTTACTATGGAAATGCATTACATTTCCATTTTAGTCATTTAGCAGACTTAAAATAGTGAGTGCAATGTGGTCACCCATGGCTGTTGTGTAGTGATTTTCATTCAGGTAGCTGTATGGGAGGCCTTCTGTCCGATTCACTTTGGATTTACAGACCATAGAAAGAGAAGGGAACACTGCCCGTACCTCGCTCTTCAACTAAGGTGCAAGAGGAAATCAATCGATTCTTGAAGGACAGTGGAAGTTAAGTGTTTGTTAAAACCTGATGAAGGCTAAGGATGCATTGGTCAATAAATAAGCACGCTTTTATCAAGTTCCACTGTCCTGCAAGAATTCAGTAAATAGTACGGTACTCTCGAGTGGTTGTTGGACTTGGTCTGTATATGGAATAGCCTTAACCTTATTCTGTTGCCCAGTTGGCTGACCTCTACATTCTGAAAGTTACAGCACTTAGATCTACATTAGGGACCTGATATGGAGGACAGAGTCCCAGACTACACCAGAGGCATGTCAGGGGTTGAGGGACTGTTGATCAGAGAAGTGCAGGGGCTTTTCGAAACAGTTTTTCAAAATGTACCACATTGGTTTCATAACTGGGATTGTGTTGCCAAGAGGCCATAGATGGGGCTTAGAGTTTTTCCCTGACCACGTGACCTGACCAGGAGGTATGTCAGGGTGCATACAGAATATGGTGCTAGTGCAGTGTCCTGGCTATTGTACCATGTAGTTTGGCGCCAAGTTAAACACAGAGGATGAAGTAAATGACTTGCGATTTCACTTAGGGGCTCAGTCAGGCACCTTGGTGTAATGGCTTTGATTGTACAGTTGCAAGGTTGTCCAGCTCTGGTGAATCTCTACACATTTGAAACAGTAGGAACAGTATTTTACCAGTATTTGCAGATAGCATTCACCATGGCTTTTCATCAGTTTCATTAAAACAATTGTGTTGTGTGTGTTAAGGGTGTTGATTCTGGTGACAATATTGCTTTACTGGATCATGGTGATATTGTCTTCTGATATGCCTACATAGGTAAATGAGAATGCAGTTGATTGTGGTGCCAGATGCAGAGGTGAGTCATCATACCTCACAAACTGTTTTAGTTTTACTGCTATGATGTTTTGAGAACCCAAGCACAGGACAATTTTATACATGTAAAATTGATTGAATGTAGGCTGCAGTTTTCACAAGACAAGTGTGTGCTCCACAATTTAAATGGATTAAACAGACAAAGATATTCAGCGCTCTCTCATTCACTTGTCTTTATCAGTGGGCTAAACCCAGCAAGCACATAATGTTCTGAGAACCATATGTTTCTTAGAGCTTGGTGAGAGCGTGGTTGTCCTATGGTTATTTTGCATATAACTTTCTGGGAATTGTGCAGGGTAGTTGCTTGGCTTTGGAACATTATCAGCAGCACATTTTAAGGAACTTGACAAAAACGTTATTTTCTTGGGATTTCATTACTTTAACAGAATGTTTCCTAAAAGTTCAAAAGTGGTTACATTTCATTTAAATGTTGGTAAGGTTCTAGGAACATTCTCCAACTGGTTTGACATTGGGAATGTTCTCAAATAGTTCAGAGAACATTAATGATCTTTTGTGGGGAATTTCAGTACTTCAGCATAATGTTTCCTCATGGTTGTATTTAAAGTCATGTTCTCATTGTTCAGAGAATAGTAAAGCCCCCATGCAGTCTTTTAAATGTCATTTTAAAATTGTCACTTTGTCTAAGTCACTGTATTTATTTTTATAATACTCATATTTGTCAATTTATCTTGCTTTAGCTCCCTTGGGCCACTGAAATGCTCAATTGCATTGTGTAGGCATTAGGAAACTAAATGTAAAATGAAATGAGATTTACATACACAGACTGATTGCCTTTTCATTCTCTCTGTATTGTTGGGAAGGGCACATAAGTAATAATTTCACTGTTAGTCTACACCCTGTGTTTTTACAAAGCATACAACAAATGACATTTGATTTGGCCTTACCCTTAAACAAAACAAAGGCCTGTCAGTTGGAGCTGGAGTCGGACCCTGAAAGCGACAAAGTTCCACAGGTGTGTAGGCTACTTTGTTTTGTCATCAAAACAAAAGGCATACATAATGCATCTTAATTTGCTATATCATTATTGTACTGTTTTCAATAGGTCACAAGAAGATGCAGGACCAGAACAGCCTGTTTATCTGGTGGACCGTCCTGGCCGTCTATTCATTGCAGAATGACATGATTATCTACAGGGCTATAGGCCTCTGCGTCTGAGGCAATACTAATAAACAACACTAAGTATGCTTGGTATTACTTGCTGTGTTAGGCCTCTGAGATGCAATGGCCCGTGGTATAATCTTCAGTATCTAAGTCTATTTCATCACTTTGCAAAATAGACTTTGTGATGACACTGGAGTTAACATTCCATTTTTTTGTAATGAATAAGAATCTTAGGTCAATAAAGAAATCGGACTCTATTGAAAGGTTGTCATTCTTCGTAAATTCTCTTGTCAATTATTTACATAAGACCATAAAACAGATGCACTGCAATTGTTTTCTTTATTGTAAACTGTCAAAGTGCTCTGTTGTGGCACATGTATTTGTATAAATAAAACCTATAAATAAAACTGTCTCAGATCGCAAACAAGGTTATAATGAAAGTAAAAATCATGGCATGTATGTCTTTTCAAGTTATTGTTTTACAACTCAAGCTCTGGAAGGTATAACTCGTTCTCAAGAAAAGGTATTTCCATTCTGATCCTGTTTTTGTGACTGATGGTACTTTTCTACAATTCTACGAAATATTCCGTGATCAGACTCTCTCTTATCCAGCTAGTAAATTAAACGCATATCTGCACCAAAACAAAATCACAGAAAGCATAGACTCTCATGTAATATATTAAATAAATTTATTGAAAGAATAAGGATAGGGGAATACATTTTCTAATTAAAACCTGAAAACAATGTACAAGTTACATCATAACTATAATATCATACACTACTGCTTGCCCTTGCATTCAGGTGCCACACAAAAAAAGTCATTCTCTTATCTTTCCTGTAACAAAGCCAACAATTTCTAGAGTAGTTACTTTCTGTTCTGACAATCAGCCAAATGCTAGCTTGGTCTTTGATCTGTTTGTGCTAGATATCAAACTCCTATGTATAGCCAAGCCAACATGGCATGACAACTATCATACATGAGGAGTTAGCAAGACAGCATAAACAGATCTGGGACCAGGCTATAATTCTTTTTTTTAAATATATTTTTTTACCCCTTTTTCTCCCCAATTTCGTGGTATCCAATTGTTTAGTATCTACTATCTTGTCTCATCGCTACAACTCCCGTACGGGCTCGGGAGAGACGAAGGTTGAAAGTCATGCGTCCTCCGATACACAACCCAACCAAGCCGCACTGCTTCTTAACACAGCGCCATCCAAACCGGAAGCCAGCCGCACCAATGTGTCAGAGGAAACACCGTGCACCTGGCAACCTTGGTTAGCGCGCGGTCCGCCACAGGAGTCACTGGTGCGCGATGAGACAAGGATTTCCCTACCCGGCCAAACCCTCCCTAACCTGGACGACGCTAGGCCAATTGTGCGTCGCCCCACGGACCTCCCGGTCGCGGCCGGATACGACAGAGTCTGGGCGCAAACCCAGAGTCTCTGGTGGCACAGCTGGCGTTGCAGTACACCGCCCTTAACCACTGCGCCACCAGGGAGGCCCGGCTATAACATTTCTGCGACTTGCACACCAGCTTGGTCCACCAGCATCGACCTAGGAAGGTTAGAGGGGGAACCAGTTCAGCTGCTTCTCTGCTAGTAGATGTTCGCCTGTCTGTCCTGTTTGTGTGTGTGTCTCATACTTTTCGTCCTAGTCTTCACCAAGTAGCTCATCAAAAGCATCTTCCTCCAAGAAGTCCATGATATGATCATGTACAGTGGCAAGAAAAAGCATGTGAACCCTTTGAATTTACTTGGATTTCTGCTGCTTAAACTAATAACACGCAAACAATTTGAGGACAGGACTCTGACTGGGCCACTCTAGAAGGCGTATTTTCTTCTGTTGAAGCCATTTCGTTGTTGATTTACTTCTGTGTTTTGGGTCGTTGTCCTGTTGCATCATCGAACTGTTGAGATTCAATTGGCAGACAGATAGCCTTACATTCTCATGCAAAATGTATTGATGAACTTGGGAATTCATTTTTCCATCTGATAGCAAGCTGTCCAGGCCCTGATGGTTTGGAGCAGCAAGGCAGCTCCAAACCACAATGCTCCCTCCACCATACTTTACAGTTGGGATGAGATTTTGATGTTGCTGTGCTGTGCCTATTTTTCTCCACACATAGTGTTGTGTGTTCCTACAAAATAACTCAACTTTAGTTTAATCTGTCCACAGAATATTTTGCCAGTAGCGCTGTAAACATCTAGTTGCTCTTTTGCGAACTTCAGACGAGCAGCTATGTTTTTTTGACAGCAGTGGCTTCTTCTGTGGTGTCCTCCCATGAATACCATTCTTGTTTGGTGTTTTACGTATCGTAGACTCGTCAATGGAGATGTTTCAGAGATTTCTGTAAGTCTTTAGCTGACACTAGGATTCTTCTTAACGTCATTGAGCATTCTGTGCTGTGCTCTTGCAGTAATATCTTTGCAGGACGGCCACTCCTAGGGAGAGTAGCGACAGTGCCAAACTTTCTCCATTCATAGACAGTTTGTCTTACCGTGGACTGATGAACATCAAGGCTTTTAGAGATACTTTTGTAAATCTATCCAGCTTTATGCAAGTCAACAATTCTTAATCTTTGGTCTTCTGAGATCTCTTTTGTTTGAAGCATGGTTCACATCAGGCAATGCTTCTTGTGAATAGCAAACTCAAATTTTGTGAGTATTTTTTATAGGTCAGGGCAGCTCTAACCAACATCTCCAATCTCGTCTTATTGATTGGACTCCAGGTTAGCTGACTCCTGACTCCAATTAGCTTTTGGAGAAGTTATTAGCCTAGGGGTTCACATACTTTTTCCATAAATTATGTATTCAATATAGACAAGAAAACTGTGTTTGCCTATAGTTGAGACTTAGATGAAGATCAGATCAAATTGTATGACCAATTTATGCAGAAATCCAGGTAATTCCAAAGGCTCCACATACTTTTTCTTGCCACTGTATGCCTGTAGTAAAGTCAAACCAGCCTCCAGCCGGGGCTTTTATAGG
This sequence comes from Oncorhynchus mykiss, assembly GCF_057628025.1. NCBI lineage: Eukaryota > Metazoa > Chordata > Actinopteri > Salmoniformes > Salmonidae > Oncorhynchus > Oncorhynchus mykiss. Next base: position 58,910,152 of record NC_143024.1, on the reverse strand, counting down.
TCATATGATATATCATAAGGGGTATACATTCATTCTTGCATTCAGCAGCCAGAAGGCTTTACATTTTTGGGTGGATCACATATCAGTAGCCTAAGCAGCCGATAGTGGGGCACTAGATCTGCACTATTGTCTAAGATTGATATGCATTCCCGGTAATACACTTGTGTCCGCCATGGACCGGCATGTACAGAAAGCATCCTCCATTCAGGCTAAATTGTCCGAAAATACGAAAATGGTGATGGAAAAAGGGATTTTCAAAACGATATAGTGACGAAGCATGCAACCCATGAATAGCATGTCCTTTCCTTATAATAGGAAAATAACTATCTGGACACTTGATGAATGGTTGCTGCTGATGATGATTTCAAGATCTAGGCGATGCTTGATGGAGCTGCTGGGAAATCCACATGTATGCCTAGCCTGATTTGCAACGTAGCCAGATGCAAAGTGTCCTGTGCAGGAGGTTCAACTGAACTCTGACAGTTGATTATGAAAACAAATCAGATGAAGTGATTGTTTGGATGGAATACAGTGCTAATGCAGCCATACTGCACAATTGATCTTGCTTTTGGGAGGGACCAGCACCAAAACTTGGAGGGGATATGTAAATAAACTATGAACGTTAATTGGTTTATTATAATCAATAAACTATGAATGTTAGTTGGTTTATTATAATCAGATTGCCGGTGACCTTATCCCTTACGATAAAAGATTGCAGTCAGAGTGCAGTATAACTGGAGTCCACTGCAGTAAAACTGCAATTAGAGTGCAGTATAACTGAAGTATGCTGCAAATACTGTGTCCAAAATAACACCGTTTTTTTATTGCAGTAATTTTGCAGTATAATTAAGCAATACGGCCCGAGGTGAAGACTTCTAGCTAAGGAGTTAATCTTAACTATACCCCAATGACTCTCATGTAGTTCTGCCAGTAGTCTGCTTTGCTTGCTTTGTGGAATCCACACCCTGTAACCCCAAAGGACAGAGTCATCCCAACTTTCTTTTGACATAAATGCGTAACTATTGTCAATACAGGATCTTTCTCAGTTTCAAGTGCTATATCTTTAGCAGTGATTGGCAAGTCATCTATAAATGACACTCTACACAGTGGATTTGGGGTAGGACCCCTACAATCACTCAGGGGGAGTCTGGACAACACATCTGGATTGCCATGCTGCTCTGACGGTTTGTACTGTATCTCATGTGTGCAAGCTGCTCAAATCAAAGACCATCACTGCTTTCTAGCTGCTGCAAGTGTTGGGACACCTGTCTTAGGACCAAGAATCTTAGGGTCTGTCAGCAAGGTACATTTCCTACCATACAAGTAAAGTTCAGAAAACGCTCTAAGAATGTTATTTAAACTCTGTCTCTCCTTTATTTTGTTAAGTGTGTTCAGGTGTGTGCGATTTACCGGTATTTACCACACAAAACTTCCCCCTTTTCCTGGGATAAATAACTGATATATAATTTATATGAACAGCATGCCGTGAAATGGAAAGGTTAAATTATATAAAATGTCTAAATCTGGCTTCTCTACAGCCTCTGCATGATGAATCATCAATGCTCAGGGCGAGGACAGACAGCCCATCTCAGTATGGAGTGCAGTTCACAATGCATGTTGTAGACCTTTCATCTCATCATGGTTACTTTTTTTCTTGTGACAGGCAGGTCTGCATTTGCTCCAGCATAGTGTATGCTGCAGTAATATAAAGACCAAATAACCGTCTAATTTTCTCCATCTGGCTTTTGAGGGTCACCTCATTTTTTAATTGTAAAGATGTTTTGTTTTTATTATTGCATCTCCAGAGTTTTTGAACAGCCTATCACTCGAATATCGTTGCTTTAAATCAGTGCCCCATGCGAGCTTCAACTCCATTCAAATTGCATCCAAAATAGATCATCCTGTTCTAGATCGATACAGTGCATTCGGAAAGTATTCAGACCCCTTGACTTTTTTCACATTTTGTTACCTTACAGCCTTATTCTAAAATGGATTAAATCCGTTTTTTCCCCTCATCAATCTACACACAAGTACCCATAATGACAAAGCAAAAACAGATTATTAGAAATTTGAGCAAAAAAAAAAAATACAAATGAAGCTGAAATATCACAGTTACATAAGTATTCAGACCCTTTACTCAGTACTTTGTTGAGGCACTATTGGCACCGATTACAGCGTCGAGTCTTCTTGGGTATGACGCTACAAGTTTTTCCCATTAATCTCTGCAGATCCTCTCAAGCTCTGTCAGGTTGGATGGGGAGCTTCGCTGCACAGCTGTTTTCAGGTCTCTTCAGAGATGTTCGATCGGGTCAAGTCCAGGCTCTGGCTGGGCCACTCAAGGACATTAAGAGACTTGTCCCCAAGCCACCCCTGCATTGTCTTGGCTGTGTGCTTAGGGTTGTTGTCCTGTTGGAAGGCGAACCTTTGTCCCAGCCTGAGGTCCAAAGCGCTCTGGAGCAGGTTTTCCTTAAGGTACTTTGCTCCGTTCCTCTTTCCCTCAATCCTGACTAGTCTCCCAGTCCCTGCCCTGTTCCAGTCCCATCTCCACAGCATGATGCTGCCACCACCATGCTTCACTGTAAGGATGGTGGCCAGGTTTCCTCCAAACGTGACACCTGGCATTCAGGCCAAAGAGTTCAATCTTGGTTTCATCAGACCAGGGAATCTTGTTTTTCATGGTCTGAGAGTCTTTAGGTGCCTCTGAGCGGGCTGTCCTGTGCCTTTTACTGAGGAGTGGCTTTCGTCTAGCCACTCTCTCATAAAGGCCTTATTGGTGGAGTGCTGCAACGATGGTTGTCCTTCTGGAAGGTTCTCCCATCTCTACAGAAGAACTCTGGAGCTCTGTCAGAGTGACGATCGGGTTCTTCGTCACCTCCCTGACTAAGGCCCTTCTCCCCTGATTGCTCAGTTTGGCTGGGTCGCCAGCTCTAGGAAGAGTCTTGGTGATTCCAAAGCAGGCCTTTATGGTAGAGTGGCTAGGCTGTTGTATTCGGCGCATGTGACAAATAACATTTTATTTAATTTAATGTAGGGCTCATAAAATGTATTTAATGTATGGCTCATCAGGCTCAGGTAGTATCAGGCTTGCATTTTCGATCAAAGCTCTAATCAAATCCAGACAGGCCTATTTATATGCTTTTATATTGCTTTTGAATTTGGCAAGAAATATGCGACCTACGCACTTCCTTAAACCTAAAATAAGTAAGAAGAATAAGTAATTTTGTGTGGAAGTCAAACATTTGTTTTACGTTGGAGGCAGACACATTGAGCTCTGTAGATAACCCTTCTCCCCTTGTTTATAGGAGGGACACCTGTTGGTGATTTAGATGTTCACAAATGTTACATATTTTGACTATCACCAGCGTCATGATGTTTGTTAAAGTAATAAAGAAGGTGAAATATTTTAGGTAGAAAAACAGAACTATATATGGACATATAAAGTATGAAAAGGCTTATTCATTCACAATTAGTTTTATTTATCATATCAAATTTGTATATTTTTTATTATACTTTTATTGTGTATTAGATCATATCGGTTCAATTGTTTTTTTTCCTCAGACATAAATAAACAATTCCAGGTGAAAACCAAAAGTCACAGCTTTCTGGGGGCGGGGACAACACTACTAAATTAAGAAAATATTGCCCTCTTGCTAGATTGATGACTAAAGCCATAGAGAAACTGTCAGTTGTTGTCAGTTCAACTGGTTTTAAAAACTATGATTTCCATTCTCAGAGAGTTGATAAAAACCTCCCAGGAATTTTTTCAGGGAACCAGAGTAAAATGTTCTCAGAACCTCCCTGTAACCTAAAAATGAACATTCCCAGAACAGGCAAAATGTTCACTTCTGTTTGCAAAACAATTTGGGTCTGGAAATCTATGTGGCTTACTTCCCACAACCAATGTGAAACCAAAAACAGACGTCCCCAGAACTTTTAATGTGCTAGCTGGGGAGCGTTAATCCTTTTAAATTCCGAGTCGACAGAGGCGGAGCAAATCTGCCTGCTTATTCAGCTCTCTCACTGCTTATTTACAGTGGAGCAATGCGAAGTGTGTACGCGACGGATTTAAACACGAAAGTCATGATTTTCTCTAGAAACATGGTATAGACAGGGCGTCCGCGAACCAAGCAGATGTGGCTCCGGCCATGACTCATCCCAGGCTCAACACGGTTGAAGCGGCGTTGATATTTATATCCGTCGCACAGCTGAGCACAGGTAGGCTATAAGACAAACTTTGTGCGACCACTGCATGTATCATGTGTTTCGTGATAACTTGTTTAGGCGGTAATTGTAGGCTGTTTTTCTGTGTCCTGTGTTGCAGTTGGACTTGAAATGTAGGCAACAGCCTGACAGTTTGAGTGGACTCAATCACATGATGTCCGCAGTTCATGTATAATATAGTTTGCATACATCTTTTTGTTACCACATTTTGTATCCTGAACATTAAGTAAAATAATTACACTCTAACCATATGAAAAATAGCTCATGTCAAAAGATCAGTCTAAAGCGCTTGGTTTATTTTTGAATCAACGTGATAGAAGTTCATGTATTTGCTCAATTCATATGACTTGGCCAACCTGTAGGCTACTATGTCATAAACCTAATTTACTCTACTCTTGAAATTAATTTATTTCACTGAGACTGAATTTGTTCCATGTTTCTAAACTGAACCAAACACAAATTGTATTACCTTTTACATTTGTTGTATTATTTAAAAACGTTCTCTGCAAGTACTATGATTTTTAAAAATGTATTAAATAGGTAGATTTAATGTAAAATCATGATAAGAGCCTCTTTACATTGCTGGTCCAACTCGAGGTGTCAAAAATGCACCCTCCTCCGCAACCTTTAAAAATATTTTCACATGACCCTCCCCTGAAAATAAACATTTAACACCCTCCCGTCTCATAAAATTAACAAAGATATTACCTCCATAAATAATAATAACTGTAGCAACTCTGTGTTTATAAACTAGGATATCGATTTTACCACTTCAGTGTTTTTTTTTTTTTTTTTTTTTTTGGTGGTACAGTTGATGCCATGCAGGTCTACCGGGCCAGAAGGTTGAGGGTTCGCGGACCACCACGGACGAGCTCACCCTGCCTGTTTTCATTACGCTACGATCAGAGCCGGCTGCAGACAAAAATTCTGGAAATCAGATGTTCAACATTTGGATGCTATACTCAGAAAACAAATGCAAGTCATTTTCCACCAACAGATTTCTGTGCCAATGCACCACACACAACCAATAAACAACGCGTAAATGCATACCGATTTAGTAATTTTGAGCGTTCATCATCAGTTTTGACAATCTCAATTTAATTGAGGTGTTAGTCTCGACAAACCGAAAATGCATCCAATCCTTCCTACTTTGTTATTTTTAGTATTTACGTTGCTGCGTTGTTGGGTATAGTGCTTGCAAGAAAGGCATTTCACTGTACTTGTGCATGTGACATTAACTTGAAACAGGATCGATCGAAGGCTTGGTTTGACAATCTCCGAATGTCATTCAACTTTTGCGTGTTTTGTAACAGATGTCTATCCTTTAGTGGAATGGATTTAGCGCAGTTTGGATGCTGTAATTATTAGTGTGGATGAACGTGTGCAGGTAGCGTAATCAGATTAGAACATTGGCTAGTTAATGCCACACGTACACTGAGTGTACTAAACATTAGGAACACCTTAATATTGAGTTGCACCTCCGTTTGCCCTCAGAACAGTTTCATTCTGTCTGGGCATGGACTCTACAAGGTGTCGAAAGCGTTCCACAGGGATGCTGGCCCATGTTGACTCCAATTGTTGCCACCGTTGTGTCAAGTTGGCTTGATGTCCTTTGGATGGTGGACCATTCTTGATACACACGGAAAATTGTTGAGGGTGAAAAACCCAGCAGCGTTGCAGTTATTGACACACTCAAACCGGTGCGCCTGGCACCCACTACCATTCCCCGTTCAAAGGCACTTCAATCCTTTGTCTTGCTTGCCCATTCACCCTCTGAATGTTTCAATTGTCTCAAGGCTTTAACCGGTCTCCCCCCCTTCATCTACACTGATTGAAGTGGATTTAACAGGTGACATCAATAAGGGATCATAGCTTTCACCTGGTCATGGAAAGAGGAAGTGTTCTTAATGTTTTGTAAACTCGGTGTAAAAGATAATACATTTTAAAAAGTATTGAAGTATTAGGTTCCCGGTTGACGAATAGCCCCTCGGATTAGAAAGCAGAACGCGTGTTAAACTTTCCTGAATAACTGGGCCTGCTGGGTGCATAAAATCCGTTGTTTCCCAAACTCGGTTCTCGGGACCCCAAGGGGTGCACGTTTTTTTGTTTTTTTGCCCTAACACTACACAGCTGATTCAAATGATCAAAGCTTGTTGATTAATTTATTATTTGAATCAGCTGTGTAGCACTAGGGCAATAACCAAAAGGTGCACTCCTTGGGGTTCGGAGAACCGAGTTTGGGTAACCCTGACGTAGGCCTATGTGGTCATGACTTGGGAGAATGATGATCGGCAACAGACAGCTCATCAGTATTAGAAGTAAAAATAGAACCAGACTGGTTTGCCACTGTGCCTTTCTATAATCTATCGAGAGTGGACCCACAACTGATCCAAATGGAATGAAACATTTAAATAACAGGGCTTTTGCTCTATTATTCAAGTTACATTTTCACTGCATATTACAGCCTAGAGTAGAATTATGCTCACTTGAAAACAATAATGCAATTATTCATTGGATTGTGGTGTTGTGGGATAATTGTATTGTCCCTTAACAAGATCAATAAGGGAGCTTTTTGAGCTGCGTCTCTGCGCTCTTCTATCATGTGTAATGACGGACCTGGTCCTGCCTATCAGCTATTTCTCTCTTGTGGATTTTATATAGAAAATTGGTGCAGATTTGAATAATTTTATGCGTGGTATGATTGCTAGTTAACACATTGCAGATCTGGACAAACGATCCAACTGTCACTATGGATGGAGGGCAGGATAGACAGTTGACTGGTATACTATACTGAACAAAGTTTTTCCACATGTTTACTGAGTTACAGTTTATACAAGGAAATCAGTCAATTGAAATAAATTCATTAGGCCCTTATCTATGGATTTCACATGACTGAGCAGCCGTGGGTGGGCCTGCAGGGCATAGGCCCACCTACTGGGGAGCCAAGCCAAGCCCAGCCAATCAGAATGAGTTTTTCCCCACAAAAGGGCTTCATTACAGACCGAAATACTCCTCAGTTTCATCAGCTGTCCAGGTGGCTGGTCTCAGACGATTCCGCAGGTGAAGTAGCCGGATGTGAAGGGGCTGGGTTGGTTATGCATGGTCTGTGATTGTTAGTCCGGTTGGACATACTGCCAAATTCTCTAAAATGACGTTGGAGGCGGTATGTGGTAGAGAATTGAACATTCAATTATCTGGTAGCAGCTCTGGTGGACATTCCTGCAGTCAGCAGGCATTGTCATTAATACGTGTCACATATCAGTTTGCAAACAATGTAAAATAAATAAATAATTACTTAGTTAATAAATCTGCATACAAACATGGTCTCTCTTCTTTTTTTTTTTTGCTTTCTTGAGTAAGGCAACTCCAAAATACAGGTGTTTCAGCCTAGCTCAGGGCTTTCTGTGGTGGTGGGGCAGCCAGCGGAAAATACGGAGCGTAGGGGTTGGCAATGTTCTCTAGTTGCGCCATGATTGGCTCAGTGTTCTGTCACTCATGGGGACACTACGTCACTGGCAAATCTAAGGGTAGAGCTCAAATGCAAGCCCCTTTGGTGCTGCCATAGCGTTACATTAGAACTGCCCATCCAAGAAGGCTCAAGGTCATTGGCCACAGATGAAATGACGTCAAATCACGTTATATCTACAGTAGCTTTGATTGGACTGAACATCATACTTTCAAAATCTTAGCTAGCAGTCATCATCATGAATAAAGTTGACAATCTACTGGTAAATCCTTTTTAATCCTTGTCATATGAAGAGAAATAATGAAGATAAATTATAGATAAAACATATCTACGCTCGTCGGCCATTGGACATAAACATTACACAAGTTGGAAATCGCAAATTCACCAATGAGTGGTTTAGAAGGAATCAGTGGCTAACAGCAAGCATTGAAAAGCAATAACTAGCCTGCTGTTCAGTGGAGTTGGTGTCTCTATTCAGGGTTTAAGGTAAGGATGCACGATATATCGGTGAGCATATCGGAATCGGACGACATTTGTTAAAAATGCCAGCATCGGCCCGATGTGTAGTTTAACACCGATGTGCAAAACTGGTGTCAAAGCTGACGTACGTTTAAATATAACGTAAGTAGATGACGTAATGATGCCAGGAAAAATACAGCGCTACACAGAACAAAAGCAGAAAAATACTAAGCGCACTTCCAACAACTAAACAAGTTCAAGTCCAGCAGTCATTTGAAGGAGTTATAAAATTTCAGCGACACAACTCAAAGGCAAAATCTGTTAACGCCAAGATAATGGATTTACTTATGCTACTTGCTATGGGCGTCACAATTGACATTTGGACCAACGATGTCAGCCCCGCAATTATGCTGAGTCTGACAGCACAGTGGGTCGATGAGGATTTTGTACTGAGGAAAGCCGCATTGCATGCTCAAGAGTGTGCTGGTTCTCATACCGCTGCTGCCATTTCGATGGCATTTGAGAACATGTTTGAAACTTGGAAACATGAACACACTCCTAGCTCCAACTGACTGGAGAAATAAGATAATCAACTGTGTCTGCAGCAGACATGATATCCTCTATCATGGCATTGAAACGCCTGCTCAACAAAACTGCCCACACAGACCGTGGGGTTAACTTGCGAAAGTACTTGAGGCTGTGAACAAGCGATTCTGTGAACAAGCGATTCGGTGGCATTCTCTCTGAGCCTCTTCACTGTGTCGCCACCATGCTCGAGGCTAGGTACAAGGACTGCTACTTTGATGCAGACAAGAAACAGGGTTTACCTGAAATGTTAGACACAGCTGGACAAGATGGAAACGGACACAGTGACTGTGCGCACCTTGGAAGAGAGGCCACGGACAGACAGAGCTGATACTCCACTGCTTGACATGCATGATGAATTCCTGGTTGAGAATGAAACGATGGAACAAATTAACAAAACAGCATGGCAAGTAAGTGAACGAGAGGTTTTGATTATGTTTTACTGGTAATGGGGACATGTGTAAATGCCAACAAAATAACTTTTTGGTGTGTGTGTGTGTAACCTTTTATTTAACTAGGCAAGTCAGTTACGAGCATTAGTTTGTCAGACTGGGTGTCACCAAAGCTGTGTTGTATTCATCAGGAACACTTCCCTCTGTATGTTTTTGGACAGTGAAGCTACAGTTTAAATTTGGCTCTATACATTTTAGATTTAACATCAAATGTTTCATATTAGGTGACACAGAATGTGTATTTTTACCATTTAGAAGTGTAAGCACTTTATGTATCCAGTCCCCCCATTTGAAGAAGTCATACATATATGATAAAATCACTTAGTGTATTAAAGTAGTCAGAGTTCAGTATTTGGTCCCACAGTCCTTGTACATAATGACTCCATCAAGCTTGTGACTTTGCAAACTTGTTGGATTCGTTTACAGCTTTGTTTAACCCAATAGGAAGTAAATACATTTCCTGAATAGCTGGGCGCATATGTGGTCACATTATTATGGGACAACTTGGGAGAATGATGTGCCGTCTGTTACGGCTCATCTCAAAATACAGCCAGACTGGCCTGCTACTGTGCTTTTCTAGACCTTTCGAACTTTTGAGTGTAGACCCACAACTTATCCAAACAGAATGAAACATTCAAATCACAGGGCTTTCGGTCAGTAATTCAAATGACATATTCACTGCAGTTTTACAGCGTAGAGTAGAATTTTGGACCCACTTAAAAACAACAATACAATTGAAGTTCCGTGGCGCCGTGAGGTCACCTAGGCAGAGGGCTCCTGTACATTAAAATATTTTCTTCTGTTTTTTTTGTTTGACACTCCTTACTTTTTTCTTATTTTTTTTTATATTTTTGAACAGCCAAATGTGTACAGATAAGGTCTGGATTGCGTCAATTTGTTTCCTGCCTATGAATTCATGGAAAATCATATTTCTAAAGATGGCTAGCTAGCAATTCTGCCAGGCTACGGTAGCAATGCTAACTCATGTATTTTGATTTGAATACACCAGACTATTTATTTTTTGGTTTGACGGTCTCCTAACCCAATAAAGAGGACTACAATGCATGGTGAGCTGGAAGTGACAATTTGATTGCTCAGGAGGTTATCATCTGAAGGTATGAGCAGCTGTCACAATTATCCTGAGTGAGAGAGAGAGCTCAAAAACAAACTTCATCTCGTTCTACAAGACCAGAGATTCCACGGTTACGGAGAAGTCTGTCACACCACCAGGATGGCGAGACGCCGATGAGACACCTTCAGTGGAGAGTGAACTGTGCTCATCCTATGTGGTCGCGCCATCTGTTTGAGTCTTGAAACACTCCACTTTAAACTAACAAAGAATCGTAATCCAGACCTACTCTATCATATCTGTATTTTATTCTTGTCTGTTTTGCTTTTTCAAGAGCTTTGAGATTATTTTTGTAATTAAAGTGCAATAGAAGTTGAATTAATTATTCATTGCATTGTGGTATTGTAGTCTAGGGTCATTGTATTGTCCCTAAACAAGATTAATAGGGAAGCTCTTCGAGCTTCGTGTCTCTTGCCTTCAATGTTGTTTCAATGCGCAATGACACACCTGGTCTCTCCGCTGCCTATCTGCTATTCCTCCTTGTTATTGTGAATTTATATAGAAAATTGGTGCAGCTTTGAAGGACTTTTGTGTGGTATGATTGCTAGTAGTTAGCCTATTGCAGATCTAGACAGACATTTGGATAGGATGGAAGAAATTGTATAGTAAAACTTCCAAAAGGATGAATGTAAACCAGTGAAAATAGCACCTGTGCCCAATTTATTTAATTTAATTTTTTATTTTTATAATAATACAACTCTCCCCTATTTTTGATATTCTCTACCGTCGCCTCATGAAACGTTTGTCAAATCCAAAATGCAGGAGTATAGAGCCAAATTTACAATTTTAGCTTCACTGTCCAAATGCATACGGAGAGGAGTGTAGTTCATAGATATCATTTAAAAAAAGATGCATTACAAGGTCAAAACATTTTTCCACAAACATGACTTGCAAATGGACATAATTAATGTATGACAATTTATCGTTTCCCAAAATTCCATAATCATCACAATTCTACCCATGGGGATAAGCAAGAACGGCAAGTGAGATCCAATCATCACTATGAGAGAGTTATGAGTTGCTTTCATATAGTACAGTTCAAAGCAATGACCATTTATAAACAGTACATGCTGCTAGTAGTAAAACAATTTGCAATGTGGTTTTATATCGATTTGTCATGATTGTGAACCCCAGATGGCAATTAAGACATATCCAGAGCCACAGGTTGCCTGCCTGTCGGAGCTGTTTTCCCCCCCATTTAGTTTTCTTTTTGTAAACAGGCACTCATCTACTCTGCCTCATTTGCAGTCTTACCATTGGCAGGTTAGGTTGAGTGTAGCTACTTTCTCTCTGTCTGCACTTTATGATTAGGTATAATTTACCAGACATCTGTTCACAGTAGAGTGCCTCTTATGCCAGAAACCCTCTATCTTAGTGTGCCTGCCCATGCCTGCCATTGGTCAGGCACACTAAGAAAGTCCTCTACTTTCACTATGGCTTATAGGAAGGGCAGAGTATAATGTAAACAATCAATGGTAGATGGAGCGACATGTAGCCTAGTTTTGACCCCAGCTCAGATGGGAAAAACTGGTGTGGAGTGAGCTGGCATCATCCCAGATGCAGTTGAAGTTTACATACACCTTAGCCAAATACATTAACTCAGTTTTTCACAATTCCTGACATTTAATCCTAGTAAAAAGTCCCTGTCTTAGGTCAGTTACGATGGCCACTTTATTTTAAGAATGTGAAATGTCAGAATAATAGAAGAGAATGATTTATTTCAGCTTTTCTAGTTTGAGAAACAGACGACTCACAAGTCCTCAACTGGCAGCTTCGTTAAATAGTACCCACAAAACACCAGTCTCAACGCCACAACAGTGAAGAGGCAACTCCGGGATGCTGGCCTTCTAGGCAGAATTCTTCTGTTCAGTGTCTGTTCTTATGCCCATCTTAATCTTTTCTTTTTATTGGCCAGTCTGAGACATGGCTTTTTCTTTGCAACTCTGCCTGGAAGTCCAGCGTCCCGGAGTTGCCTCTTCACTGTTGTGGCGTTGAGACTGGTGTTTTGCAGGTACTATTTAACGAAGCTGCCAGTTGAGGACTTGTGAGGCATCTGTTTCTCAAACTAGACACTAATGTACTTGTCCTCTTGCTAAGTTTTGCACCGGGGCCTCCCACTCTTTCTATTCTGGTTAGAGCCAGTTTGAGCTGTTCTGTGAAGGGAGTAGTACACAGCGTTGTATGAGATCTTCAGTTTCTTGGCAATTTCTTGCATGGAATATCCTTCATTTCTCAGAACAAGAATAGACTGATGCGTTTCAGAAGAAAGGTGTTTGTTTCTGGCCATTTTGAGCCTGTAATCGAACCCACAAATGCTGATGCTCCAGAGACTCAATTAGTCTAAAGGGCAGTTTTATTGCTTCTTTAAATCAGCACAACAGTTTTAAGCTGTGCTAACATGATTGCAAAGGGTTTTCTAATGATCAATTAGCCTTTTAAAATGATCAACTTGGATTAGCTAACACAACGTGCCATTGGAACACAGGAGTGGTGGTTGCTGATAACGGACCTCTGTACGCCTATGTAGATATTCCATAAATTAACTGAGGGATGGAGGAAGTCACACAGGAATATTGTAAAGGCATTTGGACAAGTGAATTCATTACCACACTGTTTAGAACAAAAAAATAAATTTGGAATGGATTAGTCTATTCATCTTCCCATCAGCAGTGTTGTGGGGTGTTCTGATAGTCTGGGAAATCAAGCTTTGCTCAGACATGTAGCAGGGACCCGAGTTAAGGACATGAGAGATTCCCTACAGCTCCGTATCAACCAGGCAAACATTACCTCTACTCCTATAAAAGTTGGACGTAGTCCCATCCAGTGGCGGTCAGTGCCGTTTTTAAGATGAGGGAGGACGATTATTTTCATGAGCATGGCCTTATTTGTATTACAACATAATGGTTCTGTCATTCATTTTCCATTCCCCCAGTTCAATGTAACATCGATTTGGTTTAGGCTACTACATTATACTCAAATTTGACCTGTACCCATCATGAGGTTGCTACAACCTAGCCTATGAAAAGTTGACAACGTAGGTGCACACAGGTCTAGATTTTATTTTTAGGTGACACATGGACAGACAGTGACACATTCAATACTGCCTTGCACACACTTGCCTGCATCTAGCTGATCTAGGGTGTAGTCATTAGTCCAATAGTTACAAACAAGAGTTTATATTGGACAAAATGAGGTATGTTTATCTTTGTTCCATTTGCTTTCTTTTAAGAAACGTTTTTCAACAGAATAGGCAGAATGAATATACCCCTGATCACACATAAACACAGTTCACTTTCATAGCAGCCACATACAAACAGCTTGTTGTATTCCTACTCGCATCTCTGCGATTTTTTTTATTTTTATGCACTGCAGTGCAACTAGCTCGCTTTAGCTTATGCTTTCAGTACTAGATATATTCTCTGATCCTTTGATTGGGTGGACAACATGTCAGTTCTTTCTGCAAGCGCTCTGATTAGGGTGGAGGACATCCTCCGGAAGTTGTTATTAATTACTGTGTACGTCTATGGAAGGGGGTGAGAACCATGAGCCTCCTAGGTTATCTATTTAAGGCAATGTACACAGAAGAGGATGGAAGCTAGCTGTCCTCTGGCTACACCATGGTGCACCCTACATGGTGCTGTTTAGGCTACCGTAGATCTTTATTGCAAAACAGTGTGTTTTTTTTTATCAATTATTTGGTGACATGTCTATATATTTAGTATAGGATAACTTTTTTAATGTTTCACTATAAAAAAAAATGAAATTAACAGAGGAAGGATGGTCATCCCCCTTCCTCTACTGGTCCCATCCTACAGAATAGACCACCAATTCCTTGTGAGTAGGAGAGCCCTGCTGTCCTCGTGGCTTTATCAAAACAGGACAGGAGTGGGTAGGCATCCAAGAAGAGTACAATATTATCTGGGTGTTAATCTAAAGGGCATTATAGAATACTATTTTATTTGTTTTTAAGAGCATGTCCAGGATTACATAACAGGTAGGAAGCCTCAGCTTCAAAAGTATGAGTGGCCACTAGCCATAATGGCCACTATCCCTAGAGGTCTGTAGTAGACAGACATTGGTCAATGGCCACTGAGCGCCTCCAATTGTATTGCTGAAAAAAAGTATGCAAAATGGTTCTAAATTGATAAAGACGACTGTTTTCCATGCGGTACCTGAGACGGCTTGTCCTAAAACATGAGGTATACAGTTATTAATGTTGTTCTTCAGAAGTTGAAGTGATATGCAAGAAAGGCTCTAGAAAATCACAAACTTGGGAGTTTACTAAGAAGCGTATTCGTAGAAAGCCAAGCATCTAATGTCACACTGTTGCATTTCAGCTCTGAAGTGTGTGTGCCAGCTATGTGCCAACAACACCTGTGAGACGGGTGCAGACGGGGCCTGCTGGAACTCTGTGATGCTGATCAACGGGAAGGAGGAGGCCGTCAAGTCCTGTCTGTCCCCGGCTGAGATGAGGGGACAGGTCTTCTGCTACAGCTCCCGGAACGTCTCCAAGAGGAACTGCTGCTTCACAGACTTCTGCAACAACGAGACCCTGCATCTGCATCCAGGTAATTATGAAGTCACGCTACTTATCGCAAAGTCTATTGTACTGTTATTAGAATCTTTTGCCCAATCATTATGGTTTTCACTTTCTGGAATTTAACCCCATGGTTTTGAAACTCAAACACATGTCCCTTAACCATTTAATACTCTCAGCCTGACCTGTGTTTATTCTACCAAAGGAAACCGTTAGAAAGAAATAGAAAACCCATGCGGACATCGTTTGTAGCTAGAGCGCATTCCAGGAGGGATTTCCTGCTCAGACCGTGGTCTAGCCAGATGAGCTGAGCTACCATTTGATTGGCCTAGCGTATCCTGTGACATAATGTTGTCAGAGGTTACCCGCCGCCTGCCAGTGATCCCGCCCGTCAGGTTTATAGACACCTCGTCAGGCCAGGCGTGTGTAATTGGTTAGAGCGAACCGCCTGCTTTGTCGACGGTAGAGGGCTTAGAGGTAGGTTAGTTAAAGCTGTCGGTACATGTTGCTGTTCTCAACACGGCGACCTCGGTGAGTAAACATTCTCATCTTTGACGTTTCAACGTCGCCTGATTTCTGTTACTGTTCGGTATGGAAGATCTGTAGTTAGTTATGGTGCTTTGAAGCTGTATGACATCCACATGCTTCTCCTTTTTTAGTTCCTGGCGTTTCACTTTGCTCTCCTCAAAGTTACTCTTCATTAGGAATGTGAGGGTTTGTACACATTATAATCGGCCAAATGTATATTATTACGATTTAGGCCTCGAAATGGATATATAATGACTGTACAAAACATTAGCAACACCTTCCTAATATTGAGTTGTGCCCCTTTTTTCCCCTCAGAAGTGCCTCAGTTCATTGGGTGTCCTTTGGGTGGAGTCTCCCATCATGTCCTTGGGGTGGTGGACCATTTTTGATACACACAGGACACTCTTGAGCGTTGCAGTTCTTGACACACTCAAACCGGTGTGCCTGGCACCTACTACCATAACCTGTTCAAAGGCACTGAAATATTTTGTCTTGCACATTCACTGTCTGAATGGCACACATACACAATCCATGTCTCAAGGCTTAAAAATCCTCCTCACCTTCATCTATACTGATTTGAAGTGGATTTAACAAGTGACATCAGTAGGGCTCATAGCTTTAACCTGGATTCACCTGGTCAGTCTGTCATGGAAAGAGCAGGCATTTCTCATGTTTTGTATAATCAGTGTACAACTCGCAGTAGCACTGTACCTTGCAAGTTAACATCGGTTCGCTCCCTAAATAGCCCAAAACCCTAGAATTGTACTCTTCATATCATATAATTGACCTATCTGACCTTTTCCATATAACTATTTTTATATATGTGTGTGTGTGCGTGTGTGATAAAGCTTCTTATATCTAGAATCGTATATGTAAGGTTTAGAATAGTTAAGTCGAATCAGACTGTGCTGGGCTAGAACAAAGGCCTGCACACCCGGTGTCTCTCCAGGGCCAGGGTTGGTAATAACTGATTTACAGTGACACTACAGGACCCAGACCAATCATCAGAGTGTACTTAGACCCTTTGAGGCGAAAAATCAACACACACAGTATGATAAAGCTGTTAAAGGTAACATTTGTCAGTTGTTCACAGACTACAGTCTACACAACAACTTCGGGTATGAATGGATACGGGGATGTTAAAGTGATCTCTGCTGTTTCAGAGGAGAACTGCACTATTGCTGACAACCTTGTATTTTAAGAGGGTACGGACTTGCATTTTAAGAGGGCACGGACTAGACTCTCTATTTCCTCTATTCGTCAGTGCCTGTGCTATGACCTTGATTACCGTTCCCCTGGTAACCACATTGATTGTATGCACCGAAGCAGAGCGGTCGAACAGCTTCCAAATTGCCCGAGCTACAGAGAAAAGATAAGCACTATATCAATAACTCATAAAGGCCACTTAGACAACGATATAACTTACTACTATCGCTGTGGATGAAGTGTGTGTAGCTGTTTTACAGTTCCAATAAGGTAATCAGTCAATTTAAGTCAATTTGGCCCTAATCTATGGATTCCACATGTCTGGGAATACAGATCTATTGGTCACAGATACCTTTTTAAAAAAAAAAGTATACCAGTCAGTATCTGGTGCGACCATCATTTGCCTCGTGCAGCGCGACACATCTCCTTCGCATAGAGTTGATCAGGCTGTTGCTTGTGGCCTGTGGAATGTTGTCCCACTCCTCTTCAATGGCTGTGCAAAGTTGCTGGATATTGGCGGGAACTGGACCACACTGTCGTACGCAACGATCCACAGCATCACAAACTGGCGCAATGGGTGACATTTCTGGTGAGTATGTAGGCCATGGAAGAACTGGGACATTTTCAGCTTCCAGGAATTGTGTACAGATCCTTGCGACATGGGGCCGTTCATTATCATGCTGAAACATGAGGTGATGGCAGCGGATGAATGGCAGGACAATGGGCCTCAGGATCTCGTCACGGTATCTCTGTGCATTCAAATTGCCATCGATAAAATGCAATTGTTCGTTGTCCGTAGCTTATACTTCCCCATGCCTTAGCCCCACCGTCACCATGGAGCACTCTGTTCACAATGTTGACATCAGTAAACCGCTCACCCACACAACGCCATACATGTGGTCTACGGTTGTGAGGCCAAATTCTCTAAAACGATGTTGGAAGCAGTTTATGGTAAAGAAATTAACGTTCAATTCTCTGGCAATAGCTCTTGTGGACTTTCCTGCGGTCAGCATGCCAATTGCGCGCTCCCTCAACTTGAGACATCTGTGGCATTGTGTTATGTGACAACTGCACATTTTAAGGTGCCATTTTATTGTCCCCAGCAGAAGGTACACCTGTGTAATGCTCATGATGTTTAATCAGCTTCTTGATATGCCGCACCTGTCAGGTGGATGGATTATATTGGCAATGGAGAAATGCTTACCAACAGGGATGGAAACAACTTTGTGCACAACATTTGAGAGAAATAAGCTTCTTGTGCATATGGAATATTTCTGGATTTGGTTTATTTCAGCTCATGAAGCATTTTACATGCGTTTTTATATTTTTGCTCTGTGTATTTTATGGAGGCTTTCCGGACTCCATTGATGAAAGGTAAAACATTTTGAATGAGTAGAATAAACAGAAGGATCTGTTCCATATACTTATTATACATGTTTTGTCCAGTATATTTCATTAGCCTTCAAGTCACAGTTGATCTTGGCTTTGAAATCAGTTAACAAAAAAGTTTTAAACAATAATCAAATAAATAAATAAATACAATTAAAAAAATTATATCTTTCAAAAGTTTGGGGTCACTTAGAAATGTCCATATTTTTGAAAGAAAATCACATTTTTGGTCCATTAAAATAACATCAAATGGATCAGAACTACAGTGCAGACATTGTTAATGTTGTAAATGACTATTGTAGCTGGAAATGGCTGATTTTTAAGGAATATCTACATGGGCGTACAGAGGCCCATTATCAGCAACCATCACTCCTATGTTCCAATGGCACGTTGTTAGCTAATCCAAGTTGATCATTTTAAAAGGCTAATTGATCATTAGAAAACCCTTTTGCAATTGTGCTTTCACAGCTGAAAACTGTTGTGCTGATTTAAAAATAAATAAAACTGTCCTTCTTTTAGACTAATTGAGTATCTGGAGCATCAGCATTTGTGGCTTCGATTACAGGCTCAAACTGACCAGAAACAAAGACCTTTCTTCTAAAACTCATCACTCTATTTTTGTTCTGAGTAATGAAGGCTATTCCATGTGAGAAATTGCCAAGAAATTGAAGATCTCGTACAACGCTGTGTACTACTCTCTTCACAGAACACCGCAAATTGGCCCTAACCAGAATAGAAAGGGTGGGAGGCCCCGGTGCAAAACTTAGCAAGAGGACAAGTACATTAGTGTCTAGTTTGAGAAACAGATGCCTCACAAGTCCTCAACTGGCAGCTTCATTAAATAGTACCTGCAAAACACCAGTCTCAACGCCACAACAGTGAAGAGTCGACTCCGGGACGCTGGACTATCTCAGACTGGCCAATAAAAAGAAAAGATTAAGATGGGCAAAAGAACAGACACTGAACAGAAGAATTCTGCCTAGAAGGCCAGCATCCCGGAGTCGCAAGTACATTCGTGTCTAGTTTGAGGAACAGATGCCTCACAAGTCCTCAACTGGCAGCTTCGTTAAATAGACTCTGGGTTCGAGCCCGGGCTCTGTCGCAGCCGGCCGTGACCGGGAGGTCCATGGGGCGACGCACAATTGGCATAGCGTCGTCCGGGTTAGGGAGGGCTTGGCCGGTAGGGATATCCTTGTCTCATCGCGCACTAGTGACTCCTGTGGCGGGCTGGGCGCAGTGCACGCTGACCAAGTCGCTAGGAGCACGGTGTTTCCTCCGACACATTGGTGCAGCTGGCTTCCAGGTTGGATGCGCGCTGTGTTAAAGAAGCAGTGCGGCTTGGTTGGGTTGTGTTTCGGAGGACGCATGACTCTCGACCTTCGTCTCTCCCGAGCCCGTACGGGAGTTGTAGCGATGAGACAAGACAGTAACTACTAATAATTGGATACCACGAAATTGGGGAGAAAAAGGGGGTAAAAAAAATAGTACCCGCAAAACACCAGTCTCAACACCACAACAGTGAAGAGGCGAGCGACTCCGAGATGCTGGCCTTCTAGGCAGAATTCCTCTGTCCAGTGTCTCTTCTTTTGCCCACCTTAATCTTTTCTTTTTATTGGCCAAGTCTGAGATATGGCTTTTTCTTTGCCACTCTGCCTAGAAGGCCCGCATCCTGGTGTTGCTTTTCTTTCAAAAACAAGGATATTTCTAAGTTACCTCAAACTTTTGAACCGTAGTGTGTGTGTGTGTGTGTATATATAACGCTGACGTCAATGGATCACGTGAAAACAAGCTCATTTAGATATGTTTTATGGATCTTATTGTAACCGGTTAGAGCACATGATTGAAAGTTCAAAGGGTAGATAAGATCACTTTAGCCCACTACAGTTGTAATGTTTGAAATCTACAATAAAATGGCTCTGTGCATGTAAAATACTGAATCTGCCTAGTGCATAGAAATGGAATATATGATCTAGCTCCTATGGGTACGTTAGCAATGGCTGCCTGTCCACCCATTATGCCCATCAATGTTTTGAATGGGGAAGCCTGTTCTATAGACTCTATTTCTTGTCATAATGACTGTTCTTTGTTTCAAACTGGGGACGTTGATTTCCAGAAATTTGCCTAGTCTTAAGAACACGTTGTTTCATACCGTCGTGAAGATATTGAGATTTGGATACAAATATTTGAATATGTCAAAAAATGATGAACGATTGCTGTCCGAACACATGCCACTACTGACATTAGACACAGATAAGTGGCCTATTCAAAGCATATGGGGAAGTAGATATGTCCCAAGTGCATCCAAACTGATATGCATGTTGAAAAACATTTCAATCTTTTCACCAGTAGAGCAATGGAGGTTAGAGACGGATCTCTAACCCCCCCCCCCCCCCCCCCCCCTTCCACCCTGTTGTTTTGCTTCGTTGAGTGACTTGCTTTGCTCTACTTGGACGTGTGGTAGAAAGGCTTTTAGGTCAAAGGGAAAGAAGACATGTTATGAAACAGTTGACTCGGGCTGTCGTGTCCACATGTCTGAATCTGTGTACAGTTCTCACCCTGTCAATGTTGCAAGACGTCTTACTGGACGAGGACACTCGAAGACTATTGCTGTGATTGGGGGATAAGACCATCTGGTCAAAATAACATGCCGCCACTTAAGCTCTAGAGTGCACTTTCTGTTTTTGTTGATATTAAGGCTATTCCAACTTTGAAAAGTACCTGCTTTAGTACTTTTTTTAGTATTAGTATTTCCATGGTAATTCCAGGACATTTGCATCAATGTCATTCAGTCAGTGCTCGTTAATTTCCCCAAAATAGCGACACAAAGTTAGGCTCACTGGATATGTCTGGCAGTACAGCCAGAGCCATGTCATATGTCGAGGGATTCATAGTCTAGATACGTATCTCCAAGATGCATTTTGCAGTCGGTGCATGACTCCATGGAATTTGTATTATTGGTAAAACAAGCTGAACTTATAAAACCTATGCCCAGTAAAAACCCTGCTTCTGTATCTTGTGCTGCTGACGAATCTGATTGCCTGAGAACTTCTAGCAAAGAACAGGACTTTTAGAAACGTTGTTCAATTGCAAACCTAACTTCGCATCTGCCAAATTCAAATTTCTCAGGATCTGAGAGGATTTAGATTAGCTGAAGGGCTGTATTGATTTTCTGGATTGCTGGTTTTCTGTCGAGCCTGGGTTACTGTGCCTTTCTGTGTCCATACTAACTCACAACATCGTTTCGCAAGTCAAAGTTGTTTTTAAGCAGAATAGCACCCAGGCCAGTTTCGGTCTGACTAAATGATCATGGAGTAAATGATACTGGCAACCCCATTGGGATCTGGTCAAAGGTAGGGCACTACCTTTGGTTGTCATTTGGGACACAACCATATTCATAACATCGTTAGGTGCTGGTGAACAGAATGGGGCCTTTGTTTTTGGTGAGATTTCTTCAGTTTCATATTTTGACCACAAGCTGGTACAGTATGTCATGACGTACTGTACATTGTTGGAAGTAATGGGTTAATAAATAAAGTTGAAAATGACCACTAGAGGGCATAGAGATCATGAGAAGTTTAGCCTATGTATTATTTGAGTTCAGGAAGTGTGTGTATATATATATATATATATATATATATATATATATATATATATATTTGTGATATATCACATTTGTGATATAAGATTTTTTTTTTTAAACGTGGATGGAGAATGTTTAGGGATTTAAAAAATATATATATTTTTAAAATCCCTAAACATTCTCCATCCACGTTTAAAAAAAAAAATCTTATATCACAAATGTGTGCACATTTTAATCTACTGACCTTCTTGTTACTGAATGAGGTCCTCTGTTTTTGAATACATAGTATGGTGTGTATGCTTCTATGTGTTGTGTAGGCTATGTTGAGAGGCCTTCGGAGGAGCCCGGCTGGGGCAGGCTGGAGCTGGCAGCGGTCATCCTGGTTCCCTCTGCCCTGCTGTGTGTGAGCATCCTGCTGGGGGTGTGTGTGGTGCAGGGCCAGCGCTGTGCCAACAACAGGGCCCACAAGAATGACGTGGAGGAGCCCCTGGACGACCAGAGTCTCATGCCCCCCGACAAGTGTATTAAAGATCTCATCTATGACATGAGCACGTCCGGCTCAGGCTCCGGTAAGAGAGAGTCTACAAATGCATTTACAGTCAGAGAAATAGAATCACAGGAATGGACATCCCTTTTCAAGTCAATGGGTCTGTAATGGTGATTCCATTTAGGCGCACACCAGAGGAGAGCAGGCTAATGGCACTCTGATAGATAGA
Organism: Oncorhynchus mykiss; assembly: GCF_057628025.1. Classification (NCBI taxonomy): domain Eukaryota; kingdom Metazoa; phylum Chordata; class Actinopteri; order Salmoniformes; family Salmonidae; genus Oncorhynchus; species Oncorhynchus mykiss. Next base: position 58,887,884 of record NC_143024.1, on the reverse strand, counting down.
CCTCATGGTTAGTGTAGCGAATCAATCTGAGGTTTTAATATTGAACACCATTTTATTTGCTTGATATGGCCACAATGGGCAGGAAGTGAGAGAAACAAGTCGAGTTCAGAGAGATGATGTTCCTGGCAGATCAGTTGTAACTCCTGATGGCTCCCGAGTGGCGCAGCGTTTTAAGGCACTGCATCTCAGGGCTAGAGGCGTCACTACAGACCCTGGTTCAATTCCAGGCTGTATCACAACCGGCTGTGATTGGGAGTCCCATAGGGCGGCGCACAATTGGCCCAGTGCCATCCGGGGTAGGCCGTCATTGTAAATAAGAATTTGTTCTTAACTGACTTGCCTAGTTAAATAAAGTTAAAAAAATATATAAAACCCTGATTAAACTGATTTAGTTTCTGTTTCACAGGGCTGCCGCTGCTGGTACAGCGGACAATAGCTCGGACCATCGTGCTGCAGGAGACCATTGGGAAGGGACGCTTCGGGGAGGTGTGGCGAGGGAGGTGGCGAGGGGAGGACGTGGCGGTGAAGATCTTCTCATCCCGAGACGAGAGGTCCTGGTTCAGAGAGGCAGAGATCTACCAGACCATCATGCTCCGACACGAGAGCATCCTGGGATTCATCGCAGCCGATAACAAAGGTACGCATTGACACATTTGGGCAAATGGCACCCTGGTCCTCATTAAGTGCACTACTTTTGACCAGGGTCATCTCTATTGTTTTGACCATGTGAGACCAACGTTCTCAATAGGACTGTACGCATACACTGACTCCATGTGTATGACCATGCCCTTTGCTGTTTTTGCATTGCAGATAACGGCTCTTGGACCCAGCTGTGGCTGGTGTCAGAGTACCACGAGCACGGCTCTCTGTTCGACTACCTGAACAGGTACACAGTGTCTGTGGACGGCATGATCGTCCTGGCCTTGTCCATCACCAGCGGTCTGGCACACCTCCACATGGAGATCATTGGCACTCAGGGTGAGGGACTGGCACCTCTCTGCCTAGATTGGGCACTACAGCTCCCAGGTCCTAGCCACAGCTCCACAGATATATATATTTGCCCTGGGCTCTTTTTTTGCAGTATAGTAGCCTCCAATTCAGTAACAATTGCAGACCTGTGTATCTGTCAGTCTAGTGTTACAATGATGCCATTCCTGCTATAGATGATCTATTTAACATCCCACAGGATTCACATGTATTTATTTACCAAAAGTCAGAAGAATACTCACTGTGACTAGGTGAGGGCCTCCTACTGTACAGAGCACGAACAGCAGAAAATCCTCTTTCGTGGAGCACCTTGTTATTCTTAGCTACTATCCCAAGCACACTTCTTGGTGTTGCTAGTTACTTGCTGTAGTGACCTTGTCACATTCATAACCAAAGCCCTACTTCAATAGTTACAATGTGACACCTATGGTATTTTCTTCTGAATGGGTTTTCTTTGTGTCAGATGTGTACACAGTACTACTGTTAATCTATTGTGAGCACCAGACTTCTGTTAGCAAGTTATTGAAATGACATGAAGTATAACTGTATTGTAATGTGTTATTATCTAGTATTAATCTATTATTCCTAGCCCTGGACATCTTTTTTGCAAGGGCCATACTACAGGGACAGCAAACCCCATGTGTCACGTTAGCAAGTTGAAATGACATGTAACATAACTCTGATTTGGGATCTGTCTTACAGGGAAACCTGCCATTGCCCACAGAGACATCAAGTCTAAGAATATCCTGGTGAAGAAGAATGGGACAGCCGTCATAGCAGACCTGGGATTGGCTGTGAAACACGACTCCAGCACCAACACCATCGACATACCGTCGAATCACAGAGTAGGAACAAAGAGGTAACGCTTTTACCTGAGAGAAGGGCATGGGCATGTTTATTGGCCACTTTAATCTACTTATTCAATTATTAGTATTTTATCTTTATGTCCTTTTAGAGAGATGGAGGGAGAAATATTGGGCCGGTGATCAGGAAGGTCTCACATTGGCTTTGTGTACGTCCCAAATGCCACAGCTCTGGTCTAAAGTAGTGCACTAGAGAATAGGGTGCCATTTGGTACACACGCCAAGTCTTTACCTCACATCACTCGCCCTCGTTTCGTTTAGGAAATTGACAGCGATCCCCTTCCACGTGCTCTCTCCATCATTCAGAGCTCCTTTTTTATTTTATTTTTTAGGGTCACCATATGCTTTGCTTGTAAACTGTTAGCAGAATGATTGGACCACAGCTCACATGGAGCCCTGTGTCTATAATAATAAACTGGCCGTGCGTATCTCTGTGTGCCTGCTGCCTGTCTGCGTATCTCTGCCAGGACATTGAGTCTTCTTACTCGAACGGACATATGCGTCATTGTTGACTCTCTCACCCTAAAACCCAGTTAATTAGGAGTTAACAAGTGTATCCTCCCTCCCGGCAGGTACATGGCACCAGAACTGCTGGATGACACGATCAATATGAGCAGCTTTGAGTCATTCAAGCGGGCCGATATCTACTCCCTGGGCCTGGTGTTCTGGGAACTGGCACGGAGGTGTTCCGTCAGGGGTAAGTTATATATATTAAAAAAAAGAAAACTGAAGCAAATAAAATGGAAATCCCCAGACTGTGCAACGAATACACTAGAAATGACACTATTTAAAGCTGAAGCTAATATTCTATTCCCTGTATAGTACACTACTTTTGACCAGGGAACCTCTATGTAGGGAATAGGGTGTAATTTGGGACACAAGTCAAGTCGTTTAACTGTTGGTACAAAAGCAACCTTAAGCAAATGGAATGGAAGTGTCCAGTCTGTGCAGGTAATGCACTGGAATAAATTACACTGGAGCAGTGACTGATGCAGTTATTGGTTTATTTGGGTAGATGACTCGAATTACTTTATTCAGTGATTTGTCACTTTTATAAATATTAAAGGTACAGCACAAGTAAAAAAGGCCTTTTTGAATGACCAAAAACGTCACCCGAAATATTTTTACACTATTAAAATGTTCAGAATTGAATCAAGTTGTACCTTTTTTCTCTCATCTCTAACTATCAGGAAGCCTGAAAGAACAGGCAGAGTGGTCAGGGAGTTTATATTCATGAGCGCACCTTGACTGACAGCTTTTTAAAATACCCTTGTGGTCATTGCCAGGTAACAAGGTCATTCTGAGCCTATTTTATCAGGTAAGTTGACTGAGAACAAATGATCATTTACAGCAACAACCTGAGGAATAGTTACAGGGGAGAGGAGTGAAAGATACAATTGTAAGCTGGGGATGATTAGGTGACCATATAAGGGACAGTTTGGGAATTTAGCCAGGACACCAGGGTTAACACCCCTATTCTTACAATTAAGTGTCATGGGATCTTTAATGACCTCAGAGTCAGGACACCCGTTTAACGTCCCATCCAAAAGACAGCACCCTACACAGGGCAGTGTTCCCAATCACTACCCTGGGGCATTGGGATATTTTATTTTAGACCAGAGGAAAGAGTGCCTCCTACTGGCCCTCCAATACCACTTCCAACAGCATCTGGTCTCCCATCCAGGGACTGACCAGGACCAACCCTGCTTAGCTTCAGAAACAAGCCAGCAGTGGGATGCAGGGTGGTATGCTGCTGGCATGGGTTGTTATCAATAAAACGTCATGATATGGTACAGAGTGTTCGATTTGGCTGCCGGGGGGCAAGGAGACCATCAGCTCTGCTAAAACCAATGACAACTACGTGCCATTTTCAAGGGATTGTTAAATGTTAGAACTATTTGTTTTTATAATCATCACCTCTTGAAGAGTATTGTCAGAACTTCACATTTCAGATTATTCCACATTTATCTCTCTCATCAGAGTTATACAGCATGTAACTGCATACTTTTCATGATCAGTAAACATCAATTGATCCTCGTCCTGTTGAAGTTGTCAGTAGGACTACTGTCCTCACCACCGTATAAGCAAAGCAAATATAGTCTAGCCATCTAAACTCAGCAAAAAAAGAAATGTCCCTTTTTCAGGACCCTGTCTTTCAAAGATAATTTGTTAAAATCCAACTAACTTCACTGATCTTCATTGTAATGGGTTTAAACACTGTTTCCCATGCTGGTTCAATGAACCATGAACAATTAATGAACATGCACCTGTGGAACGGTTGTTAAGACACTAACAGCTGACAGACGGTAGGCAATTAAGGTCACAGTTATGAAAACTTAGAGGCCTTTCTACTGACTTTGAAAAACACCAAAAGAAAGATGCCCAGGGTCCCTGCTCATCTGTGTGAACATTCTGCAAGGAGGCATGAGGACTGCAGATGTGGCCAGGACAATAAATTGCAATGTCCGTACTGTGAGACGCCTAAGACAGGGAGACAGGACGGACAGCTGATTGTCCTCAGTGTCAGACCACGTGTAACAACATCTACACAGGATCGGTACATCTGAACATCACACCTGCGGGACCGGTACAGGATGGCAACAACTGCCCGAGTTACACCAGGAACGCACACTCCATCAGTGCTCAGACTGTCCGCAATAGGCTGAGAAAGGCTGGACTGCCTGTTGTAAGGCAGGTCCTCACCAGACATCACTGGCAACAACATCACCTATGGGCACAAACCCACCGTCGCTGGACCAGACAGGACTGGCAAAAAGTGCTCTTCACTGACAAGTCGCGGTTTTGTCTCACCAGGGGTGATGGCACCTTATGGTGCCATATATTTTGTTTAGTGCACCAGTCCCTCCTGCAGCAAAGCACACCCACAACACGATGTTGCCACCCCCATGCTTCACTGTTGGGATGGTGTTCTTCGGCTTGCAAGCATCTCCCTTTTTCCTCCAAACATAACAATGGTCATTATGGCCATACAGTTCTATTTTTGTTTCATCAGACCAGAGGACATTTGTCCAAAAAGTACGATCTTTGTCCCCATGTGCAGTTGCAAACTGTAGTCTGGCTTTTTTTAATGTCAGTTTTGGAGCAGTGGCTTCTTCCTTTCTGAGCGGCCTTTCAGGTTATGTCGATATAGGACTCGTTTTACTGTGGACATAGATACTTTTGTACCTGTTTGCTCCAGCATCTTCAAAGGGGCCTTTACTGCTATTCTGGGATTGGTTTGCTCTTTTCACACCGAAGTACGTTCATCTCTAGGAGACAGAACGCATCTCCTTCCTGAGCGGTATGACAGCTGCGTGGTCCCATGGTGTTTATACTTGCATACTATTGTTTGTACAGATGAACGTGGTACCTTCTGGCGTTTGGAAATTGCTCCCAAGGATGAACCAGACTTGTGGAGGTCTACAATTTTGTTTTTCCTGAGGTCTTTGCTGATTTCTTTTGATTTTACCATGATGTCAAGCAAAGAAGCACTGAGTTTGAAGGTAGGCCTTGAAATACATCCACAGGTACACCTCCAATTCACTCAAATGATGCCAATTAGCCTATCAGAAGCTTCTAAAGCCATGACATAATTTTCGGGAATTTTCCAAGCTGTTTAAAGGCACAGTCAACTTAGTGTATGTAACTTCTGACCCACTGGAATTGTGATACAGTGAATTATAAGTGACATAATTTGTAAACAATTGTTGGAAAAAATACTTGTCATGCACAAAGTAGATGTTCTAACTGACTTGCCAAAACTATAGTTTGTTAAGAAGACATTTGTGGAGTGGTTGAAAACTAGTATTATGACTTCAACCTAAGTGTATGTAAACTTTTGACTTCAACTCTATACTGAGATCATGTGACACTTAGATTACACACAGGTGTACTTTACTTAACTAATTATGTGACTTCTGAAGGTAATTGGTATTTTTTTAGGGGCTTCATAGCAAAGGGGGTGAATACATATGCCAGCACCTCTTTTAAATTTTTTTAAACAAGTAATTTTTTAAATTTCACTTCACCAATTTGGACTATTTTGTCTGTCCATTACATGAAATCCAAATAAAAATCCATTTAAATTACAGGTTGTAACGCAACAAAAACGGCAAGGGGATGAATACTTTTGCAAGACACTGTGTAGGCACCCGGCCGCCCTACAGTGTGCAGGACCCCATTGACTTGTACAATTTGTAACACTCATCTCCCGTCCGAATGCTTGAAAAAGTAAAGGAAGGCTTTAGGATATGCAACTAACAACAGGGATTGATCCAGAGGAGGGGGGGCTCCATGTGCCCCACTTTGATCAAGTGGGCTTCAGTCACCCACTTGGCTTCAGTCATTCCCAAGATTGAAGGGGGACACACATCCAGCTATGGCCTCCTCCTTATGTACCAGCTACAGTCATTTTTCATACTTGGATCAACCTACTATGAACTGTCTTCATCCAAATATCATCAAATTTGATTTAAAAAAACTGTGATTTTCACTGTTGGGGACCTTTTTTAATGAATCATTATATTACCACCGATATTGAATAAACAACATGTTTAATATTGCCGTGGAACTCATGGAGGTACATTTGTGCCGCGGAACTGATGATAAAATGTGTCTTTTTTTTTCTTTTTTCCCCAAAGGACTTCAAGAAGATTTTCAGTTGCCTTACTATGACATGGTGCCTTCAGATCCCTCTGTGGAGGACATGAGAAAGATTGTCTGTGACCAGAAACTGAGACCTAACATTCCCAACCAGTGGCAGAGCTGCGAGGTGAGATACGATTCTGACTGTAATAGGGTCGCTGAATTCCGGTTCATTTCCCCAAAATGTCCAGGTTTTTCTAGTTGGAGGATTCTTGGAATCAGCAGTAAACCTTATGAATACTCCAACCGGGGAGCCTGGGAATTTAGGTGACGCTACCTGAATTTTACAACCCTAGACTGGAATGTTTTATTATTTTTTTGTGTTTTACCACTACAGTGCCATAAGGTAAATACTGTATGTTGACTTGTCTGGCATTTAGAATTTTGAATTGAACTGCTGTTTGTGAAAAGGTTTTTACTTGCGATGACTGTGATATGGGGTTGTGTTACCTACAGTGCCTTCGGAAAGTATTCAGACCCCTTGACGTTTTCCACATTTTGCTATAGCCTGAATTTTAAAAGGATTTAATTGAGATGTTTTGTCACTGGCCTGCAGACAATACCTCATAATGTCAAAGTGTAATTATGTTTTTCCAAATGTTTACAAATGAAAAGCTGAAATATCTTGAGTCAATAAGTATTCAACCCCTTTTGTGATGGCAAGCCTAAGTAAGTTCAGGAGTAAACATTTGCTTAACAAGTCACATAATACTTTGCATGGACTCACTCTGTGTGCAATAAGTGTTTAACATGGTTTTTGAATGACTACCTCATCTCTGCACCCAACACAGAAAATTATCAGTAAGGTCCCTAATTCTATATTTAAGGACTGGGGAGTTTTTCAGGATAAAAAAGAAACAGAATGGAGCTAAGCACAAGTAAAATCCTAGAGGAAAACCTGATTCAGTCTGCTTTTCACCAGACATTGGGAGGTGAATTTACCTTTCAGCGGTACAATAACCTAAACAACAAGGGAAAACCTACACTGGAGTTGCTTACCAAGAAGACAGTGAATGTTACTGAATGACTGAGTTACAGTTTTGACTTAAATCTATTTAAAAAATATATGGCAAGACCTGAAATTGGTTGTCTAGCAATGATCAACAACCAATTTGACAGAGCTTGAATCATTTTGAAAAGAATAGTGGTCAAATGTTGCACAATCCAGGTGTGGAAACTCTTAGACTTACCCAGAAAGACTCATAGCTGTAATCGCTGCCAAAGGTGCTTCTACAAAGTATTGGCTCAGGGGTGTGAGTCCTTACGTAAATGAGAAATTTCTGTATTTTCAATATATTTGCACATTTTTTTCCAAAATCACGTTTTCACTTTGTCATTAGGGCGTATTGTGTGTAGATTGGTGAGAACAAAAAAGATTTCATCAATTTTTAATTTGGGCTGTAACACAACAAAATGTGGAATAAGTCAATGGGTATGAATACTTTCGGAAGGCATTGTACCTTAGTTGAATGCACTTACTGTCGCTCTGGATAAGAGCCTGTGTTAAATTACCGTAAAAGTCTGGTCAGACCATGTACAATCTGGGCCTGTTCATTGATAAAAATCCCTCTTGATTCGTTAGGCACTGCGGGTGATAGGCAAGCTGATGCGCGAGTGCTGGTACGCCAATGCTGCAGCTCGCCTCACCGCACTGAGGGTCAAGAAGACCGTCTCTCAGGTGACTGTACTCAAGGACATCAAAGATTAGCTTGGTAAGCTAGCCCACTGGCTGCTCCCCCCCCAATGTACTGTTATTAGTCGGGAGCAAAGCATCCTCTGGACCACACTGAAACACTCAACTGGGTGTTATTCATTAGAAACCAAACAGAATAAAACAGACTGGAGCGGGGAGGGGTCTACCTGAATTTGTCAAATAAGAAACTGAAATATTATATATATATTTTTTGCTATGTTGTGCACTAATGAATACGACTCAGCAGTGTGCATTCTCAGCTTGTGATGCCAAAGGAGCCTACTGCTGCTACCCAGCAGGGAACACTCCTGTCCTGCCCTGCAGTGTGTGACTGGAACTGCATCACCCAATCAAGAAAGAACAGGAAATGAAACTGTGACCTTTTTAGATGACAATGGATGATTTATAATGTACAGATTTTGTCTCTGCTACCTCAGATGTTTTTTAAGTGCCCAAAGCTTGAAGTTGCACATTGAATGCCATATAATAGTGTATGTACTGTAGTGCTAGGCAACATGCAAAAATGATTGTAAATGTTACTGAGTAATGCACTCACTGCTATGCCTGATTAGTAAAGGACACCCAAGGTATACATCCATAAAGATAACTGCTACTTGGGTGCTGCCCCCATCCCCGCCCTATTCTATTTCGTATCCATATATATCGTTGTATATGACTTGAAAAATAATGCCTATATCAACTATACTCCGTATTTAAGTCTAAGATGTTGTATAACACAATATATTATTGTTAAAGGAGCAATCTGCAGTTCTAACAACAACAATGACAAAGTGGACACCCACTGCTATTTTGGTTAACAGCTGAGGGATGGGGGCTGGAGAAATGTAAGCTATAGATGCAAGGACTGACCATCCATGATATCAACATTATAGTATTAACCCTATAATTAGGAACTAGAATACTAATAGTTGAAATAAGTATAGAGATTTAATAGGATCTCTGGTTTTAACCATGCTTTGAGGATATACAGTATTTGTGTACAATGGAACTGTTTACAAACAATGGCGTAAAACAAGTTTATATTTTGGTTTTCGATGTGCTACGACAGTTTTACTCAGCTCGTTTACAAGTTATATTCTTTAAGAATCAATAATGTCATAAAAGTGAAAAAAAAACGGATGTCGCTATTGCAGATTGCCCCTTTAAACACATCCAAACGCACATGTACTTTGCCTAACAATCACATCTTCTCTGTGAAGCACAACTTTTGTTATATTACAGAAGAGAGAAGTTTTAGAAAAAAACATTTCAATATATTTAATATATAGATAGAATTATGGAAATACTTTTATTCCATATAAATATTGTTATATCCAAAGCCTTTAATTGAATGCTACTATATGTAGGGACACTATGAAATGCCAATGTGAAAATATATACATATATATAGAAAGTACAAAATGTACTACATTGTTGGTATAATGTACACAAAGCAGTACACCCTTTACCCAATATAATATGCAAACACAAAAAAATGACCAAATTGTTCACCAAATATTTTGTTTGTCTACTAAAGAGGGATTTTTCAGTGAGCCGAGTTTGAACAGTGGCCGTGTTCAGACTGCTTATGTGAACACTAATGCCATTGTCAGACTTGGCTTGTAATCTCTTGCCATAACAGGCTTAGGAACGGGGACTTAAACTAAATCTGCTGTGGGTGTCTCCTGTACACAACGTGGCAGGCCTGGTGCTCTGTTTGTGTAGGCCTGCAGCAAGTTCAATCAGAGGTATACGACATGTATATCGCACAGACATTTTGCCAACGTATGTTTGGAAATTTGCAAATGTATTGCCTGTAGTGTCATTTTGCTTAAACAAAGCCTGCGATTTGAGATGGTTTAAGATGGGTGCTGTTTAGAAAAATACACTTGGCTTTTAATGACTTATGTAGATTTGTTCTTGTTTACTTTAATATTGTTTGCTTATGCAAATCAGGGCTCTATTGAGTTTGGATCGCTAAAGTTCAGAGTTTACAGCGTGATTGAAATCTAAAGGCAATGTTCCCGCGTTAGCGAAGACTGCGCTCACGGTAAACGCTGTCAGCTCAATCGGAAATGACCTTCTGATCTCACACCCTGGAACGCTTCGGCGATACAGATTGAATAGAGCCCTAAACTGTTTAACATCTTTGTAGTTCATGCAAGTTAGCATCTGTCTGGGGGGTCAATGTACAGTAGCATGGGCAATGTATCATGGGCAATGTAGCATCTGCAGTTGCTTCATAGGTGTACAAAGTGACACGCTTGCTGCTCTGTTGCCCATATAGCTGTATCATTAAGTCAATGTTACAATTATGTTTTGTACGTAAAAACAATGACCGTTTCACTTTTAATATGTGTAATTATTTCCCCAAAATTGTAACAAAATATATATTGACATTGCAGTATTTAGTGCTCTGCCTGTATCCTGTGGACAAGCAAGCTAATGTTAATTGTCTAATTGGAAATGAAGCTGTGCTTTTGTTGTCATGGCCTACAGTCGAGTCAGTTTCCCTGAGGAAACTCAAGAGGAAACTGGACGTCAAGAGGACGTGTGGAATTGTTTTGCTTCTACAGACCATCTGTCGTTCTGAAGAAAGGAGACTCATTCTGTCATTTCTGGTCGAATATCTGTTGAAAGTTGTGTATGACACAATTTGGAAGTGTTGCCTGCTCTGGGACTGTGGTATTCGTTTTCTAAAGAAGGTTTTGCGTTGAGAAATGTCATCCTCCAATGAATTTGCTTAATTCTTTCTGTTGACAAGAGCAACTATTTTGTGTTGTGAATTCAGATATGGGTCTCTTATGTCAATATGTCTTTCAGTCTTACACTATTTATTAAAAATATGTGACAACGGTGAGTCAGTAAACTACATTTAATTGAAAATTACATTTTTCTTTGATATTTTTAATACCTTATGACAAGAAAATATGTAATTCCCCATTACAGATTATGATAGAATCAGGGCATGATTTGAACTTCCGGAATGAGAGCGTTTCCCTCTCATTATCGGTCGTTTACCTGAAATGACAATTTCTTATGTATGTCATCCGTTTATCCTCTGCGAGGATTCATAAATGTACTGTGGTTCAGAAGGCAAGACGGCTAACTTGACAACTACAGCAGATGTGTCCGTTTTAAATGGGGGAAGTAAGCCTTGTCACCTTGGCTGTTAGCATCACTACTCAGATGAATCAGCCACTCCCGAATGTGCTTCGGTTTAACCATATTCTCTGTTCAATTCTACAGCACTGTGACCGGGAACATGGACAATCATAACTTCACAGATGTGGCTTTGTGGGATACATTTCTGAAACCAGGCTTGTCCCCCCCCCCCCCCCCCCCCAATGGTGACATAGAAGTATTCAAGGCCTGACAGTATAAATCAAAGTAGTTTATGTTCTGCAGAGCTGAGGGTAAACTGTCATTAAACCACTTACAGTACCCGTACTTTACAAACTCCCCTGCTCTTTCCTCAGTGAATTTCCAACTAGGCAAGGCCTATCTGAACAACTGACTGTAAACTTCCTACATTCACACAATTGGTCAATTAATATCCCAGCTCCTTAAAGCTGAACAGCACAGTGTAACATTTGAAACATTAGTGAGGACTGTTTTTGTCTTGATGAAATATTGCAATATGTTAAACGTGACAACCATCAGAATTGCATTTCTAGTTGAGCCATTGTGTTCCAAATGCCACCCTATTCCCTACACATTTCACAACTTGACCAGAGCCCTAAAGTGCATTCAGAAAGTATTCAGACCCCTTTTCCACATTTTGTTACGTTACAGCCTTATTCTAAAATGGATTCAATAAAAAATGTTTCCTCATCAATTTGCACATAATATCCCATAATGACAAAGCAAAAACAGGTTTTTAGATTTAAAAATAATAATTTATTAAAAATATAAAAATTATACCTTTTAATTACATAAGTATTCAGACCCTTTGCTATGAGACTTGAAAGTTAGCTCAGGTGCATCCTGTTTCCATTGGTCATCCTTGAAATGTTTCTACTTCTTGATTTGGAGTCCACCTGTGGTAAATTCAATTGATTGGACATGATTTGGAAAGGCACACACCTGTCTATATAAGGTCCCACAGTTGACAGTGCATGCCAGAGCAAAAACCAAGCCATGAGTTCAAAGAAATTGTCCGTAGAGCTCCGAGACAGGATTGTGCTGAGGCACAGATATGGGGAAGGGTACCAAAACATTTATGCAGCATTGAAGGTCCCCAAGAACACAGTGTCCTCCATCATTCTTAAATGGAAGTAGTTTGGAGCCACCTAGATTCTTCCTAGAATTCTTCAGAGCAATCGGTGGAGAAGGGCCTTGGTCAGGGGAGGTGACCAAGAGCCTGATGGTCACTCTGACAGAGCTTCAAAGTTCCTCTGTGGAGATGGGAGAACATTCCAGAAAGACAACCATATCTGCAGCCCTCCACCAATCAGGCCTTTTATGGTAGAGTGGCCAGATGGAAGCCACTCCTCAGTAAAAGGCACATGACAGCCTGCTTGGAGTTTGCTAAAAGGCAACTAAAGGACTCTCAGACCATGAGAAATAAGATTCTCTTGTCTGATAAAACCAAGACTGAACTCTTTGGCCTGAACGCCAAGCATCACGTCTGGAAGAACCCGGGCACCATCCCTACGGTGAAGCATGGTGGTGGCAGCATCATGCTGTGGGAATGTTTTTTAGCGGCAGGGACTGGGAAACTAGTCAGGATCGAGGGGAAAAGATGAACAGAGCAATATACAGAGAGATCCTTGATGAAAACTTGCTCCAGAGCTCTCAGGACCTGACTGGGGCAAAGGTTCTTCTTCCAACAGGACAACAAATCAAATCAAATTAATTTATATAGCCCTTCGTACATCAGCTGATATCTCAAAGTGCTGTACAGAAACCCAGCCTAAAACCCCAAACAGCAAGCAATGCAGGTGTAGAAGCACGGTGGCTAGGAAAAATTCCCTAGAAAGGCCCAAACCTAGGAAGAAACCTAGAGAGGAACCAGGCTATGAGGGGTGCCAGTCCTCTTCTGGCTGTGCCGGGTGGAGATTATAACAGAACATGGTCAAGATGTTCAAATGTTCATAAATGACCAGCATGGTCGAATAATAATAAGGCAGAACAGTTGAAACTGGAGCAGCAGCAGTCAGGTGGACTGGGGACAGCAAGGAGTCATCATGTCAGGTATTCCTGGGGCATGGTCCTAGGGCTCAGGTCCTCCGAGAGAGAGAAAGAAAGAGAGAATTAGAGAGAGCATATGAGGGATGGCAACGACCCTAAGCACACAGCCAAGACAACACCGAAGTGGCTTCGGGACAAGTCTTTGAATGTCCTTAAGTGGCCCAGCCAGAGCCCTCACTTGACCCGATCGAACATCTCTGGAGAGACATGAAAATAGCTGTGCAGCGACACTCCCCATCCAACTGGACAAAGCTTGAGAGGATTTGCAGAGAAGAATGGGAGAAACTCTCCAAATACAGGTGTGCCAAACTTGTCGCGTCGTTCCCAAGAAGACTTGAGGCTGTAATCGCTGCCAAAGGTGCTTCAACAAAGTACAGAGTAAAGATCCTGAATACTTATGTAAATATGATATTTCTGTGTTTTTTTTTGTATACATTTTGCACAATTTGGAGGCTTGTGTGTAGATTCATGAGTAAAATGTTTTATTTAATCCATTTTAGAATAAAGTTGTAACGTAACAAAATGTGGAAAAGGTCAAGGGGTCTGAATACATTCCCGAATGCCACTGTATAGCGAATAGTGTGTCATTTGGTGCGCATTCCTTGTCTGTACACAGTGTTACAGTGGAGGGGAAAATCTACTGGCCTGACAGTCCCGTGGAAGCTTGGTAGCTGGCTCTGCCATGGGTCACACAGGTTCAATGGGCCAGAGAGGATTAGAGTGAGGCAACACTGCCGTTAACTATTCTGTTTCGTGAGGGCTGGTCCCAAATGGCAACCTATAGGGCTCTGGTCAAAAGTGGTGCACTATATAAGGAATACAGTGCCATTTGGGACAGTGTCACCAAGACAGGCTTTAGGTGTGGGACATTCTGATGTTTCTATTTGACCTATTTTAATTGGTTTTGTATCCCAAACACATCATACATTTTGGTGTATTTGAATGAATGCAAAAGGAAAGGTACTGTATAATAATCTAATACATATTGTTCTTTATCTTGGAAAATTAATTAGGAAAATAGTAGTTTTTTATATGTCCTGTGAGAGTCTTCTTTAGCACATCCGACTTTGTTTTTATTCGTGACCATTGGCCTGTGTGTGATTTCCTCTTTGATCAAACCACCTCTGGCGGCTTCTAGCCATTGACCCATGCCGTGTGTTTGTAAAGCAAGTCTCTAGCCCCGAGCGAAAGCCTGCTTTTGTCTGTCCTCACAAGACAAAGCTCTTTGCTTTGGTGGACCAGAGAGGCTCAGGTTGACTCCAACCCATTCAGAAAACAGAAACTGGAGTAAGGGGAAGCAGGTGATGCTAGACACGACCACAGCGGTGGTAGTTTTTCATGCATTGCTGATTTCTGACAGACCATAAATCGAATCGCACAGACTGCACAAAGAAAAGGGGGATGTTTGAAAAGAAGAAAAAAAACGTAAGCAGATTCCTTTTCCCGGCCGCAGCAGAGCAGACAAACAGTTCACAAGAAATATAAGAGATAAAAAATGAAAAGAAAGTGAGCGAGGGCTGTGATCGACGAACACAGGTTCGCCATAGTCACATGGTGTGGATTTCCGCTTTGACACATTTGCTTTCAGCAGCACAGCAGGGCAGGGACACACCACATACGACACATGCAGAGTTACTGTACGGAACTATCTGTAGCAGAGCTGCAATATGGTGCTGTGAAGAGAGAGCGCTCCACTCAACCATGCAATCCACCACGAACCTCAACAGGCTCCTGCGACAGAGCAGGCAAGACAGTTACATTATGGAGGGCTCTCTGAGGAAGAAGGGTCGTCTGTGGTATCAGCGCTCTCTGAAGGAACCCCATAACAAAACCAGTCAGAATGGGGGGACTACTCCCGGGACTCTGCCAAGAGGCTGGAAACAGGTGAGTGAGAAACCTTGGAAAGAAACAGGAAAAGATGGAACAGTTTTACTGTGTATCATTTCAGTCATGTGACCTATAAGCTGCACACAGTTTGTTATTCTTAGAGGTCATTGATGTTTGTAGATAGTATATAAAACTGTTTCAGTGGCATCCGAGAGGAATACATGAACACTTACCAAAACAAAACGGAGCCCTTACAAAGACAAAAAGCTGTTTGACAATTGTAATGTTTTTGTTTTACATGAGACAGTCTAGTTTCACTCGCAGAAAAAATGTACCTGGAAACACACTGTTTAAGATAAATTAACATATTTTGTCACATTATTTACCAAGAATATGAAGAGACTGGGCTAAATATTGTTTATTTTACATGAAATGAATTTATAATCAGAATAGTTGTTTTCACTGTTGTATTTGTAAAATGTATGAAAATGTATAAAAATATATTTTTGACTTTCCAGTCCAACAGAGCCCGCTCAAACTCCTTAGTGGATTACACTGACCCTCAGAGGTAAATACAAGACCTTTGTCATTTGTATAGTGCACTGTTTGCTTGCTGTTTGGGATTTTAGGCTGGGTTTCTGTAGAGCACTTTGTGACATCAGCTGATGGAAGAAGGGCTTTATAAATACATTTGATTGACATTTTATTGACTGTTAATACTATGATACAAACACTACTATGTTTAATGACTCAAGTTATGACAAGTGTGTAACTGAATTCTGCCTGCACATAGGACTACCATTATGTTGCAAAAGCAAGACAATGAGACTTTTGGATTTGAAATTCAGGTAAGACATTTAATCAGTTTTTTTTTTACAAGGAATGCAAAATACATTTTCAATAAATTATTTATCTGCGCTATCAGTACTGCCTAGTGACAGAAGTGTGATTCCTCTTGTTCTAGACGTATGGAATGCAGCTGAAGAAAAGCATGGCGGTGGAGATGTGCACGTTTGTGTGCAAGGTGCAGGAGGACAGCTCAGCTGAGAGTGCAGGTCTGACCGCCGGTGAGACACCCACCTCCTACTTCCTCTGTGGCCCAAACTCAGCGCTTTATTCAAACAGATCCGCTTTAGCTGACATCCGCATACAGTGAGGGGGGAAAAGTATTTAATCCCCTGCTGATTTTGTACGCTTGCCCACTGACAAAGAAATGATCCGTCTATAATTTTAATGGTAGCTTTATTTGAACAGTGAGAGACAGAATAACAACAACAAAAAATCCAGAAAAACGCATGTCAAAAATGTTATAAATTGATTTGCATTTTAATGAGGGAAATAAGTATTTGACCCCCTCTGAAAAACATGACTTAGTACTTGGTGGCAAAACCCTTGTTGGCAATCACAGAGGTCAGACGTTTCTTGTAGTTGGCCACCAGGTTTGCACACATCTCAGGAGGGATTTTGTCCCACTTCTCTTTGCAGATCTTCTCCAAGTCATTAAGGTTTCGAGGCTGACGTTTGGTAACTCAAACCTTCAGTTCCCTCCACAGATTTTCTATGTGATTAAAGTCTGGAGACTGGCTAGGCCACTCCAGGACCTTAATGTGCTTCTTCTTGAGCCACTCTGTTGCCTTGGCCGTGTGTTTTGGGTCATTGTCATGCTGGAATACCCACCCACGACCCATTTTCAATGCCCTGGCTGAAGAAAGGAGGTTTTCACCCAAGATTTGGCCCCGTCCATCGTCCCTTTGATGTGGTGAATTTGTCCTGTCCCCTTAGCAGAAAAACACACCCAAAGCATAATGTTTCCACCTCCATGTTTGACCGTGGGGATGGTGTTCTTGGGGTCATAGGCAGCATTCCTCCCCCCTCCAAACATGGCGAGTTGAGTTGATGCCAAAGAGCTCCATTTCGGTCTCATCTGACCACAATACGTTCACCCAATTGTCCTCTGAATCATTCACAAGTTCATTGGCAAACTTCAGACGGGCATATGTGCTTTCTTGAGCAAGGGGACCTTGCGGGCGCTGCAGGATTTCAGTCCTTCACGGCGTAGTGTGTTACCAATTGTGTTCTTGGTGACTATGGTCCCAGCTGCCTTGAGATCATTGACAAGATCCTCCCGTGTAGTTCTGGGCTGATTCCTCACTGTTCTCATGATCATTGCAACTCCACGAGGTGAGATCTTGCATGGAGCCCAGGCCTAGGGAGATTGACAGTTATTTTGTGTTTCTTCCATTTGCGAATAATCGCACCAACTGTTGTCACCTTCTCACCAAGCTGCTTGGCGATGGTCTTGTAGCCCATTCCAGCCTTGTGTAGGTCTACAATCTTGTCCCTGACATCCTTGGAGAGCTCTTTGGTCTTGGCCATGGTGGAGAGTTTGGAATCTGATTGATTGCTTCTGTGGACAGGTCTTTTATACAGGTAACAAACTGAGATTAGGAGCACTCCCTTTAAGAGTGTGCTCCTAATCTCAGCTCGTTACCTGTATAAAATACACCTGGGAGCCAGAAATCTTTCTGATTGAGAGGGGGTCAAATACTTATTTCCCTCATTAAAATGCAAATCAATTTATAACATTTTTGACATGCGTTTTTCTGGATTTTTTTGTTGTTATTCTGTCTCTCACTGTTCAAATAAACTTACCATTAAAATGATAGACTGATCATTTATTTTTCAGTGGGCAAACGTACAAAATCAGCAGGGGATCAAATACTTTTTTCCCCTCACTGTAGCGTTTGTTCTGGTGGTGTCGGGCTGTCCACAAGCGGTTCCTGTCATTATACTTAAAGTGGACATTGCCATTGGCAACGGGGTCGCATTATGAGAAATCCCATGCAGCCTTGTTTACAAGTTTGAACACTGAAATGTGAGATGTGATCCACAGTACACCTCGATTAGGCTGGTAGTAATTGATAGTTTTATGATTTTTCAATTTGAGCGTCATTATTATTTAGCCAACACTTTCTCGTTCTGAACTTCTAATGCGAGTGGGATGGGTGTGGCTTCGTGACAATGATCAAGAGCAGCTGCTCACCGATTTGACAGCTCCAACGCAGTTACACCTCTGCCACTGCCACAATATCAGCTATGCGGGTGTCAGCTTTCGCCGCTTAACGCTTGATCTGATTGAATCAGAGAGATGTCCACGTTACACCCATTACAATACATGTAACTTTCACACAGACAACGCAAAGGCCTGACTTCTCTTTCTCTCTCTGTCTATCTCTTATATGCTCTCTTTCTTTCTCTCTCTCTGTCTCTCTCTCTCTCTCTTTCTCACTCTCTGTCCCTCTTCCTCTTGCTCTGTTCACATAGGTGATGTTATCGTCACCATCAATGGAGTCAGCATTGAGGGGTCAAGCCATCAGGGCATCGTTGACCTGATTCGAGAATCCAACAACCTATTACGGTGAGTAAGACCTGCAATGAGACCCAAGCCAAAGGGTTACTGTCTAACTCTGAAGAATGAGAAAAACAATGAGCATAGAAACATTCTGATGAACCTTGATATTGTATCACGGTGTCAGAATTATTTGTGAGATTTGTTTGGGAGCATCCCAAATGGCACCCTATTCCCAATACTGTGCACAACTTTTGAACAGAGCTCTATGGACCCTGGTCAAAGTAGTGCACTATAAAGTGCCCTATGGGACATGGTCAGAATTAGCGCACTATATACGGAACTATGGCTGCTTGTGCTCATTTAGTCCCTGTGTAATCTCAGGATGGAGACGGTGTGTGGGACGGTGGTGAAGAGGATTGAACTGGAGAAGAAGATGAGCTTGCTCAAGGTGTGTCTCTCTTACAGGGCGAATGTTTGGCGTCAATAACACACCCTAGTTGAATAAGACCTTACAGTGGAAAATATGGGTGGTGTGCTCTGTGCTGTAGCCAACCACATAACCCCACCCAGCTCAGCACAACTAAGCACACATGACAGAACAACGGTAGCACAGTATTGAAACAGGTTCAGTATAGCTATATGTATGCTCAACACCATTTCATCACTGACCCTACATAGATGAATTGGGCCACAGGGTAACACGTCATTATACAGGTCATGTTAAGTACTGTATGGCTGACCTCCGAGTCAACCGAGTCTAATCGTCATTCTACGTCTTTGTCCACACAGCAAACCCTGAGAGAGAAAAGGGTGGAGTTGCAAGCACTCACATTACAGGAAAAATGTCTTACGCGAGGTGAGGGGTTTTGCCCAGCTTTGAAACCCGCAGAACTTCCTTTCTCATTAGCTGATGTGAAAATGACGAGTCGCTGATCTGTCTATTAATGAGCTTTGTTGAACATCATTGTGAGAAATGAACTGGGGGAAAAAATCCTGTCAATCAACCACATCCTTTATAATGCACATGAATACTGTGGTTGGATAAGTCCACACTGTCAACTAACTACCCTTCTCTTGTCTCAAGGTAACCTGAATGACAGTTCTCTACACCCCTCTATGGACTCCCTGATGTCTCCAATGTCTCTGTCAGGACATAGTGGCCACCGCGGCCACCGCTTCTCCAGTGACAGTAGCTGCCAGAGTGGGATGACGGAGGACAGTGACCTGGCCAGTGTGTTTGGCGACCTGGGATCCCCGAGCCCCTGCAGTGTGGCCAGTCCAGACGATAGTTGCTTCTTCTCCAGAGACTTCACCGAGGAGGGGCCCCTCAGGCCCCCAGCCAGCCTCAGCCGTACCCGCAGCGGTAGCCTGTCCAGCCGCAGCAGTTCCCTCTCCTCCCCCTCCCCCACGTGGGATGCCTCCAGAGTCTCCTCCCTGTTTGGGACTCTCCCCAGGAAGGCCAGAAGAGCCAGCGTCCGCAAACACATCCTGAAGTTCATCCCTGGATTCAACCACTCAGTGGAGGAGGAGGACACCTGAACTGAGCTATGAACGAACACTACAGTACGTCTTTGTGTGATGTGACGTTCAATACAAACATTTCTCGCTGAGACAGTCCTAATATGGATGCCATACCTGGACTCGGGAAGAGACACATACTATATGAGCATTTTGGACATGAGAAGCATTAGGAGGAAGCAAGCATTCTCCCTTTGAAAAAAAGCCTTCAGTTATCTACAGATACTGTGTGCATGATGGACTGCTTTGGTGTTGCACTTTCACACAACCATTTTCAGAGGATTTGTTCTTGACCAAAATCCTAGAGGAAACAGCGTCAATTCTTAAAATTGTAACACTTCTTTGTAATAAAGAATGCAGTTATTTGTAATAAGGAACGCAAGAACTCAGTTCATGTGTGTGCAGCCGATGAAACAAAGATTGTGCTTGCCATTTCTAAAATTGTGACCATTGGAGGTAGGGTGATAACTAAGAGAGACTATGAATGAAAAGGCTCGATCTTCCTCAATTAAACATTTTGCTTGTATATAACTTAAGACATGTATGCGTTGCATATTTACATGTGATCAAACAAGTTATTGGACAGCATGTCTGTCAGTTTTGTCACGTAAAAAAGTGTGAGTTCTTAGCTACGTGGTTAACTGCACAGTTCAAAACAGGATGTGGGCAGAGAAGGTGCTACGTTCTTCACTATTTCTGTTCCCATTGCCACATTTGGCTTGCTTATGTATCTACAACTTTCTGTCTTGATAAACTACACCTGAAGTTTCCTGTAATTCAGGACATTTTTCAGTAACTTGGAGTGTCGTGTAATGTAATTTGTTTTATGCTTGCTGTCTTCATATTGCTGCTTTTATTAAGGTTCAAAGCAAATATGTTTTGAAATTCTCTGAACACAAGTGACCTGTAAAAAAATGCACAAATAAACTGTCACTCGTCACATATTCTCTATCTCATACTCTCATATTGCCTTCTTCTGTTGCTTAAATGAAAGGGTAGGTAGCATAAAAGTAACTTACATGAAAGGGTAGGTAGCATAAAAGTAACTTACATGAAAGGGTAGGTAGCATAAAAGTAACTTACATGAAAGGGTAGGTAGCATAAAAGTAACTTAAATGAAAGGGTAGGCAGCATAAACGTAACTTGAATGAAAGGGTAGGTAGCATAAACGTAACTTTAATTAAAATATAGGCAGCACAAACATCACATGACTTTGACCCACGTCTGACTTGAGACTCAAATGGATAGAATTTTTTTTTTTACTTGACTTGGAACCTCAAGACTGGGGACTCCGCAGCAAGAGACAGCATTGCACTCACAGGAGGTTGGTGGCAACTAAATTGGGGAGGACGGGCTCATGATAATGGCTGGAGCAATATACAGTGCATTCGTAAAGTATTCTGTGAATTTTTCCACATTTAGTTACTTTCCAGCCTTATTCTAAAATTGATTAAATAATTTTTTTCCCCCCTCATCATAATACCCTCTAATGACAAAGCAAAAATGTTATTTAAAAAAAAATCTTTGCACATTAACAAAAAACTACACATTTATATATTACATTTACATAAGTATTCAGAGCCTTTACTCAGTACTTTGTTGAAGCACCTTTGGCAGCGATTACAGCCTCAAGTCTTCTTGGGTTTGACACTACAAGATTGGCACACCTGTATTTCGGGCGTTTCTCCCATTCTTCTCTGCAGATCCTCTCAAGCTCTGTCAGGTTGGATGGGGAGCGTCGCTGCACAGCTATTTTCAGGTCTCTCCAGAGATGTTTGATCGGGTTCAAGTTCGGGCTCTGGCTGGGCCACTCTAGAACATTCAGAGACTTGTCCCGAAGCCACTCCTGCGTTGTCTGGGCTGTGTGCTTAGGTTCATTGTCCTGTTGGAAGGTGAAACTTCGCTCCAGTCTGGGGTCCTGAGTGCTCTGGAGGAGGTTTTCATCAAGGATCTCTCTGTACATTGCTCTGTTCATCTTTCCCTCGATCCTGACTAGTCTCCCATCATGTTACCATTGGTGTATTAAAACCAGTTGAGCTGACAGCTGATTTGCACTGTTTCATTAAGGGTTTTTCTTAATTTTATACTATTTATTATTATATATCACAAAGTTGTAAGGACGTAATTCTCTAGAATGTCATTGTATGCTGTAGCATTAAGATTTTCCTTCACTGGAACTAAGGGCCTAGCCCAAACAAGGAAAAACAGCCCCAGACCATTATTCCTCCTCCACCAAACTTTACAGTTAGTAATATGCATTGGAGCAGGTAGTGTTTTCCTGGCATCCCCCAAACCCAGATTTGTTCCTCGGACTGCCAGATGACGAAGCGTGATTCATCACCTCATAGAACACATTTCCACTGCTGCATAGTCCAATGTCAGCGAGCTTTACAAAATTCCAGCCGACGCTTGGCATTGCACATGGTGATCTTATGTTTGTGTGCGGCTGCTCGGCCATGGAAACCCATTTCATGAAGCTCATGACAAACAGTTCTTGTGCTGATGTTGCTTCCAGAAACTATTTGGAACTACAATAGGTAATGAGTGTTGCAACTGAAGACAGACCATTTTTACTACTTCATGGTGGAGCCGTTGTTGCTAATAGATATTTCCACTTCACAATAACGTTACTTACAGTTGACCGGGGTAGCTCGAGCAGGGCAGAAATTTGACGAACTGACTTGTTGGAAAGGTGGCATCCTATGACGGTGCCACATTTTGAGAGTCAATGAGCTCTTCAGTAAGGCCATTCTACTGTCAATGTTTGTCTATGCAGATTGCATGGCTGTGTGCTCGATTTGAAAAATCTGTCAGCAACAGGTTTGGCTGAAATAGCCAAATTCACTCATTAGAAGGGTTGTCCACATTCGTTTGTGTATATATATATATATATATACACAGTACCAGTCAGAAGTTTGGACACACCTACTCATTCAAGGTTTTTTTCTTTATTTGTACTATTTTCTACATTGTAGAATAATAGTGAAGACATCAAAACTATGAAATAACACATGGAATCATGTAGTAACCAAAAAAGTGTTTAACAAATCTAAATATATTTTATATTTGAGACTCTTCAAAGTAGCTACCCTTTGCCTTGATGACAGCTTTGCACACTCTTTGCATTCTGAGATTGGGATATACTGTGAACATTATAGTGTAAGAGCTGTTTGAAAGGACTGCCTGAACCTATTTTGGTGGGAGAGAGTCACAATAGACCAATAAGGAAGGGAGTTACAAACCTCTCTGCCAATGATAACTCATTTTCCCCTTCCCACTCAGACCACACAGACAGTCCAAGCAAAATTGCTATTTTCTAAGATGCTATTTCTTTTCTTTTTTTAGGACAAATTTAATTGAAAACTATTACATTACGGTACTTTATTGTTACCCAGAAACTATTTGACTTTGAGATAAAAATGGCTGCATTGGACTTTTAAACATGCAACATGTGCACTCTATGGATGATGGGGCCTCTATAGGAATAAACTCTTCTCTGTAGCTTACCCTGCTTTTTGACTATATCTACAGTAGAATGTCAATCTAGCCTCAGAATGTCACAGGGAGAAGGTGGTCACTCAGGAGGGATTAAACTGAAGAATCATTACAATCAGTTCACTTGTTCAAGCCACACAAACAAAGAGGCATTTATTGGCCACACATTTGATTAAAATGCAGGATGGTAAATCTCTCTTACAATCAAACAGGATAACGTGGACCGAGAATGAGCGTTTTCATTGGACAACTGGAATGGACGACCGCAATTGGCCTGGAAGTGGATGGGGTGGAGGGGAATGTCCAACAGCCCAACAGTGAGAGTCGGGATGAGGTGGAGGACAGACAAAGGTTCCCAAGATTCCCTGGCCTGTCAAGGTAACAGTTCCCAGTCTTCATGAGAACAGAAGTCTGGACGAACCCCTCATAAGATATTCTCCAACCACAACATCAGCTCCAAATATAGCATTGTCTCCTACAGGAAGACACGCAAAAGGTAACACTCGCCAAAAGATTGACGAGTTTGAGTCCATGATGAAGAATCTAGAACATTCTATTGATGTCTGTTTCCCTGAAGTAGGCTATACTGCAGCTTTACTTCAACTACAAGGAGCTGGATGTGGACTGAGGGGCATGCTAAACCAGTCACTATGCAAACTGGCATAACGATCACCTATTGTTAGGGGGTTGTTAATCTGTCTAATACACAATCTTAAAAGACTGTGTATTATATCTCAAATGTTGACGTTTTACTGTAATGCTATGTCCTTACTCAAGCCAAATGAATGTTCGACATGTAAAAAGTCTTAAGTTCCCACCGACTTGGAATGACTACTGATAAGAGCTCAATATGCAGAGAAGTATTGTAATAATATAATCCCCAGAATGAAGTTACTTCAATTTAAAATAACAGTGGGAAACGTAATTATGTAAGGCAGGTATTTGATTAGTAGATCAAAAAAATGAAAAGGCTTGGGGACATAGTAATCCTACTAGCAGATTTACAGTGCCTTCGGAAAAGTATTCAGACCCCTTGGCCTTTTCCACATTTTGTTACGTTATAGTCTTATTCAAAAATGTATTACCATTTTTTTTTTCACTCATGAATATTCACACAATAACCCATAGTGATAAAGAAAAAACAGGTTTTTAGAAATATTTGCTAATTTATTCAAAATAAAAACCTGAAATATGACATTTACATAAGTATTCAGACCCTTCACTCAGTACTTTGTTGAAGCACCTTTGGCAGCAATTACAGCCTGGAGTCTTATTGGGTATGACGCTACAGGCTTGGCACACCTGTATTTGGGAAGTTTATCCCATTCTTCTCTGCCGATCCTCTCAAGCTCTGTCAGGTTGGGTGGGGCGCGTCGCTGCACAGCTATTTTCAGGTCTCTCCAGAGATGTTCGATCAGGTTCAAGTCCGGACTCTGGCTGAGCCACTCAAGGACATTCAAAGACTTGTCCCGAAGCCACTCCTGCGTTGTCTTGGCTGTGTGCTTAGGGTCATTGTCCTGTTGGAAGTGAGTGACTTCCTGTCTGGCCACTCTACCATAAAGGCCTGATTGGTGGAGTGCTTCAGAGATGGGAGAAAATTCCAGAAGGACAACCATCTCCACAGAGGAACTCTGGAGCTCTGTCAGTGACCATCGGGTTTTTGGTTACCTCCCTGACCAAGGCCCTTCTCTCCCGATTGCTCAGTTTGGCCGGGCAGCCAGCTCTAGGAAGAGTCTGGTTGGTTCCAAACGTCTTCCATTTATGAAGGCCACTGTGTTCTTGGGGACCTTCAATGCTGCATAAATATTTTGGTACCCTTCCCCAGACACAATCCTGTCTTGGAGGTCTACCGATAATTTCTTCGACCTCATGGCTTGGTTTTTGTGGGACCTTATATAGACAGGTGTGTGCCTTTCCAAATCATGTCCAATCAATTGACTTTACCACAGGTGGACTCCAATCAAGTTGTAGAAACATCTCAAGGAAACACCGTAGCTTAATTTCAAGTCTCGTAGCAAAGGGTCTGAATAAGTTTGGAAATAAGGTGTTTAAAGAAAAATGTGCAAACATTTCTAAAAACCTGTTTTTGCTTTGTCATTATGGGGTAATTGTAACGTAACAAAATGCGGAAAAAGTCAAGCTGTCTGAATACTTTCCCAAGGAATCTGGCCTGTATAGATTTCAATTTAGTTTGGTAAGCACTGGAAGTATGAATGTAAGCATCTTAAAACCCACCACAATTTTTTTATTTTATTTTAAGGTGATCAACCCAAGAAGTCCTGCTATTTAAATGTATATAGTTCCCGTTAGGCCATAAGATCCAACTACTAAAGTTAACCCCTAAAGCTCTCTGTAACAGCCATACCTTTCCATGCCGTAATATTTCCATAAGAACAGTGAGAAAGTGTAGGTCTATAGGTTCTCGTGAAATATTTGTTGCAAAAAAATTGGAAAAAGAAACCCACGTTAAATTATCATTTTTAATATCTATTCAGAAAAGGAGAAAAAAATGATATTCCTTCAACAACAGTCCCCTCTAGTGTTAGAGAAATATACATACAGTATGTACTAAACCTATTCCCATATAGTAATAAAGAAGCAGCTCTTATTATCCTAAGTGAGACATTCGGTGTAGGGGGAAGTGGCCCGTAGACACTGATCTTGGGTCAGTTTTGCATTTCCCCCCACTAATTGTTGGCGGTTAGGATTGGGGGAAGGGAAGTTGAACCTAGATCGGTACCTTAGGGGAAACGTCAACCCAGAGCTGAGTCATAACCTCACATGCATGCATGCAAATCCAATTATTTTTAATCTCATTAAAAAAAAAAAAGTATTTAGCAAAGCTATCTGTGATATGTAATGTCTACACAGGCTCATCAATTTGTACATAAAATGGTATTTCAAACAGTGAAAATGGTACAAGGACAGAAAATATGTATTTACATGAATCATGGAAAAGTGGCATAATATATCCAGCCATTTGGCACTGAAACAGTAGGAAATATGGTCAATTGTGTGGTCAAACCGAGAGCGACAATATAGAGAACATCTGTAGAAAAATAGTCGATATGCCACGGCTCTTTAGAGAACATTTGTTTTTGCAAAGCTGATGAACATACAGTGTAAAACCAAAGAGCTCAATAAAAAGTGCAACTCCAGTAAACAATGCATCCAAAAACACTGTGATTACATTGTCTAATAGCTGCCCTTTCAAATCATTTCCAGGGCCTCATAAGTCATGCAAAATTCAAAAGTTGATCATGATATAAAAAATAAAAATTTTTTTTAAAGAAAACATTGCACATCCCAACACCACCCTCAAACCAACACCATGCGTATTCCTATTGCAACAGACCAAATCCAAAACACACACACACACACACACAGCACAGTCAAGTACCGGAGTGTTGATCACTAATGCATGAATAGTGCTGTAGCCCTGTACTCCCGTCATTCAGCGCGGTAGTGTGTGAACTGCCACTTCTGGTAGGGACTGGTAGGCTCACACCTCTTCAGCTGCATGCGGTCACCCAGAGCCCCAGCCTCAAGACACAAACGCTGGGAAGCAAGCTCCATAACGAGGTGCTCCACCTGAACAAAGACGACACAGGGCAATAGTACAGTAAGCACCAGGATGTACATAATGTTAACTTTCAATCAGCAAAGGAGCACTGCTGCTACCTCGCTCTCCAACCAAGGTGTTGTGAATTGAGGTGCAAACCCTGACGAGGCTAAGGACCAAAAATGCGATGGTTTTAACAATAAAGAAGCAATTTAAAATCAACATCCACTATCCTCCAAGAGTTGCTGAATTTCCTCTTCACTCCAACCTTAAAGCACACTGTACATCTTCTGTATGCTAGTTGCTGACAGTAGCTTGGCATAAGAATAACAAATATTTGTCACAAAAATCGATATCCAGAGAACTCTAGTAGAGGAGGTAAAGGCCCACTGTAAAGCGAACCTACCAGAGCAGAGTTGGAGGCCTTGTGGAGCCAGCGTAGCTGTGGCTTGGTGTTGTCACACGGCTGCATAGCCAGGCTGCTACCTTTGTCCTGAGCAGTGAGACAGACATCTTTCTGGCGAACGTGCCTCATCCAGGTGTAATTGAAGTGCTGATTCTGTGGTTTAGGGACAGAGGGGATAGTTAAGGTGTGTCCCAAATGGCACCATTACCTACATAGTGCACTGCTTTTGACCGAGACCAATAGGGTAGTGCAATATCTAGGGAATATGGTGCAATTTGGGATGCCAGACATACAGTATCAGTCAAAAGTTTGAAGACACCTACTCATTCAAGGGTTTTTCTTTATTTTTTACATTGTTGAATAGCGAAGACATCAAAACTATGAAACATGAGGAATCATGTAGTAACCGAAAATGTTAAACAAATCCAAATATATTTTAGATTTCAGATTCTGCAAAGTAGTCACCCTTTGCCTTGACAGCTTTGCACACTCTTGGCATTCTCTCAACCAGCTTCAGGAGGAATGTTTTTCCAACAGTCTTGAAGGAGATCCCACATATGCTGAGCAATTGCTGGCTGCTTTTCCTTCACTGCGGTCCAACTCATCCCAAACCATCTCAATTGGGTTGAGGTCGCGTGATTGTGGAGGCCAGGTCATCTGATGCAGCACTCCATCACTCTCCTTCTTGGTCAAATAGCCCTTACACAGCCTACCTACCGTTCACCTACTCTGCATCTCGCAAAGACACGGCGGTTGGAAGCAAAAATCTCAAATTTGGACTATCAGACCAAAGGACAGATTTCTACTGGTCTAATGTCCATTGCTTGAGTATCTTGGCCAAAGCAAGACTCTTCTTCTTATTGGTGTCCTTTAGTAGTGGTTTCTTTGCAGCAATTCGACCATGAAGGCCTGATTATTCTCTGAACAATTGATGTTGAGATGTGTCTGTTACTTAAACTTAGTGAAGCATTTATTTTGGCTGCAGTTTCTGAACCTGGTAACTAATGAACTTATCTTCTGCAGCAGAGGTAACTCTGGGTCTTCCTTTCCTGTGGCGGTCCTCATGAGAGCCAGTTTCATCACAACGCTTGATGGTGTTTGTGATT
Organism: Oncorhynchus mykiss; assembly: GCF_057628025.1. Lineage (NCBI taxonomy): Eukaryota > Metazoa > Chordata > Actinopteri > Salmoniformes > Salmonidae > Oncorhynchus > Oncorhynchus mykiss. The sequence continues at coordinate 58,859,238 of NC_143024.1, read as the reverse complement.
GCACTTGAAGAAACCTTAAAATTTCTTGAAATTTCCCCAGATTGACTGACCTTCATGTCTTGAAGTAATGATGGACTGTCGTTTCTCTTTTCTTATTTGAGCTGTCCTTGCCACAATATGGAATTGGTATTTTACCAAATAGGTCTATCTTCTGTATACCACCACTACCTTGTCACAACACAACTGATTGGCTCAAACACATTTAGGAAACAAATTCCACAAATTAACAAGGCACACCCGTTAATTGAAATGCATTCCAGGTGACTACCTCATGAAGCTGGTTGAGAGAATGTCAAGAGTGTGCAAAGCTGTCAGGGCAAATGGTGGCTACTTTGAATGTAAAATATATTTGTGTTTGTTTAACACTGTTTTGGATACTATATGATTCCATGTGTTCACTATTATTCTACAATGTAGAAAACAGTAAAAATAAAGAAAAACCCTTGAATGAGTTGGTGTGTCCAAACTTTTGATTGGTACTGTATAATTGGGCTTCATGATAACTATGGGGTTTTCAAGTGCGGTTCGGTGTGTGTTGAACTCAACAAGGATTCCATAGTGGGTTATAGTCATAAGACAGCTGTTCATTTCAAATAGGGAATTTAGGAGTATTTACCAGCTTGCTGAGATCACATATCTCAAAGGCAAGGGAGCCTTTCTGCAGAGCGAGGCATTTTCTTACTCCACGATTGAAAACCTAGCAAAGGAGGATCACAGGTATAACATTTCATGTCAATGCGTTGAGCAGTCATAGCAGTAGTTTACGTAGGCATTGTCACTGCACTATTGACAGTAGAAAAGCTTCTCATTTCTTTCCATTCTGCGCCTTCAACAGATCCTGACAGACAACTGTCACAATCCAGTCACTTTTTGTTCACATAAGAGGACAATTGGCATCTCTGTGTTGCAGAGGCATTGAGAGCAGACAAGTAAACATCCCCCTCTCATAAAAAAAAGTACAATTGTCTATCAGCATCGAGAGGCGGGATAAGTTAACGGAAAAATAAACTAAGAATAACAATTGTTTGCCAGACAAAGAGCACCAATTGCAATATATTCTAAGATAAACAGCCTAAAAGCAAAAACTGGATTCCTATTAGTTCAGTAGAGACAATGATTTTAAGCATTTCAAATAAAGTTATAAACCACAAGGAATAAACTGCATAAGGGTTTTGAGCATCTGGAAAAGTGCTATAAATATCAAATCAATTATTTTTATAATAAAAAAGTACACCTACTAGCCCCTCAGCTTTGACCAATGGAGCAACCATGTCTGGGTACACATTATCCAGGTACCACTTGAAGCTCTTGCATTTGAGCTTCTTCCGGAGCTCGATCTGGTCTGTGAGGTTGCCGATGTCGATGACACTCCTATCCAGCAGATGGTAGTATCCATGGCCGTAGAACAGGTCCTTGTACTCATCCAGCCACACCTCTGCCACCCTGGCCAGGTTACGCTCGACCGTCTTCTGCCTGTCCTTGGGGAACTTGTATGGGTTGGCGCCTCGGAAAATGTGGCCCACTCTGGAACATGGGATGATCTCGATCTCACCTCCACACATCCAAATCTGCAAAAACAACACAAGTAGGAAGTGATCAGAACATTTGATCGAAGTCCCACGCGGCACCCTATTGCTCATCGGGCACTGGTCAAATGTAGTGCACTACTACATAGGGTATAGGGTGCCATTTAAGAGGCGGCCTTGATCATGAGCTGAGTTAAGTGTGTAATCCTGGAACAGGTTGAAGAATAACAAACCTGCAAATAGTTCAATCTCTAATAAAAAAAAAATAAAAACAGAAGAAATGAGTCACTGACCTTAAAAGAGATCTCCATGTTCTCTCCACCCCATACATCCAAGCCAGGATCATAAGAGCCCAGTTCATAGAAGTACTTCTTATCAATGGAGAAAAGTCCTCCTGCCATGATGGGACACCTGAGAAACAAAGTACACAGTCATATAGAAGGGAGGGACTAACCTGAACTTATGCAATAAGTACCATTTGTTTAGCTGCGAAATGTTTTCTGTTGAGATGTCCTGGAGATTGTATTACTCAGTTTCTCTCAAAACACAACATTCCTCCTTGGTCTTATTAACTTAAGAGTAATTCGGATGAGTCAGAACTTGGCCCTGTTGGAATACTTCCATCCTGCATCCTTCCTTCCTCCTTTCCTTGAAGTAGTCACTGATCTCAACTGGTTGGATTGGTGAAAGTAATAGGTTGGCGTAAACTAGCATTGACCTATCCAATCGTGTATAGATCGATGATTAACTGAAGGAAACAAGGAACGAAGGATGAATTTCCAAAGTATTGGAAGAGGGCCCCAATACTTATGTACTTGAACTAACCCGCATCTGTTACTACACAACAAATTCTCCAGTGCTAAATCAACACTAGCTAAGTTTCATGCAAATATTCCCAAAAATTTGCATAAAAACAATATGCACATTTTCCCACCAGAGATGCGTTTCCATCAAATTGACTTGCAGATAAAGGCTGTGCGTGATAGCGTGCACATAAAAAAATTACCTCTTGCGGTTAGAATTCCCATGTACCAAATAAAAAAAAAATAAAAAAAAAAAAAATATATATATATAGTTGGCTAGAGAGCACGTATAGCGCACATGAGAGAGATTATTATGGACAAAAGAGCCAGATTAAATTTATTAGTCAAATGGCAGCCAAGCATTGATCATCATGTCACCACAATAACACCCTCAATATTTATTGGAAAGGAGCATCAAGCTCATCACCTTGCACTGTGAAGTTAATCTTACAAGCATTTCGCTACACTCACATTAACATCTGCTAACCATGTGTATGTGACAAATAAAATTTGATTTGATTTGATGATTTAATCTGTAGTTAAATAAATTTCATTATTTTCCAATGAGTCATAGTGGGAGGACCACACAACATTGTCATCACATGACTCCATGTTTACTTCAATATTATGGTTATTATAACAATATTTGCACATAAAAGCGTTTCCACCGACATCTCTCATCATTCATTTTACAAATACATAGAGAGCCCACCTTGTCTAGCGTATTTAGTTTTTTCAACATTTGGAAAATGTACCCAAAGATGTTGTTTCCATCAGGCCTGGCATGACATTTGTTTATCCATCATGCACTTTACACACATAAAAAGTTTGGATGGAAACCTGGTTAGTGACAATGTTAAGTTTGTAGAGTTTCAAAGAACAAGCCATAACTCAGACTGGCCAATAACAATAAAAGATTAAGATGGGCAAAAGAACAGACACTGGAACTCTGCCAAGAAGGCCAGCATCCCGGAGTCGCCTCTTCACTGTTGACGATGAGACGGATGTTTGCGGGTACCATTTAATGAAGCTGCCAGTTAAGGACTTGAGGCGTCTGTTTCTCAAACGAGTCACTCTAATATACATGTTCTCTTGCTCAGTTGTGCACCGGGGCCTCCCACTTCTCTTTCTATTCTGGTTAGAGCCAGATTGCTCTTGTTCTGTGAATGGAGTAGTACGCAGCGTTGTACGAGATCCTCAGTTTCTTGGCAATTTCTCACATGGAATAGCCTTCATTTCTCAGAACAAGAATAGACTGACGGGTTTCAGAAGAGAGGTCTTTGTTTCTGGCCATTTTGAGCCTGTAATCAAACTCACAAATGCTGATATTGATTGTTGTGCGTATTCTTGTGTACCTATTAGGCACAAGAGTGAAAGCCCTGTCTAGTTTAGTTAAAGTGAGAGTAACTTGGTGAGTTAGAGGGAAGTGGAGGGGGTGAAAGATAAAGGGAGGAAGAGGGAGCACTGTTGGAGCTAGAAACATATCTGTGTATGTGACCAATAAATTCTGATTTTTTTAATTAGCCAATTTTCAATCCTGTGGACTTCAAGTGAATTCCTATCGTTCCTCCTATGTTATCATGCAACTGTTTATGACAATACATTACATATATCATAACCCACTGGGCGTAGACGTCAATTCAACTTCAATTCCATGTTGGTTCAACGTAGTTTCATTGAAATGACGTTGAATCAATGTTGTTTCCACCAGTAGGTGCCCAGTGGGAATTACTTACTTTGAAAGCCACGTTTTACCCTAACAGTGGTGTTAGGAACCTCCTGCTTTACAGGCCAGCAAATCTCATTATGCTGGCTTGCAGAGGGATGTGTAATTCTCACTCTTAGAGTTAATTTAACACCCTGAATCAACACTAGAAATGCTACACTGAAGGAAAAATAAACACTAGCCAATTTGCTGTGTTTGTAAACATACAGTAATGAGGGACGTAAATTAAATCCAGAACTACCTGATGGGATCTGAAGCCTTCATGTGATTCTTCTTAATGACGTCCTCTGATAACCTGCGCCACCAAAACACCAAGGGCCATTTGAACACCCCTCTTTGGAAGTTGTCAACCAACGCATAGCTGTAAACAGAATATCATTAAACAAATATTACATTACTGGATTAACAATGCGTGAGGGAATGAAATGCGCGAAACTCAAGATAGCGCCGACAAATCACATATATCAACAACATCCAGTAAACAGGATGTTGCATCAAACCTGGCTGGATAAAAATAAGTTGATACAATTCTGGTCGTCTGGGTTACCTGTATACATTGCTGTGAAAAGTAAGTCCAACATGAACCCTAGAAGTCAGAAGGCCGTTGACTCAAATATTCAGAAAATGTATCAGATGGATAGCTGTGAATGTAATATTTCTAATGATGTAGGATTTGTAGGTAACACACAAAGCTTCCATTGCTGCAATGTTATCACACATTTTGCAACTCTAGGGACATAGTCAGATAAGTAAGCAGTGTCCGAGCCAGAACGGCCCAGTCTAGGTAAATAAAGAGACATTGTGCCCCCAGATGATACTGACAGACCAAATTTGGGGGTCTAACGCCTAGACAATAAGGTTGAATAATAACTCTGAAATTAGAGCTGGGGCAATAAACCAAAATGTAACACCGATCTAAATAATCACTTCTTGAGAAAATGTTACTGATAATTCCGATAAAGTAGCCTACACTAGAGAAATATGAAGTTTGAAATGAAATAAGTACGCTAATATGGGAGATTGCTAACAGGACAATTGATAGCTACAAACTTCTAAAGAAGTAAATTAGTTTTAAGTGTAATGTAATTATTTTTTTTAAATAAAAAAATAAATAAAAAAAGCAACTGATGCACATTAATGTTTGATATTTATTGTTCAATTCATCGTGATAATTCAGTCAATTTACAGTGGGGCAAAAAAGTATTCAGTCAGTCACCAATTGTGCAAGTTCTCCCACTTAAAAAGATGAGAGGCCTGTATTTTTATCATAGGTACACTTCAACTATGACAGACAAAATGAGAAAGAAAAAAAAAAAAAAGAAAATTACATTGTAGGATTTTTTATGAATTTATTTGCAAATTATGGTGGAAAATAAGTACAGTGCCTTGCGAAAGTATTCGGCCCCCTTGAACTTTGCGAACTTTTGCCACATTTCAGGCTTCAAACATAAAGATATAAAACTGTATTTTTTTTGTGAAGAATCAACAAGTGGGACACAATCATGAAGTGGAATGACATTTATTGGATATTTCAAACTTTTTTAACAAATCAAAAACTGAAAAATTGGGCGTGCAAAATTATTCAGCCCCTTTACTTTCAGTGCAGCAAACTCTCTCCAGAAGTTCAGTGAGGATCTCTGAATGATCCAATGTTGACCTAAATGACTAATGATGATAAATACAATCCACCTGTGTGTAATCAAGTCTCCGTATAAATGCACCTGCACTGTGATAGTCTCAGAGGTCCGTTAAAAGCGCAGAGAGCATCATGAAGAACAAGGAACACACCAGGCAGGTCCAAGATACTGTTGTGAAGAAGTTTAAAGCCAGATTTGGATACAAACAGATTTCCCAAGCTTTAAACATCCCAAGGAGCACTGTGCAAGCGATAATATTGAAATGGAAGGAGTATCAGACCACTGCAAATCTACCAAGACCTGGCCGTCCCTCTAAACTTTCAGCTCATACAAGGAGAAGACTGATCAGAGATGCAGCCAAGAGGCCCATGATCACTCTGGATGAACTGCAGAGATCTACAGCTGAGGTGGGAGACTCTGTCCATGGGACAACAATCAGTCGTATATTGCACAAATCTGGCCTTTATGGAAGAGTGGCAAGAAGAAAGCCATTTCTTAAAGATATCCATAAAAAGTGTTGTTTAAAGTTTGCCACAAGCCACCTGGGAGACACACCAAACATGTGGAAGAAGGTGCTCTGGTCAGATGAAACCAAAATTGAACTTTTTGGCAACAATGCAAGACGTTATGTTTGGCGTAAAAGCAACACAGCTCATCACCTTGAACACACCAGCCCCACTGTCAAACATGGTGGTGGCAGCATCATGGTTTGGGCCTGCTTTTCTTCAGCAGGGACAGGGAAGATGGTTAAAATTGATGGGAAGATGGATGGAGCCAAATACAGGACCATTCTGGAAGAAAACCTGATGGAGTCTGCAAAAGACCTGAGACTGGGACGGAGATTTGTCTTCCAACAAGACAATGATCCAAAACATAAAGCAAAATCTACAATGGAATGGTTCAAAAATAAACATATCCAGGTGTTAGAATGGCCAAGTCAAAGTCCAGACCTGAATCCAATCGAGAATCTGTGGAAAGAACTGAAAACTGCTGTTCACAAATGCTCTCCATCCAACCTCACTGAGCTCGAGCTGTTTTGCAAGGAGGAATGGGAAAAAATTCAGTCTCTCAATGTGCAAAACTGATAGACATACCCCAAGCGACTTACCCCAAGCGACTTACAGCTGTAATCGCAGCAAAAGGTGGCGCTACAAAGTATTAACTTAAGGGGGCTGAATAATTTTGCACGCCCAATTTTTCCGTTTTTGATTTGTTAAAAAAGTTTGAAATATCCAATAAAATGTCGTTCCACTTCATGATTGTGTCCCACTTGTTGTTGATTCTTCACAAAAAAATACAGTTTTATATCTTTATGTTTGAAGCCTGAAATGTGGCAAAAGGTCGCAAAGTTCAAGGGGGCCGAATACTTTCGCAAGGCACTGTATTTGGTCAATAACAAAAGTTTCTCAATACTTTGTTATATACCCTTTGTTGGCAATGACAGAGGTCAAATGTTTTCTGTAAGTCTTCACAAGGTTTTCACACACTGTTGCTGGTATTTTGGCCCATTCCTCCATGCAGATCTCCTCTAGAGCAGTGATGTTTTGGGGCTGTTGCTGGGCAACACGGACTTTCAACTCCCTCCAAAGGTTTTCTATGGGGTTGAGATCTTGAGACTGGCTAGGCCACTCCAGGACCTTGAAATGCTTCTTACGAAGCCACTCCTTCGTTGCCCGGGCGGTGTGTTTGGGATCATTGTCATGATGAAAGACCCAGCCACGTTTCATCTTCAATGCCCTTGCTGATGGAAGGAGATTTTCACTCAAAATCTCACGATACATGGCCCCATTCATTCTTTCCTCTACACGGATCAGTCATCCTGGTCCCTTTGCAGAAAAACAGCCCCAAAGCATGCTGTTTCCACCCCCATGCTTCACAGTAGGTATGGTGTTCTTTGGATGCAACTCAGCATTCTTTGTCCTCCAAACACAACGAGTTGGGTTTTACCAAAAAGTTATATTTTGGTTTCATCGGACCATATGACATTCTCCCAATCTTCTACTGGATCATCCAAATGCTCTCTAGCAAACGTCAGACGGGCCTGGACATGTACTGGCTTAAGCAGGGGGACACGTCTGGCACTGCAGGATTTGAGTCCCTGGCGGCGTAGTGTGTTACTGATGGTAGGCTTTGTTACTTTGGTCCCAGCTCTCTGCAGGTCATTCACTAGGTCCCCCCGTGTGGTTCTGGGATTTTTGCTCACTGTTCTTGTGATCATTTTGACCCCACGGGGTGAGATCTTGCGTGGAGCCCCAGATCGAGGGAGATTATCAGTGGTCTTGTATGTCTTCCATTTCCTAATAATTGTCCCACAGTTGATTTCTTCAAACCAAGCTGCTTACCTATTGCAGATTCAGTCTTCCCAGCCTGGTGCAGGTCTACAATTTTGTTTCTGGTGTCATTTGACAGCTCTTTGGTCTTGGCCATAGTGGAGTTTGGAGTGTGACTGTTTGAGGTTGTGGACAGGTGTCTTTTATACTGATAACAAGTTCAAACAGGTACCATTAATACAGGTAACGAGTGGAGGACAGAGGAGCCTCTTAAAGAAGAAGTTACAGGTCTGTGAGAGCCAGAAATCTTGCTTGTTTGTAGGTGACCAAATACTTATTTTCCACCATAATTTGAAAATAAATGAATTTAAAAAATCCTACAATGTGATTTTCTGATTTTTTTTTCTCCTCATTTTGTCTGTCATAGTTGAAGTGTACCTATGATGAAAATTACAGGCCTCTCATCTTTTTAAGTGGGAGAACTTGCACAATTGGTGGCTGACTAAATACTTTTTTGCCCCACTGTATATGATAAAATCACTTAGTGTATTAAAGTAGTCAGAGTTTAGTATTTGGTCCCACAGTCCTTGCATAATGACTTTGCCCCACTTGTATTGTGATATGGATTTTTTTTCCATATAGCCCAGCTCTAATAAGGGGCGCACCAAATGGTATCCTAGTCCTTACATAATGCACTACTTTTGACCTGGGCCCATAGTGCAAATTTATACAAAATAAATAACAGATATACCTTATCTACATACAGTACCGGTCACATGTTTTAGAACACCTATTCATTCAAGGGTTTTTCTTTATTTTTACTATTTTCTACATTGTAGATTAATAGTGAAGAAATCAAAAGTTTGAAATAACACTTCTCAAGCCAAAGGGTGGCTATATATAAAATATATTTTGATTTGTTTAACACCTTCTGGGTTACTACATGATTCCCTGTGTTATTTCATAGTTTTGATGTCTTCACTATTATTCTACAATTGAGAAAATAATACAAATTTAATAAAAACCCTTGAATGAGTGGGTGTTCTAGCACTTTTGACCGGTAGTGTAAGTATTCAGACCCGTTTCTGAGAGACTCAAAAATGAGCTCAGGTGTATCTCGTTTCCATTGATCATCCTTGAGATGTTTCTACAACTTGATTGAAGTCCACCTGTGGTATATTCAATTGATTGGACATGATTTGGAAAGGCACACACACACCTGTCTATATAAAGTCAAATGGGTCTGAATACTTTCCAAATGGACAGTATACAGGAAATGTGCCATTTGAGACACAAGCATTTAGTATTATGGTAATGATACATTACCTCATGTCCTTGTCACTGATGACGTCAATGACTGGGCAGGCCACTTTCCTCCTGTCTATGTACACTCTCTCCAGCAGAGGTTCCAACCAGCCCACGTTGCATTCAATATGCGAGTCAAGAAAAGTCAAAACATCACCTGAAGGGAAATGCAAACAAACCACTGAAGACAAACAAACCCTTGACTGCCTCATGTACAGGAGGACAAGACTGAGATTTCTTTGCATTGAATATTTAGTTTAAACAGCATACAATGTAAGCGAGAGTGGTCATATGATATAGCAGGATGTGGTTGGTTACCTTTGGCAATGGCGGCTCCTGCCAGCCTAGCTCGGATCAGGCCCTGCCTCTCCTTCAGACGTACGATCCGCACTTTGGGAAACTGGGACATGTACACATCCAGGTGGTTCTTGAGATATTCTGAAAGAGTAGATGAGAGCGAGTGTGTTTAGGGCACCGAGTTCAGTCTGACTATGTGACCTGCCCAAGAAAAACTCCAGGCCCTATTTATAAAGCTATCGTTGCTGTCTGAAGATCTCCAAATCTGTAACTTTACAGTATATTGCAAAAAAAATGCCATATTCTACAATTAAGAATATACATTTACAAAACTTCAGTAGCTAGGTTGAACACATTTTCTTGGTCCTAGAGTCATGAAATTGTCTTCAGTTGGGCCCAGAATTTCCCTGGACACAACAGACGGCAGGGAAAAACTCTGAACCCATCCTCTACTGTTTACCAGGGAAGCTCCTCCTCCCTCTTACCTTTGGAACTAAAGTCATCCACCAGGATGATCTCTTTGAGAAGGTGTGGTGGAGAGCGATTGAGGACACTGTGGACGGACCGGAGCAAAGTGGACCATACCTCATCCACAAAGCAGAAGATCACACTGGTGGTGGGCAAGTCATCATGGACCACACTCTCAGAACACCTGGAGAACAACACAACACAGTAACAAGAGAGGTTACCTAATGCTAACTGTACTATATCACTATATGGGTGTCTGTATGAGGAATACAAGTGTGGGAATACGTGAGTATGCATGATGTGGTCAAGGCCAGAGTGTGACTCACGTATGCGGTCTGGTGTCTGGGATGGCTCGGTCCACAGGGATCTGGTCACTCAGGTACACGTTGAAATGGCCTTCATTCCACCGGTTCCTCACCTCCTGCTCTTTGTCACTGGGCACCATGGCTGCTTTCCCAAATTGCCCAATTGCGTCGGCATCTCTGGGGGCTTCGGTCATGTCTAATGCCAGCACTTTGTGAACGCCTGTGGAGTTTGTGGGAACTCCTGGTTGACGTTTAAACTTTGCTCTAGGAAGTACGGTCTCCTTTAAGACATACGGCTTACCTTTATCAACGGCATTGATCCGTTTGTCCTTAATATTGACGACCACCTCCTTTCCTTTCAGTACATCCTTTTTGACAGATTTAACTGTGTGGTCCACGGCAACTTTGTATTTTATAAAACTTTCTTGTATGCCAGGCTCCAGTGGATCTCGGACTCTCTCATTCTTCTTTTGGTCCATTTTTGCTTTGGCTTTTTGCATTAGGCCTATATTTTTCTCTGCTTTCTCTGTCTTTTTTGAGGTCAATGTTTCCACATGTTTTCCTTCTTGAACACCAGGTGGCACTTTGGTGAAGTTCGAAACCACCGCCACTTTCTTATCCTCGGACTTCACCACATTTAGCATCAAGTCCATTGCCTTTTTTGACAGGTCTTTGACAGGCAAAGGATCTTTGACGGGCGTTTTCGTATTCAAAGGCACACTCAACTGTCCTGTGACATGATTCACTGTTTCGATTTGGTTAGGCTTAAAAATGACATAATTTCCTTGTTCTGACTTTGGTTGGGCATTCCCCCCTTGTTGCTCATGTGAATTGACTTTGTCCTTCAACTGCGGGTCCTTTTTGGCAGCAGGTCCTCGCTTTCTGCCCACTTCATGGCCTTTCTTTTCATTCTGGAGTGGACCTTTAGTACCTGCCTCGTCCAGGTCTAAGTCTAACTGTGTACGCTCCGTGGCCTGCGGTGTGACAGTCAGCCTTTCCTTCACTACGCTTTCTTTCAGAAGTTGGCTGTTAACATCATTCATTGACAGGCGAAGTGCTACCATATCAAACAGTAGCCAAATGACAGATGCAATGAAAACAAATGCAAGTGCCCTCCCACTACCCCTAAAGTATTTCCTTACAGCCTTCATTTTTAGTACGTCTGGATATACTAGGTCACAGTATCTTATTAATGCATGCACGAGTCATACTTCTCCCCCTCCCCGTTCAACTTCTCTTTACTTTGGGGTAGTTTTAGTAGGCTATTGCCTGCGTGGCATTCCACGCGGTTTTGGCCAAACAACGGTTTGTTGAACTATTGTGAATTTTGTAGCGAAACGCAACAATGTATCAATAAAACTTACCTCCGCGTTGCCCACTATTATGGAAGTACACAGGCAATTATCTTGCAATTTGTTGTTCACTTACTTGCCCTCACCTAATGTCTTTGAATGAGAAAGGAAAATATCATATTCCCTTGAGGAGAATGCAAAACCACAACATCCATTTGAGTTCTTTGACACATTTGCGCCTTGTTCTGTCGTGGAGGTAGCGCCCATCAACGACATATTTCAACGTTGAGAGCACACACAGTGACTGGATAGACAGCTTCATTTTATGCAAACCGTTTTAGGGTACGTCGAAGGTGGCGTGAAAGTGGATGTGGCCTGTCTAATGTAAACAAAATAAGGCATGATGCGTCGCACAGTGAGTGTAGGCCTGAACAAAAACAGATTTTTTTTCTTTTTTTCTTTCCCCCGACAGTTTTTTGGGGTCAGTAATGGACCTTTGCGCATCCGTTTTTTTAACTTTGAAATTATAGCAAAGTGTGACGTGTCAATATGGTGATAATAGGGTAAATCAAGCATAACCGGTGTAACCAGTACAGGTGTGTCGCTTACTTTGGTGTCTGCAATGCGTACATTCACAATTTAAGTAACTCAGTGACTCACTCACTCACTCACTCACACACACACACACACACACACACACACACACACACACACACACACATACACACACACACACACACACACACACACACACACACACACACACACACACACACACACACACACACACACACACACACACATACACACACACGAGCGTCATAAAAGCTGTGTTGCAATAGCCATTAGCCAGTGATTAAGAGAGGACACAACAGGTTTTCACTTCATCAGCAGTCATCTCTTGGGAGCCCTGTTGGCTCCATCCAGACCATTAAGTGCCCCCCAACACTTAGAGAGAGCGAGAGCGGGAGGCAGGCAGGCGGGGTGGATGTTGTGTTGTCTCTCCTGGTGGCTGCCCTTAGCCACAGTACATGGGCTTTCATTAGTGGCTTGGCTAAATGATTGGCCTCAGGAAAGCCCTGAAGCCTCACAATGCATGTGTCAGTTTATATATCCTATTCATTGGACAAGTTATTCATGTATTCATTATCATTTATCTATTGTGGCACCCACAAACATGCAACGCTTATTGAATGGATAGATCAGCTTTTTGGTTTAAGGTGAATAAATCTACATCATATGTTGTGTTTTAGGGATAGGTACTGAATTCTCAATATGCTGTACATTGTCCTTGTTTACCGGTAGCCATTTTCTTTTGAAATTGAGAGGGATTATGAAAAAAACATGACTGACAATTGAAGCTCTTAATTTGACACGGGCATGTGTAAAATGGACAACATGTAGTTGTAGGATATCTTTAGGACATGCTAATCAGACCTTGGAATTAAAATGACAACATTCGGTCTCTGTCATTTACATAAGAGGTCATGTTTTGCTAATATGTCTCTCGTTGGAACCGACAGCCAGCAAGAATGGTGGTTAAGTCTGACCCACTGACATTTTCAGCTCCAAATTATGCACAATGTGTGAATTAAATTAATTACGGAATTCATTAAGAAATATGGCTGGCGGAAATGAGTGTAATATTTAGTTATGTGATGTAATTTTCTTTAATTCTTAAAGCTAATTTGTTTCATAACAGTTCCTGCGGTAGTTTCTCCCAGTGTTAACTATGATGTATGTCATTTGTTAGCCATTGAATTAATTACAATTAGATTTGCTGAATGTACAGCTTGTTTTGACAGATGGTACCCATCAGGGAGACCTTTGCACAATTAATTTGAAATCAATTACTTCCCTTTTTTCTTTTTGTAACATATTTTCCATTTGTGTGAAAAATATCCATGGCACATGCATCAACTGGGTTTTTACTTCAGCTTAATTTAATGGTCTATTATCTACAATTCCCCTAACAATGTACAAGTCAGATAAACGAGCCAGACTCAATTAAAGTTTTCAGTTTATCTCTTAACTAAGCACTGATAGTTCACTCAATGGCTGTAAACTCAATATATTGTAAATCTCCTGCATACTATGTTTACACATACAGAGGTTGTCTAGCTTTAATCAGCAATTAAGCATTTCATATAATATAGCAATATAGTCCTGCTACTCAATTGTCATGGAGCATCCCTAGATCTCTAGTCCATCAAATCTCTGTAAGGGACACTATATCTGCGTCTCAAATGGCATCCCATTCCCTTTGCAGCACACTAGATTTGACCAGGGCACATAGGGCTCTGGTCAAAAGTAGTGCACTATATAGGTAACAGGGTGCCGTTTGAGACACACCCTGTGTCATAGACCCTCTCATCTATGAACATCTCAATCACCAAAGGTACCGTATAGGCCTTCATAATGATGAAACTAGGCCTTCAACCAGGTAGAATATTGTCTGCCATATCATTCACAAGACAAGGGTCCACTACATATGATATATAGTTTGCTCCCCAGGGGATATTTAATTCCCACTTAATTTGTCTCATTAATTTGCTATTCAGTATCATTGTATTTGTTTCCCCCAAAACAGTATCATTGGTTTGAATGATATTTCAAACCAATATGTTTTCTGGTACTCCATCTCACAGATTCTTGATATTAACCAATGTCTTGCCTGCATCTAGTATTTGTTACCTTACTGAATTCTAATGGTTCTATTATGAGATGTTTACTATAGTATAGTATAGTATAGTAGTATACTGCTCACAGTGCTGTAGTGTAGAGTACCTAGGAATGTATTTGCTTGTTCTGAAGTTCCATCTCCATTCACACCACAAGATGGAGCTTTTGTTCTCTTCATGTTCTTTCCTTTGGTCTAGTAGTCCAAAATCAAACCCCTACCATTCATGGGAAATTTCCTAAGATTGAAAGAGAATAAGTTCCAAACATGATTTGATACATTTAAAGCATAATCTCATTGTTACCCACAGAAATACAAAAAAAAATAATATTTTCTTCAAATAGATCTGTCTCATTCTCTCATCTCAGTCATTTCTCTTGATGTGAATAGTTTGACTCATTTCATAATCTGGAATAGAATAGTCCAAAAATATGCGTTATCATTATGCTTCAATTAAGATGTCGTTAAAGATCAGATAGGATATGCTGTCAGGGGTGAAACAATGAAATGAATTCTTATTGATTCACTCTTTTTCTTCCGTCTCTTTTTCATTTCTTCTCAGCGTTTGTGGGGACAGAACAGCACAGGGAACATCGCTGCATTCTACCCAGGTAGAGTTGAGCAACTTGTCAGTCATGTTTCTTTAAAAAAAATATTCGTTTGGAATATTTGGTTGCCTTCTTTCAAAGATTAGTTGTAACTATACAAGATAGGTCAATTATGAGGATGAACTTTATTAACAGACACTATGGGGTTTGTCACATAACAATAGGCATTTACCACTCTTAGGGTCGGCTTCCCAACACCGATAAAGCCTAATCCTAGACTTAGAAGCATTTTCAATGAAGATTCTCTACTGAGGATGCTTTGTAGTCCATGACTAGATTTACTCTGTGTCTGGGAAACCACACCATAGAGGTTGAATGTCTTGTTGACTCTCTACCAGAACTTTATGAACACCAAGCATGACCCATGGATGTGTATATGAGGATGAGAGGGCAACATAATTATTCTGCATCGGTGAACAAAACCTCACGCACATCATCCAGCAAGAAGGAAGCAAGGAGCATAAACACCATGGTCAAATCCATATCCTTTAACCAGTTGATATGAAGGTGATACAGATTTGGCTCCCACTGGACGTGAGTTAATGTGTGACATAAAAAAATAACTACATCATTTGTCTCAATCCAGTGGGCTGACTTGGCATGGGCAGCGAGTCCTAAATGTCAGGCTGTAATGAGTTCTGGCCAAAGGTACACAGTTAGGAGATGGAGCCCGCTGGCACCTGGGATGACACTGGCCAGGCAGCCACATACCCCTCAGCCATTTGGACTACACATGCATCCAAATAAAGTTTTAGTCAATTCTATTATGATTTCGGGGTCTGGCTTTGGTTAAGTTTATTTGAACATCTTGGTACATATGCAGAAACACATAGAGTGTTATGTCATGCGATATAAAACGCAGGTGAAAATATATGATCTGCTTGAATATATGGACAGTGCACCATCAATACTGCTATTAATGATGTGTGTCGTATAAGGTTGCGTAGACTGGGTTTCCATCAGTGAGAGAGTTAATTGAAGGTACACATTGTGCGGGATTCACTTTTACGTAAATCCGGCACTGATGTCAATTAGAGATTGGTTCTAGTCCGTGATCACACAACAACGTTTTCAAAAATGTCACAAAGTCACAGTACTTTAGAAATGAACGCGGGCCGATCTGGTTTTGAGGAACTTGACTCTTTCTGTTACATTTCTACCAGACCTATTGGCAAACACGCTTCTTTATTATCTCACAATGGCAAAGAAGACGAGGGAACATTGTATCTAAATGAGCTTTTTCTATTTCCCGGTAAATGAAATCAATTCTATCCTTTATGTTACTTTTCATCTGCCTTTTGTCTTGCTGCGGAATCTTCTCTCTTTCTCCCTCGTTCATCTGTTTTGCCCTTTCCTTGATCTGATAGCATTAAACATATAATTAAGTCATAAAGGAGGGAACTGATGAGTGTAGCAGATGGTAATTGCGTCCTACATTTGAATGAAATGATATGCATTGCTACAATTTACAGCCTTCACCTCATATTTTATTCAGCAACCTTTTATCTCTTTTCCTGCAGAATTATTCTGCAATACATTTAGACATCTTATCAATAGCTGGAGTGATAGTGGGAGAAACCTGGGCAAAAAAAACTGAGCCTCCCACATTTTACACTGTTTAAAATGAATTTCCATAATAAAAGACTTATCAGCCGTGCTCTATCACAGTGGAGGGGCGGATAGTCTTATTTCTAGAAGTCTCCCTTTCGTTTGTGGACAAGCTGTCATTCTTCTCATGGTATTCAGAGGAAATGCCCAAAACTGAAAATAGTTTCAGGTTGTCTTCAGGCAAGCCTTCTTTAACACGAGACACTGGAGGTGAAAGGGTTTCATTTCCATGGACCTAGACAGTCATAAAGGGGTTACAGTCAGTATCGAGAACATTGGACTTATTCCAAAGGGTTGAATAATTAGACCCGCTGCTCTTCTCAAGCACCAGGAAATGCACCTTCTACGCTGTCACGTCAACTAAACGTGTCATTTCCTGTGGTATAGTCTGTATCTCTGTTTACGGTATCTGGATCTGTCTTTAAGCTCATTCAGGCATTTAAGGTCATGATCACAAAGACTAGCCTAATGGAATTTCATAAGAATGTCAACTGAATCGTGTTTTTTACTCTATGAATTTCCTCTTCAACCTCTGAGTTTTACTAGTACTGTATGAATGACTTTGATACTTCTGATATTTGGGTTAATGGCTTCTGTTTGTTTAGAAGGGAAGGGAATGAATGCATTTCTGGGCCGTGAGCCATGGTTGTACTGAAAGGGGGGCTGGGGAACACCCAATAGTTGAGAAGGCTGCTTTAGTGGGGTTACAGTACGACATCACGCTTCTCCCTGTCTGGTCAGTGTAATAGACCTGGCAGTGGTTCTACTCTAGCAGTTCAGGATGTTAGTATTGAAATAATGAAATGGAAAACCTGTTAGTGACAGGAATTATGGGGAGCAGCTGTCCCCCCCCCCCCCCCCCCCCCTCCTATTTTGGAGAAACCAAAACCTGTCCTGCCTTGTGCCTTTCCCACAACTGTGCCCGTAGTCATCCCGTTGGTCCATGAAGTAGTGCACAAATGGGAGTTGTGGTCCGAAGCTTACATCTATGTAATCCATCTCTGACAAAGGCCTGTGAAGGATGTAAACTTTCTTCTGAAAACTTTTTTTTCTTGAAGCTCTGTGAGGATGAGCTGGTTGTTTGTGCCGTTTGACATGCTTTCCTCCTGCTAGTCCCCTGTGAAGTGCTGGACTCCGCTGATATTTGAGAACTGGTAGCTGGTGCGATATAGGTTTAATTCTCATGTTACCCCCAACCTGCCAAGCACAGCAGCATGCCAGCTGGAAGGCTTACACAGGGGGGGGGGGGGAGTTAGATATTAGCAGGGGCAAAAAGAGACAAACAAATACAAGTGTCTGCTAGCAGACCTTGGAGGTGCCACAAAGCTCGATCCTGTATCTTACCTCAGGCACTTAACGTTTAGTCACGATACAGGTCCATTACCTTTTAAGTACAAGTGCTTAGGTTTGGTCTACTGTTTTTACAGGCCTTTGGCTGCATAGAGAATCTATCCTGGGTGACCCGGCTGTATTTATTGATGCCTCTTGAGTTTCCACTTGCTGGTAATAGACTGAAGAAGAAAAAAAACAGATAATGTGTTTGATCGATCAGCGTGAACAAATTTAATTTGTTGGGATCAATAACAGTTTACAGTTGACAGAGCCAAAGAACGACGTTTATTTGAGCTTTTTGATTGAAGGTGTCTCACTTACAGAGAGGCGGCTATGTGAAGCAATCCTGGCTGTGGTTTGTGTACCAGACAGGGACCCCTCTGCTGTGTTATTGCCAGCAATCTGTATTTAAAACTAATATCAGTGTGTGCTGCATCGCCGCGGGCGAAAGGCGCCAAACCAATCTGATATATGTGTTTCTTTTGGGTTCCTTGTGATGTGAATTAGAATGTGAAAAATAACAATTCCCCCACATTCCCCTCACTGGCTATCCATTTTTCCGTTTGAGGGTAGTGATTAGATTTTGTGAGCAAAATAATGATTTGTACGATGTTGCCAATGTGGCCAAAGCATAATAGAAAAGTGATGTGGAACAAAAAGGAAAGGAAATGAACTGACGTGCCCGGAGAAACATGGGTCCCGTGCTCAACCTGCTCCGTGTTTCTGCATTTCATGATCACGCTCTGTGAAACGCCCTGAAGACATGAGAGCCCTTGCTCTGTGTCATACGGTCATCAGCCACCCCTTTACCTTCAGCACAGAGACCAAACAGCATGAGATGGAAAGTCTACATGGATAAACATTTACAGTGGGAGGTAATGCTCCGGGCAAATGCAATTCAGAGGGAATGTACTGTGTATTAACCTGTATTATGGCACCAGCACTCTGTACTATATCTGTTTCATTATTACCAGCTAAATGTGGTACTGTACAATACTTAGCCCACCACAGCGTGAGAGTGCTGTGCTTGCAAGTGGGCATTCCATTAATGGTATATTATAGGCTACCACATTAACGTGAAAATAACGTTGCACTCAATACTTATTCAAACCTGCTCATAACATTGTCTGATGTAAGCAAATCCAACCAGAACCTAATGTCTAAAGTGTAAAAACTGGCACCATGTATCGTCTGTATCAGTGTGATTGCATGGGTTGGTTTTATTCGGAGGGAAAGACTAGAACATGTATGGAGGACATTGCGAAACAGATTGCTGGTCCTCGTGTCTTGTGTTTGGCACAGGTTAGGGAAAGGCCTGCGATGCATATTGTTTGTGTTCATTTGAATAAGGACAAATGTCAGATTTCCATGGCTGCAGGCAGCGTGCATGTTAGATGATCAACTCTTTTGGGCTCCTGGATGTGGGGTCATCAGTACTCTTTCCAGGTCAGTGTCACTGCATGGCGGATTGGGGCCATAATTGACCTTTTGACAGAGCGCAGGGAGACAGCCCTTCTCCCAGGGCAGGAATAATCACGTTAGATTTTCTGGGAGCCGTGCTCATCCAAGGTAATCAAAATGTTTTGTCACAGATTGGGTTGAAAATAAGAACGATTTCAAAAATAATTTTGAATTTCTTACCCGGATGTATTATAACACAAGCTCGGTTTCTATGTTATAAGTGTATCCTTCAGCCGCTATTGGTCTGTAAGGAACAGAATGTTTGATATTTCATGTGTAGAGCAGGGGAGCATGCCATGTTCAAAGTCAAATACCTGTGTTCAAGTTACAGAACGTCATCTATTTTCGCACGCTGTCTCAATGTCTTGTCTGTATCGTTTTGTACTCGTATGTTACTGCATATTTTCCCATTATCACACATGCATTTATAAGAGTATGTGAAATGAGTCATTACTTCAGCAGTGAAACAAGTCACATCAGTTGTGGGTGTACTGTGAGACTGGAGAAAGAGAGAGAAAGGTTGAATACAGCCCATCTCCCAAAACCCCAGGGTTCCCCCAGAGCTCCTTCCGGGTCAGCTTCTCCACACAAGCGTGCTTTTCACCCTTCACTGTGCTTGTTATTCCTCAAATCTTGGCACCCACAGCCAAGTCTCTGTGGTAATAGCCTCAAACAGGAAGTTAGTCACACCATGTAGTACATGGCATGTACTGTACTTAGGCTTTTCTCCTCCACCACCCTTCTTTTTCTTGCTTTAAAAAAGAAAATCCTTCCTTGAGGTCCATCCATTATTCTTGTTCTTCTTCTGCTCCTTCTACTTCTTCTTCTCACCCTCCTCTTCCTCCCACGGAACATTTCCATGGGCTATGCCGCTGAATGCCTGCATATTGTTAGACAAATGTACCCTTTTTTGCATTTTCATTCATCGCCGTTGTTGGTTTACAGGCGAACACAATTTGTTGTTCAAGAAACGACTTCCGGTTTGCTTTAGTCACAAAAGAGTCGGGGGCACAAGGTGTTAAAATGTAGATCACATACAATTTGCATGAGGGAGAATGTGCTTCCTGGCATAATTTTTTGGTTTCTTCAAAGTGTTTACAAGAAGAAGAAAAAAAGAACAGGCAGCTCAGAACACCACAGACCTAGCCATTGAGAAAAGGGTATCACATTATTAATTAAAATACGAGTCGCCCTGTAGCCCATGGGTATACATTGTAGCACACTTGATTGAATCAGGTAGTGGCAGCCTAGGCTTTTTGTATTTTGCGCTTGAAGGGAGGAGAGAAATTTGAGCTTAGCTGTATTACTTCAAATGAGAAAAAAAAAATGTTTTCAGAAAAGCATTGTAAGCGGTCATGTGAAGTAGCAGAGTTAAAACGCTGTTGGATTCTCCGTCAGGAATCAGATTCGTCCCATGGATGTACATCCCATTTCACTTTATTTACAGTTGTAGGATTGTCGACTAGAATTGTATGTCATGTAGGGATTTATACAATCCCATTGCTGCGGTTTTGCCCTATGGTCTATTCCTTAACTGCTAACCTTATAGTGTGCTTTGGTATTATCATTGTTCTGGCCACTGATTTTATGAGACAATAGATCTTGAGCTATCTATTTATTATTGATACGATTTTTTAAATGAACTGGAAAATATTGTACATTGCAAATGTGCCTCTATTGCATATTTTCAATCAGAGGGGGTGAGACTGCAGAGGGAGCTGTTGTATCTGGGCTACAGTCAGTTTTAACATCCCCTGCCGGTCACTACACTGCATACTGGCTCTGACCTCACACTCACACTCAAAGTTTTGCTTTCACTGGTCTTTTGAAATCGCTGAGCTTGAACACTAATCCAAATTTTGAGGATTAGCTCTTGACCACTTTGAGTGAGTAGCATGTACCCACCCTACCCACCCTACTAATTCTGTGTATCATTTGTACAGGGCAGGTGAAGATTTTCGAAAACATTCTCAACCTTTTATTTATCGGTATTCACATGCTTTCAGACCCTCAGTTTTCTCGTTGCCATACTTGTAGCCTTCTCATAAACGTTGGCTTTGACTCGGGGAAGAGGGGAGCTGTTTCCCTGTCTCCACTCCCCCAGCTCATTATTGCCCATACTTTATGTCATAAAAAGGGGACAGAAGAAACTCTATTAGTCTCCCTTCATCCTCATTAAAGCGCTGTCCCACAGAGGTGTGCATATGTAATGTTCCAATACGGACTGTGACAGGACGAAGGTGCTTCTAATGGTTTTAATGCTGGGGAGGGAGAGGTAATAGAACACAATACTGGACAAAGGTGTCCGTAATGAGCCCGCTATGCGTCCTGTGTCTCCTAAATCTCTCCCGATGCTGCCGTCACAGGGGTGCGACTAGTGAGAGAGGGAGGAGGGTATCTTCAACATTCTTTCTTTGGTTGTTCTTTCTTTCATTTGTTTGTTCTTTCTTTCTCTTTTATTTCTACATGCTGTTTACAAACCATACTGCATACAATTTCAAGCATACTGTTTGGTAAAACAAATACGGTAGGCAAGAAATATCCATATACTGTACTAGGCTCCACCATCCTGACAATGTGTCATCTCCTGTTTAATTGCGTTGATCCCTGCCAGAGGCATCACGCCCATAAGAGGCACAGGGGGACGTGCCCCCTCAGATTTGTCCTGTAAAATAAAACATGTTTGTTGTTGTTGTTTCTCTGTGATGCTACTAGCCACCTAGCAATTTTGTGAAGTAGGCTTCAGCTAGCCCAGATAGGTTGCAAATCTCCCAACCTCATAACGAGATACAAAGAAGCCATTTCAGGCTACCAATCAAGTTAGAGGAGCTAGCTTGTCTAACTATGTGTAACTGCCAAAATAAGGGAAACACTGATAGGGTGTTGGGCCACCGAGCCAGAACAGCTTCAATGCACCTTGGCATGGATTCTACAAGTGTATGGAACTCTATTGATGGGATGCGGCATCATTCATCCACGAGAAATTCCAACATTTGGTGTTTTGTTGACGGTGGTGGAAAACGCTGTCTCAGGCGCCACTCCAGAATCTCCCATAAGTGTTCAAATGGGTTGAGATCTGGTGACTGAAACTGCCATGGCATATGGCTTACATCGTTTTCATGTTCATCAAGCCATTCAGTGACCACTCATGCCCTGTGGATGGGGGCATTGGCATCCTATGGGGGAATATTCATGGTAGCCAAAACAATACATGACCCTAAGCATGATGGGATGTTAATTGCTTAATTAACTCAGCACCTGCTTTCAATATACTTTGTATCCCTCATTTACTCAAGTGTTTCCATTTTGGCAGTTAACAGTATCTTAGCTGGCATGCCTGCTGGCAAGGTTGACTTTAGAAAAGCAAGTAATAACTAAATGTACTGAATTAGACTCACGTTCCTTCTTTCACCCAGATTTTAGCAGAGATGCAGAGAAGCATATTAAGATTCTTAAAATAAAATAACCACCAGTCAGGCAGGAGGATGCAGACAGCTCAAGAGGTATGCTTATGCAGAGCAAATATATATATTTTTGTGTCACCTTTTCTCATTATCAGCTGATTATCAGTTGTTGTCAAACACGCCGTTCCTACAAGATGAAAATCAAATTAGCATAGCATCCTGGCATTTAAAGCATCCTCGATTTTCTAAATTTCACATACTATAAAATAAATATTTTCGCATACCTAAAATGTCTACTATTTAGAATGCAAGAATGGATATTCGGACACGGGCCTCTGTCTTTCTGAATTTAATTTATTTTGTTCCTTCATTTTTCTTTCTCCCATCCCTTCTCCTCTGATTCCCATTGACCTCTAGTCTAGGTCTGTTAGACATAGTCCAGGTCATAGCAGACGAACAGCTGAAATATCAAAGCCTGCCCAAGGCCTTTACATTTGCTCTTCTGCTCCAAGTAGTCGGAGTGGGGAGATCAGCCGAGGTAGTGACGAAGGGAGGGACGGTCTTCTTCTTCATGGCCTGTCCCCCCCCTCTATAGGGCTGAATTCAGACGCTCCATTTCTGC
The DNA here is from genome assembly GCF_057628025.1 of Oncorhynchus mykiss. NCBI lineage: Eukaryota > Metazoa > Chordata > Actinopteri > Salmoniformes > Salmonidae > Oncorhynchus > Oncorhynchus mykiss. Next base: position 58,835,894 of record NC_143024.1, on the reverse strand, counting down.
TGTCACAAGCAAATCGCAGGGTTAATTAGGTCTTAATCCACAGTAGCTATCAATACATAGAACGGCACATTCTCTAATGGGATTTAATTAATTGAAATAGTGTTCAGTCAGATAATATGCGAGCCGAAGGAAGCCCAGAGCTTAGGCACGGGCCTGGCCAATCCATTTGAAACAGATAAAAAAATGTTTTTTTTAAAGAATCCATCTGGAAAGAAAGGATCTGTCAGTGAAGATGCCCAATTGTGTGAGATCATGGCTGGCTGTTCAGCATGCGAGGTTCTGAAGTGTATCGAGAGGCACAGCTGAGTGACTGGAATAGTCTGTGTTGTATTGATAACTAGCAGCCTGTTTTAAAACCCTGGCAGAACAATGAAACCAAGGCCTGCTGTGCTCCGCTGAGTAACAATACCTGTTTTCACTAGAGGGTTCAAACGTAACGATGAAAAACAACAAAAACAACAACAAAAAAAGCGCTCTTTTCTTTTTATTCTGTCACGTTTGGATGGTCATATTTTGTAAAAATATATATATATATATATACATTCCCAAATGTTGTACCTGCTTAAAACTGTCAAGCCTGTATAGGCTACAGTGCCTTCAGAAAGTATTCATACCCCTTGACTTATTCCACATTTTGTTGTTACAGCCTGTATTTTAAATGTTTTTAAAAATGTATTGTATTTATTTTCTCACCCATCTACATACAATAGTGAAAACATGTTTTTAGATTTTTTTTTTGCAAATTTATTGAAAATGAAATACAGAAATATCTCATTTACGTAGGTACTCACACCCCTGAGTCAATACTTTGTAGAAGCACCTTTGGCAGCGATTACAGCTATGAGTATTTCTGGGTAAGTCACTAAGAGCTTTCCACACATGGATTGTGAAACATTTGCCCTTTTATTATTTTCAAAATTATTCAAGCTCTGTCAAATTGGTTGTTGATCATTGATAGACAACCATTTTCAGGTCTTGCCATAGATTTTCAAGTTGATTCAAGTCAAAACTGTAACTCGTCCACTCAGGAATAATCACTGTCCTCTTGGTAAGCAACCCCAGTGTAGATTTGGCCTTGTGTTTTAGGTCATTGTCCTGCTGAAAGGTGAATTCATCTCCCAGTATCTGGTGGAAACCAGACTGAACCCGTTTTTATTCTAGGATTTTGCCTGTGCTCAGCTCCATTCCAATTATTTTTATCCTGAAAAACTCCCCTGTCCTTAACAATTACAATAATACCCATAACATGATGCATAACATAACACTTTGTATTCAGGCCAAAAATATTTTACTCCTGAACTTATTTAGGCTTGCCATTAAAAAAGGGGTTGAATACATTTTGAGTCAAGACATTTCAGCTATTTCCTTTTTTATTAACTTGTAAAAATGCCTAAAAACATCATTCCACTTTGACATTATGGGGTATTGTGTATAGGCCGGTGACAAAAATCTAAATTGAATCAATTTTAAATTCAGACTATCACCACAAAATGTGAAAAAAAGCAAGGGGGTGTGAACACTTTCTGAAAGCACTGTATATAAGAATTGATAACCTAGACCTTAACAAACACCAAATAACAGTGTATAACAGGGATCGATCCCAAGACAATAGCAAAAGCTTTGAATAACAATATGAAAATCACATTGTGCTTGACAACACACTCAGGGCTCTCCTTCCCTCCTACCCTCCCTTCCTCCTTCACCCTCTGCCTCTCTCTAGCTGTGTGTGTGTTGTGTGGGGAAGGGGAAAGCAGCCGTAGCGTGGAGCAGAAGGAGACAGTAGCTCAGAGCAATGGTGGAGTGTAAGTTGTGTTGATGTGGATGGCCTCTGGTCAGGAGCCAGGGCCTGGCTGTAAAAAGGCTTGGTCTTTTGTGCGTCAGAGCCATGCTTGCCAGTCCCAGTCCTCCCTGTCGCTGGGGGTAGGGAAGCATTTACCCACCACATGCATTCATTCCAATGGCATGGTTTGATGTGGGGCTAAATGGCATTGTTACAACGCACCTCCGAGAAGTGTTGACAGGTCCATATGCTAATTTTAATGAATACAACAGGGCTGCGGTTTAATTTACCTTAACTCGGCCGCAGAATGTCTCTCTGTACCCAGACTAGCCAATATAATTGCAGCAAACTCAAATTAGCTCATTAGGAAATGTATTGAATTTACACGTTATTTCCAGTAGTTAAGCTGAATTATTTTCCCCGAGGACCCAATTACACACTCATTTGTCACTCAGGTATATGCTGTTCCGTTGACTTCCACAATGGCGAAACGGAAGCCACTGAATAATTTGTAAGAAAGATGTAGTACAGGCACATCTATTGACATTCATTTGTGTAGAAAAATGCCTAATAAAAGAACAGAAGATGAGAAAACCAATTTGCTTTTGTTCTCATATTCAGTTAGTTTGGTTTACACATACAGTAAGACGTTGTAATATCTGAACATATCTCTTTGTTTTGTTTCGTTATTATGTTTCTTTGTTCACAACCAAAATGTTTAGCGTTTTTGTAAAGCCTTAATCACGTGGCAGTTTGATTATCTGCGGCGATATAGCTAGTTTCACGTTGAAAGCCTGGTTGCGAGCCATTTTCAGGCAATGAAAAGGACAAAAAAAAGCAAAGAGAACAAAAAACACCACAACACAGAGCAGGAAACGTGAGTCATGGCTCAATATCAGTGATTATGCCGGCCTACTGGAGTCTGAAATGAAAGTGAACATTCATGGACTGAGTCACTTGTTGAACCATGTCATCCTGTGTCACAATGAGAAGATTGTTAAGAGGAGGGACATGGTGTGGAAACTATGTGAGAGAAAGGAGTGTCCAAAATTCACAAAATCTGTGTTCGTCCTGTTCGAAGATTGACCAATTTGCTGGAAAACAACTAGGAATTTTGGAGGGGTAAGCAGATGGGTATTCAGCCTCTTTCACTACTGTTTCACAAAGCTCTGCATATTCTTGTGGTAGATGACCTAAAATGACACTGGTCATTGGTTGTGTTCCAGTAGGCAAACTGAGCCACTGCTTCACTGACTTTTAATATAGTTCAGCATTTGATCTTGACATTTTGTTTGTTATGGTCCCTATCCGGACTGTGATTGGTTAGGCCATTTATCAGTCTGGAATGAGCTTACAATATCTTGGATCATGCATATTTATTATTTTATTTTGGGGTAAAATGATGCTTTTCATTCTCAAGCCACTTCAAGCCACTTTAGGCGACTTCACACGAGTTAACAAAGCAAACAAGTATGTCCTGCATCCATACAATGGTATGTGTATTTGCACGTCTGTGCGTGACCCTAACAATGTCATGTTAATATTGTAACATAATTAACAATATTAATATAATATCTTTATTTCTTGGCCCTAATAAAGAGCCTTCTAGGTAATAGATGTGCTGTAGGATGTGGCGGATGTCCTGGCCCATGGAGTGCCTATAGGGAACTGGGACCAGGCCCAGTCCAGTCTGCATGCTGAGGTCTAAACCTACATCCTCCTCTGCATTGGACTGTAAATGCCAGTGGCAGCTAGTGGCACACAAGTTACTCGTGCTTAACAAATGATTGGCCTACATGAACAAACAGCTTCAGCCAGAGTTACTTGCCACTTATGCTATATTGTACCATGTGGTACCATCAAGACCAGGCAAAATATAATTTATTTAGTGCTATAGACAGTAACGTAGTTTGTCAGTCTAGATTTGAACACAGGAACTGCTGTGCCCCTGTCCAGTAGAGTCCCGAGAGTAGGCAGAAACACCCCTCAAATTATGTTGTGGCCTTCTCAAAGATTTGGATCAGGAAAACGTAGACATTCTCAGTTCTACAGTAGGAGTCTAGAAGTGTTCAAATCACATTATATTTGTCACATGCACCGAATACAAGGTGTAGACCTTACTGTGAAATGCTTACTTACAAGCCCTTAACCAACAATGTAGTGTTATAAAACGATAGTTAAGAACATTTTTACTAAATAAACTAAAGTAAAACAAAGTTAGACAATAAATGTGCGGGGGTAAAGGTTAGTTGAGGTAACTTGTACATGTAGGACTGAAGTGACTATGCATAGATAATAAACAGCGAGTAGCAGCAGTGCAAAAACAAAGGGGGGGGGGTCAATGCAAATAGTCCGGGTAGCCATTTGATTAATTGTTCAGCTGTTTTATGGCTTGGTGTTAGAAGCTGTTAAGGAGCCTTTTGGGCCTGGACTTGGCGCTCAGGTACCGCTTGCAGTACGGTAGCAGAGAGTCTATGAGAGTCTATGACTTCGGTGACTGGAGTCGTTGACAATTTCTCAGGCCTTCCTCTGACACCGCCTAGTATAGAGGTCCTGGTTGGCAGGAAGCTTGGCTCCAGTGATGTACAGGGCACTGTTGACCTGGAGGTGTGTTTTGAAACTGCATTTGACAACATTTTTGCCCATATTTGTCACTCAACAAAACTGAAATGTTATTGTTTTTTTTCTCAGCATACTAATGTAATTACTTCTATGTTTGGCATTACCTACTTCCTGCTCGTGATCTGTCCTGTAGAGTCAACACAGGTTAGAATAGTAAAACGTTCAGTAAGTCTCAGAGATATAAACATGTTTTTGATCAACACATATACAGTTCATAGTCAGCGTCTCACACGTAGGACTCTGTTTGGAGAGATATGAATTATCAATGTCACCTTTGAGCTCCGAAAGCCCGCCCTGGTGTTCATAGTATCAAGCATAATGACATTCAGTGTAGCCCAGATCACATTTATGATAGTATATTTGATACAGTTGTAAACCAGCAAAGAATAAGCCTACCTAAGAGAATAAACCTTTTTTTTTCAGTTTAAACAAAATCTATTTTCCACTGTAAATCACTTGTCACTCTTTTGCAAATGTAACTGTTACAATCTGAAAGAGAAGAGGGGGAGAAAGAGAGAGAGAGAGTACAGATGATCTTTTCGACCATTTCCCAGGCACCGGTGCATGACAGAGACTGACAGGTCTTTCAGTTGACTGACAGGTGTCCTTTGAAATGCCGCTGAACCAGCTTCTGTTCAGACTGTTGAAATGCATATTTGGAGCTCTTATCATAAAGCCATGGATGGCCCAGATAGGTGCCGTTAACATTGCAAATGGCTCCGGAATTATTCATTGTCGGCGTGGCTGGGAAGAATAGGAGGGTGAAGTTTGATTATTCTGCTCACACAATGGCAGGGTACTTAATGATTCCTCTCCACCTTGGCAGCGCTGTGTGCCGACTTCAGGCAGCTAGCGACGGGTGACACAGGTCTGGCCAAGTGTTAGAGCAAGATCATACGTCCGGGCCCCATTTTAATTTCTAATACATTAATCTTTCCCGTGCAGATCCTCCATGAATATTCCGCGGCTCCTTGTTTGTCGGGGAGGCCTGTCTCGCTTTCATCTATTCGGGTGGTTTCATTCACTGTGAAAGGCGGCTAAATGGACCCGATCAGTCAGTGACAACTGTGGCACAATAGAGCCCAGTAACACGTCCCTTTTCTCCTTTCAGCCTTCTGATAGACAACACTGACACCTGGTCCTCGGGGACTCCCGCAGCCAAGTCACTGGGCCGCCGCTCCTTGAGAGACTTCCCTTACTTTATCGGCCCATAAAGGGTTGTCGCAGGTGAATGTATCAGCAGTGCTGGGTAGCTGCACCCCCCGAACTGCCCGGCGCCACTCCGGGTCAGGCCCGGCATCACAAATGGATTAAGGTGGCTTAAACGCTGTCATACAAGCAGGCTCAGCGCCTTGAACTTAAAAAAAAGTAAAACCATTGTCTTCATTCTCGTACGTTAATTAGCATTGTCTTAAGTTCATTATAGCAGGGCTCGTGTTGTTTCTAATGAGGCGGCATGGCCCACCTACAACGTCCTGGGCTTTGTAGCGTCTGACCTAACACTGCCTCTGTCTTAGCATTCCTGTTCACAGTGAAATGACACACACCGAGGAACGCTGCAACCTGCAGGAGTTTTCACAGTCTGCCTTTTGCACTCATTGATTTGGAAAGCACTGCATTTTTCTCAAGTTGTGTTATTAGGTCTGCATTGATTAATGGAACATGTGTTGTGTTGTTTGTGGCGTTATAGCTACTGAAGGATGTTCTCTAATACAGACTCTGTAGTGTTTGACTGTATTTGAAAAAGCTGTCTGCTACTCGGTGGCTTCCAAGTGTGGTAGGTAAGTTTCTTATCTTTTCTTGGGATATTTCAGGACAATGTGGTTGTGCTTAATCCAAATGAGGCTATCACTCATAGCACTCTGTTCTACGGTTAAATGAGGCTCACAGGAGCTTGTTGTATTCGGCGATGGCTCCACAGAATACTATAACTCAGCAGAGAGAACACCTTTACGGGTGGAACTTAAATGTGCAATGGCATGCAGTATATGGATATTACAAGTGTCAAACGTAGGGATGTAGATATGGTGACGTTCATAATTATAATTTCTGATTTGGACTCAAAAGCTCAAGAGCTCTACAGGGAGAGGCGAGGGGAGAGCACCGATATTTTAATGCAGAGGACAGCCCACTCCCTCAAGGAACATCTCAAGTGACATTGGCTGTTAGAGAATTGGGATTTATACTTCCTGTTTTCTATTAACATGGAGATGAATACAGGTGTTCTGTGTCGTAAAATGAGTTTAGCTCTCACAAATTGCAATTACAAGTGTTGAGGAGGGGAATTGATCTCCGTGCAGATTCCCAGGCAGCGAGAGTTGTGAAAATGAGAAAAATATCCGGAATTAAAATGGAACATAATCATGTATAATTCTGTCCTCTACCCCTTCAGCTCTGTTTGGCAGCCATACCTGTTTGTTATGGTGGAGGGGGGAAGCAGACTTGCACGCTTCGACACGCCAGTCAGCCACAGAAAATGCACAACAAATAAGCTGTGAAGCATCGTCCTCTTCAAGGGTGAAGACTTGGGAAGGGCTTCAAGCCCCAGGAAGTCATCCAAAATCCCCCAGTCTGTCTGTCCTCCTAAGGGGCTTGCGGGAGGCATTATGGCGATGGGGGTGGAGAGGCGCTCCATTCTGAATGTAGCAGCAAGGTGAGGTAAGGCTGGAGTACTAGGGCTGGGTGACAGCCTGGATGGGCTTACGCTGCTTGGTTGAGACCTACTGAACGCTCCGCCTGGACAGTTTGCTCCCAGTCACTTCCTTTCCACTAAGGATCAAAAGATGGAGAGTGGAGCTGAGAGGCCAGTAGACCTTGAGTTAACATGGCCCTGTTTGGGAGAGTAAGTTGCAGCACCAAGACACACTGAATGTTTGACATGCCTGTCCACCCACCGTCTCTCGATAACCTCTCTACCCAATCAGCATCTCTGTGAGTGTTGATATATCACTCACTGCCATGTCTGAAGAGTTTCCTTGTCACTTATAAAGTCATCTGAAATAAGTGAGTCACAAACCCAATTAGGATACAGCAGGCAATGTGTTAAACATGATATTAAAGAAGAGCACCTCTTCATACTGTTCCTCAGGGATGTCCTCGGCGGGAATAAATAGTCAATGGTAAATGTTCACAGATATAGTACTCTCTGCCTATCAAGTTTTGAGATTTCTCCTTAAAGATTTATGCGTCGTCCACTGCGAGCCCCAGTGAGCAAAGCTCGTTGAAAAGATGTCATTTGAACCAGTTTTGCAGTGAAACAAAGTCTTTCCGGAGAAAAAGACACCCCTTCAGTACCATTTACCTTGCAGTGGGGCATGATGCAGCTCTCACATCCTCAGCACAGCCAGTAACCGAGAGGCTCTTGTATCAAGGCGATGCATTAATTCACTGTGTCAATTTGTCCCCCTGGAATATTTATGATGCTAAATACATTTAATTAGGAGCTGGAGCTCTGATGGGAGAAAGTGCATTGTCAGTACCTTTTGAAGCTTGCAGGCTGATGCGCTCGCTTACTCACTCAGAATGACATGTCAACTAAACATAACGCAGAGAGAATTTGAATCATTTTGTTTGTGGTCTGGGTACTATTAAAGTATCATAGAGGGAGACAGTGGCAGGACAGGCGGAATCATCCGAGGCTTCTTAGTAACATGTATGTTGGTCACCGTAGAACGTTTTGAATTATCTCTCGAAAGAGAATCGCTATGATACCGTTGCCTCTTACTGGTAGGAAATAAACCAGGTCTGAGATATCTGAGACTTAGTTTACGAACATCTGAGCATGTGTTGTTCACTAGTAATTTTCTTTGAGCACTTTTGTGTCATGACTGAAATTGCCCTCTGTGTTAGTAACAAATTAGGAAACCTTGTTTATAGTTCACCGATAAACAAATAACAAAATCACCTCGTAGATGTGAAATGGGAATAGAGGGAGAGACTCAAGGCACCCTAAGGCTGGCTGGAGTAAAGTGAGACATCATGTCTGGCTCTGATAAAAAACAACAGCCTAAATAATAGCCATCTTGACATCTGTCATCTTGCTGGAAATGGATGGGGAAATGACCAGCTCTCTATCGCCCTAGCACGCGGACACCCGACCATGTATCAGCAACTGAATGATGCAAATAGAAGATAATATCTGGCTTTGCTGAATTACATTACACCAAATCTAATGTCATTAAAAGAGTGGGTATAAGCAGTCCTTTGGAGGTGGTGTGGACAGCCTGGGCTTGACTGACACACAGATGAAGTGCACTGACAGGGCGCACAATAAAGTCATCAGAAAATGTGACATGTCATTTAGAGGGACGGAAGGATGAATTGTCACTCTGTCAGAGCGGATACATTTTCTTATCCCTGATGTCCCATACACCACCGTGGGAAAATGGGACAGCATATGCTTTTCATCCAAGTATTCCGATAGAGGACAAGTATTCTCACTCCTTCCCTCACTCATGTTTTGTCAGCTACACATTTGCTGTGTTCCCACCTGACGAGGAGCGAAGGAAGCGTCCAATGAGTGCTTAGCAGGCTATTTGTGTTTTTACAAACCCTCCAGTAAAAGCTACTGTTTAAGAGGTTATGGTAGGTTGAGGTGAAGAATATGAGCATTTGTTTTGGATTTGTTCAATACATACATTTTGAGAATTTGACTCAGTTATTCAGTTCTACAACACAATGAACAATAGTGTTATTGCACACAAGCCTCCATCTTACAGTGTTGTCTTTGATGTGTGAAATTAAATTGGAACGGGAGTATGTTTATATGTAACGTATTGTAGTACTTCGAAAAATATATACCGGTATGTACTGTATATTTTATGAAGATTTTATTTGAACAGAAATCATTTTTTTTCTTCTCAGTTCATGAACAAAAAACAAGACACATAAATTAGTATTAGCAAATAGACCAAACAAATATACCCAAACAGTATATTTGTTCCATTTATCCCTTAACAAAAGCTTTCCCCAGACATCTGTGTGGATTTAAGCATCATCTCCACCAGTATACCTGGGAGCCTAGATTACAGCGGCTGGCCAAAAGATGGCAATGTTGCAGTGCTGAATTCCAAATGAGCCATCTACTGCTTGACCCTCCACTGTACCCTGATAGACTGGCCACAGATTTCCCCAGCAGCACACACTTCTCCAAACTGGCCCAGAAATCTGCCATACAGACAGGATTACAACAACTGCACTAGAGACATAGCATGACAGTCAACCGTCAAAGTAACTCGATTTAGGAATAGCTTTTAAAGACAAATAAAAATCCATCACTTCATATGTGCCACCTAAAAGAGAATAGTGGCAAAATGTGTTAAAAATATATTTTCTGAACAGATTAGAAATATATCTGATTGGATGAATTTGTCAATATTGTCTGATATCAATTTGAAGTTACAAAAGCTTGCTTTGCCAAAGTAAATGATAGGGGAAACGTTAACAATACGTGTGAGAAACTATACTGAAATGACATAATAAGTAGATCTGTTCGCTTCCAATACTTTCCAAATGTGTTGTTTTTACTACATTTTTGGCAGTAAATATAGTCAAGTAAAGTCAAGAAATGACACTTCAAACTATTGACATAATTTGGATCAATGCACCACTATTTAAATTCTTCTTTTCCCATGATATATGTTAGAAACAGGTCTTTATCCATATAAAACGGATTCCCTTTCTCTCCTGAGTGTTCCTGGGTAATTACAGCTAGGAGAAAGGCATTGCGATGATATTTTTTTTTTAGAGTAGCCAAATGGACACTCAGCAGGCTAGCAATTCGGTAGCTATTATAGGACTAAAATACCTGGAAATGTGCTCATCTTAATGGATTAAGGAGACATATCCTACAGTGAAAGGGTTAACAGAACCCGGTCTGCCAAAGATAAATTGCCACTCTCAACTAAATTACATCCTTCTGAGATGCTTGCAGAGGTGATCGAGAGAAACCTCAAAACTGAAAAGACTTCACGTTTCCATTAATAATAAGGGAGTTCACAGAAAGCCCCCCCCCCCCCCAAAAAAATAAAAAAATAAAAATGACATCACCTAAGCTTCGGGCCCCCCTTTCGATGGAGCCAGAGTACCAGAGTGACACCCCACTAAACACAGACGTCAATTCCACGTTGGTCCAACCTACATCCATTGAGGTGACGTGAAAACAACGTTGATTCGACCAGTGTGTGCCCAGTGGGACTTGTTGGCTCTGCTGTTTTTTAAAAGTACCAGGAATAGAACACACTCCCTTCCCCATCGCCATTATACTTTGCTGTGTTATTTCGGGCCCCATCAAGCTTATTGCCTCTAAACTGTCACCACTCAGACGGACCCATGGTGGATCTCCCATGGGATTCTCCTCGGGGACATAGAGAGCTTGCCTGACGCTGGCACTGACTCTCACCACTCTGTTGCATGTGCAGTCTGCGCCGGCATGTTTACACAGCACTCTGACAAGGATCATTCACACTTACACACGTTTCAACCTCTACCATGTCTCCACCAGCCACGGATCTGTGTTGTGCAGGATTGTGTAAAAAGAAGACCTTTTTTCTTCTTCTCTGCATTTCCTGTACGTCTAGAATCAGACATTCATCTGACTAGAAGGTTCCCTCAGAGTTGAACTGGTGTGACCGGCCCTGTTTTGAACTGCTCTCTGTTCCTCAGGGGTATAAATTGCAATGTACAATAGGCTGTGGACATTTTACCGCATAAGGTCAAATGCATATGAAGAACACAAGAGCTGAACGCAGGCCGGCTGAGCCACAGTCAGGTAGCCAGCCTCTCAGCCTCAGGCAACTGTTGTTGTGTATCGGTTGCAGGTATTAGAAGGAGACTAGTGCCACGCAGGCTGATATTCAAATAAAACCCTGTACAGGGAAAGATACAGTGGTATAAATATTTCTCTGGGAGAAAACATATATTGAATTGCATGTGGGACATCATGCATCATCATGTTCACCACTTGAGTCTAGTATTGCTTCTGAGGGCATAAACATGCAATACATTGCTCGTTTGTACAGGATTTGTATTTTTTTGTTACAAACATTGTTGTGTTGTTTTTTTTTGTATTGTGAGAGAAGAGAAAATCCATATTAATTGTTTATAAATGTTGCCTTTTTGTAGAGGTATCTAATTTCTTTGAAAATAATGTAACGAAGTCATATGGAGCATTTACTTGATTCTAGAAATCCAGAGATTTAGTAGGAAGCTCTGATTTTCTGCTCCTGAACCTAATCCAACTGTTCTCACACCTCTTCTCCCTTATGCCAGTCACATTTTCTAATTAGGTTTCCCCGTGGAGGAAGAAGATGGATTATATTTTAATATCTGGGGGCCTAAAATTAGTTTATATTTTAGCGAGTTAGCACTTCTTACCAGTTGATTTACTCTTGAAGCTGTAAAACCTGTGAGCTTGCAATGAATCATGCTCTCTGCTCTTCTTCTCGGGGAAGAAGAAGAGGGTTCGGGTTAGGGAGAGGTAAGCCTAACCCTAAATCATGCTCTCTGCTCTTCTTCTCAGGGAAGACGAAGAGAGTGCTTCAGTATCACTAGCTTGATCACAATAGGTAAACACGTAATCATTTACACTATTTAGAAATCCCCACGCCAGTGTTGCACATCACTTGACACGCTTTCCCTCCATTGTTCTCCCCTCTCATATTATTAACTACGCTACACTTTATTAACTACGCTACACTTTGAACAAAGCGACATTGTCAATGACTAATCATCGACGCAGCAAGAGTCCCCTTTCTCGAATTACTTGGCTCTATACTGGGCTGTGTTCATTCAAGAGCTACAGTACATGGCTACACAGTGTTTTTCCACATGGTCTAGAAGTCAGTTTACTGTTATCCGATTATGGGCGTCCTAAGAGGCTTTTCACGGTTCCATCCATCACGCCTAAGGGCCTGTGGGAGAGCTTGGACATGGCTGGCACAATGATGTAAAGCACTGGGGGCCTCCACACTGTACATGCAGAGCAGACCAACACCATCTATTAAGTGACTACACGTAGTACACGGTTCCCTTATGTTCTCCATGTTGTACGGGCACACTCTATGAAGGGACCGGATGACTTTTGACCCTTAAACTGTAGAAACACGCTCACTGTGTTCCTTTATACAACGGGTGGATATAATCCTGACTGCTGATTGGTTAAAACCGCAGTCCAGCCATTGTCTATTCCACATATGACTAATGTACAGCTGAAGACTTCAACGAAACCACCTCACAGCGTATGTTGGTCTCACAGACAGAATGTGACGGTAACGTGCCCTGCTCATTTTTCATAGCCCCGTTATGATAAAATACACCACATACACATTAACCATACATGAAGATCTTCCAGCGATCTGAACAAATGATCACGATTGATGATGATGGACTGCAGGAATGTGGTGTGAGGCAGGTGTGGTTATGTTGGTCTACTGTGTAGTGTGTAGCCCTCCCCTGCAGCAGCAGCCACACAGTGAGTGGAGTAGATCAGTAGAGCCAGTACAGTACGCCTGTTTGGTGGCTCGGACTGTGTTTGGACTGTGCTAGGGGATCATCAGTGGCACCTATCTCCCTGAGGGAGACGAGCGTGCAAGGCCAATTTGATATGCGGGCCTTGGCCCCTGGGTCTGGGTGGAGGTGGGCTGGGTCCACCCAGTATTCCAGCTTCATTAATCATCCCGCCAAGGCTTACCGGCAAACCCCCTCTCCGCCCTCTCTCCCCCTCTCCTAGACAACCCCTCGGATTATACAGAGCCGTCGAAATGTCAGCCCAAATCTGAGTCTTGATGCAGATAATCATTTCAATAATATTTCTCCATTTGTGCCCTGGATACCAGGGGAATAGAGCTTTTCCACTGTCAGGTAGCGAAAGACTGCAGTTGGTGGGAATACTTGACTCTGAGCCAGATAGCTTAGCCGTGCTTTCAGCATATGTTCAACAAGCAGGCCTGTGCCGAGCACACGTCAGAGTTTTATTAATTTCAACCAGCGAGGGATGCATATATATTTAGCTGACCCCTCCCCCTTCTATGTTCCCTATGGGAAAGGCTACGTACGTAGCGAAATAATGGAAACCTCTGACAAGGGAAGAAACCCAGTCTTCTTAGTGGATCTCTGACTGCAGTCACACGAGACAGATTAAAGTGAATTAGTTATAAACCAATTGGCAACTTGTGTTATCCAACATGTCACCAACATTTCCAGGAACCCCCTCCCATAGTTACTGGGCCTGATTTGCTTAATAGAGACACATGAATGAACAATGTGAACTGTGATGGATTCCCTTCCCCAAAATTGTAGATTTTGGATATGCATAATTTAGCCATGCATAATTTAGCTGGCATAATGTAACTAATTATGGCATTAGTTTTTATGTAACAAATTACCCCACCACGGATGCATGAAGTGCAGTGATGGTGAACAGGGGGTCCAACACAGAAGAAACACTCCTGCAATCTGAGGGCAAACGTCGTCATTATCTCAGAGTTGAACTTCCTTATAACAGCTTTCTGGTTCCCCGACATTCCTGGGACTCCTTCTTCTCATCTCGTGACTTATGGGGTTGTGGGGGAGGGGAGGGGAGGGATCGGGAGCGCTGCCGAAAATGTCAATAGAAATAGTAAGTCTGAGAGAGGGAAGGCTTGCCTAATTAGTGCCCATTTAGATTTTATGATGGCTCAGAGATCTGCCTTTCCTGACAGAGAGCACTGTAGTTACAAATTGTACTAGCCCGAGGCAACCATAGGAGTATCACGATTTATTGAACCTATCCTACCAGCATATTTCATTTGCCATTATGAGATGCCATCTCCCAATGATGCCAGATTATTTATTACAGGTTAAATTGTACGACCTGGGTGGTTGAGAAAGATTCCAGCGTATCGTTTCTCTTAATGACGTCTTCATTATCTGACTGAGGCTGACTATGTTCAGAACAGAAGCCCCTTTCGCAACCTGCTCTCAGAGCATTTCGTGCGCTCCATTTAGTGTGATATGATGCATTTTGTATGGTACGTATTAATCTGTGGATGTCCGTCACCCATTTCTTATGCTATTTTACGAATTACAATTTGTATGATTTGTTATGAATTTGTAAACGTACAATATGTTATGAATGTGCAAAACGCACAATAGGTTTACGAATTTGCAGACATATGATATGTTACAAATTCTAATTAGCTGGCAAAAATGAGCTAAACTATGGTTTAGGGGTTAGGGATTAGGGTTAAGTTTAGGAGTTAGGTTAAAGGGTTAAAGTTAGAGTTAGGTGAAGGGTTAGCTAAAAGGGCTAACATGCTAAATAGTTGCAAAGTAGCAAAAAAGTTGTAAATAGTTGAAAAGTTCCTAATTAGCTAAAATGCTAAAGTTGTTCATGATGAGATTTGAACTCACATCCTTTGGGTTGCTTGACACTCAGATTATATGCCTACCAAATCCACCCCACCGACTACCCTCCTTTCGTTTTTGCCTTAAGTAACCATCTGTCTTATGTAACCATACATGTAACACATCACACTAAATGGAATGTCCCGATTTACGTACAGAATAATATGGAATGTTCTGAGACCAGGTTGCCTATAGGATAAACAAACAAAAAAAATCCACTTTTTCACCCAATGCACTAAGACTCCTAACCTGACTCTTTGATATTGTCAGTACACCCTATCCTTTTAAAGAGAGTGTATTTGCAGGTCTTTATTTCAACTGTAAACTGCTTTTGTGCACAGCCCCATGTTTTTCGTAGGTGTTTTATTGCAAGGTATAAACCACCCTATGTTAATCTACTACAGTAAAAACATATTTGTGATTTTATAGAGTTGCATGCATTTTGAGCAGCTTGATGCTGGAATGTAACCTGCAGTGGTGTTAGAAATATATATTTTTTTGGTGCGTTTATCATAACTCAGACAGCACCTTAAATTACTTCGTGCGAGTTTGAAAGAACTCTCAGGAGGGACACTATGCATGGCCAGATATATGTGCTTGGATTTACAAAGAGATCCTGTACTTTGGTCCCCTAGCTATCCCTAATCCAACAAGTCATAGGAGAGATGGAAAATGCCAGAGGAGAGGTGAATTGCCTTCTTTTTTTTATCCGACTGCCTCAATGTTATGAAAACCAATAAAGTTCATAAAATACATTGCAATGTCCATGTGTGTTAGGATATGCTTTGGGATCACAACGTACACAGTCTAAAACAGAATTTGGTGAATGTACAACATGAAAGATCCTCATTCTTATTACCTGATATCATTAAGATGAATATTCAAATACATATTTGAATATAGAGCGTTGTATTTCATTCCCATGTTCATGTGGCTCTTTTAAGATAAGCATTTAGCTCATTGGGTTTCATAATCTTCATATAAGCCTTAGGATGGCGTTGTGATGTGAGGCAGTCCTACCTCTGGCCTGCTTGAGACGCCGCGGACGCTCCAGAGGTTTTATGTCTGTTATGTATTAGGTCATGTTTATTTACTATATCCCTTAAACCCTTGGATGTTGGTATTTATCCCATTTACACATCAATATTACCTCTCTATGAAGGCCATGAGAGTGGCATTTAAGTAGTTGTGTAGGGGGTGATATTAAAATGCACTTCATACTACGAGGGGAGCACGTGTGGGAATAGCCCGGCCCTGGACTCCCATTACCCAGTATAAAAGTGTCAGACACTTTAATTACATTCATGCCTTCCCTCCTCAGTCCTCCCCTTTCACTGCATCCATTCGCAATTGCATTTCATGCACAGCTCAACTTCCCATCTCAGCCGTTTAGGCAAATGCGGGATGTGCTAGCGTTGTGCCAGTTCTCTAGCTTTCTTTTATTCTTCCATAGGGGTTTGTGTCTTCTAATATTATTGATTTCTTCTGGATAATTATTTGTTACATTTCCGCTGAAAACCCCTGAAAATGCCAGGCCAATTTGACGTGAGTCACCGTTCTACTTTCTTTCTCACGAGATCCTTCTGCGACTGTTTAGCCGTAATGTCAACAATACTCGATAGTAGAGATCCACATGAAGCCAAACAGTGGTACTATGAATGTGAAGCTAGATATATACAGGTAACTGCCAAAATAAAGGAAACACCAACATAAAGTGTCTTAGTAGGGCATTGGGCCACCACAACCCACCAGAACGGTTTCAATGCACCTGGGCATAGACTCTAAGAGTGTCTGGAACTCTACTGGAGGGATGCGACATCATTCCACCACGAGAAATTCCATCATTTGGTGTTTTGTTGATGGTGGTGGAAAACACTCTCTCAGGTGCGACTCCGGAATCACGCTCCAGAATCTCCACACGTTTTCAATTGGTTGGAAATCTGAGACGGCCGTTGCATATGGTTTACTTCGTTTTCATGCTCATCAAATCATTCAGTGACCACTCGTGCCCTGTGGATGGGGGCATTGTCATCCTATAGGGGCATAGACATGGTAGCCAAATAATGACCAAAATATTGGCCCGGCCCAGCATTTTTATACATGACCATAATCATGCTGGGATTTTGTTTGCTTAATTAACTCAGGAATCACACCTGTGTGGAAGCACCTGCTTTTAATATACTTTGTATCCCTTATTTACTCAAGTGTTTCCATTATTTTGGCAGTTACCTACACATTTATTTTGCTGTTGGCAGGATAGCCAGCAGATCTAACCTGCTTGTGTTATACCCTTGAAAGGGAGAAACATAGATATAAATCACACAGAGATGTAGATTTGGCTTTAAGTCACTTGTAATGAGTGCTTTTTTTTTATCAATTCTTCAAGCATTTACAGATGTACAAAATATAATGTTTCACAAAGGCACAAAATATCTTCTCTCAAATTACAAAGCTGTTACAATTGTTCAATAAACCAGTATTGTCTTATTTATACATTACAATGGTTCAATTAATCCTTCTTTATTATCCCTGTTTTTAAATGGACACGTTGAAATGCAATGACAAACCTTTTAACCTTTTTTTTAAATGCGTCAAGTATCCCACTATTTATTATCACCATGAATTATCCTTGTATATACTGTTCCTATATTTATTACATACACTATATATACAAAATGATGGCTATTTCAGCCATACCTGTTGCTGACAGGTGTATAAAATCGAGCACACAGCCATGCAATCTCCATAGACAAACATTTGCAGATGAATGACCTTACTGAAGAGCTCAGTGACTTTTAACGTGGCACTGTCATACTGTAGGATGCCACTTTTCCAACAAGTCAGTTCGCCAAATTTCTGCCCTGTTAGAGCTGACCCGGTCAACTGTAAGTGCTGTTGTTGGGAAGTGGAAATGTCTAGGAGCAAAGTGGTAGGCCACACAAGCTCACAGAACAGGACCGGCGAGTGCTGAAGCACGTAAAAATAGTCTGCTCTCGGTTGCAACACTCACTTCCTGGAGCTTCATGAAATGGGTTTCCATGGCCGAGCAGCTGCACACAACCTAAGATCACCATGCGCAATGCCAAGCGTCGGCTGGACTGGTGTAAATCTTGCCGCCATTGGACTCTGGAGCAGTGGAAACGCCTTCTCTGGAGTGATGAATCACACTTCACCATCTGGCAGCCCGACGGACGACTCTGGGTTTGGCGGATGCCAGGAGAACACTACCTGCCCGAAAGCATAGTGCCAACTGTAAAGTTTGGTGGAGGAGGAATAATGGTCTGGGGCTGTTTTTCATGGTTCGGGCTAGGCCCCTTAGTTCCAATGAAGGGAAATCTGAACTCTACAGCATACAATTACATTCTAGACAGTTATATGAACTGTAATTATTTTTAAGTGTTGTGTGTTGGGTTTATATTTTTGTTACGTATGTTAAGGCACTTTTTACTCTGTCACACTTGCTTACAGCTGCACTAGGGTCAGACAGCATTATTGTGTAGATTTTTCTGAGCCCTATCTTATGCCCGCTCCGTAGTGTCTTAATCTACACAGGAATTCTGTCTGACCCTAGTACAGCTGTAAGCAAACGGGTCGGATCTGCTAGCTAGTGGGGCAGTGACAATAAGAGGGTAATGGATATTCAATAACACGCTGGATGCATCCCACAGACTTTGTATGTGCCTGACTCCTTAAATGTGAATTTGAGTGTCTGTCCTCTGTTGTGCTGATGAAGTGCCACTGAATATCAGTACACCCCAGAGAAGGGAGAGGACACAGGCCACCACAGGGAAGGCCACCCCGGCTTACACAAAGGGAGGGGGGGCTGGTGCTGGGGCTGGCGGGGTCAACTCCAGCCGGTCACTCTGTTAGCGTCTCAGGCACAGGCGGTGTCACTTACTGTTTCACGGAGAAGCTGCGTGACCTTCTGGGAGTGAAAGTGCGATCCCTCTCCTGTTTATACTCGGCCATGGATCAGTGGCTGGAATATGTCTACATCATCTCAACCAATTTCACACAGGGGAGGAGGGCGTGGGCGGGCGGCAGGCGGCGGACACAAGCCGCTGCTTCCACTGGCCGATAAGGCCCATCCTTCACAGCCGTCCTCTCTGACTGAAGCTGGAGTACATCTTCACAGGCAGTCACTATACTGGTCCAGGGCTGTTCTAGCATTGCTCCACTGGGCCACACAACTAGCTCTTCCCCTGGGAGGGATCCAGCCTGGATGATAATGACATGAAAATGGTTGCGTCCCACTTTCAGATCCTGTTGTATTTGAGGCTTTGCTGAAATAATGTTGCATGTGGATCTTGTTTGTCGTAAAATTCTTTCAACTTTCAAAATTG
Organism: Oncorhynchus mykiss; assembly: GCF_057628025.1. Lineage (NCBI taxonomy): Eukaryota > Metazoa > Chordata > Actinopteri > Salmoniformes > Salmonidae > Oncorhynchus > Oncorhynchus mykiss. The sequence goes on along the minus strand of NC_143024.1, from coordinate 58,816,766 downwards.
ATGCAAAGTGTCTATCATGGAGTTATATTCTAGTGACATAAAATATGGGAAATGTACCCTATTAGAGAGTCCCAGCTGAAAAAAAATCCACGGTTGAAATGATCTTGGAACGGAACCCTGCTTAAAGTAATTGATTCGTACAGTGAGGAGACGTAAAGCACTCAGGTGACTTATCAGAGAAGTAATTAATTACCTTTAATGGTTTGATCATGACAACCACGTTTGCTATAAACGCTATTTATGACGCACATTAAGGTCAAGCTTTTCTTAATGCTGATATCGTCATTTCAAAATAAACACAAACAGTTCCGGGGACCTCTAATTAGAAAATAAGGGATTTTCTACAGAGTGGTCCATCCAATTCTGCATTAACAATCAAATTGTAATCAAACCCGACTCACTGATCCCACTTCAGACCTGCACACTACACTCCTCCTGGAGGAGGCCACTTCACTTCATGCCCAATTGATCTAATTACACTGGGAGAATTCTCTCTCTCTCTGTCTCTGTGTAGAGTTGCAGTCAGATTTCTCTGTTTTAATCACAGTTATAGACCGAAGGCCATGCGGTGTCCTTCTCGTCTTTCAAGACAACGCTCATCAAATGCTTTGTCTCTCTTCCTTTCCTAAATCACCAGAGCTCTGTAGAACTTCCTCCCGCCTGGATCGTGTAGCCGTGCTCTCGGCTCACAATCAGCGACCCCTGTTCCCCAATTATTGGGGCGTGAATTTGGGCTCATGGGGTGACCTTCTCCGAGTGCTCCTATCACTGACCCTTCAAGAACATCTCAGCCTCTTCTCCGCTGCTTTGTGTGTTGCATCGCATTTTTCATTTTGTGGGATCTTTATGAAGGATAAAATGAAAGGGACTGGGTTGCCCCGCGTGGTGTTCTGGGGTCTCTCCACTTCAGAGGCATTGCAGAATAGCGGCCCTGTGTTTGCTTTGATTCAGTGTAGGGCACCAGCAAGTTCAAAGGTCAGAGGAGAGAAAGCATCACTCTCATGTAGTAGGCAATCACATCCAGCTTCATGCTCCCTGTACCCTAAGACACCCAGGATGGCAGCTGAACGGCTGGGGTCTTGTTTCAGGAGATATACACCACACCAAGGCAACATATCCCTGCTTCTGATGTACACAATCCAGATAATCTGTTCTGCTCTAGTCTGCCAGGGATCCATGTCTTTTTGTATTTCTCCCCCACAATTTTGTGGTATCCAAATGGTAGTTACAGTCTTGTCTAATCGCTGCGACTCCCGTACAGACTCGGGAGAGGCAAAGGTCGAGAGCCGTGCGTCCTCCGAAACACAACCCAACCAAGCTGCACTGCTTCTTGACACAATGCCCACTTGATCCGGAAGCCAACCCCAGCAATGTGTCGGAGGAAACACCGTACACCTGGCGACCGTGTCAGCGTGCACTGCGCCCGGCCCGCCACAGGAGTCGCTAATGCGTGATGGGACAAGGATATCCCTTCCGGTCAAACCCTCCCCTAACGCTGGGCCAATTGTGCGCCGCCACGGGGGTCTCCCGGTCGCGGCTGGCTGCGACAGGGCCTTGACTCGAACCCAGAATCTCTAGTGGCACAGCTAGCACTGCGATGCAGTGCCTTAGACCACTGCGCCACTCGGGAGGCCCAGGGATCCATGTCTGTTGAATTTTGAGGTGGAGTGTTTTCAGCAGCAAAATGGTTTCAACCCTTCAACTCCTTATCAAACTTCCTCTTTAACTCCAGGTTGGAGCATATTGGACATATTACCTAGGGCAGGGGTGATAGAAGGTGATCCAACAATTACGCCTATTTACGGAATTATCTATCTTCCAGACCAGTTTCATATCTTGGCATATGTTAACTTTGAGCCGGAATTTAAAGAGTGATTGCTCAGAACAAGGAAGTTAAAGAGGCAATTACATAATGAAATGGGCCATCAATTCTCTTCTCTGCCTTTTTCTGTTGGAGCAGAAATGGCAGCAGATGAACCTGTTTTGGATGACCCTGTGAAAGTAAAACAGTTTGCATTGTAACTCCGCTTTATCAAGTGACCCTCAAAGGCTGCATGGGGTCTGCCTTGCTATTTCCATCCCATAATTCAGTTATTAATTGTCTTTGGTCTCCGCGCCGCTACAGCACTGGCCATTGTATTTACTGCGTTGCCGTGGTGATTTCAGCCCATTTATTTGGTTTGTGTCAGCATTAGGACCTGCATTCAAATAGAGTCACTCTAAATATAGCAGTGGCTCATAACTCGTGGGGATTATTATTGGAAATAAAATAGCTCTTCAACCGACAACACTAGATGGAGGAATATTTATATTTTGCACCACATTGCAGAGGTGTGATATATGTATTGCTTTCCTTACTCGACTGTCTCTGAGGTAAAGTAATTATCAAGTTTTTTGTCACTCTGAACCTTTAAAAAAAAACTGTAATTTGCAATTTGATTTGCCACTTCACTTCACTACGCTCCCACGTCTTATAAAATACAAAATTATTCCATCTGAACCTGTCAATAGTTTCAACCCCAGTTATTTTATCAGTTTCATGAACCCAACAGCAGCAGGTTTTTCCTCATAAACCCAGTTTCTCCTTTGTATCTCAGCCCTAACCTACTTTGTCCTTCTCCTGATGAGAGTCAGAGACAGTGGCTCCTTGGCGAAACAGGGCCCACGCCTTCTGTCACAGCCTCTAGCCCTGGGCCTACGGCAACCTGCTGCCAGGGCAACGCGCTGCCAGTTGTAGTTTTTAATTGGCCATCTGGGGAAAGCTGGATCTAGTGGCTGGATATTAATCAGTAAATTAACCCAGCCATAATACAGCTCTCCCAGTGGAGGCCCGGCAGCTGTGGGCAGACAGAGCACAGAGAGCCGCCTGGGCCGCAGTCGCCTGGGCCGCCATGCTGCTGGAGGACCTGCACTGGGACTGGGAGCCCCCGAATGGGGACGACCCGTGATTGAACATCTCTTCGGTGTCCCCTGCCGCTCCCCTGTGTCGGCACGCCAGTGACCCCCAATTTGTCTGACAATCACATGCATGGAAGATTATCTCAAACATGTCAGTGCACACAAAAAAACGAGGGTTCCTTAAGGGTTCTTTGGGAAGGGTGATGGTTTATCTGTGGTACCATGACCCAATGAACCATTTAAGTCCTTCAATGGTTCTTTGCAGTTCAAAAAAGTGTTCTTTCCTCTTTTAGTGATAATTTAATTCTAGGGCCAGCAGATCATTAGAATATTTTGTGGCCATTTTTTGCTCACAGCTCTTTTTGTACAACCGTAAGGAAGAGTTTCATTCCAGTTGATCTAATCTGTTGTGTTATGCTATTACATGTTATATATAACTATGGCCATGTGGCCTTGTGTCAATTGAGAACAGTTGACTAAGTCAGTACAATAAAACCTATGGAATTTTAACAATATAATATGGCTATTAAACCAGGATAAAGAACCTTTGAGATTGACCATAACCATAGCAGAACCCTATTTTGGTGCTTTATAGAACCTTTTTTTATGGAACCTTAGGAAAGGGTTCTTTATAGCACCATACAGATTCCATTTAGAACCTCATGAGCATGGTTCTTTATAGACCCTTCAAAAATGGTTCCATATAACACCAAAAAAGGGTTCTGCTATGGTTACAAATCAAATAACCCTTATTTGGCATTATATAGAACCATTTTTCTTTCTGCAGATGTCACTGGTATTCCCGTTGTTTAAGGACAAAGCTAGTCATTATGTGGAAAACTCCCTCACTTTGGCAAAGACTAACAGTTGTACTGAAAGCTGGAACTAACTGGTATAAACTCTTTATAATCTACACTCTTAGAAGTAGGGGTGACTCGAGGAACCCTGGAGATTCTCAAGGAACCCTGGAGTTCCTCAAGGTACTATTGCAGTCAATGGGTTCTTGGAGGAACCTTTAATGTTTCAATGTAGCAAAGGGTTCCTGGAGGAACCCTGGACTGGAGGCGTGGCTTAGTAGGGTCGTGGCTTTCAGATATACCTTTTTTTGGCCAATCTGTTAATCTGTCCTGTTGTATTGTCATCACATGTTAAGGTTGAACACTCAAAGTTTTGTAGGTACAATGAGTCTTACAGAGGTGTATGAGTTTCATTTACTTTCATGCATGACCAAAGATGACTATCTGAAAGCCCTGTCTCCAATAAGCTATGCTTCCAATATTCTGACAGTCTGTTGCCGCTACAATATTTTGTTAAAAAGGTTAAAAAAAAATTTACCACTCCGATCACTAAAAACTTGTTTGAACCTTTACACAGGGGCTCCTCTAGGAACCTTTTTGACCTGAAAAGGTTCCCCTGTGTGGCAATCTTTTGAACCGCACAAGGTTCTTCGAGGCTCTTTTATTTCTAAAGGTGTTAGCATTCCTCAGTTTGGCTGGCGACTAGCCAAACCAGACAAGAGTGCTTGCATACTCCCTTAAAAGACATTCGCTTGAAAACGAGAAATAGTACCGTTTGTCCATTTTGAGACGCCCTAGCCTCAAAATAGACTGAAGTCATTTAAGATAACTCAAGAAGTGCGCTGTTAGTTTTGACGTTTTTGCAGAGATCTTAGACACAATTTTACGTTTAACTAAGATATTTTCTGCAGTATTTCTCAATAAAAAAAGATTGCATTAAAAAAAGAGCTGTCTCTCTTGGAATGACAACAAAGACTTTATTGAAGAATCTGTTGACCAATCACCAACGAAGGGGCGTAGATTTCAGCTCCGAACTTCCCTCACAGAAAGTCCAAAAGGAACAAAAACGTCACAAAATGTCATAATATATGCACAAACTCTTCCGAACTGTTTTGGCTGGGAAGCATGCGGATGCCTTTAGAGTGTACAGAAGTTTAAGAAGTAGTGAGTTAAGCTCTTCACCATTTAAAATATTCCTCTGTGTGTATTCTCGGTATACCATTCAGTGTGTTGGTGTGTTTGACTGACTGGAATCACTAAGCGAACCAATTAAATGCCCTAATGAATATACAACAGCTTATTGGGATCAATTAACAGCCCAAACAACAGCCAGCGGTGGCTTTACGTTCACTACATTCACTACGCTTAAAATAGAAGGCTATACACCCACATATTTACATATAACATAGCGTACCACACTATAACGGCTCATGTTCTAAAGATAAAATTGATAGGTGAAATCAACATGCAGTTGATCAGCAGATCAAAGACAAACAAGATGGTGGGTGGTGCTTGTGCTGTATTGTCAGAGTGATCTCTATGAGGGTGACCCATTGGCCCAAGCAGGTTTTCAGAAAGTGCTTCATTCGAGTGATGCTTTTAAAAAAGCTTTGAAGACCACCTTCAGTGACACTTGTCCTGTAGCCCAACAGATTCTTTCTATTGAAATGTCAAAAAAAATTGACTTAGTCTATGAAAGCAAATCTCCTCATTGGTGAGTGCGTTCAAACTTTAATTATACGACATACAATGTCATAGGGGCACATTGTGCCGATACACCAGTTCAGTTTTGTAGGTCTACAAAGCTGAGTTGCAATGACAGGAGTTGCCCTCGACAATGGAACTATTAAAACAGACAAACAATGGCAACAATTAAAACCCTACACCACTCTCTGCTCATGAATAACAAACACAAAAGCTTGGATGCACGCTGCTTATGCCAGCTGACCCTGTGGCAGCGTTTTATGGAGTCATCACGCTCCACCATCATAAACGAGCCGCCTCACATTTCTACCTGGATGTCAATACATTTTTTTGAGGGGGCCTCATCTCCATAGGCACACGTCTCTATTTCCCACACGCGCTGACGACGGACATGAAATAATTACCATGCAAGGAGTTGCACGTTTTCCCTTCTAATTTTAAGGGTCAACAGCATTTTAATACCATTTTAAACACACACCCAATGTTTTTTTTATTTTTTTTATGGGGCATGTACAATCGGCTTTTGATAGCTCAACCAGCCAAGCGTGGTTAAAGAGAGCCCCGGTTGCAGCTGCCTCCAAGCCCCGCTTAATTTAGCCTTGTGACCCCGTCTCACCTGAGACGGCATGGAAATCATGATGCAGTTCAACTGTGAAACAAAAATGATATATTGTGTATTTACCCTAAATATTTATGCAGGACCTACTAGCAGTGATGCTTGCTCCTAATAAAAGGGACAACTTCGCCTTGCAACTCGGGTAACGCTAGGTTGCAGCCACACTGCCCCGGGCCGTTGTTTTCAACATTATCATTTTGATTGGATGTTTTTTGTGTGAGTTTACATGTCTACCGTTTTATAGTACGCAGAAGTTAAAAATTGTTGAGAGAGCCATTTTGAAATGAATAGCCTACTGTATATCCAAAGCTTAGTTTGGAATTTATGAATGTATGTGTCAATAAACAAATCTCAGCCCACACAGATACAGTGTAGTGCAGGAAACATTGTGCTTGGTGTAGTGCCTCTACTGTAATACATTGACATATCATGACTCCCGGAAAAGACAGGATACGTAGAGCTGTACTGTTATTTCTACACAGACAGTCTACTATGGTCAACACAGGATGATCAGGATATAACAAGATGCTATAGATTTGAAAAACTGGATCTAGATCCTTATTTCTATTTTTTTTTTTTTTTTTTTTGTCCCGGTTGACACATAGTGACAGCTGCGTTGGGGGTCCAACGTGTCTATTGCGCAACATCTGAAGAAGTCACGTGATACCTAAGGGTTGAAAAGCCAAGCGGAGGACACAATACGGGAAACATACTCACTGTACGTCAGAAACGCACTCACCACAATCAGACTTCCTGGGTAAACATTTTAAGAAATGTGTCAATTGCGATTTGTCTCTTGACAAGGAGACCATGTGAACCCATAAGCAGCGACGAGGCACAATCGCCGACTCAGAGGCTCGTCAGCTTCTGTCTTTGCACTGCAGAAGGTATGCTACTGTATGTCGCTTGGCGCATCTCTCATACTCGCCTTTAAGATGACTGTATAGAGAGTCAAGCAGAGAGGGTGTCTCATCAGCACAGCTTACAGGGTATCTGGTCAGGTCATTAGCTTTCCTCTTATTGAAATTCCTCCAGCCAAATAGACCAAATTAAGCTAAATTAAGCTGTAGATGGCCAGGATGGCTAATACAACCCATTAAGATGCTGCCATGCCAACACGTTCTCTGTTATATTCCTCCCTGCCTGCCTCCAGAGTCACAGCACACGCAGACATGCCTCTTTCTCTCTCTCTCTCTCTCTCCTCTTTCTCTGTCACTCTCTGTCGCTCTCTCTATCTGTCTCTCTCTCGCGCTCTTCCGCTCTCTCTCT